>NC_040081.1:78685409-79310409 GCF_003369695.1 Bos indicus x Bos taurus | reverse complement strand
CTTTATCTGCTGGGTATTCCTCTGTCTCTTCATCTTGTTTAAATTGCTGAGTTTATGGTGTCCTTTCTGTATTCTGTCAGTTTGTGGAGTTCTCTTTATTGTGGCCTTTCCTCGCTGTGTGTGGGTTTGTACAGGTGGCTTGTCAAGGTTTCCTGGTTAGGGAAGCTTGTGTCGGTGTTCTGGTGGGTGGAGCTGTATTTCTTCTCTCTCTTTTCGAAGAGTTGGGTTGCTTTTCTGGGTGCCTGATGTCCTCTGCTGGCATTCAAAAGTTGTTTTGTGGAATTTACTTGACGTTTAAATGCTCTTTTGATGAATTTGTGGGGGAGAAAGTGTTCTCCCCGTCCTACTCCTCCACCATCTTGGCTCCTCCTCCTCAAATTAGTCTTTTTAAAAAATTCCTAGTTTAAATGTTTACAAATAAGTTACTTTTTTAAATTTCTGCCTTAGAAACTTGTCAGTTATTATTATTAAGAAAGTTCTTTGTCACCATCAAGATGAACCTAAAAAGACAGGATGAATAAGTGTAATGTCATGTTCTGGGGTGATCCTGGGATGGTCTCAAGGACATTAGTTACAAAAATGGAAATCTAAGTGAAGTATCAGATCAGATCAGATCAGATCAGTCGCTCAGTCTTGTCCGACTCATTGAGACGCCATGAATTGCAGTATGCCAGGCCTCCCTGTCCATCACCAACTCCCAGAGTTCACTCAGACTCAGTCCATAGAGTCGGTGATGCCATCCAGCCATCTCATCCTCTGTCCTCCTCCTCTCCTCCTAACCCCCAACCCCTCCCAGCATCAGAGTCTTTTCCAATGAGTCAACTCTTCGCATGAGGTGGCCAAAGTACTGGAGTTTCAGCATTAGCATCATTCCTTCCAAAGAAATCCCAGGGCTGATTTCCTTCAGAATGGACTGGGTGGATCTCCTTGCAGTCCAAGGGACTCTCAGGAGTCTTCTCCAACACCATAGTTCAAAAGCAGCAATTCTTCAGTGCTCAGCTTCTTCACAGTCCAACTCTCACATCCATACATGACCACAGGAAAAACCATGGCCTTGACTAAATGGACATTTGTTGGCAAAGTAATGTCTGCTTTTCAATATGCTATCTAGGTTGGTCATCACTTTTCTTCTAAGGAGTAAGTGTCTTTTAATTTCATGGCTGAAGTCACCATCTGCAGTGATTTTGGAGCCCCACAAAATAAAGTCTGACACTGTTTCCACTGTTTCCCCATCTATTTCCCATGAAGTGATGGGACCAGATGCCATGATCTTCGTTTTCTGAATGTTGAGCTTTAAGCCAACTTTTTCAGTCTCCTTTTTCACTTTTATCAGGAGGCTTTTTAGTTCCTCTTCACTTTCTGCCATAAGGGTGGTGTCATCTGAATATCTAAGGTTATTGATATTTCTCCCAGCAATCTTGATTCCAGCTTGTACTTCTTCCATATATTTAGTTAATAATAATATATCAATACTTGTTCATTAATTGTGACAAGTTACTATACAAATATAACATGTTCACAGTAGGGAAAACTGGATGTGTCTGGATAGGGGACACAGTATTATATTTGAAATTTATTCTAAAATTTAAAATAAGTGTAAAATTTAAAAGGTGATAGAAAAGGAATACTATCCAAAATGAACAAATACTCTGAATAACTTTGGAATATATTCTGAAAATACATTCAGTATTTTTGGAACTATTGTATAAGAGAAACTTGTTTGATTATTTATTTATTTATTTATTTTTGGCTGCTCTCTGTGGCTTATAGTATCTTAGTTCCTTGACCAAGGATTGAACCCAGCCCCTCTGTTAGAGTCCTAACCACTGGACCACTGGGGAATTATCTGATAGTTTTTAATTCATAGAGTCACCAACCTAAGAAATATCTCCTTGCTTATTTATTACACTTCCTGAAATGTTCCCAAAACTAAAATTTTTTAATTTGTATTTTATTTAGTAGATTTGCGTGTATACATTTGTGGTATTTGTTTTGTTTTAATGTTCAGAGTATCTATAAAACCATTTCTGCTTTGCTCATTTTTAGAGGATATATATCTTCTGTTTGGTAATTTTACTGTATAAGTTGCAGTGATCTGTGAAGTATTAATAGAGAAATATGTTTCTTGACAGATGTCATTTAAATGCATGAGAAGTCCATTCATCTCAGAATAGTTCTCACATTTGTAGTTTTCTGAAACTAGTTTTTTATTTTTTCTATGTTAAATAAAATATTTGTTATTTATAGAATTTAAATTAATCATTTATAGAATTTAAATTAATCATTGATCACAAGTGAATCTGCTTCTAAATTTAAATATTAATAGAATAAAATAAGAAATGGACCACAAAGGGAAATAGAGGAAATATAGTGGGTAGCATGAATTATTATATGACTGTTAGAAACACTCTAGAAACAGATAAAATCTGACAAAAATAAAATTAATAAATTATCTTGTTCAAAATCATCTTGTTCAGCAACCAACAAATTACATTAATAGAGTTCCTTACGAAGAAGTCTGTATAAAATTAAAAGTGGTATCTAAATGTCAAATTCTCTGTTTCACGCAGCTTTATTTTAACCTCTTACTGTGACAAGTTCCTATGTTGTTGAATTGTTTTCAGAAAGGAAAAGAAGAAAAGCTTCATCAAAATACATCTCTGATAATTCATTGTTTCCATTATAAAAGAATTGAAACCTTCTTGTATCACTGTCAGATACCATTATTTACAATTTATTTGTTTCTGCCCTTAATAGCAGCTTGTGTGTGTTTGTGAGCTTAGTCGATCAGTCGTGTCCAACTCTGATTAGTGGACTGTAACCCGTCAGGCTCCTCTGTCCATGGGGATTCTCCAGTCAAAAATATTGGAATGAATTGCCACATCTTCCTTCAGGGGATCTTCCTGACTCAGGGTTCAAATCCAGGTCTCCCGAATTGCAAGCAGATTCTTTACTGTCTCAGCTACCAGGAAAGCCATATAATAGCATTTTTATCAATTAGGGAAGGAAGTTTCACATCCCTTAAAACATATTTCTCTCCCAAATTCATTGATTCATTTTTGCAAAGACAACTTTTTCTCTTCTATAAAGTGTAGGGTGTTAAACATTTCTTTGTACACAGTAATATAAAATATAAATTATCATTATTAATTTTTCTTTAGTTCCCCAGAAAGTAATGTTCTGTGAACTGTTAATATCAATACAATTTTGTAGAACAAATATATTTCCACTTGGTTAGTTTTCTTTTATTCTTCTAGACTTTAAATAAAGCTTTATAATATTTACTACTGTATATTTGATACCTAGAACTCTTTGAGTCATGAGATAAATGTCCAAAAAAAAAAAATGTTGAATTTATGCAGCATGTAGAAAAACAGGTCTCATTCTCTTTCTTTAAAATTGCTTCTAGGTTCTAACTTACTGGATAATTTGGGGCCTTTTGGGGGCGGGGGGCGGGGGAGAGGGTTAAAGATACCCTGGAGAAGTGAACGGCTACCCACTCCAGTATTCTTGCCTGGAAAATCCCCATGGACAGAAGAGCCTGGCAGGCTACGGTCCATGGGGTGGCAAAGAGTCAGACACAACTGAGTGACTTTCACTTTCAGTAGTGAGAGAGGGGAAAGAAAATTCATATGTGAAGCATGTTTCAGTACCATTAAAATTGGTGTTTGGATGATATGCCTAGCCAACTTTGCTTTGAAGAAAGGGTGAATTGAACTTATATATTCTGGTTAATAAAAAAGTAGTTTGCATCCTTTCAAAAGAAAGGGGAAGACCTTGCATTGTTAGAGATATGAACCTTTGAATAAGAGTTTGTATTAAAGTTCTATGTTGTTCATAATGTGAATTTCCTTCCCTGATTCCCTGGAAATCTTTATTAGAGGATGCATTTAATTATGAAATTCATTATGGACAACAATTGCCCATGGATTGCTTACTGAATTGCCTGTGGCTTCCTTACTGTCTGAGACACTAAGAAAGCTAAGTAGCCCTCATAGTTAACAAAACAGTCCAAAATGCACTAGTTGGATCCAGTCTCAAAAGTGACAGAATGATCTCTGTTCTTTTCCAAGGCAAACAATTCAATATCACAGTAATCGAAGTCTATGGCCCAAGCAGTAATACTGAAGAAGCTGAAATTAAATGGTTCTATGAAGACCTATCAGAGAAGGCAATGGCACCCCACTCCAGTACTCTTGCCTGGAAAATCCCATGGACAGAGGAGCCTGGAAGGCTGCAATCCATGGGGTCGAGAACAGTCGGACACGACTGAGAGACTTCACTTTCACTTTTCACTTTCATGCATTGGAGAAGGAAATGGCAACCCACTCCAGTGTTCTTGCCTGGAGAATCCCCAGGACGGGGGAGCCTGGTGGGCTGCCGTCTCTGGGGTCGCACAGAGTTGGACACGACTGAAGCGCCTTAGCAGCAGCATGAAGACGTTCTAGAACTAACACCCCAAAAATATGTCATTTTCATTCTAGGGGACTGGAATGCAAAAATAGGAAGTCAAGAGATACCTGGTGTAGCAGGCAAGTTTGACCTTGAAATATAAAATGAAGCAGGGCAAAGGGTAACAGAATTTTATCAAGAGAATGCACTGATCATATAGCAAACACACTCTTTCAACAACACAGGAGAAGACTCTACACATGGACATCACCAGATGGTCAATACCAAAATTAGACTGATTATATTCTTTGCAGCTGAAAATGGAGAAGCTCTATACAGTCTCAAAAAAAAAAAAAAAAAAAGGAAAAACAAAACTGGGAGCTGACTATGGCTCTGGTCATGAACTCCTTATTACCAAATTGAGACTTAAATTGAAGAAAGTAGGGGAAAGCACTAGGCCATTCATGTATGACCTAAATCAAATCTTTTATAACTATACAGTGGAAATGAGAAATAGATTCAAAGGATTTGATCTGATAGACAAAGTGCCTGAAGAACTATGGATGGAGGCAGTGATCCAAACCATCCCCAAGGGAAAGAAATGCAAAAAGGCAAAATGGTTGTTTGAAGAAGCCTTATAAATAGCTTTGAAAAGAAAAGTTAAGGCAAAGGAGAAAAGGAAAGATATACCCATTTGAATGCAGAGTTTCAAAGAATAGCAAGGAAAGATAAGAAAGCCTTCCTCAGTGCTTAGTGCAGAGAAATAGATGAAAACAATATAATGGGAAAGACTAGAGATCTCTTCAAGAAAATTAGTGATACTAAGGGAATATTTCATGCAAAGATGGGCAAAATAAAGGACAGAAATGGTATGGACCTAATAGAAGCAGAAGAAATTAAGAAGTGGAAAGAACAGAATAAATGTACAAAAAAAGATCTTCAAGACCCAGGTAATCACGATGGTGGGATCACTCACCTAGATCCAGACATTCTGGAATGCAAAGTTAAGTGAGCCTTAGGAAGCATCACTTAGAACAAAGCTAGTGGAGGTGATGGGATTCCAGTTGAGCTATTTCAAATCCTAAAAGATGATGCTGTGGAAGTATTGCACTCAATATGCCAGCAAATTTGGAAAACTCAGCAGTGGCCACAGGACTGGAAAGGGTCAGTTTTAATTCTAATCCCAAAGAAGGGCAATGTCAAAGAATCTTCAAACTACTGCACAATTGCACTCATCTCACACACTAGCAAAGTAATGCTCAAATTCTCCAAGCGATGCTTCAACAGTATGTGAACCATGAACTTCCAGATGTTCAAGCAGGAATTAGAAAATTCAGAGGAACTAGAGATTGAATTGCCAACATGTGTTGGATCATATAAAAAGCAAGCGGATTCCAGAAAAAATCTACTTCTGCTTTCTTGATTATGCCAAAGCCTTTGTCTTTGTAAATCACAACAAACTGTGGAAAATTTCTAAAGATATGGAAATACCAGACCACCTTACCTGTCTTCTGAGAAATCATATGAAGGTCAAGAAGCAGCTGTTAGAATCGGACATGGAACAACTGACTGGTTCCAAATTGGGAAAGGAGTGTGTCAAGGCTGTATACTGTCACCCTGCTTATATAACTTATATGCAGAGTACATCATGTGAAGTGGAGGGATGGATGAAGCACAAGCAGGAATCAAGATTGTCTGGAGAAATATCAATAACCCCAAATATGCAGATGACACCACCCTTATGGCAGAAAGTGAAGAGGAACTAAAGAACCTCTTAATGAAAGTGAAAGATGAGAGTGGAAAAGCTGGCTTAAAACTCAACTTTCAGAAAACTAAGATCATGGCATCTGGTCCCATCACTTCATGCCAAATAGATTGGGAAACCATGGAAATAGTGACAAAGTTTATTTTCTTGGGCTCCAAAATCACTGCAGATTGTGACTGCAGCCATGAAATTAAAAGATACTTGCTCCTTGGAACAAAAGCTATGACCAACATAGACAGCATATGGCAAAACCAATACAATATTGTAAAGTAATTAGCCTCTAATTAAAATAAATAAATTTAATTAAAAAAAAAAAAAAAAGCAGAGACATTACTTGCCATCAGAGGTCCATCTTTTCAAAGCTATGGTTTTTCCTGTAGTCATGTGTGGATGTGAGAGTTGGATTATAAAGAAAGCTGAGCACTGAAGAATTGATGCTTTTGAACTGTGGTGTTGGAGAAGACTCTTGAGAGTCCCTTGGACTTCGAGGAGATCCTACCGGTCCATCCTAAAGCAGTCCTGAATATTCTTTAGAAGGACTGATGCTGAAACTCCAGTACTTTTGCCACCTGATGCAAAGAAGTGACTCATTTGAAAAGACCCTGATGCTGGGAAAGATTGAAGGCAGGAGAAGGGAAGGACAGAGGATGAGATAGTTTGATGACATCACTGACTCAATGGCCATGAGTTTGAGTAGGCTCCAGGAGTTGAACAGGGAGGCCTGGCATGCTGTTGGCCATGGGGTTGCAAAGAATTGGATACGACTCAGCAGCTGAACTGATCTGAGCTACTATTTCCATATATATATATGCATATATATATATGCATATATATATATGTGTGTGTGTATATATATAGTATTTTCTTTGCAGAGAAATACTTGAACATTGTGGAATAATTGGTTGGGTTTGAGTCTAGGTTTACTTGCCAGGTTAGTTCAGGAAGGTTATTTACTCTCTGTTGGTGTCAATTTCTTCATTTGTAGAGTGAAGCTAATAATATACCATCTTGCAATTGGGTTAATACATAAAAAGCACTTTAACCTGTATTTTGGATGTTTAATTTTGAAACCACTGTTTGTTTGTTTGTTTGTTTTAATATACAGCCCATGTTTTTTTTGACAATAACTTTATATTGTTTTTAATATGATAATCCAGAAAAGTGACTCTGGATATTTTGCTTTTTCAGTGAGAATATTAGTGATAAATTTGAATGGGGATGTATTTAATTATACATGATCACAGAATCATTTATTTACTTGAGAGTAAATTCATAAGAAAAAAAGACATCACATCTCATACGTAGTGATATTTTGAGCAAAGTTTAGATGTTTTCAAGTAATAATACTTTTAGTGGATTTTTTCTCCATATTTAAGCTTCTTGATTATTTTGGAAGAATTCTCTTATTGTTTAATGTGAAAGTTAAAGTGTTAGATGCTCAGGCTGTCCACCTCTTTGTTACCCCATGGATTGTAGCCTGCTGAGCTCATCTGTCCATGACTTCTAATTTTATTTTTAGATATGAAGATGAAGAGCTTTATTGATAATTTGAAAATAAAAATTTTAAACTTAAATATAAATTTTATTACTATGTCAAGGGAAATTTACTTTTTCCGGATAATTCCTCATTCTTTTCTGATTTTGGGTGACAGATTGTTAACAATTCCACTATTTGTAAGTATCCTAGTTTTTAAAAATTATTCTTCAAGGAAATAAACTTGAATAGTCAAATATTTTTTGACAGTAATGTCATATATTATCATGTGCAGTTTTATTTTGAATATACTATGTCCTTCTTTACATGGTGAAGTTAACAGTTTTCTTAGGTCATTTCAAATATTGTCACTGAAATGTTGATTATTTTTGCATAAGACATTTGAATTCAATAATACTGCATAGTTTTAGGCAAATGTATGTTTCCTTTCTGTACTATTAATAAATTTGCCCCAGAATGTTTAGAATAAAATAAAATAAAAAGGACATCTAGGTATTCAGTAGGAGTGGATAAGATTAACAGATAGGATGCCTTTGTATAGAAAGGCATCTTAAAAGATTATTTGTTAAGAAAATAAACAATGATTCCCATAATAACATCTTAACTCATTCTCCTTTAATTCTATGTTGACATTCTGCTATAAAAATTCTAATGCTCTTGCTTATAATCCCTAAGCACATATTAACAGATCATACAAAATCATTACACCTAACAAAAAATCTAGCAAATAATGTTCATTTTATATATTCAGGATATTTGTAGGAACATGATACCATTATTTGAAAATGTCTTTAAGAAAAGAGCAGCTCTGTTTTCTTTTTTTCTTTGCACAGTTTAATTTATATATTCAAAAGGGGTCCCTTCAAATGGTTCATATACCACAAATAGCGTTAAATGTCTAATACTAAGTCAGTCAGTCAGCTCAGTTGCTCAGTCGTGTCCAACTCTTTGCAACCCATGGGCTGCAGCATGCCAGGCTTCCGTGTCCATCACCAACTCCCACAGCTTGCTCAAACTCGTGTCCATTGACTCGGTGATGCCACCCAACTGTCTCATCTTCTGTCCCCTTCTTCTCCTGCTTTCAATCTTTCTCAGCATCAGGGTCTTTTACAGTGAGTCAGTTCTCTGTATCAGGTGGCCAAAGTATTGGAGCTTCAGCTTCAGCATCAGTCCTTCCAATGAATATTCAGAATTGACTTCCTTTCCTTTAGTTTAATCTAAAACTAAATCTTAACCTTTAAACACAGTGGGTACAACTTTTCTAGACATGTAATAGGAGATTTTTATTAATAGGTTTCTATAACAAAATTTTCTAACCAGTGTTTACAGCTGTCTTAATTTTAATTCTCAAAATTTTTGTTTCTTCTGAACTTGCTTCTTTCACATTCACTATTACACACTGGCCTCCTATTTGGCAGTTTTGAAATTTTTCTTTCTTATATATATATTTTTTTCTTTTCCAAAGAAACATTTACTTTTGTGTATTTTTAAATTCATTTAGTGATTATACAGTAATACACCAGAGTGATTATCTTCATAAATTGAAGAAATTTAAGAGATTTGATATGTAACCTTGATATCAAGATTAAAAGCAACATATCAAAATCACGCTGTTCATAGTTCATTTTATTTTCTCCATTGTGTATATACAGAGATTCAATGAAAAATCTGAACTCAGTAAACAATGAGTAAAAGGTTTCGGTTGAGAAGTTTTTTAGGCCAAAGAACTGTGTGTTATAAAACTGTATTAATCAGTTTTAGATCAATAACGTTTCTTAAGTTATAGGATTAGCTTTAGTTGAGGTTTCACATTCTGACAAAAAGGACTTTACTTCTGGAAAGAGTTAAATGACTTGATCATAATGGATAATAGACCTCATTCTTGATAGTAAACTCAGGATTAATCTATTTTTTAGTTAGATCAATATATGTGAATTTTCTCCCTGTTTCTCTTCAACAGTAATTTGCCTCCTTACATATGCAATATCTTTTCCAAGAATAAATAATAACTACAGATATATATCATAATAACAAAACTTAAAATTATTGCAGAGGAGACTGTCAAATTAATGTGTTCATCAAAGAATGTGCCTTATTTTCTGAGAACACTGATGGCCTATTCAATAGGACAAGTTATAGCAACAAGCAAATGACTTCAAGGCATCCTAATTTAACTTGCATGCACTATATTTAAAAACAAACTTATATGCTCCATTTCAGAGCAAGAGTCATTTTATGAAAATACTTTAAAAATAGTCTATATTTCTCTGTCAGGTAGAGATAAGATTATTAGACATTTGTATGTTTTTACCCCCAAAGGGATTAAGGGGATAAGCATGAATTCAATGAGCAACATATTTGCAGTAAGTATATGCTATATGGGGCTTCCCAGATGGCTCCGTGGTAAAGAACTCCCTACTCAGCAGGAGACGCAGGTTCGATCCCTGAATCAGGAAGATCCCCTGAAGAAGGAAATGGCTGCACACTGTATTCTTGCCTGGGAAATCCCATAGACAGAGAAGCCTGGTGGACTACTGTCCATGGGGTTGCAAGGAGACACTACTGAGAGACTGAATAATAGTAAGGGTGCCTAGGAGAAGAATAAAAAAGTTTTATTTAAAAAAAAAAAAAAGGTTCCCAGTAACAAATGAAAATAAATTTGTAAAAGCTTTGAAACTTATAATAAAATAAAAATCTATAATCATATATTATTTAATGATGAGAATAAGAATTCAGGAAAAAAAAAAAAAAGTGTTGCTCTGTTGCTAAGTCCTACCCAACTCTTTGTGAGCCCATGGACAGAACAGGCTTGCCTGTCCTTCACTATCTCCCAGAATTTGCTCAAACTCTTGTCCACTGAGTCATAATGCCATCCAGCAATCTCATCTGCTTTTGCCCCCTTCTCCTCTTGCCCTCAATTTATCCCAGCATCAGGGTCTTTTCCAGTGAGTCGACTCTTCCCATCAGGTGCCCAAAGTATTGGAGCTTCAGCTTCATTATCAGTTCTTCCAGTGAATATTCAGGATTTATTTCCTTTAGGATTGACTGCTTTGATATCCTTGCTGTCCAAGGGATTCTCAAGAGTATTCTCCAGCATCACAAATTGAAAGCATCAATATTTGGACGTTCTTTATGGTTCAACTCTTACATCCCCACATTGAATGCTGGAAAAACAATAGCATTGACTATACAGACTTTTTTTGGGAAAGTGATGTCTCTGCTTTTTAATATGCTGTCTAGGTTTGTCATAGCTTTTCTTCCAGGGAGCAGGTGTCTTTTAATTTTGTGGTTGTAGTCACAGTCTGCAGTAATTTTGGAGCCCAAGAAAAGAAAATCTGTCACTGTTTCCAATTTTTTGCCATCTATTTGCCTTGAAGTGATGGAACTGGATGCAATGGTCTTAGTTTTTAGAATGTTGAATTTTTAGGAAGATTTTTCACTCTTCTCATTAACCCTCATCAAGAGGCTCTTTAGTTTCTCTGCTTTCTTCATTAGAGTAGTATTGTTTGCATATATGAGGTTTTTAATGTTTCTTGAAAATATATATAGTTGTAAAGAAATTAACCTATATGAACATTGAATATTCTATATTTTATACTGGGCCAATGCTGGGAAAGTCATTTTAGGTAGGAGTTTTAAGGATCAATGTATAAAATCTGAAACTTTAGGTATATTGAGTGCCCTAAGGATTTCATTATTACTGCATTTTAGTATTATCAGAAGTAATGCTATTTGCTGATTACTGCTCCTTTTCTTATGCAATATATTTTGATCTTGGAAATTTTGGTTTTGAAATCCTCATTTTTTTTTCCTTTACTCTTTTTCTCTTTTTATCTCTCCCCATATATCTTGTACCACAGATTTAAATATCTATATATTAAATTCATATCTATACCCTCAATTCACCAATAAATTGTTAACACATAACCATTTAACTAATCACTAATTGTACCTAGACATCTTCAAGTACTCTCAAGCAGAATAGATCTAGACCTTTGACCTATCCCCAGATTTTCATAACTCAGTTTACAGACCTCTATCTACCCAGTTGCTCATTGTTCTTGTTCAGTTGGCCAGTTGTGTCCAACTCTTTGTGACCCCAAGGATTGCAACACGCCAGGCCTCCCTGTCCCTCACCATCTCCTGGAGTTTGCCCAAGTTCACATTTATTGTGTCAGTGATGCTATCCAGCTGTCTCATCCTCTGATGCCCTCTTCTTCTATCTTCAGTCTTTCCCAGGATCAGGGACTTTTCCAATGAGTTGTATGTTCACATCAGATGACCAAAATACTGGAGCTTGAACTTTAGCATCAGTCCTTCCAGTGAATGTTCAGGGTTGATCTCCTTACGATTTACTGGTTTGATCTCCATGTTGTACAAGGGAATTTCAGGAGTCTTCTCCAGCACCAGAGTTTGAAGGCATCAGTTCTTCGCCATTCTGCCTTCTATTATGGACCAACTCTCATAACTGTACATGACCATTTGGAAGACCATAGCCTTGAACATACAGACCTTTGTCAGCAGAGTAATGTACTGATTTTCTACACACTGTCCAGGTTTGTCACTGCCTTCCTTCCAAGAAGCAGTCATCTTCTGATTTATAACTGCAGTCACAATCTGCAGTGATTTTGGAGTCCAAGAAGAGGAAATCTGTCACTCCTGCAACCTCTTCCCATTTAACTTTCCATGCAGTAATGGGGACACTCAGATGACCAGTATAACTACTATTGTGGGCAAGAATCCCTTATAAGAGATGGAGTAGTCATCTTGGTCAACAAAAGAGTCCAAAATGCAGTGCTTGGGTGCAAACTCAAAAATAACAGGGTGATCTCTGTTTGGCAAACCATTCAATATCATGGAAATCCAAGTCTTTGTTCAGACCAGTAATTCTGAAGAAGGTGAAAGGTTCTATGAAGACCTACAACTTCTTCTAGAATTAGCACCCAATAAAGATGACCTTTTCATTATAGGGGACTGGAATGCAAAAGTAGAAAGTCAAGAAACACCTGGAGTAAAAGGCAAATTAAGCCTTGGAGTACAGAAAGAAGCAGGACAAAGGCTAATAGAGTTTTGCCAAGAGATGTCACTGGTCATAACAAACACCCTCTTACAACAACACAAGAGAAGACTCTACACATGGATATCACCAGATGGTCAACACCGAAATCAGATTGATTATATTCTTTGCAGCAAAAGATGGAGAAGGTCTATACAGTCAGCAAAAACAAGACCGGGGGCTGAATGTGGCTCAGATCATGAACTCCTTATTGCCAAACTCAGACTTAAACTGAAGAAAGTAAGGAAAACCACTAGACCATTCAGGTATGGCCTAAATCAAATTCCTTATGATTATACAGTAGAAGTGAGAAATAGATTTAAGGGACTAGATCTGATAGACAGAGTGCGTGATGAACTATGGACTGAGGTTCATGACATTGTACAGGAGACAGGGATCAAGACCATCCCCATGGAAAAGAAATGCAAAAAAAGCAAAGTGGCTGTCTGGGGAGGCCTTACAAATAGCTGTGAAAAGAAGAGAAGCGAAAAGCAAAGGAGGAAAGGAAAGATATAAGCATCTGAATGCAAAGTTCCAAAGAATAGCAAGGAGAGATTAAGAAAGCCTTCCTCAGTGCTCAGTGCAAAGAGATAGAGGAAAACAACAGAATGGCGAAGATTAGAGATCTCTTCAAGAAAATTAGAGGTTTTTCCCCAAGAAAATTCAAGGGAACATTTCATGCAAGGATGGGCTCGATAAAGGACAGAAATGGTATGGACCTAACAGAAGCAAAAGAAATTAAGAAGAGATGGCAAGAATACACAGAACTATACAAAAGAGATTTTCATGACCCAAGTTGTCATGATGGTATGATCACTCACCTTGAGCCAGACATCCTGGGAAGTGAACTAAAGTGGGCCTTAGGAAGCATCACTATGAACAAAGCTAGTGGAGGTGATGGAATTCCAGTTGAAATATTCCAAATCCTAAAAGATGATGCCTTGAAAGGATTGCAATCAATATGCCAGCAAATTTGGAAAACTCAGGATTGGCCACACTGGAAAAATATCAGTTTTCATTCCAATCCCAAAGAAAGACAATGCCAAAGAATGCTCAAACTACTGCACAATTGCACTCATGTCATACTAGTTACTCTAGTAAAGTAATACTTAAAATTCTCCAAGCGAGGCTTCAGTAATACGTGAACCACAAATTTCCAGATGTTCAAGCTGGTTTTGGAAAAGGCAGAGGAACCAGAGATCAAATTGCCAACACCCACTGGATCATTGAAAAAGCCAGAGAGTTCCAGAAAACCATCTATTTCTGCTTTATTGACTATGCCAAAGCCTTTTACTGTGTGGATCACAATAAACTGTGGAAAATTCTGAATGAGATGGGAATACCAGACCACCTGACCTGCCTCTTGAGAAACCTATATACAGATCAGGAAGCAACAGTTAGAAGTGGACATGGAACAACAGACTGGTTCCAAAAAGGAAAAGAAGTATGTCAAGGCTGTATACTGTCACCCTGCATATTTAACTTATATGCAGAGTACATCATGAGGAACACTGGGCTGGAAGAAGCACAAGCTGGAATCAAGATTGCTGGGAGAAATATCAATAACCTCAGATAAACAAATGACATCACCCTTATGGAAGAAAGTGAAGAGGAACTAAAAAGCCTCTTGATGTATGTGAAAGTGGAGAGTGAAAAACTTGGCTTAAAGCTCAACATTCAGAAAACGAAGATCATGGCATCTGGTCCCATAACTTTATGGGAAATATATGGGAAAACAGTGGAAACAGTGTCAGGCTTTATTTTTGGGGGCTCCAAAATCACTGCAGATGTTGACTGCAGCCATGAAATTAAAAGACGCTTACTCCTTGGAAGGGAAGTTATGACCAACCTAGATAGCATATTGAAAAACAGAGATATTACTTTGCCAACAAAGGTCCATCTAGTCAAGGCTATGATTTTTCCAGTGGTCATGTATGGATGTGAGATTTGGGCTGTGAAGAAAGCTGAGCGCTGAAGAATTGATGCTTTTTAACTGTGGTGTTGGAGAAGATTCTTGAGAGTCCCTTGGACTGCAAGGAGATCCAACCAGTCTGTCAGTCCTGGGTGTTCTTTGGAAGGACTGATGCTGAAGCTGAAACTCCAATACTTTGGCCACCTCGTGTGAAGATTTAGCTCATTGGAAAGGACCCTGATGCTGGGAGGGATTGGGGGCAGGAGAAGGAGACAACAGAGGATAAGATGGATAGATGGCATCACTGATGGATGGACATGAGTTAGAGTGAACT
The DNA here is from genome assembly GCF_003369695.1 of Bos indicus x Bos taurus. Classification (NCBI taxonomy): domain Eukaryota; kingdom Metazoa; phylum Chordata; class Mammalia; order Artiodactyla; family Bovidae; genus Bos; species Bos indicus x Bos taurus. The sequence continues at coordinate 79,295,455 of NC_040081.1, read as the reverse complement.
TCAGGAGTTGGTGATGGACACGGAGGCCTGGTGAGCTGTGATTCATGGGGTCACAAAGAGTTGGACATGACTGAAGGACTGAAGTGAACTGACTTATGCAGCAAAATTACAAAAGATCTACATTGAGCTTACTTTAATTCTTCAGTTATCTTAAAATAAATTTTCAAGCTTAAAGAACAATAATAATAGAACAATAGCCTGAGGAAACTTAACATGATTTCAAATAGTCTTATTTTTTTTTTTAATTGCAATTTTTCTTGCATTCAATTTAGGAATTCAAAGTTTAGATGGTACTGTGCCATGATCATATAGAGACGACCAAATTAATATAAGTAACTGTTTTCTGTATATCCTTAGAGGTAATTTGAACCTTATTCATGACATATGGTATAGAAAAGACGAACAAAGTTCACAGGAGAAAAATAATGAATCAGTAATAAGGTTTATTATTTGATTCTGGGTTCAAAGATTATATGAATATGCTTTTGTTTCTGTTTAGAGATATTCACTTTTGTTAGCTCGGAGTATTATGGGCAACACTGATGAACTTCACTCAAAGCTAAGTTGCAGGATTTATTTCCAAAATCTTGCCAAAAAGGCGGGGGGGGGGGGTGGGAATCTCTCCCTACACGGCACACCTGAGAGGGCACTCCTGCTGAAAACCAAGCGGCTGAGATGGGGGAGGTGATAAGACACATCGTCCCACCTGGAGAGAGTGAGCTCACCAAGCACCTGGTCGCCTGAGCTGCTGGGATCTGGGAAAGGCACAAAACACAGGCCCAACTGACTCTGCACCTTTGTGAAGTATCCGAGAACCTGAACATGAGCGGCTTAGACCTGGGAACTACACACAACCCATGGCCCGTTTTAGACAGCTCCCCTGCAGAGCAACCTGGAGCCTGAACAGTGTAGACCAGGAAAGCACACACACAATGAGTGGGGGCAAACCCAGTGTGGCTGAGACACTGTGGGCACTCCCCACACACACTAGTGATCTTTGTTTGCCATGTTCCTCCCTCCCCACAGCACGATTGAACAAGTGAGCCTAAATAAGTGACCACCTTCCCCCCCGTGTGTCAAGGGGGAAATTAGACACTGAAGAGACTTGTAAACAGAAGAAGCCAAAATAAACAGAGGAAACCGCTTTGGAAGTGACAGGTGCAACAGATTAAAACCCTGTAGTTAGCACTGACTACATTGGAAGGGGCCTATAGACCTTGAGGGGAGAAGGAAATGGCAACCCACTCCAGTATTCTTGCCTAGGGAATCCCGTGGACAGAGGAGCCTGGCGGGCTGCTCTCCATGAGGTCTCACAGAGTCAGATACGACTGAAGCGACTTAGCATGCATACATGCATTGGAGAAGGAAATGGCAACCGACTCCAGTATTCTTGCCTGGAGTATCCCAGGGATGGAGGAACCTGGTGGGCTGCCACCTATGGGGTTGCACAGAGTCAGACACAAATGCAGTGACTTAGCAGCAGCACCACCACCATAGACCTTGAGAAGTATAGGCTGGAACAAGGAAATATCTGAAAGTGAACTGACCCCACACTGCCATCAACAGCTCCAGAGAAATTCCTAGATATATTTTTACTATGGTCATTTTTAAAATTTTTTTATTTTTATGTCCTTTGTTACTCCTTTAATTTTCATTTTTATAACTTACTATTACCTTGTTAAAAAAAGACCCTATTTTTAAAGCAAATTTCATATATATTTTTGTGATTTTTTTTTCTAATATTGTAATTTTGAGAGTCTAACCTCTACTCTAGATTTTTAATTTTTGCTTTTTGGTATTTGTTATCAATTTTGTACCTTTAAGAATCCAATCTTCAGTACCCATTTTTTACTTAGGATTGTGATTACTGGCTTTTTTCCCCTCTCCCCCTTTTGACTCTCCTTTTTCTCCCCCAGATTACCTCTATCTCCGCTCCCCCCCGCCCCACCACCCTGCCCTTCTCTTTCTACCCAACTCTGTGAATCTCTTTGGGTATTGCAGGCTGTGGAGAACACTTAGGGAACTGATTACTGGCTAGATCTATGTCTATCCTTTTGATTCCCACTCTTCTCCTCCTGGTCACCTCTATCTCCTTCCTCCCTCTTCTCTTCTCTTCTCTGTGTAACTCCATGAATCTCTGAGTGTTTCCGGCTGTGGAGAGCACATAGATATTTGATTACTGGCTAGATTGCTCTTGCCTCTTTTGATTACCCTTCTTCTCCTCCTGGTCACCTGTATCTCCCTCCACCCTCTTCTCTTCTCCATGTAACTCAGCAAGGATCTCATTCAAATATGAAGGAGAAATCAAAAGCTTTACAGACAAACAAAAGCTGAGAGAATTCAGCACCACCAAACCAGCTCTTCAATAAATTGCAGAAGGTAAACTTCCAAACTAATTCTATGAAGCCACCATCACCCTAATTCCAAAACCAGAAAAAGATGCCACAAAAGGAAAACTATAGGCCAATATCACTGATGAACATATATGCAAAAACCCTTAACAAAATTCTAGTGAACAGAATCCAACAACATATTAAAAAGACCATACATCATGACCAAGTGGGCTTTATCCCAGGGATGCAAGCATTCTTCAATGTCCACAAATCAATCAATGTGATACACCACATTAACAAACTGGAAGATAAAACCATATGATTATCTCAACAGATGCAGAGAAAGCCTTTGACAAAATTCAACATCCATTTATGATAAAAAAAAAAAAAAACCTCCAGAAAGCATGCATAAAAGGAACATACCTCAGCATAACAAAAACCGTATGTGACATACCCACAATGTTATCCTCAGTGGTAAAAAATTGAAAGCATTTCCCCTAAAGTCAAGAACAAGACAAGGGTGCCTATTCTCCCCACTACTATTCAACATAGTTTTGGATGTTTTAGCCACACTAATCAGAGAAGAAAAAGAAATAAAAGAAATCCAAATTGGAAAAGAACAAGTAAAACTCTCACTGTTTGCAGATGACATGATCCTCTACATAGAAAACCCTAAAGACTCCACCAGAAAATTACTAGAGCTAATCAATGAATATAGTAAATTTGCAGGATATAAAGTTAACACACAGAAATCCCTTGCATTCCTAGACATTAACAATGAGAAAACAGAAAGTGAAATTAAGGAGACAATTCCATTCACCATTGCAATGAAAAGAATAAAAAGCTTAGGAATATATCTACCTAAAAAAAAAACAAAAGATCTATACATAGAAAACTATAAAACATTGATGAAAGAAATCAAAGAGGACACAATTAGATGGAGAAATACACCATGTTCATGGATCAGAAGAATCAATATATTGAAAATGGTTATACTACCCAAAACGATCTATAGATTCATTGCAGTCCCTATCACACTACCAACAGTATATTTCAGAGAACTAGAACAAATAATTTCATAATTTATATGGAAATACAAAAAACCTCAAATGGCCAAAGCAATCTTGAGAAAGAAGAATGGAACTGGAGGAATCAACCTCCCTGACTTCAGGCTATACTACAAAGCTACAGGCATCAAGGCAGTATGTTACTGCCACAAAGACAGAAATATAGATCAATGGAACAAAATAGAAAGCCCAGGGATAAATCCACACACAACTATGGACACCTTATCTTTGACAAAGGAGGAAAGAATATACAATGTAGAAAAGACAATCTCTTTAACAAATGGTGCTGGGAAAACAGGTCAACAACTTGTAAAAAAAAATGAAACTAGAACACTTTCTAACACCATACAAAAAAAATAAACTCAAAATGGATTAAAGATCTAACTGTCAGGCCAGAAACTATAAAACTCCTAGAGGAAAACATAGGCAAAACACTCTCTGACCCACCTCCCAGAGTGATGGACATAAAAGCAAAAATAAACAAATGGGACCTAACTAAACATAAAAGCTTCTGCACAACAAAGGAAACTATAAGTAAGGTGAAAAGACAGCCTTCAGAATGGGAAAAAATAAAAGCAAATGAAACAACTGACAAATAATTAATCTCAAAATATACAAGCAGCTCCTGCAGCTCAATTCCAGAAAAATAAAAGACTTAATCAAAAAATGGGCCAAAGAACTAAACAGACATTTCTCCAAAGAAGACATGCAGATGGCTAACAAACACATGAAAAGATGCTCAACATTACTCGTTATGGGAGAAATGCAAATCTAAAACCCAATGAGGTACCATTTCACGCCAGTCAGAATGGCTGCTATCCAAAAGTCTACAAGCAATAAATGCTGGAGAGGGAGTGGAGAAAAGGGAACCCCCTTACACTGTTGGTGGGAATGCAAACTAGTATAGCCACTATGGAGAACAGTGTGGAGATTCCTTAAAAAACTGGAAATAGAACTGCCATATAACCCAGCAATCCCACTGCTGGGCATAAACACTGGGGAAACCAGAATTAAAACAAACACATGCACCCCAAAATTCATCGCAGCACTGTTTGCCATGGCCAGGATATGGAAGCAACCTAGATGTCCACTGGGAGACGACTGGATAAGAAAGCTGTGGTACATATACACAGTGGACTATTACTCAGCCATTGAAAAGAATGCATTTGAATCAGTTCTAATGAGGTGGATGAAACTGGAGCCTATTATACAGAGCAAAGTAAGCCAGAAAGAAAAACACCAATACAGTATACTAACCAATATATATGGAATTTAGAAAGATGGTAATGATGATCCTATATGCGAGACATCAAAAGAGACACAGATGTATAGAACAGTCTTTTGGACTCTGTGGGAGAAGGTGAGGGTGGGATGATTTGAGAGATTAGCATTGTAACATGTATATTATCATATGTGAAATGATCACCAGCCCAGGTTCAGTGCATGAGACAGGGTGCTCAGGGCTGGTGCACAGGGATGACCCTGAGGGATGGGATGGGGAGGGAGTTGGAAGGGGGGGCTCAAGATGGGGAACACATGTACACCCATGGCTGATTCATGTCAATGTATGGCAAAAACCAGTACAATATTGTAAATAGCCTCTAATTAAAATAAATAATTAAATAAAAATATATCAGGAGAAAAAAAATAGTTATTCAAATCATACATACACACACAAAAATCTCTCCCATAAGAAAGTTGTTCACTTTATTCCACAGTTTATATTATTGGCTTTGCTACACCAGGTGTTTTGCTTTAAGCACTATTTCTTGCTGCATCTCTGATACTGCCCTGTCATGTATTGATTAACCTATGTACCTTTATTTGATGGCAATCATTATCATTTCAAAACTTACAGACTTCACAGAACTTATTGCAACTTCATTTGTTCTCCCCTCTTCCCATCTACCTTTTTTTTTTCCTTTGGTCACGGTCATCTGAGTCAAAATGTGGGCTGCATTCTTCTACCAGGCATGTCTTTAACCACATGCTTCTTCACTAGCCATGGGGAAGGTAGGAAAATAAGTATGTCAGAAATAGACAAAATTTTCACAGGCCAATAAGAAAATTCTTCCAAACTTTAAACATTCAAATTAGGGGAAGAACACAAAATAAAACTTTAAGTTTTAAATAAAATAGCTTCAAAAATAAGCATTGATTTTTTTATGTTTTGTGGTTGGATTGGTAGTGATGGTGTTGTTTGTATATTTGACTGATTTTGCTTCTTTTTTTTTTTTTTCAATCCATGAGGCAGAGTATGGGTTTAAATGAGGAAGTCAGATTTATTATTAGGAAAATATTAAATTATAAATGTAAGTGTTAAGAAAGCATCTTACTGAGTATTTTAAGGTTCCATCTTACTTTTGCTAGACATGGAGCCATTTGGGACATAATATGTGTGCCATCTCTGAAGGATGAACCTCATGTCTTATTCAACAGGAGGTTTTATCCAAACCAAGCTGTTAACTTTCAAAAAGATTTTTCCCAAAATCCCTCCCAAAATTCTCAATGAAAGCATGAATTTCATAGCATGTTATAAAATCTATTCCTTCAAAATCATGAAAAGTATATGCAATTATATGCTTCCACAATTCTTAAAATGTAGATATTACTGTAAGATATTAAAGCCTAGCTTCCCACTTATTGTTAAGTTATTGCATCTCAAAAAGTACTCTATAATAAAAAAGAAAAAGAATATACTCTCAGACAGTGTTATTCATTCCCTTAAACCAATTTAAAATTACAGCTCCATAAACATTTGTTGAATAAAATCTGACATTTCAGAGGAGACTTAAACAAACAAAAACTTGGATTATTATGAAATAACAAACTAGAAACAAAGTCTCTGTTATCATCCTTTTATTTATTTGGCCTAAAGTAAAGCATTTTTTTCCTTCCATAGGCATGCAGTTGATAAAGTAGGGTCTAGTGTAGGAAAATAAATATTATCTTCTATTTCAGATTCAATACATGTTTTAATTTCTGAGTTAGAATTTTATAAAACACATTTAATATATGTAAATGAGAAACAAAGATAAAATCTGTCTCATTTCATTCTAAATAACTGTTTTATAGCTTAAATCTACATATCACTTATTAAGCTTACAGATATGTTGTATCAAATGAGATAATACATTTGCAAATACATTGTAAACTTTGAAACATTAGAATAAATATTCAGTGTTACTGTTTTCAAAGATTAAAGCAAATGGCTTACAGCAAGCAAGCCATAGCTAATTAAGAAAAGACACATGCCAGCTTTAAAACAAAACAGTCTTCCAGCCTGCTTATTGTATTTTATTTTCACAGAATGCTAATCATTTTATAAAATAAATATTATGGACAGATAGACTCTCTAGCTAGTACTTAAGCAAATGTTAACTTATATTGTTCAAAAAAGACTTAAATTTACCAAAGCAAAGCAAAATAAAGAATTGCATTCAGGCTGATAACTTGTAGGTCTTACATAAAATGTGACTAATTTTATCAACCTCAAGGTAAACAACAAAACAACAGCATTTCAATGAAGTGCCAGTTCGAAGCACCCTAAAAAACACACACCTGGACATTCTTAAAGTGAAGTTAATGCTGAGAAATATATTGTATTAAATATCTTGTCATTGTTGAAGACCCCAATAGCAAGGAGGGGGGGCAATACTGCCTATCAGCCACCTAATTATCTGCAATGTATAAGCAGATATTCAAAGTTAGAGGAGGTCTTTACATTTCACCTCTAAGTACCACATTAGTAATTCATGAATCCGCTACTAATGTTTCTATGGCATTCAGGCAGAGTGAAAAATTAAGCAATAATGACTTCAAAGGTAGAAGAACCACAAAATAACTCTGTACTTCTGAGGTCATTTTTACCATTTGAACATAAATTATATGAGTGCACATCATTGGCTTCAGTATTTGCAAGGCATTGCTAATGAACAGGGAAGTTATTTAGGAAATGGAGTGCAGGAGGTAGATATAGATAGAACACTGAAGCTTAACAGAATTGATTCCTAATATAAAAAGAAACTCATTTACTGCTCTTAAATGGCCATAAGTGCAAAATCTGCAAATGAAACAAATTTTCAAAAATTCCAGGAAGTGCACCAGAGTTGTTCAATCAACATGATCAGCTTTAGGTTCTTGCTTTATGAGAATCTTCTCTGGTTCAGTGGGAACTCACAGTAATGATATATTTAAGACTTTTTGTTCTATTCAGTAGCTGTTTTTGCAAATGCAGTCACACAAGACAAATTATATTCTCCTTGGATTGCTTAAAAGCAATTTTCCTCCAGCTGACTAAATTGTACATTGATATATAATGTCATTGTGTTAAAATATTAAAAATGGTCCAGTAAAAAATTATCTCAGCCTTAATTGTACAATTTCAAAATAATACAAATGATAAGAGAAAATTTAACTGGTAAAGTATCCAGTATTGGACATCATTATGCAAAATAATGAAAAATAAATGTAAAACTTAGTAATAGCATTTTGAAAATATTCTAGATTTTTAGTTCCATGCATATCCTACCATCTGATATAGATTAATCCTTTTAATAGGATGTGTGTGACACATTTTTACTATCTGTTTTATTAGCCACATTGTACTGACTCACATAATAAAATATTCAAATCAGCAAATATGCAATGACTAGGGACTAGATGTGTTCAAAGGATTATAATTATATTTGATTCATTCAATATATAAATGATAGCTACAAAATAATAAAAGTTCCAAATAATAATTATTATTCCACAGTATATCCAATATTATGTCTGCTCATTAATGTAACCCAGTACAACTAAATTTACAATGAGTTAAATCTGATTTAATATATTTGGGTGGTATTTTAATACGATTAAAATGATCAAGTGTCCAAATAAGATTGTGTAAAGTCAACAACAGTCTTAAAATCCATCCTGATAAATTATCAAAAGAAAAATGTGTTTCATATATTGGTATCTTTAGAAAATATTCAACAGGATATGGATCAAATGGTGTATATATATGTATATGTATATACGCTAAATCTTATTATCTGCTGAAAATATGACTAGTATGTTTTCAAGTTGAAATTGACCATGGGAAGACTGGGTTTTATCATCTTCAATATATTTACTTGATCATTCTTTATGTAAACAATCCCCTGCTACTGCTGCTGCTAAGTTGCATCAGTTGTGTCTGACTCTGTGCGACCACATAGACGGCAGCCCACCAGGCTCCCCCGTCCCTGGGATTCTCCAGAGAAGAACACTGGAGTGGGTTGCCATTTCCTTCTCCAATGCATGAAAGTGAATAGTAAAAGTGAAGTCACTCAGTCCTGTCCGACTCTTAGCAACCCCATGGACTGCAGCCTACCAGGCTCCTCCGTCCATGGGATTTTCCAGGCAAGAGTACTGGAGTGGGTCACCAGTGCCTTCTCTGAAACAATCTCCCCTCACCATCAAAGACAATGACACTCTTTATGGTGCACTCTTTTCTCATGCATGTGCTTTGACATCTTGGGCCAGGCAGATCAGCCTGCGCTGCAGTAACTACTGGTTACTCTCCACATGAACATCTTCTTCATTTAGGCTTCAGTTCTGACATCCCATACCAGGATCTGTGGATGTCCTTGTCATTCCACTCAGGCTCTGAAACCCAAGCAGGGCAATGCCACCACTGCCCAATTAGCACAAATGCCTACCTTGCTCAATCTCATCTAATGACTTTTGAACTAAATGAATCAGGAAAGAAAGAGAGACAGGAAGGAACATAGCATGACTTTTTCATGAAAATATATATATATATATATATATATATATATATATATATATATATTCTCTTATTCACAGTAATTGGGGCTTCCATGGTAGATCAGAGGTAAAGACTCTGCCGGGACACTGGAACCCTGGATTGAGAAGATTCCCTGGAGAATGTAATTACAACCCACTCTAGCATTCTTGCCTGGGAAATCCCATGGACAGAGGAGCCTCGCGGCTAGAGTCCAGGTCATCGCAGGAGAGCTGAACACAACTTGGCAACTAAAGAACATTCACAGTAGTTTAGTTCAGCTCAGTTGCTCAGTCGTGTCTGACTCTTTGAGACTCCATGAATTGCGGCATGCCAGGCCTCACTGTCCATCACCATCTTCCAGAGTTCACCCAAATTCATGTCCATTGAGTCGGTGATGCCAACCAGCCATCTCATCCTCTGTTGTCACCTTCTCCTCGTGCCCCCAATCCCTCCCAGCATCAGAGTCTTTTCCAATGAGTCAACTCTTCACATGAGGTGGCCAAAATACTGGAGTTTTAGCTTTAGCATCAGTCCTTCTAAAGAACACCCAAGACTGATATCCTTTAGAATGGACTGGTTGGATTTCCTTGCAGTCCAAAGAACTCTGAAGAGTCTTCTCCAACATCACAGTTCAAAAGTATCAATTCTTCAGCGCTCAGCTTTCTTCACAGTCCAACTGTGACATCCACACATGACCACTGGAAAAACCATAGCCTTGAGTACATGGACCTTTGGTGGCAATGTAATGTCTCTGCTTTTTAATATGCTATCTAGGTTGGTCATATCTTTCCTTAAAAGGTGTAAGGAATGCATATAAGTTAAATAAGCAGGGTGACAATATACAGCCTTGACGTACTCCTTTTTCCTATTTGGAACCAGTCTGTTGTTCCATGTCCAGTTCTAACTGTTGCTTCCTGATCTTCATACAGGTTTCTCAAAAGGCAGGTCAGGCAGTCTGGTATTCCCATCTCTTTCAGAATTTTCCAGAGTTTATTGTGATCCACACAGTCAAAGGCTTTGACATAGTCAATAAAGCAGAAATATATGTTTTTCTGGAACTCTCTTGCTTTTCCCATGATCCAGCGGATGTTGGCAATTTGATCTCTGATTCCTTTGCCTTTTCTAAAACCAGCATGAACATCTCGAAGTTCACAGTTCATGTATTGCTGAAGCCTGGCTTGGAGAATTTTGAACATTACTTTATTAGCGTGTGAGATGAGTGCAATTGTGAGGTAGTTTGAGCATTCTTTGGCATTGCCTGTCTTTTGGATTGGAATGAAAACTGACTTTTTCCAGTCCTGTGGCCACTGCTGAGTTTTCCAAATTTGCTGGAATTTTGAGTCCAGTATTTTCACAGCATCATCTTCCAGGATTTGAAATAGCTCAACCGGAATTCCATCACCTCCACTAACTTTGTTCATAGTGATGCTTTCTAAGGCCCACTTGACTTCACATTCCAGGATGTCTGGCTGTAGGTGAGTGATCACACCATCGTGATTATCTTGTTCGCGAGGATCTTTTTCACAGTAGTTACTGCCTGTTAAATAACCTTGAACACTGAATTCAGTTCAGTTCAGTTCAGTCGTTCAGTAGTGTCTGACTCTTTGTGACTCCATGGACTGCAGCACGCCAGGCCACCCCGTCCATCACCAACTCATTGAGTTTACTCAAATTCATGTCTATTGAGTCGGTGATGCCATCCAACCATCTCATTCTCTGTTATACCCTTCTCCCGCCTTCAGTCTTTCCCAGCATCATATCAGGTGGCCAAAGTATTGGAGTCTCAGCTTCAGCATTGGTCCTTCCAATGAATATTCAGGATTGAACTCTGAATTAGTGACTATTAAATCATGGCTCCAATGGAAGATTTATAGAGATATATAGGTATTTCTATGTATAACATAGAATGTAGTCTTAAATGGTAAAACCAACTCATCTAGTAAATTATGTTCTATATTTTACAAAAGAGAAAATGAATATCAGAAGTGTTAAGCCCCACTAATGGGTGTCAGAATTAGGACCCTACCCACTCAACTGTTCTCAAAACCTGAGCTTCTTTCACTACATTGCACTGACTCCTACTGTCTCTAGGCAAAATTGTAGCTTATACTGATTATTGATTTGGGGATTACAAATAAATTTTAGTGAGTAGGTGATCCTGAAAGTGTTGTATTCACAAGTAATGATGATCAACCTTAAGAGTGTGTATCCATGCATTTGTATACGTCTATATCTGTGTCTGAGTTGTATATATAAATGTGTTAAGAGACAATTTTCCCTGAACTTCTTATGTTCCTACATCATTCAGGTCTTTAGAGAAAGAGTGTTTATGAACATAGAATATGATTTGGAAATCAGAGAAAGTGTCAGCCTAAAGAGAGACCCTAGAAACATCCCAAAGGTAAAAGATAAATCCTTCCCCATGCTGTACTGGGGACAATCACTTACATTCCAGGACAATAGTAATTGGTTTCTCTGGAGGCGGGTATGAGTAGATGAGCTAGAAGTTTATAAACATTTAGGATCCCTTAATTTGTTTTTTTTTTTTTTTTTTTTATTCCTGTGATATAAACCCACTCAAGAGCAGGTAAACACCTAATCCTCTTTTCATCAACCTCAGGGGATTGGCCTTTGGGGAACCAGAACTAACTGGATCTTGTGAGTGATAAACCACCTGTGTCTGTAACTTAGGTGTTGATATCTTCAGTAAGTTTATGTATATGAAACTGAGGCAGGCTTTTAAGTAAGGTAAAATATCAGAACTTTCACAGTTTTAGACTTAAACATTCCATCATCTTTAAACAGTGTAATCAATTAATAAAAGAAAGAAAGAAAGAGTGTATTTTCTAAGAAAAAAAATAAATAAATAAGAGAAAGAAAATATATTTGTTAAGGGCAGTATCAATTTTTAGTACTGACCATATAAAGGAATGAGAAACTTTTAATCAGTTTAATCTGAGAATAATCCCTACTACCCTCTCTATCCCTCTAAATATTTCTGTTTGTCTGCCTCTCTCTCTCTCATTCATGGACCACATCTAATCAGTTCCCAAGGTCTGCTGCTTTTATACCTTGTATTATTTGGGATAATCTACTTTACGTAAAGGGGCTTTCCAGGTGGGGCCAGTGGTAAAGTACTGCCTGCCAATGCAGGAGGCAAAAGAGATGTGGATTCAATCCTTGGGTGGGGAAGATTCCCTGGAGGAGGGCATGATATCCCACTCCAGTATTCTTGCCTGGAGAATCCGATGGATAGAGGAGCCTGGCAGGCTACGGTTCATAGGGTCACAAAGAGTCAGGCACAACTGAAGTGACTTAGCTGGCTTGCTCATGCCCAAATCCTGCCTGGATCTAAGAGGATCCAAGAAATTTGCCCATGACTAACCATTGTAATGGAGAAGGCAATGGCACCCCACTCCAGTACTCTTGCCTGGAAAATCCCATGGACGGAGGAGCCTGGTGGGCTGCAGTTCATGGGGTCGCTAAGAGTCAGACATGACTAAAAAATTTCCCTTTCCCTTTTCACTTTCATGCATTGGAGAAGGAAATGCAACCCACTCCAGTGTTCTTGCCTGGAGAATCCCAGGGACAGGGGAGCCTGGTGGGCTCCTGTCTATGGGGTTGCACAGAGTCCAACATGACTGAAGCGACTTAGCAGTAGCAACCATTATAAGCAAACAACATGTTTATAAAAGGGGGAAGTAAAACCTTTGCTTGGAAATATAACTGTCTCAGTTGCATCTTAATACATGTCCCTCTTCTGTATGCCTACTTTGATCAACCACAAGTAGACTCTTGTAGGTTGTATATATTAAAATAATTCCCAAGTGATCAGTGCCTTTTCTCTTCTCCTACCCACTCAAGTTCATTATTCTCTCTTCAAGCAGACTGATTTTTCTAATTCTAAAATTAAACAAATTAACTTTCTATGCATTCAGGAATCTCTATCACCTACAGAATAAACTTCACATTCTAAGTAGGGTTTAGGAGGTGACTGTAATAATTGGCCCTTCCCTATGTTCTCATTCTCCATTTAGGACAATTGAAGGCTCATATTTTACCAGTATGTTAACCTGTAATTCCTCACACACCATGTAATTTTTTCTTTGAATTATCATTAAAGACGTAAGTCAGCCATGATGCTACATATAACCTTTCTTTTTTACATTGGTGGGTTAATGAAAAATGACAAAAGGCAATATATAATAAAAATTTGGAAATGTTATATTATTAAATTTTAGAATCAAATGATAGCTAATTAAAACTCTAATTGGATATAATATGAAATACTGCTTCATTTACTGTATGCTGCTATTTCAAATAGCAATATATTTGATTTAGAAAAATTGAAAGAAAAAGCATGTTGTTAAATGAGACAAAGAAAATGATGGACAAGTTGTTTGAGCCAATTTATATGTTCAAATAACAATGTAAATCCCTTTCATCAATCACAGTGAACGTATGAAGGGACGTGTAACTCAGTGAAGCTGTTAGCCATGCCATGCAGGGCCTCCCAGATCAGACAGGTCATAGTGAAGAGTTCTGACAAAACATGATCCACTGGAGAAGGAAATGGCAACCCACCCCAGTATTCTCGCCTGGAGAAAACAATGAGCAGTATGAAAAGTTAAAAAAAAAAAAAGGTATGACACCTGAAAATGAACCCCCAGGTCAGAAGGTGCCCAATTTGCTACTGGGGAAGAGCCAAAGGGGAATTAATAATAGCTCTGCAAAGAATGAAATGCCTTGGCCAAAGCAGAAGAAATGTTCAGTTGTGGATGTTTCTTGTGGTGTAAGTAAAAGTCTGATGCTGTACTGAACAATGTTGCATATGAACCTCAAATATTAGGTCCATTAATTAAAGCAAATTGGACATGGACAAGCAGGAAATGGCAAGATTGAGCATCAGCATCTTAGGAATCAGTGAACTGAAATGGACAGGGATGGCAATTTAATTCAGATGACCATTATATCTACTTCTGTGGGCAAGAATCCCTTTGAAGAATGGAGTAGCCCTCACAGTCAACAAAAATTCCAAAATGCAGTACTTGAATGTAACCTCAAAAATGACAGAATGATCTCAGTTTGTTTCAAAGGCAAACCATTCAACATCACAGTAATCCAAGTCTATGCCCCACTGATGCTGAAGAAGCTGGAGTGGACCGGTTCTATAACGACCTACAATACCTTCTCAAACTAACACTGAAAAGACAAGTTCTTTTCACCCTAAATGATTGGAATGCAAAAATAGGAGGTCAAGAGATGCCCAGAATACCAAGCAAGCTTGGCCTTAGAGTACAAAATAAAGTGGGGCAAATGCTAGGAGAGTTGTGTCAAGAAAAAATGCAGGTCATAGCAAACACTTTTTTTTTTTTTTAAATAACTCGAGAGAGAACACTGTACATGAACATCACCAGATTATCAACACTGAATCAGATTTATTATGTTATTTTCAGTCAAAGATGGAGAAGCTCTTTGGACAAGTCAGCAAAAACAAAACATGGACCTCACTGTGGCTCAAATCATCAGCCCTTTAATGCAAAATTCAGGCTTAAATTGAAGAAAGTAGGGGAAAGCACTAGGCCATTCAAGTATGACCTAAATCAAACATCTTATGATTATTCGTGGAAGTGAAAAACAGATTCAAGGAACTAGGTGTGGTAGACAACGTGTCTGAAGAGTTATAGACAGAAGTTTGTAACACTGAACAAGATGCAATGACCAAAACCATCCTAAAGGAAAAAAAGAGATGTAAGAAGACAAAGTGGTGCTCTGAAGAAGCTTTACAAATAGCTGAGGAAAGAAGAGAAGTGAAGGTCAAAGGGGAAAGGGAAAGATATACTCAACTGAATGCAGATTTCCAAAGAACAGAAAGAAGAGATAAGAAGGTCTTTTTAAATGAGCAATGCAAAGAAATAGAGGAAAATAATAGAATATGTAAGACTAGAGATCTTTTCAAGAAAATCAGCGTTATCAGGGTAAGATTTCATGCAAGGATGGACATGATAATGGATAGAAAAGGTAAGGACCTAACAGAAACTAGGGAGATTAAGAAGATCTGGGAAGAATAAACAAAATAACTATACAGAAAAGGGCTTAATGACCCAGATAACCACAATGGTGTGGTCACTTACCTATAGCTGGACATCCAGGAGTGTGAACATATGAAGGCCTTTAGGAAACATCTCTATGAAGAAAGCCAGTGGAGGTGATGGAATTCCAGCTGAGCTATTTCAAATCCTAAAAGATGATGCTGTAAAAGTGCTACACTTAGTATGCCAGCAAATTTGGAAAACTCAGCAGTGGCCAAAGGACTGGAAAATGTCAGTTTTCATTCCAATTATAAAGAAGGGCAATGCCAAAGAGTGTTCAAACTACCATACGTTTGCACTCATTTAACACGCTAGCAAGTTTATGCTCAAGTGTCATCCTGCTTATTTAATTTATATGAAGAGTATATCATGTGAAAGGCAAGACTGGATGAATCAAAGCTGGAATCAATATTGCCAGGAGAAATATCAACAATCCCAGATATGCAAATGATACCAGTCTAATGGAAGAAAATGAAGAGGAACTAAAGAGCCTCTTGATGAGGGTGAAAGAGGAGAGTGAAAAAGCTGGCTTAAAACTCAACATTCAAAAGAAAAAAAGGATCATGGCCTCTGGTCCCATCACTTTATGGCAAATAGAAAGGGAAAAAGTGGAAACAGTGACAGATTTTATTTTCTTGGGCTCCAATAACACTGTGGATGGTGACTGCAACCATGAAATTAAAAGACATTTGCTCCTTGATTGAAAAGCTAAGTCGACTCTAGACAGTGTATTAAAAGGCAAAGGCATCAGATTGCCAACAAATGTCCATACACTCAAATCTATGGTTTTTTCCAGTAGTCAAATAGGGATGTGAGAGTTGGATCACTAAGATGGCTGAGAACAGAAGAATTGTTGTTTTTGAATTCTAGTGCTGGAGAAGACTCTTGAGAGTTCCTTGGGCAACAAGGAGATCAAACAAGTCAATCCTAAAGGAAGTCAACCCTGAATACTCATTGGAAGGACTAATGCTGAAGCTGAAGCTGCAATACTTTGGCCACCTTATGAAAAAAGCCTACTCATTGTAAAGGATTCTGATGCTGGGAAAGATTGAAGATAAGGAGAAGGGGGCTGCAGAGAATGAGACTGTTAGGTAACATCACTGACTCAATGGACATGGATTTGAGCAAACTCAGGGAGACAGTGGAGGACAGGGGAGTCTGGCATGATGCAGACCATGGGATTACAAAGAATTGAACAGAAATTAGCGACTGAACAACAATAACAAAAAAGCAATCTATATATAGCACTGTTACTGCATATGT
Organism: Bos indicus x Bos taurus; assembly: GCF_003369695.1. Taxonomy (NCBI): domain Eukaryota; kingdom Metazoa; phylum Chordata; class Mammalia; order Artiodactyla; family Bovidae; genus Bos; species Bos indicus x Bos taurus. The sequence goes on along the minus strand of NC_040081.1, from coordinate 79,278,924 downwards.
TAGATCACAATTTATTCTCTTTATTCCCCTGTGGCCTCCAATAGCATTAAATGTAGAAGACAATTTTTACCTCATCTTTTATCACCTGTGTTAGCAGAAAAGCTGGATCATAGGTAGTATACATGTTTATTAAGCTCTTCAAAATTTAATGTTTCTAATAAAATATTATTTTCAGAGTTTGTTGGGTAAAATAAATTAATTTGGGATCTTGATTGGAACAAGGTATTTTGAGACATGAATATTATAGTTATGAAATAAAGCATTCTGTTTTCATAGATTAAAGTGATAGAATAAATATAATAAACATATTTTAACTATTTGACATTCTTATGATTTCCTGAATTAGCTCTATCATCTCAATACATAAATATTATGTTTTTTTACTCATATAAAAATTATTCAACTTTAATATATTTTTCTATTATTACTATTTTCCTGGCAAGAAGGAGACCTATAGGCAAGTTGTGACTTCCATTTTTGTAGTCCCTGTTAAAATCTTACTAATTTGCCTAGTACTTTCAAAGTGATGCAATGTTTCTATCAAAAAACAACTCCAGCTTTCTAATAAAAGTTTATTTCTAAAATATTTGTCATTCTTAATGAGATTATTGAAAATCAGAGACATTACCAGCAAAGGTCCGTCTAGTAAAGACTATGGTTTTTCCAGTGGTCATGTATGGATGTGAGAGTTGGATTGTGAAGAAAGCTGAGCGCCAAAGAATTGATGCTTTTGAACTGTGGTATTGGAGAAGACTCTTGAGAGTCCCTTGGACTGCAAGAAGATCCAACCAGTCCATTTTAAAGGAGATCAGTTCTGGGTGTTCTTTGGAAGGAATAATGCTAAAGCTGAAACTCCAGTACTTTGGCCACCTCATGTGAAGAGTTGACTCATTGGAAAAGACTCTGATGCTAGGAGGGATTGGGGGCAGGAGGAGAAGGGGAGGACAGAGGATGAGATGGCTGGATGGCATCACCAACTCGATGAACATGAGTTTGAGTGAATTCTGGGAGATAGTGATGGATAGGGAGGCCTGGCGTGCTGCAATACATGGGGTCACAAAGAGTCGGACACAACTGAGCGACTGAACTGAACTGAACTGAATGAGATTTGAAAGGATTCAGTCTTTTTTGGCTTTTACTTATTTGAAATTTTGGGAAAAATTTACTTTACACTCTTACTTTCATTATACGAAGCTTCTTTGATATAATTTTGTATTTTTTGAAGATTTTTTTAAAGTACATTAACAGTTTGATACCATTTTCAAAATTAATAATAATAGGCAAACATGTAACATTGTGTAATATATATTAAGTAGAGGTTATGTGTACCCTTGATATTTCTTTCAGACATTTTGACTACAAAATTAATTTACATCTTAATTGACAACTTGCTAAATACAAAATATTTATTTAGCTGCAATCGTGTAAGTCAGTGGAATTGTATAGGCTATTTTTGTTTGTTTATTCACCAAGTCGAATCTAACTTTTTGGGACTCCATGGACTGTAACCTTTCAGACTTCTCTATCCATGGGGTTTCCCAGGCAAGAATATTTGAGTTCGTTGTCATTTCCATCTCCAGGGGGTCTTCCCAACTTAGGTATCCCTCGCATGTATTTAATACATAGTACACCATTTGTTTAAAATATGTCAGTGATACTATATAGCAAAGTCTGAGCATGCATGCATTCATTTACTCATCTAGTCCTGGTAGTCTATCACATATAAAACACTTTGTTAGAGTTGGGGCTGTGCTTGGCAGTTAAATAGGTTTTATTCTCATGTCAAGAGAAACAATATGATATATGTAGAGCAAAAGTATCTATGTGAAGAACAGATAATGTCAGCCAAACTCAATGGATACCTGTTCTCAGTTGCTCAGTTGTGTCCAACTGTGTGACCCCACAGACTGTAGCCCACCAGTCTCCTCTGTCCATGGAATTTTCCAGGCAAGAATAGTCCTAGCTGTTGATTATCCCACAAAACTAAGGGGCTGGAGGATTTTAACTAGCTCCCCAACAAAATAATTATGTCTTTTTCCAAAGAGTTTGGAATGTATAAAAATGAGTATGTCCTGTCATATTGTCAAAGAAGCAGTGCAATGGCATCTCCAGATCTTGATCTTTGTTGTTGTTGTTTAGTTGCTCAGTTGTGTCTGATTCATTTGCAATACCCTGGATTGTAGCCCTCCAGAGCTCCTCTGTCCATGGGAATTCCCAGGCATGATCAGTGGAGGGAGTTGCCATTTTCTTCTCCAGGGGATCTTCCTGACCCAGGGATCAAACCTGTCTCCTACATTGGCAGATGAATTCTTTACCACTAAACTATTAGGCACATATCAATTATTATCACTGAAATGAAGTGAAGTGAAGTCACTCAGTTGTGTCCGACTCTTTGTGAACCCATGGACGGTAGCCTACCAGGCTCCACTGTCCATGGGATTTTCCAGGCAAGAATACTGGAGTGGGCTGCCATTTCCTTCTCCAGGGGATCGAACCCGGGTCTCCTGCATTGAAGACAGATGGTTTACTGTCTGACCCAATCACTACATATTCTCAAATAGGAACAGAAATTTTCATTTAAATGAAGTATACCTTTTTTTCATTTCAAATGTGAAAAATAAACTTACATAAAAGATAGAAATAAAATCAACAAAAAACTGTGTTTTGGCTTTATATTGTTTGCGTTAATCTTTTTTCAATGACCTAAAACAATGCAGCTGAAACGTATAAAAATAACTAGAAAATTTATTTTGAAAAGATAGATCAAAGATTGACTTAGTAATTGAGTAGCACGGTTATAAAATTAATTGAATATAATCTATAGTATATTTTATAGATTAAAGTATTAGCGATATCACTGATAGGATAAAAGTTGATGAGTATGTAATGATATTTTTCTTAAAAAAAAGAAGTGAAATCATCATGTCCCAAAAAACAGACAATATCATACCACAATTTAAAAATAAGATATTTTCCTTGACTGATAATATATATGTATGCTGTGTTTTTTCTATTTAAATGGTTATCATAAAAACATTGTAATTCATTCGATAAACATTCATAGAAAATGTACTACATACTGTCTAAGGGCTTGAAGAAAGTTTAAAAAAAAGAAAGAAATAAAACTGTTCCTGCTAAAACTGGCATAGTGAGATTCAATTTCAGTAAAATAATTATTTCAACAAGCTAAATGAGTAATGCAGTAATACTATACACAGGGATCTATAGTAGCACAGAGGTGATTATAGATTTCATCCTGGAATGATAAGGGAATTATCCTGGAATAAGTAGAGTTTGAGCTTTCTTGTAGTACAATTGCGAATTGAGAAGCTAAATCTAGAAGAATAACAGTTTTCCAAATCAGGGGGAACAATGTTTACAAGTGAACTGATGAACTAGATAGAATTAAGTATCTTCCAGTGGTTCTATATGACTGTGTGTGTGTGTGTGTGTGTGTGTGTGTGTCTGTGTAGGTTTTATGTGTATAGATCATAGACTCATATTTTATTTGTCATTCTATGGATTTCTGTGTTTTATAGGTTGTGGGTATTCTTTGAAGGATACATATATTCCATTGCATAGACATTCTATATTTCCTGTAAATGGCTACTTTATTTCATATACATCAGGTTGAAAAGAAATGTAACTTTTATGACTTTTTGAAATTCTAAGAATTAACTGTTTTCTAGTTTCAGACTCCTCACTTTAGCATAAACAACTATAAGGTACCATTTCACGCCAGTTAGAATGGCTGTGATCCAAAAGTCTACAAGCAATAAATGCTGGAGAGGGTGTGGAGAAAAGGGAACCCTCTTACACTGTTGGTGGGAATGCAAACTAGTATAGCCACTATGGAGAACAGTGTGGAGATTCCTTAAAAAACTGGAAATAGAACTGTCTTATGATCCAGCAATCCCACTGCTGGGCACACACACTGAGGAAACCAGAAGGGAAAGAGACATGTGTACCCCAATGTTCATCGCAGCACTGTTTATAATAGCCAGGACATGGAAGCAACCTAGATGTCCATCAGCAGATGAATGGATAAGAAAGCTGTGGTACATATACACAGTGGAGTATTACTCAGCCATTAAATAGAATATATTTGAATCAGTTCTAATGAGGTGGATGAAACTGGAGCCTATTATACAGAGTGAAGTAAGCCAGAAAGAAAAACACCAATACAGTATACTAAAGCATATATATGGAATTTAGAAAGCATATATATAAACAATAACCCTGTGTACGAGACAGCAAAAGAGACACTGATGTATAGAACAGTCTTATGGACTCTGTGGGAGAGGGAGAGGGTGGGGAGATTTGGGAGAATGGCATTGAAACATGTATAATATCATGTATGAAACGAGTTGCCAGTCCAGGTTTGATGCACGATACTGGATGCTTGGGGCTGGTGCACTGGGATGACCCCGAGGGAGGGTATGGGGAGGGAGGAGGGAGGAGGGTTCAGGATGGTGAACACAGGTATACCTGTGGCAGATTCATTTCGATATTTGGCAAAACTAATACAATATTGTAAAACTTAAAAAAAAAAAAAAAAGAGAAAAGCCATCCAAAAAAACAAAAACAAATTAATTTTAGTACTTCTACTCTAACTACAATCATAATGTGACAAATCAAATGTTGAAGAAACACTTTAGAAGACTACTATCATAGCCTAAGCATGCTCTGTTTATTTTTAATAAGATAAATTGGCTCACTAGGTACAATAAAAAACCTGTCAGCAAGATATTTAATTTTTCTATTTCCCCAAATATTATCTGTGATAGTAAATCACATGATGTTCCATGTGTCCTTCATTACTTTCATTCTAATGTAAAAAAAAAAAAAATCTTTTCATCTATAATAGTTGTTTCACTTATAATACAAACTATTGCCCTATGTCATATTCTTCTATCAAAGATGCACTTAGATGATAATTACACTTAATCCAGGAGACACATTCCACCAAAGTAAATATAAGTGAATTTTCTGGCTCTGTTGCTTTCCAATATTCTGAAACTGACTTAAATCAAAACAGACAGAAGTTGTTACTATCCATGCTGGGAAGAAAATATTTTTTGAGTACATTTAATCTACTGTGTTGACTTCATAATATCTTTATGTAACCAGCAGTGAGAAATAGAGTAGCTCGTTTATTGAGGTTAATGAGAAATTGCACTTCTTTTTTACATTTGAGAGAAGAACTCTCAACTCTTTCAGCAATACAGTTTTCCTTAATTTTTTTTTTTTTTAATGAATTGTCTAAATTAATGTAGGGGCAGGAGGAGAAGGGGACGACAGAGGATGAGATGGCTAGATGGTATCACCAACTTGACGGATGTGAGTTTGAGTGAACTCCGGGAGTTAGTGATGGACAAGGAGGCCTGGTGTGCTGCAATTCACAGGGTCACAAAGAGTCGGACACGACTGAGCAACTGAATTGAACTGAACTGAAAGTAATATAAAAGAAACCTAATTTTAGAATCTCAGCCAATGAATCTTTTATAAGTTAGAAACATTTTCATGTATGTAATTTTCATAAAGTTTTACAATAGGCTTATTTTTGTCTTTTTGTTTACCTATTATGTTGACCTAATACAAATAGACTGCCAGATGTTTGTCCAGCAAAGATTGGAATTATTGGGAATCAACAGAGAATTTCGCTTTGGCGTCTGCAAACATGGTGAGTCATGTGCAAGTCCACACAAGGTAAGGGAAGGAGAATGCTTTTATAAAAGGAAAAAGTAAACTGGGATGGTTCAGGTAACAGAATCCATGACTTCCATTGGCTGAGTTCTTGCCAGGAAAGAAGAGTTTGTCATTTGTCTTCTTCCTATTGGGTTCTACTTTTGTCACAGAGAATAGGAGCTTCCCCTTTTGTTTTCCACTTCTATTTAACTGAGGTTTCTGCTTATTATTATTTTATACTGGAAAGCATTTTTCTTCTCCAAAGGAATATGTATTTTTGTGATTTTTTTTTAATTTTATGAAAAGTAGTTAGATCTATGAAGAGACATTAAACGTTTCCATCTAAGATAAACTGCAATTGTATGCTCTTGACTTTAGTAGGGGTTGCAAAGAGTGAGACACAACTGAGTGACTAAGCACACCACAGTACAACTCCATTATATGATTAAAAAAAAAAAAAGCATCTCTTTGTGGACACTGATTTATGAAGAATTTCTGACTTCATTAAAACAATTGCATAACATAGAAAGACTCTGCTTCTCACCTGATCCAATGCAAAATTTAGATTCTCTACAGAACACACAAAGAGCTCTAAGAGCAGGGCATATTTCTCTTTGTGCCAGTACAATACTGTCTTGGTGACTGTGGCTTTGTAGTAGAGCCTGAAGTCAGGCAGTTCCTCAGTCAGAACTGGAGGAACTGATTCCTCCAGTTCCATTCTTCTTTCTCAAGATTGCTTTGTTTATTCGAGGTTTTTTGTATTTCCATACAAGTTGTGAAATTATTTGTTCTAGCTCTGTGAAAAATACCTTTGGTAGATTGATAGGGATTGCATTGAATCTATAGATTGCTTTGGGTAGTATACTCATTTTCACTATATTGATTCTTCCAATCCATGAACACAGTATATTTCTCTATCTATTAGTGTCCTCTTTGATTTCTTTCACCAATGTTTTATAGTTTTCTATATATAGATCTTTAGTTCCTTTAGGTAGATATATTCCTAGTATTTTATTTTTTTCATTGCAATGGTGAATGGAATTGTTTCCTTAATTTCTCTTTCTATTTTCTCATTATTAGTATATAGGAATGCAAGGGATTTCTGTGTGTTTATTTTATATCCTGCAACTTTACTATATTCATTGATTAGCTCTAGTGATTTTCTGGTGGAGTCTAGGGTTTTCTATGTAGAGGATAATGTCATCTGCAAACAGTGAGAGTTTTATTTCTTCTTTTCCAGTTTGGATTCCTTTTATTTCTTTTTTTGCTCTGATTGCTGTGGCCAAAACTTCCAAAACTATGTTGAATAGTAGTGATGAAAGTGGGCACCCTTGTCTTGTTCCTGACTTTAGGGGAAATGCTTTCAATTTTCCACCATTGAGGATAATGTTTGCTGTGGGTTTGTCATATATAGCTTTTATTATGTTGAGGTATGTTCCTTCTATTCCTGCTTTCTAGAGAGTTTTTATCATAAGTGGATGTTGAATTTTGTCCAAGGCTTTCTCTGCATCTATTGAGATAATCATATGGCTTTTATTTTTCAATTTGTTAATGTGGTGTATTGCATTGATTGATTTGTGGACATTGAAGAATCCTTGTATCCTTGGGATAAAGCCCACTTGGTCATGATGTATGATCTTTTTAATGTGTTGTTGGATTCTGAGTGCTAGAATTTTGTTAAGGATTTTTGCATCTATGTTCATCAGTGATATTGGCCTGTAGTTTTCTTTTTTTGTGGCATCTTTGTCAGGTTTTGGTATGGATGGAGGCCTCATAGAATGAGTTTGAAAGTTCACCTTTCTCTGCAATTTTCTGGAAGAGTTTGAGTAGGATAGGTGTTAGCTCTTCTCTAAATTTTTGGTAATATTCAGCTGTGAAACCGTCTGGACCTGAGCTCTTGTTTGCTGGAAGATTTCTGATTACAGTTTCAATTTCAGTGCTTGTGATGGGTCTGTTAAGATTTTCTATTTCTTCCTGGTCCAGTTTTGGAAAGTTGTACTTTTCTAAGAATTTGTCCATTTCTTCCACGTTGTCCATTTTATTGGCATATAATTGCTGACAGTAGTCTTCTTATAATCCTTTGTTGTTTGTCATGATCTCTCCATTTTCATTTCTAATTTTATTGATTTGATTTTTCCCTCTTTGTTTCTTGATGCATCTGGCTAATGGTTTGTCAATTTTATTTATCTTCTCAAAGAACCACCTTTTGGCTTTGTTAATTTTTGCTATGATCTCTTTTGTTTCTTTTGCATTTATTTCTGCCCTAATTTTTACGATTTATTTCCTTCTACTAACCCTGGGGTTCTTCATTTCTTCCTTTTCTAGTTGCTTTAGGTATAGAGTTAAGTTATTTATTTGACTTTTTTTCTTGTTTCTTGAGGTATGCCTGTATTGCTATGAATCTTACCCTTAGCAGTGCTTTTACAGTGTCCCACAGGTTTTGGGTTGTTGTGTTTTCATTTTCATTCATTTCTATGCATATTTTGATTTATTTTTTATTTCTTCTGTGATTTGTTGGTTATTCAGCAGCATGTTGTTCAGCCTCCATATGTTGGAACTTTTAATAGTTTTTCTCCTGTAATTGAGATCTAATCTTACTGCATTGTGGTCAGAAAAGATGCTTGGAATTATTTCTTTTTTTCTTTTTTTAATTTACCAAGGCTAGATTTATGGCCCAGGATGTGGTCTATCCTGGAGAAGGTTCTGTTTTCGTTTGAGAAAAAGCTGAAATTCATTGTTTGGGGGTGAAATGTCCTATAGATATCAATTAGGTCTAACTAGTCTATTGTATCATTTAAAGTTTGTGTTTCCTTGTTAATTTTCCGTTTAGTTGATCTATCCATAGGTGTGAGTGGGGTATTAAAGTTTCCCACTATTATTGTGTTATTGTTAATTTCCCCTTTCATACTTGTTAGCATTTGTCTTACATATTGCAGTGCTCCTATGTTGGGTGTATATATATTTATAATTGTTATATCTTCTTCTTGGATTGATCCTTTGATCATTATGTATTGCCCATTTTTGTCTCTTTTCACAGCCTTTGTTTTAAAGTCTATTTTATCTGATATGAGTGTTTCTACTCCTGCTTTCTTTTGGTCTCTATTTGTGTGGAATATCTTTCCAGCCCTTCACTTTCAGTCTGTATGTGTGCCTTGTTTTGAGGTGGGTCTCTTGTAGACAACATATATAGGGGTCTTGTTTTTGTATCCATTCAGGCAGTCTTTGTCTTTTGGTTAGGACATTCAACCCATTTACGTTTAAGGTAATTATTGATAAGTATGATCCCGTTGCCATTTACTTTATTGTTTTGGGTTCGAGTTTATACAGCCCCTTTTTGTGTTTCCTGTCTAGAATAGATTTTTTAGCATTTGTTGGAGAGCTGGTTTGGTGGTGCTGAATTCTCTCAGCTTTTGCTTGCATGTAAAGCTTTTGATTTCTCATTCATATATAAATAAGATCCTTGCTGGGTACAATAATCTGGCTTGTAGGTTATTTTCTTTCATCACTTCAAGTATGTCCTGCCATTCCCTCCTGGCCTGAAGAGTTTCTATTGAAAGATCAGCTGTTATCTTTATGGGAATTCCCTTGTGTGTTATTTGTTGCTTTTCCCTTGTTGCTTTTAATATTTGTTCTTTGTGTTTGATTTTTGTTAATTTGATTAATATGTGTCTTGGGGTATTTCACCTTGGGTTTATCCTGTTTGGGACTTCCTGGGTTTCTTGGACTTGAGTGATTATTTCCTTCCCCATTTTAGGGAAGTTTTCAAATATTATCTCCTCAAGTATTTTCTCATGATCTTTCTTTTTGTCTTCTTCTTCTGGGACTCCTATGATTCGAATGTTGGAGCATTTAACATTCTCCCAGAGGTCTCTGAGATTGTCCTCATTTCTTTTAATTTGTTTTTCTTTTTTTCCTCTCTGATTCATTTATTTCTACCATTCTATCTTCTACTTCATTAATCCTATCTTCTGCCTCTGTATTCTACTATTTGTTCCCTCCATAGTGTTTTTGATCTCATTTATACCATTATTAATTATATATTGACTCTTTTTTATTTCTTATAGGTCCTTGTTAAACCTTTCTTGCTTCTTCTCAATCCTTGTCTCCAGGATATTTATCTGTGATTCCATTTTGATTTCAAGATTTTGGATCATTTTCACTATCATTATTTGGAATTCTTTATCAGGTAGATTCTCTACCTCTTCCTCTTTTGTTTGGTTTCATGGGCCTTTATCCTGTTCCTTTCCTTCAGGCTTTACTTCAAAGCCACAGTCATCAAGACAGTATGGTACTGGCACAAAGACAGAAATATAAATCAATGGAACAAAATAGAAAGCCAGAGATAAATCCAAGCACCAATGGACACCTTATCTTTGACAAAGGAGGCAAGAATATACAATGGAGAAAAGACAATCTCTTTAACAAGTGGTTCTGGGAAAACTGGTCAACCACTTCTAAAAGAATGAAACTAGAACACTTTCTAACACCATACACAAAAATAAACTCAAAATGGATTAAATATCTAAACATACCAACAGAAATTATAAAACTCCTAGCAGAGAACATAGGCAAAACACTCTCGGACATAAATCACAGCAGGATCCTCTATGACCCACCTCCTTGAATATTGGAAATAAAAGCAAAAATAAACAAATGGGACCTAATGAAACTTAAAAGCTTCTGCACAACAAAGGAAACTGTAAGCAAGGTGAAAAGACAGCCTTCAGAATGGAAGAAAATAATATCAAATGAAGCAACTGACAAATAATTAATCTCAAAAATATACAAGCAACTCCTACAGCTCAACTCCAGAAAAGATAAATGACCTGATCAAAAATTGGGCCAAAGATCTAAATAGACATTTCTCCAAAGAAGACATACAGATGGCTAACAAACACATGAAAAGATGCTCAACATCACTGATTATCAGAGAAATGCAAATCAAAACCACTATGAGGTACCATTTCATGCCAGTCAGAATGGCAGTGATCCAAAAGGCTATAAGCAATAAATGCTGGAGAGGATGTGGAGAAAAGGGAGACCTCTTACACTATTGGTGGGAATGCAAGCTAGTACAGCCACTATGGAGAACAGTGTGGAAATTCCTTAAAAAACTGGAAATAGAACTGCCTTATGACCCAGCAATCCCACCGCTAGGCATACACACCAAGGAAACTAGAATTGAAAGAGACACGTGTACACCAATGTTCATCTCAGCACTGTTTATAATAGGCAGAGTATGGAAGCAACCTAGATGTCCATCAGCAGATGAATGGATAAGAAAGCTGTGGTATATATACACAATAGAGTATTGCTCAGCCATAAAAAGAATGCATTTGAATCAGTTCTAATGAGGTGGATGAAACTGTAGCCTATTATACAAAGTGAAGTAAGCCCGAAAGAAAAACACCAATACAGTATACTAACGTATATAAATGGAATTTAGAAAGATGGTAACGATAACCCTGTATGTGAGACAGCAAAAGAGACACAGATGTACAGAACAGTCTTTTGGAGTCTGTGTGAGAGGGAGAGGGTGGGATGATTTGGGAGAATGGCATTGAAACATGTATAATATCATATACGAAATGAATCACCAGTCCAGGTTCAATGCATAATACAGGATGCTCAAGGCTGGTACACTGGGATGATCCAGAGGGATGATAAGGGGAGGGAGGTGAGAGGGGGTTGCAGGATGGGGAACACGTGTACACCCATGGCAGATTCATGTTGATGTATGGCAAAACCAATACAATATTGTAAAGTACTTAGCCTCCAATTAAAATAAATAAATTTATATTAAAAAAAAAGAGTGGGGCATAAAGTTGGGCATCCACCAATTGTTTTACGCTTGGTTAAATACATATACAGATAGATAAATAAGTGAATGCAGTGATATACTAGACTCAGCTTATGTAGGCTTCCAATAGCCTATTGTTAAATATTCAGTAAATATTCAATAAATATTCAGTGTAAAAAGTTTACACATGTTAAATACAGGTGCTTTTACAAGTGAAAGGATGTAAAGTTACAATAATGTTAAAAACAAATAGTCAAAATTTGTAACTTTCTTTTTTACTAAATGTTACTGCTCTCTCTGCTTCTGAAGTAATTTATTAATATGTCTATTGCACCTGTAGAGTAGAAATGATATATGGTCACATGCTTATTTCTTCCTAACTCTGTGTTAGGTAACGTGTCATTGTTAACATGAAATAGACAATGATGAGAGTATTTATGTAATGGAAATTGACAAATATTACCATTCAGGTTTTGTTTCATTGTTTTGCTGATTGTTTTATTTATTTTTTTGTTGTTTGTTTCTTCTTTTTTTTTTTCCTAGTTTTATTTTATTTTTAAACTTTACATAATTGTATTAGTTTTGCCAAACATCAAAATGAATCCGCCACAGGTATACATGTGTTCCCCATCCCGAACCCTCCTCCCTCCTCCCTCCCCATACCATCCCTCTGGGCCATCCAGTGCACCAGCCCCAAGCATCCAGCATCGTGCATCGAACCTGGACTGGCAACTCGTTTCCTACATGGTATTTTACATGTTTCAATGCCATTCTCCCAAATCTTCCCACCCTCTCCCTCTCCCACAGAGTCCATAAGACATACATCACAGCAGGATCCTCTATGACCCACCTCCCAGAATATTGGAAATAAAAGCAAAAATAAACAAATGGGACCTAATTAACCTTAAAAGCTTCTGCACATCAAAGGAAACTATTAGCAAGGTGAAAAGACAGCCTTCAGAATGGGAGAAAATAATAGCAAATGAAGCTACCGACAAACAACTAATCTCAAAAATATACAAGCAACTCCTACAGCTCAACTCCAGAAAAATAAACGACCCAATCAAAAAATGGGCCAAAGAACTAAATAGACATTTCTCCAAAGAAGACATACAGATGGCTAACAAACACATGAAAAGATGCTCAACATCACTCATTATCAGAGAAATGCAAATCAAAACCACTATGAGGTACCATTTCACCCCAGTCAGAATGGCTGCGATCCAAAAGTCTACAAATAATAAATGCTGGAGAGGGTGTGGAGAAAAGGGAACCCTCTTACACTGTTGGTGGGAATGCAACCTAGTACAGCCACTATGGAGAACAGTGTGGAGATTCCTTAAAAAACTGGAAATAGAACTTCCTTATGATCCAGCAATCCCACTGCTAGGCATACACACTGAGGAAACCAGAAGGGAAAGAGACACGTGTACCCCAATGTTCATCGCAGCACTGTTTATAATAGCCAGGACATGGAAGCAACCTAGATGTCCATCAGCAGATGAATGGATAAGAAAGCAGTGGTACATATACACAATGGAGTATTACTCAGCCATTAAAAAGAATACATTTCAATCAGTTCTAATGAGGTGGATGAAACTGGAGCCTATTATACAGAGTGAAGTAAGCCAGAAGGAAAAACATAAATACAGTATACTAACACATATATATGGAATTTAGAAAGATGGTAACAATAACTCTGTATATGAGACAGCAAAAGAGACACTGATGCTGATTGTTTTAATATCAGATCAGCAGACTTTCTCTATTGTAACTAATTAAAACTTCTAACTTGATTTCCTAATATTTGAGTTGATAATTTTGTGTTTGTTATAAAAATGTGAATCATCTTCAGTATTGATTTGTGATGTCTTTTAATAACCAGCTATAATACCTTATTAAATGAATCAGAAAGCTTTCTAATTTTCTATGCTATGTAGCAACTCAAAGAGCATAATGTCTACTTCACCCTTGAAGATTTTAAGAAGAGATGATGAAAATCAAATTACTTGGTGAAAAGCAATTTTTAGGTTTTCTTCAGTTTGAGCTTACAGTTTGTTATAGATGAATTTACAGATGACTATTCAGTTCAGTTCAGTCACTCAGTCATGTTGGACTCTTTGCAACCCTGTGAATCTCAGCACACCAGGCCTTCCTGTCCATCACCAACTGCCGGAGTCCACCCAAACCCATGTCCATTCAATGGGTGATGCCATCCAACCATCTTATCCTCTTTCATCCCCTTCGCCACCTGCCCTCAATCTTTCCAAGCATCAGGGTCTTTTCCAATGAGTCAGTTCTCTGCATCAGGTGACCAAAATATTGGAGATTCAGCTTCAAAATCAGTCCTTCCAATGAACACCCAGGACTGATCTCCTTTAGGATGGACTGGTTGGATCTCCTTGCAGTCTAAGGTAGTCTCAAGAGTCTTTTCCAACACCACAGTTCAAAAGCATCAATTCTTCGGCACTCAGCTTTCTCCACAGTCCAATTCTCACATCCATACATGACTACTGGAAAAACCATAGCCTTTCCTAGACTGACCTCTGTTGACAAAGTAATGTCTCTGCTTTTTAATATGCTATCTAGGTTGGTCATAACTTTCTTATTGAATTAAGAATAAATAAACCCTTCCCTGATCATTTATATGTGAGATCTAAAAAATACAACCAACTAGTTAATCAAACAAAAAAGAATTAGACTCACAGATATAGAAATTAAACTTACGGTTACCAGTAAGAAGAGGAAAGGGGTAGGGGCAAATATGGGGTAGAGGAGGAAAAATGTTATTATGGGATTATGTGAAATCATGTATTTTGAAACTTTTTGAAATTTTAAAGCACTATATAATTAAAAAAAACTTTTTATTCAATTAAAAAAAAACTGAGAAAAAAGAATAAATAGATCCAATATATATGGATTTTATGTGTCCCAGTTTCAACACATCACATATCAAGTTAGATTTTGTCATTCCTCTTCTCAAATGTCTTCAGTGGCTTCTGATTTTATTTGGACAAAGATTAAATCAATGACATAATTTAGGGCATATTATTATTTTAATCCAGAAAAGAATCAAATATTATTTTTGTAGGTAATTCTACTAAAATAAAAATGAATATAAGCTTTAAAATAAAAAGGTTACAGTAGTGGTGATTAAGTTCAGCAGTTAAAGCAATTCAAGCCCCATTATAAAATAGTATAGGCATAACTCCAATTATGTTACTTTGCTTTTTCTTTTCTTTTTGAAGTGATCTGATACTTTTATTAGCTGATATTCCCACCATAATTAGGAAGAAAGTGAGAAAGATCAAGAGGGAGAAAAAAACTGTAATTAAAATCTCACTCTAACTAGAAACAACATAGTATTATAATAAAGCAAGTCACAAAAGTAGTATACTTTACACTTTTGATGACTGCAGAGTAAGGTCCAATTAGATCTGATATGAATATGATAGCTGTCATAGTTAAGATAATATATTCCTCACCACAACTATAGCCTGTAACTATATGTCCACATATAACCTAGAAATCTTAGCATACTAGAATGAATGTTGAGAATACAGATATTCATAATAAATTTAGATTTGACATGACGTTGGACTTCTGTGGGGGTTCAGATGGTAGATTTGACACTCTCCATACATAAATATAATAAAATGGGAAAATTTTGAAGTGTGTATATGTGCTTAAAAAATTATAATTTCCAAAATGAGTGACTCATCATATTGTGTGCATATCTGATTGAATCATTCTGTTGTTAAATTTGTTTATAATCACGTTCTGAGAATAAATTCATTTTGCAAATTGATCAATGGAATAATAATCTAGATAACATATGAAGACTTTAAGGTTACAGAAAGTAAGGTCCAGTTGGCTAGCCAATCTTGCTAATTCTGCATGCTGCCCCTTTCTTTGTTCATTCAGTGTTTGATCTTGTTTTGTCTTGTTTGGGGCTGTTTGTTTTGTTTTGTCTGTTTCTTTTTGTTCATTCTCATTTGTTTTTTAATAGGAAAATTTTCTTCAAACTGTGATATATATATGGACAGAAGACTGACAGAAACACACATACACATTAAAGAAAAAAAAATCGTAAATCACAAACCATTGTAATCACACATATGCCAAGGCAAAACGTATTTGCATGACTCCAAAGCCTCACATTTATGGAGGATGGACCATTGGTGGCAAAGTAATGTCTCTGCTTTTTAATATGCTGTCTAGGTTGGTCATAGCTTTTCTACCAAAGAGAAAGAGTCTTTCGTTTTCATGGCTACTGTCACCATCTGCAGTGATTTTGGAGCCCAAGAAAATAAATTTGTTGCTGTTTCCATTATTTCCTCATCTTATTTGCCTTAAAGTGATGGGACTGGATATTTTTATCCTAAAGTATACTCTAACCAGTATTGATAGTACCACAAAATCCTTTGTTTTGCATTTGTCATATACTTTACACATATTATTACTTTTGACCTTCATAGATTTTTAGGAGTAATTTTTTTTTTTTTAACAATATGCATCTATTTCCATGAAGAATTGGAGTTGTAAAGAGGTTAAATTACTTGATTAAATGGCATGCCAATTATTTACCTAACCTACTGAATGTAGAGAAAAAGATACTATGATTCCAGGACTAGTGGTTTTTATTCTGAGTACTATATAATCCAGTATATTAGAAGATAGCTGAATCTAAGTCAGAGAAAACTTTTAAATTATAGTTTTTAATCACCCTGATGAGAAGGGGTGTTTTCAGAACTTACTGAGACAGATTCCAAATTAAAAATACTGATTTTCAAAATTGAAAGCTAATATTGGATCTACTCATATTTTTGTAGAAATAGATAGAAAGGTACTACATAAACTTAAGGGCTTCCCTAATGACTCAAATAGTAAATAATCTATTTGCAATGCAGGAGACCCAGGTTCAATCTCTAGGTTGGGAAGATCCCCTAAAGAAAAGAATTGCTACCTACTCCAGTATTCTTACCTAGAGAATTCCATGGACAGAGAAGCCTGCCAGGCTGCAATCCATGGGGTTGCAAAGAATAGGACATGACCAAGCGACTAACACTTTGATTTCATTTTTTTTCCACGTGAGTTTAAATAAGTTTTGGTATAAGCTTTTCAGTTTTAGTCTCTTTGTAAAGCTCTTGATTCTTGGAAATCTTGGCCACCTGGAAATCTTTCAAGCTACCTTTCAAGCCACTTTCTAATTTTTGTCCACCTGGAAATCTTTTAAGCATCTTAATGTTAAAATTTCCCAAACTAAGGTTTTGACTTAATTTTAATAATTTTAACATCACTGGCATTACCAACTATGATTTATGCCCTATTGCCATAAATGGAATGACTGTGCTATGCATCACTCATTGTCTTTGAATCTTACCATTAACAACTCTCAACTCCAATTAATCTCTCATCTGCTGCTTAGTCACTTTGGTCATGTCCTATGGACTGCAACCTGCCAAGCACCTCTGTCCATGGGATTCTTTATGCAAGAGTACTAGAGTGGGTTGCCATGACCTCCTCTAGGGGATTTTCCCCATCCAGGGATCCAACCCAGGTCTTCTGCATTGTAAGCAGTGTCTTTACCACTGAGCCACCAGGGAAGCCCCTAAGTCTATCAGCAGTAATTTTATTTCTAGATATATCTCTGTTGCTTACCAAGTGGCTCAGTGGTAAAGAATCCACCTGCCAAGCAGGTAATGTGGGTTTGATCCTTTGGTCAGGAAGATCCCCTGGAGTAGGAATTGCCAACCCAATCCAGTAATCTTGCCTAGAAAATTCCTTGGAGAGCAGAGCCTATCAGGTTATAGTCCCTGAGGTTATAAAGAGTTAGACATGACTGAGTATGCAGGCCCAGAAACAGATAACCATCTATAGCACAGCACTGTGGGTCCTCTTAATATACAGTTGTCACTAGAAAAAGATTGAAAAGCCAAATACTGTATTCCTCAGTTGCTCTTGTTTCTAGAGTTTGTCATGTGATTAGCACTTGCCAATAAAATATAATCAACAGTAGAGTATGTCACTTTCTGGCCAAAGTGTTTAAACAGTAAACAAGCCTTTTCAGTGCCTTATAACTCACTTGCAAAATTAACAAGATCTATGGTGGCCACCTCATATGAAGGGTTGACTCATTGGAAAAGACTCTGATGCTGGAAGGGATTGGGGGCAGGAGGAGAAGGGGATGACAGAGGATGAGATGGCTGGATGGCATCGCTGACTTGATGGACGTGGGTCTCAGTGAATTCCAGGAATTGGTGATGGACAGGAAGGCCTGGTGTGCTGCGATTCATGGGGTTGCAAAGAGTCGGACACGACTGAGCGATTGATCTGATCTGATGGTGGCTTAAAGCTCAACATTGAGGAAATGAAGATCATGACATCTGGTCCCATCATTTCATGGGAAATAGATGGGTAAACGGTGGAAACAGCGTCAGACTTTATTTTTCTGGGTTCCAAAATCACTACAGATGGTGACTGCAGCCATGAAATTAAAAGATGCTTACTCCTTTAAAGGAAAGTTTTGACCAACCTAGATAGCATATTCAAAAGCAGAGACGTTACTTTGTCAACAAAGGTCTGTCTAGTCAAGGCTATGGTTTTTCCTGTGGTCATGTATGGATGTGAGAGTTGGACTGTGAAGAAGGCTGAGCACCAAAGAATGATGCTTTTGAACTGTGGTGTTGGAGAAGACACTTGAGAGTCCCTTGGACTGCAAGGAGATCCAACCAGTCCATTCTGAAGGAGATCAGCCCTGGGATTTCTTTGGAAGGAATGATGCTAAAGTTGAAACTGCAGTACTTTGGCCACCTCATGCGAAGAGTTGACTCATTGGAAAAGACTCTGATGCTGGGAGGGATTGGGGGCAGGAGGAGAAGGGGACGACAGAGGATGAGATGGCTGGATGGCATCACTGACTCGATTGGAGGTGAGTCTGAGTGAACTCCAGGAGTTGGTGATGGACAGGGAGGCCTGGCGTGCTGCGATTCATGGGGTCGCAAAGAGTCAGACACGACTGAGCGACTGATCTGATCTAATCTGATCTGATGGTGGCTCAGACTGTAAAGCGTCTGTCTACAATGAGGGAGACCCAGGTTCAATCCCTGGGTCGGGAAGATTCCATGGAGAAGGAAATGGCAAGCCACTCCAGTATTCTTGCCTGGAGAATCCCACGGACGGAGGAGCCTGGTGTCCATGGGGTCGCAAAGAGTCGGACATGACTGAGCAACTTCACTTCACTTCATACATATTGAAGTCAACATATAGGAGGAAAGTAAAACCCTAAATTACCATGTGGTGGAAAGCACTTTAGTGATTAAAGATGCAAACTACTATGATATTTTTGAAGAATCTTTTTACTTTCTTGACCATTAAGAGAAGAATAATTAGAAAATGTACAAAAAAGTTGAAAACAGAGCCTGTTATAGTCACTCAAAAATAAAGTTTGTTATTTTTAAATTTGATTTCTTAAATTTGATTTAGAACCATGATTCTTTTCTCAATTAGTTTTCAATTTTTTTTTCTAAATAGACTTTATTTTTTGAGTATTTTTTTTAGGTTACAGCAAAATTAAGGAGAAGGTACAGAGTTCCCATGAATCTTTTACCTCAGCACACACACACACTCCCCACTGCCAACATCTCAATCTAGAGTGATTTATTTGTCACAATTATTGGATATAATTGGTTTCTTCATGTAGATATTTTATATATCTGTTAGTATATTTATACTTGTATATTGAATTTTTGGGGTGCTAGTGTAAAATTTGTTTTTAATTTTATTGATAAATTCCACTTGTTTGTTGCAGATATATAGGAAATTGATTGGCTTTTATATTTTAACCTTGTGTCCTACATCCTAGGTATAACTGCTTCTTTGTCCCAAGTATCTTTTTGCCAGTTGGTTTGGATTTCCTCCGTAAATAATCAAGTCATATCTGAATAAAGACAGTCTTATTTCTCAGCCTGTATACCTTGAATTTCTTTTCCTTGCCTTATTATATTGGCAAGAGCTTCTAATATTTTTTTTTTTAAGGGTGGTAAGAGGAGACACCCTTGACTTACTCCTAAGCTTAGAAGAAAAGTTTCAAGTTTCTCACATTTAAGTATGATGTTAGCTGTAGACTTTTATAGATGACCCTTAACAAGTTGAGAGAGTTCCCCTATATTCCTAGTTGACTGAGAAGTTTTACTATGAAAGTGCTTTGCATTTTGTCAAACATTTTTTCTACATCAATTGATATAATCATGATTTTTATTCTATAGTCTGTTGATGTGTTGGATTATGTTAATTGGCTTCAGAATGTTTAATCACTGATTTCTTCCATTTTATTTTATTTTACATACTTCATTAATTCATTGTCATGTGACAGACAATTTTTGATGATTCTGATTTTTAACTTTTTTCTTTTTACATCTGTTTTCCCTTGAAAATCTCATATATTTTAAACTTTTTCAAATGCTGAGGGATTTCAAATCTCAAATTCAGATGGAAACACTCACATGAGAGCTCTGTACAATAGTAACAGTGATGATATTCATTATTCTTATATGGTAACACAAAATTTTTTGAATATATATCTGTGTCAGACATTCAAACATTCTCCTTTGTTCTCTCTTTCTATGAGTCTTGCTCTTTTAGATTATACATACAAGCGATGTTATACAGTATGTGTCTTTCTCTGTCTGACTTATTTCACTTAGCATAATGCCCTCAAGATCTACTCTTACAATAAAATGGCAGGATTTCCTTCTTTTTCATGGCTGACTAAATTTTATTAATATTAATATATGTGTATATATAGGGTTTGATCCCTGGATCAGAAAGATTTCTTGGAGAAGAGAATAGCTACCCACTCCAGTATTCTTGGACTTTCCTGGTGGTTCAGATGGTAAAGTATCTGCCTGCAATGAAGAAGACTCAAGTTCCATCCCTGGATTGGGAAGATCCCCTGGAGAAGGGAATGGCTACCCACTCCAGCATTCTTGCCTGAAGAACTCCATGGAAAGAGGAGCCTGGTGAGCTATAGTTTATGGGGTTTCAAAGAGGAGACATGACTGAGCAACTAAAACACACACACACGTATAAATAAATATATATATATGTATATAATATAAATTATATATTATATATACTATATATATAATATATATTTGACCCTTGAACAATGGCAGACATTCTTATATGCATTTTACTTACATTGTCTGTGTTAATATTAACTGCATTAGCTATATATAAGATAATGGGGGCCAGATACATTGGATAGTATGTACAAAGTTATTTAACACTTAAGCATGGTATTCAGGGGACTTTCACTAGTCAATCTGGAACCAACTACATACTGGGTATCTCATTTGACTTTTCTATAAGCACAAAAATTGAAGCAAATTAATCCATTCACTTCACATATTTCTAATTGTAATTTTTATATAATTTCCCACTAGGACTGAATCAAGAGTTTATATTGCTCATTAGTAATATAAATGTTGAAGCATAGGGAGACATGTAAATAAGAGACATAGATAAACATAGTATTTTTATGAAATTTAAGAATTGTCTTTTGATATAATAATGAAATATTGTAATTCCTAGAAAGTTCAAGGAAATGAAATAAATAAGATTGAATGTAAGTGTGTCATTTCATATATAATATCAAGTGAAATAGATGATTATGGGACAAAATTGATTTGATTTTTAATATTATATGAGATATAAAAATAATTAGCACATAGTCTTATAAAATACAATAAAAGAATTGGAATCCCTGGAGCCATATTTTTTTTCTTTTTTTTTTTATTCAATTTTAATTAAAAAAAAAATTATACATGTGTTCCCCATCCTGAACCCTCCTCCCTCCTCCCTCCCCATACCATCCCTCTGGGTCATCCCAGTGCACCAGCCCCAAGCATCCAGCATCGTGCATTGAACCTGGACTATTTGATTAGGATTGTTTATAAATATAAAAATATGTATTGTTTATAAATATAAATATATATATATGTACCTATAATATATATACATACCTAAAATACCAAAATTATGGTTGGAAGATTTATGCCCTCCAAAGATGTTAATGTTCCAGTATCTGGGACTTGTTGGTTCACATAGCAAAATGCACTTTGCAGATGTTATTTAAATTAAGAACCCGAGATGGAACATTATCCTGGATTGTCAAGAGGTGCCAAACTAATCACATGGGTATTTCATTTGGAGAACTGCAGATGGGGCTATTACTATGACAGAATGGTAAGAGGCAATATTGCTGGGTTGGAAGAAGCTGGAAAAAAAAAAAATAGGTTCTTGTCTAGAGTCTCCAGACACCTTGATTTTGGCCTGGTGAGACCCATGTTAGAGTTCTGACCTACGGGAATTTAAAGTAATAAATGTGTATTTTAATATGTGTGGTGAATTGCTACAGCAGCAACAGGAAACTAACATACAAGAGCTCTCAATACTGAAGAAAAAAAAAAACACACACTTAAAAATTTTATAGCAAAATGAAGAGTATATATAATCATATATATGTACCTATAAAATCTATATACATTATATAAATATAGCCACATATATCAGCTGTTTCCAAGTTCCCTTTCAATAGGTGCTTTGTCATTTTTTCCCTATATGCAACAAAAGCCCTTCAATGCAAGAGAGGGCCTCTTTTCCCAAGACGTGTCAACAGAATGTTCATCTATTTCTTGAGGGTTTTGTAGTTTCTGACTTAAGTGATCAACATTAATCTTTTGTATTACATAGTTATATCTACTTATATATTTGTTTCATTGGATGATAAGAACACATTTAAGTGATGTTTTAGATGGGATCTACTCATTGGGAAGCATCTGACCTTTGAGAATTTAGAAGTTCTGATTATCAATAAATGAATATTGACACTTTAAAGGTTTTCCCACCTCCATTCTGAGCCAACAACTTTAAAATGGTTTAAAAAAAAAAAAACATAAATTTTATTAGAAATTATTAGGGATCCAGAAAACTAAACGTCTCCCATACATGATCAGCTCTAACCAGTTCTGGATAATCAATGTACTATAATTTCCAAGGACATATTCAAATGATTTATAAATCAAGATGAAGCTGCAAAGAATAATTATTTTCACTGAATTGGACTTATGTAAATAGTAAAGCATGTCATGAAAGTGAAAGTGAAATCCCTCAGTCGTGTCCGACTCTTTTCAACCCCATGGACTGTAGCCTACCAGGCTCCTCCCTCCATGGGATTCTCCAGGCAAGAATACTAGAGTGGGTTGCCATTTCCTTCTTCAGGGGATCTTCCCAACCCAGGGATCGAACCCTGGTCTCCCACATTCCAGGCAGACACTTTAACTGCTGAGCCACCAGCGAAGCCCATAAAAAGCATGGAATATCAGTATATAAACTGTGTTAATGTAGTATCCATGATTTGATCTTTTTTACAAAATAAAATACTACTGAGTTTTCACCTAGCATTTATTTTTGAAAGAAATTTATTTGGTATATTTATAGATTTATTTAATATAGTTTAAATGTTTATGCATGATTCATTTTCTATTAAGAAGTGCCTAGAATATATTTTTCATTTAAGAAAATGATATAATACTAAAAAGTACTTATCTGTTTATAACTCAGATTAACCCCTATTCCCCAAACTTTGAAGTGGTCCCTATCTATATCGTACCTACATCTGTATATCTTGAAAAGTTCTCAGATACAGAGATCTTATTTATATCATCAACTGCTTTCTCATAATCTTTATAAATATAATGGAAGTTCAATATCAAATTCAAGTGGGAAGATGAAAATGTACAAGTGCAAACATTTTTTTAAATAAACAATATCCAATATTTGTAAATTGAAATATATCAAAATTCTTATACTCCCTTAGGATATGTTTGGTTCTTATGAGTAGAGTCTTTATAGCTCTAACTTTAAAATATTTTAGCAAGTACTCCCTGGATTTAATTATAAAATTAATAAAATATTAGCTTGACATTAAATTTTTTCAATAAAAGAAAATGAAGTGGTTCTATAATAACCTGATTAAAATTAACTACATATAACTGGTCAGTTAGAAATTTAGGGAAATATTATTTCATGTTATAATAAGTGTTTTAAATTATTCATTAAAAACTAAATAAGACTTCTCAATTGGGAAAATGCAATTTATTTTTCTTTGTTTTCTGGTGACTTATGGCACAAACACGGAGAAGGCAATGGCACTCCACTCCAATACTCTTGCCTGGCGAATCCAATGGAGAGGAGCCTGGTAGGCTGCAGTCCATGGGGTTGCTAGGAGTCGGACGCGACTGAGTGACTTCACTCTCTCTTTTCACTTTCATGCAATGGAGAAGGAAATGGCAACCCATTCCAGCCTGGAGGATCCCAGGGATGGCGGAGCCTGATGGGCTGCCGTCTATGGGGTCTCACAGAGTCGGACATGACTGAAGCGACTTAGCGTAGCATAGCACAAACAGTATCATTCATGATACATTAGTCAACATTACTTGGGAGCATCTAACATCAAAGTTCTTAGTCTTTATTTCAAGCTATATTTTCCTTAATTCTTATAAATATCTCTACACTAGTTGTGACACGGTCAACATCCTGACAGTTGATGAAGCAAAACATAAAATATGATTGAATATATATATTTATATATATAATATATATTTACTCACAAAAAGAGTTTGACATCTGTTAGTAGACTATTTCATTTTGATACTTTTAACTTCTCTGCCCCATGAAGGTGGTGTGTCTTAGCAGACAGATCACTTGGTTTAGTCAAGGGAACTGAGTTTGCTGACTTCAACTCCAGCAAGGTACAAGTATCAGTTTACAATTATTGAATTTTTCTCACCATCAAACTCATTAGCAATACTACTTAAAACAAGGTAATAGTTGCAGGAGTAACTTAACCACTTTATAGTTCCTTTAATTATTTTTAAAACAGAGTATATTTTTTTGTCCTGAAAGACTATGTTCTTCACATTTTTGCTTTAAAAGAAAAATAAAAATAGTAATTATTGTATTAAATTTTAGTACAACAAAAAAAGTTTTAAATACCAAGTGAGATTTTAAAGTCAATTCATAAGTTGGCAATATGACCTCACCCAGCACTGCCTTCCAAATCATTTTTAGTACATCACTGGCTAATATGTACTTAGACTAACACTTATTGAACTATCTGTGGCTGGTAACACTCTGCTCTCTGTTTATTGCTATTTGCCTCATCTACTCTCTTTAAAATGACACGGTAAGTTAGAGTAACAATCGCAGACCCTATTATATCATTTGTTTAAGGGACCCTAGACAGATAATTAATACAATTCGCCACAGGTCGAAATCTAGAGCTCATAATGAAACCTAAAAATCTATAACTCCATCCAAGGGCACCTCTCAGGAGTTCAACTCTGTCCATTCAAGCAGTTAAAAGGATCTCATATTCCTTTACTGTACTATTAATCTCTGCACTAAAGCACAAAAGCTACCTGTTTCTGTACTTTCTATTCTTCCCAATCTTATGTCACTTTACTAAGGCTTGTCACATCCATCCATGTCATTTATATTTTAAAAGTAAATGTATCAATGAATGCTATTTTAATATATTAAAAAATTATTTTTAATGTAGTTCTTTAAAAAATGTACCTTTTTAGAAAATATTCACATACCCTATGATTTTTAATTTGAATACTATTAAGAGGAAAGGGACTATAATTAAAAAGCATCAAGATCTATAAATCAAAATAATTTACCCATCATAGTTAAATTAAGGAAATATTTTTAGTATGGCATTCAATGCTCATGATAAACTTAATAAAATTAACTCAATATTAATTGTAATTTCTGATATAAAGGTTAAGAGTTTTAAAAGAATAACCATAGTTTGATAGAAATGTTATATTACCTGAATTATTCACTACTATGTAATAGAGAAATATATCCACTTCTTTTGTTATATAATTTCCACTTAAAAGTGGAAAATTTTCCCCTGTTCCATTCATGTTGGACTTAAGCATTCATTTAATGGAATATACCAAAGTATAACTTCTGTATTTGGATATGCATCAGGTTAACTGAGCTGTTTCCTACAGGGAAATCATTCAGTGACCACAGAGAAAGCTCAGAGCAGAAAATGAGAAATGTGCACAATATACTGTAACTGAGGTGAGGTGTTGTTTGGTTTAAAACTGCATGTAGCCAGTTGTTACAGCACTATCTGGAGTGAGAAAATGAGCCCAGAGGAAGTGAGGAAGGTAAAAGAGGACTGTGATACGCCCTTTTACACATAGAGATGAGCTTGTAATTTGCACTAAATGCTTTAGAGTCGTAGAGCCTCCCTGATGTTTTGAGAGAAATTCAGCATAAAAAGAATGATATTTTCACCTACATTTCACATTGCAGCAGCTAGCCGCAAGGGTGTCATTTATTTTCTCTCTTCTATCCATTTTAGATTCCCTTTCCTTTTGGCCAGATAACTAGCATTTTATCTGAAGACATTATGACTCTTAGTCACTTTATTCTTATAAGTCTGGGATGATCTATTGAAATTACCATTCATGATAACTACTGGACATGAAGTAAAATGAAGTGAAATTTGCTCAGTCATGCCTGACTCTTTGTGACCCCATGGACTATACAGTCCATGGAATTCTCCAGGCCAGAATACTGGAGTGGGTAGCTGTTCCCTTCTCCAGGGAATCTTCCCAACCCTGGGATCGAACCCAGGTCTCCCACATTGCAGGTGGATTCTTCACTGTCTGGGCTACCAGGGAAGCCCAATAATGTTCAGAAAGCAGTTCAACTGAAGTCTTTGGGAAAGGACAGGGACTATATAGTGCTGTCTTCCACACATAAAATAATTTTTATCATTCCATTGACAGATACTGATAAAGGGGGTGTTTTTCAGATCAATAGCTACATACCAAATTCCAGAAACTATTTTAATGTGTTCCACAAAAATACCATATCTTGTGGAATAGCTCACAATGGAATTACATGGATAAACTTATAATAGTCCTTCATCACCCACCCCAAAAGCCTATTTGTTTATTCCATGATAGTGCATATTACCATGATCATGAACCTGCAATGCTTAATTATTTGTCATTCGTGCTAATCTCTATTACATTTTGATAAAATTTAATTATTGATACTGTGGTCTATCTTAGATTGTGCATAGGACATTAGACTTGGTTTTTTCCTACCACACTCCTCCTAGTGCCAACAGCTAACTATATCCATTCTAATTATGCATTTTGGGGCCAGGAAATTAACAGAAGGTGGGTCCACAGGCCTGTTGAAACCCTTGAGATGGACATGGATCATAATTCCACTTATGATATTTATTCCATTAATTTTGCCTTACAGTGCCTTAACGAAGGATTGAAAAGATTTTATTTGTCTTATACATTTAGTATAGCATTTCAGGGCTTTCGTACAAAAGAATATGTCTTCTTTACTCTGGGTCTAAGGTTTGGCTTAGATTTGGAAACTAGTATGAGAATACGGTTGTAGCAACTGATATCAGGACTGTGTTCTCAGCTTTCAGTTTTTTGTTTCTCCATAAATAAGTCAAGGACGATTCTGGTTATCTGCATAGCTATCTTGACCCTAGAAAGACTATGGTCTTTTAGCATTGCAAGTTATCCCTGAGGCCAAGTCATCTAGATTGCCACTCTAACCTTGATGCCCATTAAAGTAATTATATTCACCTTTCTTTGTCAGTTAATTGGAATTCCTGGGCTTCTGAAATTTCAGAATTCTATTAATTCCAGTGAAACCAGGGAGCACATTTCCATAGTCACATCTCTTTCTGTTAACTTTGATTTACAAAGGCAACCACCATTGAACTTTTCAAACATGCCAGCGCCATTCCTTATTGAAGAATTTTTTTTTTCTTATTTGTTCTTTTTGCTTTATTGAAGTGTGTCCTTTAGGTGATCTTGGAAAATATATTCAAGTGGTAAATTCTATGGTCTCCCTAATAAATGCATCCTAACCTTAGTCCAGAACTATCTAACACCATACTCCACTAAGGAAGTCCAGGTATTTCTACCTCATTGACTATAAGCCATCCCATGTATCCAGGTTTCTTGAAACTATTCCTAGAAGCATTTTAAAATTTGCCCCAAGTTTCCTTACTGAGATATTAAGCATGATTAATGAGTAAATACATTCATTTCAACAAATTATCTCCTATCAAGCTCTAAACTTTACCTTACCTATTCCAACCCAATCAAAATCAGTTATGACACAATTGGCTGAGAATTTTGCAGTGTTTCCTCCATAGATGTTAAAGGAGGTGTTTTTACTTGCTTAAAGGGTCAGGAGAAATGTGTGTGTTCAGGATTCTCAAAGTTCTTCCACTCAAGTATTTAGTGGAGAGTCTATGTCCCAAGTGTCCAGGATTCTCTGTCAGAGAACTTGGCAAAATAACTCTTCAAACTATGTAATCTGTCTCCTTTGTATCCTTGTTATTAATTGCATCATGGGCCTGAGTTTACAAGAGAATCTTCCCTGTGCTTGCAGAAGATATGAGTCTCTTTACATGCTGTCATGGAGGTGTTTTAACTTTGATAGTATGCCTTGACCTGATATTGGCTAAGTTGAGACTGCTACTTTTGTCTGGGCTTCTAAAGTCATTACCACAAGCCAGTGATTTATACAATCTTTAAAACAAACACTAAGTGCCCCATAATATTCATGTCTCCCATGCCTGCCATAAACTAATGCTTCACCGTACACTTGTGAGTCAGTCCATACCTCCACTCGTGAGAATCCTACAAATTGTGATCTTATTACATACTCAAGGTTCTCATCATGTATCAAAAGCCTGAAACTGGTGTAAGGTTCCTTACCTCTGACTGCAGAGTGACTCTGAATTAGAACTCTCTTAATGATGGAAATCTAGGTTCCACTAAGATCAGAGACTGGCTGCAGCACCTGACTGCAGGTGGTTCAATATAGGAAGTGAATTAAAGGCATAGAGTGGGATTAAGAAGAAGAAAACCTGAAAGACAGGAAAGCCGATCTAAATGGTATGCAATTGAATTTGCCACAGCTGTGTGCAACTGGCATTAAATTTTCACTTCAATAAACCTTGTGAAATGATGTCATTTTAATAAGCCCTTTAGAATGAGTCTTAGAATTGTCTGTCTGAAACACGAAAGACGAGCACACAAATCCAAAAGTTTCTGTTTCCCTTTAAGTTTACCATGTGCAATTTATTTTTCCATACCACCAAGCAATTCTCCAAATCTCTAATTCTCAGCAGACATTGACTTGGTGTTGTACATTTTTATTAGATTCTGGCACTCTACCTACAGTTAGCACATTTGATCCCATAGATTAAGAGCTTAGTCCTACCTCTTCCTCCCCACTTCAGATATCAGTTGCAAGTCTAGGTTGTTATCTGTACTTCTGATCAAAGTACTATACATCAAAGGTTCTTATGACTCCCACACTGGTTTGATTAATTTGCTAGAGCATCTCACAGAACTCTGAGAAATAATTACCTAAATTTACTAGCTTATTTTAAAAGGATGTAACTCAGGAACAACCAGGCAGACAAGAACAAGAAGCTTCCTAGCTTTCTCTAGATGGTCCACTCTGCACAGATCTCCACAAGTTCACCAACCTCAAATCTCTCCAAATCCCCTCCATTTTTAATATCTGTGGAGGCTCCATTATAAATGATTAAATGGTTACATCAGACAAGATGGCTTTAATCATTAGCCATTGGCGACTCATCCACCAATGAATCCAGACCCTCTCCTCCTCCCAGAAGGTACCTTCATGGAACTGAAAGTTCCGACCTTCTAATGAGGGTCAATTCCCTGGAACCTCCTCTTTCCCTACCTTAGGTTACCTTGAGTTTTTCCAAAGTCACTTCATTAACTTAACAAAAAACAACTTTAATGCTCTCATTACTTAGGAAAGTCAAAGGTTTTAGGAACTCTTTGCTAGAGGTGCTTTTTTTTTTTTTTTTTCCTTATAAATCACAATGTCATAGATTGTCAAATCCCTTACACTCCTGGATTAGCCCTTGTCTCAGACTGTAAATGGTGCACAACTGGTTGATCCAGCAATATCTGCATTAAAAAATATGGACCCAAATTATGTGAAGCAGAGTGATTCATATAAAATAACTCTCCACAATGTCTGGCCTGTAGGAACTACTGCATCTTAGCTATCATAAAGAAACTAATACAATTTGTAAAGTTTAAAAATAAAATAAAATTTTTAAAAAAAGGCAAAAAAAAAAAGAAACTATTAGCAGTATTATAATAATGCCTCTTAAATGCAGAATAAAAATGAGCACTGTTAATTCCTAGCCACAGTGAAAGGCCTAGAAAATCAAAATGAAAATGAACATTGCAGTTTTTGTTTTTATTTTCAAATTAATGTACCTTTAAATTTGGCATTCAAATCACTTAAAGAAGCAATGTAACAAAGCTCATTTTCTACTATTTGTTTTCCATGTAATTTGATCTAAAGTGTCTACCTAGTAGAATAACACTGGGACAATTCAACTCATAAAATTCTTCCATTAAAACTTATCTAATAATTCCTATTTGCTAATCACATCACTCTCATTTTTTTTTTCTGTTATAGTACTGAAATACTAGTTTTGTGAACTCCACAGAAGTTTTTCTTCCCTTCCTTTTGCTTCCTTTCTCAGTTCTTTTGAATGTAATATTAAGCTAGTAAACTCTAAGCTCCATGCATTATCCTGCTGAATCTCTTTGTTTTTTTTTTTTTAATTAGAGATTATATCACCCATTTTAATAAATCAAAGCCAGTCATAACCTTTTGTATTGTATGAAATGTTTATATATTTACATAAATTAATTACATTTTCATATTTTATTAAATCATTATTTATATATCTAACAATATTTGTTTTCTTAATAGCAAAATCATGTTTTTAATCATCTTGTTTGTGTGGAATAGCAAGAAGCTGGAATCAACATTGCTGAGAGAAATATCAATAACTTCATATATGCAGATGACACCACACTTATGGCAGAAAGTGAAGAGGAACTAAAAAGCCTCTTGATGAAATTGAAAGAGGAGAGTGAAAAAGTTGGCTTAAAGCTCAACATTCAGAAAACGAAGATCATAGCATCTGGTCCCATCACTTCATGGCAAATAGATGCATAAACAGTGGAAACAGTGTCAGACTTTATTTTTGGGGGCTCCAAAATCACTGCAGATGGTGATTGCCGCCATGAAATTAAAAGATGTTTACTTCTTGGAAGGAAAGTTATGACCAACTTAGACAGCAAATTCAAAAGCAGAGACAGTACTTTACCAACAAAGGTCCATCTACTCAAGGCTATGGTTTTTCCAGTGGTCATGTATGGATGTGAGAGTTGGACTGTGAAAAAAGCTGAGCACTGAAGAATTGATGCTTTTGAACTGTGGAGTTGGAGAAGACTCTTAAGAGTCCTTTGGACTGCAAGGAGATCCAACCAGTCCATCCTAAAGGAGATCAGTCTTGGGTATTCTTTGGAAGGACTGATGCTAAACCTGAAACTCCAATACTTTGGCCACCTCATGAGAAGAGTTGACTCACTGGAAAAGACTCTGAGGCAGGGAGGGATTGGGGGCAGGAGGAGAGGGGGAGGACAGAGGATGAGATGGCTGGATGCATCACCGACTTGATGGACATGAGTTTGAGTCGACTCCGGGAGTTGGTGATGGACAGGAAGGCCTGGCATGCTGTGATTCATGGGGTTGCAAAGAGTCAGCCACGACTGAGCAACTAAACTGAAATAAACTGATAAGGCTTGACTCTATCAAATATCACATCACACTCTTTTTCCTCATGGAAATATCTTGACTATCCACAATCTATGTCAGAAAACTAGACATCTTATCTTAACTTGTATTCTATTGTGCATTTTATTTAACTTAAATTTCCAAATACTTATGGAAATTTACCTGTGGATGATAAAACTGAAATAGGCCCCCTGACCCAACCCACACCAATTCCATTAATTCCACTAATCAGTTTTGAGTAAATTACAGTCAAATGTCATCTTTTAGAATTTGAAATAGCTCAGCTGGAATTCCATCACCTTCACTAGCTGTACTCCTAGTTATGCTTCCTAAGGCCCACTTGACTTAGCATTCCGTGATGGCTGACTCAGGTGAGTGATCACACCATCCTTTTTATCTGGATCATTAAGATCTTTTTTGTATAGTTCTTCTGTGTATTTTTTTTTAACTTTTGTTTCTGTTTTTGTTTTTTTTTTCTTCT
The DNA here is from genome assembly GCF_003369695.1 of Bos indicus x Bos taurus. Classification (NCBI taxonomy): domain Eukaryota; kingdom Metazoa; phylum Chordata; class Mammalia; order Artiodactyla; family Bovidae; genus Bos; species Bos indicus x Bos taurus. Next base: position 79,247,176 of record NC_040081.1, on the reverse strand, counting down.
TCTGTATATTCTTGCCACTTTGTCTTAGTACCTTCTACTTCTGCTGGGTTCATGTTGTTTCTGTCCTTTACTGTGCCCATCTTGCATCAAATGTTTCCTTGGTGTCTCTAATTTTCTTAAATAGATCTCTAGTCTTTACCATTCTATTATTTTTCTTTATTTCTTTGCATTGATCACTTAAGAAGGCTATCGTATCTCTCCTTGCTACTTGACAGAACTCTGCATTCAGATGGGTGTATGTTTCCTTTTCTTCTTTTCCTTTCACTTAACAAAGCTAGTGGAGATGATGGAATTCCAGTTGAGCTATTTCAAATCCTGAAAGATGATGCTGTGAAAGTGCTGCACTCAATATGCCAGCAAATTTGGAAAATTCAGCAGTGGCCACAGGACTGGAAAAGGTCAGATTTCATTCCTATCCTAAAGAGAGGCAATACCAAAGAATGTTCAAACTACCACACAATTGCACTCATCTCAATGCTAGCAAAGTAATGCTCAAAATTCTCCAAGCTAGCCTTCAACAGTAGGTGAACTGAGAACTTCCAGATATTCAAGCTGGATTTAGAAAAGGCAGAGGAACTAGAGATCAAATTGCCAACATCTGTTGGATCACAGAAAAAGCAAAAGAATCCTAGAAAAGCATCTACTTCTGCTTCATTTACTATGCTAAAGCCTTTGACTGTGTGTATCACAACAAACTGTGGAAAATTCTTAAAGAGATGTGAATACCAGATCACCTTACCTGCCTCCTGAGAAATCTGTAGGTCGGGAAGCAACAGTTAGAACCGGATATGGAACAATGACTGGTTCCAAATTGGGAAAGGAACACATCAAGGCTACATATTGTCACCCTGCTACTTTAACTTATATGTAGAGTACATCATGAGAAATGCTGGACTGGATGAAGCACAAACTGGAATCAAGAGTGCTGTGGAAATATCGATAACCTCATTTATGCAGATGACACCACCCTTATGGCAGAAAGTGAAGAGGAACTAAAGAGCTCCTTGATGAAAGTGAAAGAGGAGAGTGAAAAACCTGGCTTTAAACTAAACATTGAGAAAACGAAGATCATGGGATCTGGTCCCATCACTTCATGTTAAATAGGTAGGGAAACAGTGAAACAGTGACAGTCTTTATTTCCTTTGGCTCCAATTTTCCTGGGCTGCTCCAAATTTCAGCAGCCATGAAATTAAGACACTTGATCCATGGAAGAAAAGCTTATGATCAACCTAGACAGCATATTAAAAAGCAGAGACATTACTTTGCCAACAAAGTTCTGTTTAGTCAAAGCTATGGCTTTTCTAGTCGTCATGTATGAATGGGAGAGTTTGACCATTAAGAAAGTTGAGCACCAAATAATTAATGGTTTTGAACTGTGGTGTTCAAGAAGACTCTTGAGAGTCCCTTGGACTGCAAAAGTGCCTTTCCTAAAGTAAATGAATCTTGAATATCCATGGGAGTACTGATGCTGAAGCTGAAGCTCCAATACTTAGTCCACATGATGCAAAGAGGTGACTGGTTGGAAAGGATCCTTATGCTGGGAAAGATTGAAGGCAGGAGAAGAAAGCAACAACAGAGGATGAGATGGTAGGATGCCATCACTCACTCAATGGACATGAGTTTGAGCAAGCTCCAGGAGTTGATGATGGACAGGGAAGCCTGGTGTGCTGCAGTCCATGGAGTCACAAAGAGTTGGACACTACTGAGTGACTGAACTGAACTGAACTGATAGTCAAGCTTATCCATATAATTGTATATTGGGACTATAATAACAGTGAATAAGGAAATAATATAATGTTTTTTGTGAGCCCAGTTTTATGCAGGGTATTTACTTTAGGTAAAACCTTTTATTTACATCATAATGACTTGAGGTTAAGTGTTTTTATTATAGACATGAGCAAAACACTGTGCTGATAAGCTGAATAGTTTTGCCAAGGTCATGCAATTAATGAGGAAAACCTAAAATTTAATATTTAAAATTATTTTCCTAAGTCCAAAGCCATTTACTTTTATAAGATTCCAATGTACATAGAAGCCATTTTGACCATTTAGTAGTATATGCCATGCTAGAGTACCTTTTACAAGACAAAATATGCACATTCTAGAAAATCTATTATTTTTAGAATCAGTAAAACTTTTCCTCACCTATATTTAACATTCTGAATGCTATGGAAAAATGTTTTCTAATAATGCTTTAGAACTCTTTATATTTATGGTGGAGTAATATTTTGAGATAAAAATTGTTGTTTCTCTCTCTCCTCATTCTTGTGCCATTGTCATTTCAAATTCTGGGGGATGGAGTATTACTCAGCCATTAAAAAGAATACATTTGAATCAGTTCTAATGAGGTGGATGAAACTGGAGCCTATTATACAGAGTGAAGTAAGCCAGAAGGACAAACACCAATACAGTATACTAACGCATATATATGGAATTTAGAAAGATGGTAACGATAACCCTGTATACGAGACAGCAAAAGAGACACTGATGTATAGAACAGGCTTATGGACTCTGTGGGAGAGGGAGAGGGTGGGAAGAAAAAAAAAATAAAAAACATTTTATTGGTAATTTATCCCAAATTTTTAGTAGGTAAATAAGGGTACATTTGTTTGTTTGCATAGTCAGAATCATATTCTAGAAGTCGGTGATCATCTCTGACAAAAGAGACACTTTAAATGCACGTTCTCAGAAACCCCTCCTCACCATATTCCATCCCTATGCCCTACCACCACCCCGCGCCACCAGGCACTTAGACAGGTACCCATGCATTTCTGGTCCTGCTTGGAGACTTTGCTAGATTCCCCAAGTTCCTCATCATCTAAGCACATGCACTGTTGTGTCTCTCATACTCTGGGGAAGTGGGTCATTACAATAACCCAGTTTTTCCCTGTGGCAAGTCAGTCTGTTGAAGAACATAAAATAATCAGTGAGGAGCAAACTTGTAAACTTGTATACATCTCTAACTGCACAGATGCTGCATTCAGGAGTACACTGGGCAAAAAAAAAACAAAAACAAAAACAAAAACAAATTCTGGGGGAGGCCCATGTGGCACATTTGAAAAAAAAAAAAAAACAGAGAAAATATTTTGTATTTAGAAGCAAACCTATAGATTTATAAGACTATGCTTTCAGCCACAAAATTTTAAGCCCTGAAGTACTCAGGACCATAGATTTGGAAGACTGAATAAAAATTAACAAATCAATGCTACTATCTTGTTCTAGAGAATGTGTGCAGTGCTGTGGTTAGTTGTGTCCTACTGTTTGCAACCCCATGGTGCCCGCCAGGTTCCTCTGTGCATGGGAATTCTCCAGAAAAGAATATTGGAATGGGTTGATGTGCCCTCCTCCAGGGGATCTTTCCAACCAAGGGATTAAACCCACGTCTCCCACACTGAAGGTGGATTCTTTACCATCTGAGCCACCCAGGAAGTCCAAGAATACTGGTGTAGGTAGCCTATCCCTTCTCTAGGACATCTTTTTGACCCAGGAATCAAATTGGGGTCTCCTGCATTGCAAGTGGATTCTTTATCAGCTGAACTACAAGAGAAGTGCATTCTAGAGAATAGTAATTATTTATTGGTTATGAAGGAAAAGGAAAAACAATCCTTGAGAAAAGTTAATATTTTTTGCTTCTGGTAAAGCTGATGACATACGTCCTTATGCATTAAAGATGAGAGGTGAAGAAGTACCTTGCAGTGGAGGACTGTGTATGGCAGCAATTAGCAGGGACTGCCTATCCCTTCCCAATGCAGTCACATGATGGAAGCCTCAGTATACAAGGGAAAAAGTAAATTGACTAGATTTTAGTTAAGATTTGATTAGGTAGTAGTGAAGTTCAATTCTAAATAATGGGAGATTCATAAAGATTGAAGATTGTTTCTGTTATATAAACAGCTTCCAAAGGAATGTTGTCTGGGGCTATATAATTCTCTGAGGCTTAGCATCACAATCCCAGGCTTCCTCCATCTTGTTGCTCTATAATCCATGGCCATAGTTCTGGGGTCGTTTCATAGTCCCAGGTGGCAACTCCAGGTTTAGTCATCATGTCAGCATTTATAACCCTAGAAAAGGAGAAAAGCAAGAGAAGTGGATGTCTCTTTCTATAAATATAGAAGCCTTTTCAAATTCTGCTCTCACCACTTTTTCTTACATCTTCATATCAGAATTAAGTTATGTGGTCACCCCTCACTGTAGAAAAAAAAAAAAAAAGCATGAAGAAAATGTAATCTTTACTTTGTTTGTTGTTTATATTATTGTATAAGAAGAAAAGGGCTACCATGGCACCATTAGCATTTTCTTCTACTAGAAGTGATCCTCAATGACTTATTTCTAATCAACCAGAAAGTTTGTGATATAAATTTTATTTAAATTTAATTTTTTATTATGATATTATAGAAAAATAAAGTTGCATTTTATGAAGCAAAATGTGTAAACCATTTGTACCCACAACACATCTGGATAAAAGTTAGAAAATTAAACCATCGAAATGTTTGGAGTCACACTTCCATCAAGAACAGATGAAGAACCATGCATTTTAAGTTTCATCTATTACTAGTTACTTCTCATGGCCACCTGTATATTCTTTTGTGGTAATTTCTGAGAAAAATTAAAAAATTCATTTTGGAACCCATATGTTCCTCGTGTAAGTACAGTTGAAAGGTTTTAAAGGGTAACAAACACAATTCTTTAAGAATCACAGAATTTTTGTGGCAATAAAGTTGTGTCATTTGGCTGAAGTGGTAAGTGGTTTAGCTAGCTAAGGTTTGGATGTTGAAATGGATTCTCTAAATGTCAAGCAAAACTAAACGTATGTCTTAAATCACCATCTACTTTTGAGGTATAATTTATAAATATGTATATATTACAGACAAAGGGATTTTAGGATAGATAAAACAAATTTGTAATCATTTATTAAGAAATAAAAATGTGATTGACACAGTTTTGCAAAATTGCGATAGAGATTGGAAAATAAGCATGCTAACATCTTCAATTAGAAAACAACATATTTGGCCACATCATCCTAAAATGGTGGGAAAATTTTGTTTACAACTTGCCTTGATAATTTTTCAAGAGCCTTGGAGCTAGTCCTGCATCAAATATGGGAGACCCGGGTTTGATCTCTGGGTTGGGAAGATCCCCTGGAGAAGGGAATGACTACCAACTCCAGTATTCTTGCCTGGAGAATTCCATGGACAGAGAAGCCTGATCGCCTACAGTTCATGTGGTCGCAAAGAATCGGACATGACTGAGCAATTAAAACTTGCACTTGCCTGCATCAAAAGTAATATAGAAACAAGGATGACTATTTTGATTTGTCCTTTAATGGTAGATTTTTCATGCGTTTTGTGTTGCTTGTGAAAGTCCCAGAAAACACTGTTGTTCTAAAATAATTATCACTATTACTCATGATCACTCTTTTAAATATATGAACCAGAACATGGAGTTGAAACCAGCCAGCCAACATTACTTTGTGACACTCCTACTTTTCAGTTTGTTTTTCTTACACAAACAAATAAGAAAATTAGGGTATGTGTTTTGTTATAGACTGCTTTTTTAAAATTTAAGATAGTGTGATAGCGTATGTACCTCAGATGCAGTTTGTCCTTTGAGATTCCTAAAAGTGTGCCTCTGTTTCTGGCATATACCCTGAAAACTGCACCTGATGCCAGTCTTTCTGAAGATTCTAAGAAAAGAATGACAGATGATGACTTTTCAGTTTTCTTATACTCTTCTAGCTAATGACTTCTGCTTCTCTTTAATAGTTTAATTTATGCAATATCCTGATGTCCTACACATAGCGCCACTTACTCTTATCACATTGAATCTATTAAAAACTGAACACCCTTTAAAAAAATTGAAAAAAAAAATTGACAAATATCTCTCTCTCAGACACACACCACACACACACACACACACACACACACACACACAGATACAAACATAAAGAAGATTTCTTTAGTTGTAAATCACTGAGGATTCTGGGAGTGGAGGAGGTTCTCAGTGAAGAAATATATACATATATATCATCATATCGGAGAAGGCAATGGCAACCCACTCCAGTACTCTTGCCTGGAAAATCCCATGGACGGAGGAGCCAGGTAGGCTGCCTTCTACAGGGTCGTACAGAGTCGGACATGACTGACACGACTTAGCATCAGCAGCATATCAGAATATTCCTTTTATAATGATATTATATATATGAGATATATATATATATATATATATATATATATTAAAATGTCCTTTGATGATTTTGACAAATCAAGTTCCAAAATTCTGCCAGTTCCCCAGTCCTGTGGCCACTGCTGTGTTTTCATAATTTGCTGACATATTGAATGCAGAGGAGCCTGTTGGGCTGTAGTCCATGAATTTGCAAAGAGTTGGACATGACTGATCACACACCAGGTAATATTACTGGGCCATAGAGTATGTTTTTTTAAAAAAAGGAATCTATACACTAATGATTAAGAGTTATTATATTTGACTAAAGCTAATAACGCATTTTGGAGAAGGTGATGGCACTCCACTCCAGTACTCTTGCCTGGAAAATCCCATGGACAGAGGGGCCTGGTGGGCTGCAGTCCATGGGGTTGCTAGGAGTCGGACACGACTGAGTGACTTCACTTTCACTTTTCACTTTCATGCATTGGAGAAGGAAATGGCAACCCACTCCAGTGTTCTTGCCTGGAGAATCCCAGGGACGCGGGAGCCTGGTGAGCTGCCATCTATGGGGTCACTGAAGCGACTTAGCAGCAGCAGCAGCAGCAGCAGAAATAACCCATTTTTCTGTTTTTTTTTTTTTTTTCTGAAAACCAATTCAATTGTACTAGCTTCAGTAACTTAGTGATGTGATGACATGTTTTTATATTATCTGGTATGGTTTATATAAGGCAGAAATAATTTTTATATATACAAGTAATTAGTAGATGGTGATTGCAGCCATGAAATTAAAAGATGCTTACTCCTTGGAAGGAAAGTTATGACCAATCTAGATAGCATATTGTCGGGAGCCGCGTTAGGCATTACTGACAAAATGGAGGCATGGCCCCAACCCCCTCTCCTCATCCTGCAGGCATGGTCCTGTGACGAAGGAGTTAGAAGTTGTGATTCTGACTTGTTCTTTCCTTTCTTCGGTTGAGTTGGCTGGAAAGAATGTTAAGGCGCTTATTGTTCTTGAGAGTAGCATGAGAAAGCACAAGGCCTTCTTCAGTTGTGCCCAGAAAATAATCTATAAAGTAACCATTGACATTTGTTCAGGGATCTTTACAAAAAATGTTCCAGGATGAGCGCGTAGGCCACAGCTTGAGGCCATGGGAAGGATTGTTATCTGAGACCTATTTGTGAGGGGAATGTTTATGGCATAGGAAGTTTGCTGAGCTTTGGGTTTAGGAATAATTAAGAATAGCTAGAAGCCTTTTTAGAAGATAGTGAGCTTAAGATACTGGGGGCAAGCAGGATTTGGAAAGATAAGAAATAAACTGAGGAATGTTGTTTGCAGCCCAGACATAAGCATGAGTTACAATGTAATCACAAGTAAACACAGAATCGCTGAAGCAGGAACTCTGTTTGAAGGGCAAAAAGGAGACAATAAATCTGGGTGAGGGGGAGCTGAAAATGTAAAACCTCTGACCTAATGCTTTTGTCAAAGTATAAAAGAAGACCTGATCCTTGAAATAAACATGCAGTCCTGCACCTTGAGTCAGAGGCTGCATCATTCTCCGCTAACACTGCTCATCTCTTCAGGCTGATTCCCTGGCTGCTGGAGCTGGACTCTGGCACATATTCAAAAGCAGAGACATTACTTTGCCAAAAAAGGTCTGTCTAGTCAAGGCTATGGTTTTTCTACTAGTCATGTATGGATGTGAGAGTTGGACTGTGAAGAAAGCTGAGCGCCAACTGATACTTTTGAACTGTGGTGTTGGAGAAGAATCTTGAGAGTCCCTTGGAGTGGAAGGAGATCCAACCAGTCTATTCTAAAGGAGATCAGTCCTGGGTGTTCTTTGGAAGGACTGATGCTAAAGTTGAAACTCCAGTACTTTGGCCACCTCATGTGAAGAGTTGACCCATTGGAAAAGACTCTGACGCTGGGAGGGATTGGGGGCAGGAGGAAAAGGGGACAACAGAGGATGAGATGGCTGGATAGCATCACCGACTTGATGGATGTGAGTTTGAGTGAACTCCCGGAGTTGGTGATGGACAGGGAGGCCTGGCGTGCTGCAATTCATGGGGTTGCAAAGAGTCAGACACGACTGAGTGACTGACCTGACCTGAACTGAACTAAGAACATCTAACCCTTGTGATTTTCTCATTGTTGTGAAAGAGATGATAATTAGATCTGACTTTTTCTTTTCAGTTTTAATAATTTTTTAGTTTATTAAAAAATTTTAATTCCTGGGATGTCAGGAAGCATTTAACAGGAGGCTTCCTGTGTGCTGTTTTGGATCTGTCAGGAATTCTCTGCTCCTAATTAATTCCTGAATACTCAGGAAGTAAGAGGAGAGGGAAGCCTCTCCTGGGGGCTGAAGAATCCAGGCATTTCCTTCATTAGTTTTTCTATACAGTGATAAGTACCCTGTTCCTTCTTGTGAACCATACGGTAAAAGTGCTTGTTTACAACTCTCTTTCTCTTTAGTATGGATAGCCTATGTTTTGTAAGTCTGGAATTTTAATCTTTATCTTTGCTGAGAATAACTACCTTGTAAGACAGTATATATGTCCACACCATGTTAATTAAAACACCTTTGCTCCATCAGAGCTCTGGTCCCCGTGTCTTTCTTTCTCTCTCTCTCTCTCCCCCTCTCTCTCTTTGTCAGGCTGATCCCCTGGAGCACAGAGGCTCTCTGAGTTCACTGTTCCTCCCCGGGCTTCTAAGACCCTCTCGAGAAGGTGCTCTGCACCTTCACCCCATCGAGAGGGCTCCTGAGGCCTTTGTGAACAGAGCAAGACCCGTGCAGGGGCTTTATTGGCTTTCTACGTAAACCAAGGAATATCAGCCACTTTCTCTCTCTTTTACTTTCTTATCGGTCAACTCTGGACCACCAGATTCCGGTCCATTAAAGGACCTCAACACTGGGACAATTTAGTAGATTATATTTTAAGGAAAAAATTATACTTTACTTAGATATTCAAATATGAATATATTTAAAGAATGTATAATTTTCTCTTATAATTGTTCATTGTTTCTGTACTGTAATTATGGATCTACATTTGCTATTCATACATTTTTTTCTATTTTCTTTTGATCCTATGAGCCAAGAAATTAAATTATGGCTTCTTCAACTCTGTTATCTCTTATATATATTCCACTAACTACTGCCATTTTCATAAAGCCTTACCTTCTACCACATTTGGGTTTTATTGTTCTATTTCTTTGCTCAAGTATTGAAACAATAAATATTTTAAAAACTGTCTCTTCTAATGTGGATGATTTAGCAGAGAATTCCTACTTCTGGGAACTAGAAGGGGATGTGCTTTACCCTATTCTTTCCATAAATTCAGCTAAAAATCCTGGATATCTGTGTCTTTTTTGCTGTCTCGCATGCACTGGGATGACCCAGAGGGATGGTAAGGGGAGGGAGGAGGGAGGGGGTTCAGGATGGGGAACACGTATATACCTGTGGTGGATTCATGTTGATGTATGGCAAAACCAATACAATATTGTAAAGTAATTAACCTCCAATTAAAATAAATAAATTTATATTTAAAAAAATCCTGGACATTATAATACAAGAACACTGAAAAATAAAGAAGGCTGACTGTGCCAAGGAATGATACAAAATTGAGTGTCTTTGATTATATCTGACTACCCTGGCCTGGGTACTGGAGAAGACATCAAACAATAAATGCAAACAGGCACAGAGTGGGGGGTGGAAAAAGGCATCAAGAAAGGACCAATTTCTCTGTCAAAGTACAAGGTAAGGGTCAGTGTATAATAACAAAAATCTTTTAGAAAATAACCGGTCTATTCCAGCCAGCAACCATAATGGGGATAGATTTGTGCAATTTCTGCACTCTCCTTTTGTCCAGAGTTATCTGTCTCAACCTTCACCAACTGCATCTATTGGAATATACTTAAATATACATACAATATTCTATGCTGAGTCCTACAGTATTTTCCTCTGTTGTTGTTCAGTCACTGAGTCATGTCCAACTCTTTGAAACCCCATGGACTGTAGCATGCCAGCCTTCCCTGTCCTTCACTATCTCCCTGAGTTTGCTCAAACTCCTGTCCATTGAGTTGGTGATAACATCCAACTCTGTCACCCCCTTCTCCTGTTGCCCTCAGTTTTTCTCACCATTGGGGTCTTTTCCAATGAGTCAGCTCTTCCCATCAGGTGAACAAAGTATTGGAGTTTCAGATCCATGATCAGTCCTTCCAATGAACATTCAGGATTGATTTCCTTTAGGATTGACTGGTTTGATATCCTTGCTGTCCAAGAGATTCTCAAGTCTTCTCCAACACCATGGTTCAAAGTCATCAATTCTATGATGCTCAGCCTTCTTTATGGTCCAGTTCTGACATCCATACATGATTACTGGAAAAATCATAGCTTGACTATGCAATCTTTGTTGGCAAAGTGATTCTAGTTTTTAATATGCTGTCTAGATTGGTCATAGCTATACTTTCAAGGAGCAAATGTCTTTTCATTTTGTGGCTGCAGTCACCATCTGCATTGATTTTGGAGCCCAAGAAAATGATATCTGACACTATTTCCACATTTGCCACATCTATTTGCCATGAAGTGTTAGGGCTGGAAGCCATGATCTTAGTTTTTTGAATGTTGAGTTTTAAGCCAGCTTTTTCACTCTCCTCTTTCATCTTCCTCAAGAAGCTCTTTAGCTCCTCTTCACTTTCTGGCATTAAAGGGGTATTGTCTGTATATCTAAGGTTGTTGATATTTCTCCTGGCAATATTGATTCTAGCTTGTGATTCATCCAACCTAACATTTGGCATGATGTACCCTGCACGAAAGTTAGACAAACAGAGTGAAAATATATAGCCTTGATGTACTCCTTTTCCAATTTTGAACCAATCCATTGTTCCATGTCCAATTCCAACTATTGCCTCTTGTCCTGCATGCAGGTTTCACAGAAGGCAAGTAAGGTGGTTTGGTATCCCCATCTCTTTAAGAATTTCCTAGTTTGTTGTGATCCACATAGTCAAAGGGTTTAGAGTCATCTAAAGGCTTCAAAGTACTAGATTTCTATTTTTATTTTTTTTAATTCCCTTGATTTTTCTATGATCCAGCATATGTTGGCAATTTGATCTCTGGTTGCTCTGCCTTTTCTAAATCCAGCTCGAACATCTGTAATTTCTCAGTTCACATACTGTTGAAGCCTAGCTTGAAGGATTTTGAGAATAATCTTGCTGGCATGTGCAGTTGTATGGTAATTTGAACATTTTTGGCATTGCCTTTCTTTGGGATTGAAATGAAACTGAACTTTTTCAGTCCTGTGGCCACTGCTGAATTTTCCAAATTTGCTGGCATGAGTGCAGCACGTCAACAGCATCATCTTTTAAAATTTGAAACAGCTGGAATTCCATCACCTCCACTAGCTTTATTAGTGGTAATGCTTCCTAAGGCCCACTTGACTTCACAGTCTAAGATGTATGGCTCTAGGTGAGTGATAGCATAATCATGGTTAACTGGGTCATTAAGAGGTTTTTTGGTACAGTTTCTGAATATTCTTTCCAGTTTTTCTTAATTTCTTGTGGTTCTGTTAGTTCCTTTCCATTTTGGTCTTTATTTTGCCTGTCTTTGTATAAAATATTCCCTTGGTATTTCCTATTTTCTTGAAGAAATTTCTAACCTTCTCCATTCTATTGTTTGCCCTCTAAAACCTATTTAAATCATAACAATGTCACCTACTTGTAGCCCTTATGGAATATTTATGTTGTGCCTTCCAGGCACCAAGCATTTTTCTAGAATCTTTATATACTTTGTCATTCAAAAGAAGTTAGTGAAAGTGTTTGTCGCTCAGTCATGTCTGACTCTTTGCAACACCGTGGCCTGTAGCCTGCCAAACACCTCTGTTCATGGGATTCCCCAGGCAAGAATACTGAAGTGGGTACCCATTCCTTTTTCCAGGGGATCTTCCCCACCCAAAGATTGAACCTGGGTCTCCTGCATTGTAGGCAGATTCTTTACCATCTGAGCCTCCAGGGACATTTCTAAGTCATTTAATTCCATCACAAAAAATTATGATATCCTTTTTAGTATTTCCAAGTTAAAAGTGAGAAAAATGAGAGAGTGGGTAAACAATTTGCCCAGCATCAAATATCATTTGCCCTTGTAATTCATACACTGTGTATATAGACTCAGTGTATTCAGTAAGAGAGATTCACTTACCTGTGCTCTTGTGACATGCATCTTAGGGGAGGAAAAATTTTTTTGATCCTCTTGGAGTCTCTAGATGGGTCTGTTAATTAAAATGAAAAGACAAATTAATAGAAGGAAAGTAAACATGTTTCATTAAACTTGTGCACATACATGTGGGCTTTCACAAGAGAATGAAAACTTGAAGAAGTGACTAAAGTAGAAAGTTTTTTATATATTTTAGATAAAAGCATAATATTTGTGAGGAATTGAGGACACAGTGAGGTATGGGTTAAGAGCAGTAAATAGTGAAGAGGTAACTAGGAAGATAAGGACTAGTTTAGCAAGGGTTTATACACATTTCTTGACCTCATGTTATCCTTCTCTGCTAGTAAAAAATGTCATCTTTCCTCTTGTTATGCTAAGGAACTTTTCACATGGAAGTTTTATGACCTGTTTCAGGGAAGGATGATGTGTGTATTTGAAAGTGACCTTCCTGGTTTTGTTTTGTTTTAATTTCTACAGCTTAAGATACTTAATATGACAAGGTATTATGTCCTGGACCCCATCAATATATTGATTTTTTTTCCTGTTTTTATATTAGTTTTTATTGGTTCTTGAAAGGATTTCAGCCTTTCCATTTATGACTTTGAACTTGCTGAACATGAGAAGTCATATCTCTAAAGATAAATTTTGCTTTTACTTTTAACTAAAACCTATTTTAGCTTCTTTAGTTTGATGTCCTAACCAATCATTTTTTAACTACTGTTTCATCCCTCATAATGCTCAACTCAGCCATAGCCTAATGATTAAAAAAGAAAAAAAAAATTACACTTAACTCCAAGCCCCATACTTAGAAAGACCCACACTAGTTAAATTCTGGAGTCATATCTGGGAACAATGACCACTGAAAACTGAATAGATTAAAAAGTCCAACTGTCCAAAACTGTCATTTTTTATTTCTAACTTTCAAAGTTTCCAAGCCATTCTTTGAAAAAAAAAAAAAAAAACTGAATTCAGCAACACTTTATTATTATTATTTTTACTTTACAATATTGTATTGGTTTTGACATTCTTTCATGTGCTGAGGTTACTGTATGTCTCTGAACAGTGTGTATAGATTGCATAGGGGAAAAAATGTTGCCAGTTAACCATCCGTCTCTCCTGCATGTGATGAAATAAATTTATTCTAGGCACAAGGAGACAGATGGAAATCAAACACCATTATTTACTTGATAAAACTAGGTTGGAGATAACAAGTTGGCCCAAAACCTAAAGTGAAGATTCCTTCCCTTCCCTCTGTGAATGGAAACTAAGTACCCAACTTTAGAAGAAGCAATTTGAAAAGTAGTTTTTTTTGTTTGTTTGTTTGTTTGTTTTTATCCACAATACAGAAAAATAAGTCCCATTTCAATGAGAATATCACATCACAGAAAAAAGCAAGGAAAAATGTGCAGCCCATATGTGGCAAAAAACGTTCACACTGAAAGAAAGAGAAATCACTTTTGTCAGTATTTAGTCAAATAATTTCTTCACTATTGCATGGAATGTGGAAAATCTCCACCACCTGAGAAGCAATAAGAGCAAGGTCTGATAATGAAAAAAATATTTACCACATCATATACCAATACTGAAATTAAGAGGTTATGCAGCTATTTTGCAAAGACATGAGGTTAATTTTCCCATAATAGAGTAATGCAACATGGTATGATCAAAATACATGATAATCTGTTAGCTTGTATAGTTTCTGATAGATAAATTTGGATATTGTATTTCAATATACTTATACTGCCTACATCCCCCAAAATACTGAAAATAAAATACTTTTAAAAAATCTATTGTTCTTTTAAATTTGGTATGCTCATATGGCTTTACCGCATAACTGCCCATTTTCTGACAGTAGTATCAATTATTTAGATGATCACTTTTCATGTTTTCTTGTCTCTGTTCAACTTTGGATCATTTCTCTCTGCCATTATTTTTTTCCTTTGTATTTTCTTCGTATTTTTTGTAAGTGTTCCTTACTGTCTTAAGACACACATTATCATTTATTTCCTTATATTTAAATAGCTCCCTGAAAGTAGCCTTTTAACCTCAATAAATTTAGCTATATTTTCCTAGTAATATACTCAAAACATTATTGTCATATTGCTTCACTAAAGTTTTTGATACATTCCAGTTGCTGATGAGATAAAATTCATACTCCTCATTTTGGCATTCAAGAAACTCTATAATATGGTGTTCCTATTTTTAAAGTCTGACCGTCTAAATCCAACTTGTATTTTATTGTTTCACCAAATTACAAAAGTCATCATTCCTTAAATACAAGGTGTATTCTCCTGCCATTACATATTTGCTCTTGGTACTGTTTATATAATGTGGAATATATTGACCTTCAAAAATATGTCTTTAGAAGGGAGTCCACTCTTTTTTTTTTAATTTTATTTTATTTTTAAACTTTACATAATTCTATTAGTTTTGCAAATATCAAAATGAATCCATCACAGGTTGCCACTGTTATTCAACATAGTTTTGGAAGTCCTAGCCATGGCAATCAGAGTAGAAAAAGAAACATAAATAAATTTAGATTAGAAAAGAAGTAAAGTTCTCATTGTTTGCAAGCAAAATACTATACACAGAAAACCCTAAAGATACTTTCAGAAAATTACTGGAGCTAATCAGTGAATTTAGTAAAGTCACAGGATACCAAATCAATACACAGAAATCCCTTGCATTCCTATACAATAACAACAAAAAAAAACAGAAAGAGAAATTAAAGAATCAATCTCATTAACGACTAAAACAAAAAGAATAAAATACCTAGGAATAATTCTACCTGAGGAGACTAAAGAACTGTATACAAAAACTATAGGTCACTTATGAAAAAAATCACAAATAACATAAACAGATAGATGTTCTCAGATTGGAAGAATTAGTATCGTGAAAATGACTATACTACTTAAAGCAATCAACAGATTAAATGCAATCTCTATCAAATTACTAATGGCATTTTTCTAAAACTAGATCAAAACAATTCACAATTCATATGGAAGCATCAGATCAGATCAGTCGCTCAGTCGTTTCCGACTCTTTGCGACCCCATGAATCACAGCACGCCAGGCCTCCCTGTCCATCATCAAATTCCGAAGTTCACTCAGACTCACGTCCATCATCGAGTGAGTGATGCCATCCAGCCATCTCATCCTCTGTCTTCCCCTTCTCCTCCTGCCCCTAATCCCTCCCAGCATCAGAGTCTTTTCCAGTGAGTCAACTCTTCGCATGAGGTGGCCAAAGTACTGGAGTTTCAGCTTTAGCATCATTCCTTCCAAAGAAATCCCAGGACTAATATCCTTCAGAATGGACTGGTTGGATCTCCTTGCAGTCCAAGGGACTCTCAAGCGTATTCTCCAACACCACAGTTCAAAAGCATCAATTCTTCGGCGCTCAGCCTTCTTCACAGTCCAGCTCTCACATCCATACATGACCACAGGAAAAACCATAGCCTTGACGAGACGAACCTTTGTTGTCAAAGTAATGTCTCTGCTTTTGAATATGCTGGGCATACACACTGAGGAAACCAGAAGGGAAAGAGACACGTGTACCCCAATGTTCATCGCAGCACTGTTTGTAATAGCCAAGACGTGGAAGCAACCTAGATGTCCATCAGCAGATGAATGGATAAGAAAGCTGTGGTACATATACACAATGGAGTATTACTCAGCCATTAAAAAGAATACATTTGAATCAGTTCTAATGAGGTGGATGAAACTGGAGCCTATTATACAGAGTGAAGTAAGCCAGAAGGAAAAACATAAATACAGTATACTAACGCATATATATGGAATTTAGAAAGATGGTAACAATAACCCGGTGTACGAGACAGCAAAAGAGACACTGATGTATAGAACAGTCTTATGGACTCTGTGGGAGAGGGAGAGGGTGGGAAGATGTGGGAGAATGGCAGTGAAACATGTAAAATATCATGTAGGAAACGAGTTGCCAGTCCAGGTTCGATGCATGATGCTGGATGCTTGGGGCTGGTGCACTGGGACGGCCCAGAGGGATGGTATGGGGAGGGAGGAGGGAGGAGGGTTCGGGATGGGGAACACATGTATACCTGTGGCGGATTCATTTTGATATTTGGCAAAACTAATACAATTATGTAAAGTTTAAAAATAAAATAAAATTGGAAGAATAAAAAAAAAAAAAAAAAAAAAGAATATGCTGTCTAGGTTGGTCATAACTTTCCTTCCAAGGAGTAAGCATCTTTTAATTTCATGGCTGCAGTCACCATCTGTAGTGATTTTGGAGCCCAGGAAAATAAAGTCTGACATTGTTTACACTGTTTCCCCATCTATTTCCCTTGAAGTGGTGGGACTGGATGCCATGAAATTCGTTTTCTGAATGTTGAGCTTTAAGCCAACTTTTTCACTCTCCACTTTCACTTTCATCAAGAGGTTTTTTCGTTCCTCTTCACTTTCTGCCATAAGGGTGGTGTCATCTGCATATCTGAGGTTATTGATATTTCTCCCGGCAATCTTGATTCCAGCTTGTGTTTCTTTCAGTCCAGCATTTCTCATGATGTACTCTGCATATAAGTTAAATAAGCAGGGTGACAATATACAGCCTTGACATACACCTTTTCCTATTTGGAACAAGTCTGTGTCCCATGTCCAGTTCTAACTGCATACAGATTTCTAAAGAGTCAGGTCAGGTAGTCTGGTATTCCCATCTCCTGAAGAATTTTCCACAATTTATTGTGATTCACACAGTCAAAGGCTTTGGCACACAACATAAAGCAGAAATAGATGTTTTTCTGGAAGTCTCTTGCTTTTTCCATGATCCAGCAGATGTTGGCAATTTGATCTCTTGTTCCTCTGCCTTTTCTATAACCAGCTTGAACATCAGGAAGTTCACAGTTCACATATTGCTGAAGCATGGCTTGGAGAATTTTGAGCATTATTTTACCAGAGTGTGAGATGAGTGCATTGTGCAGTAGTTTGAGCACTCCTTGGCATTGCCTTTCTTTGGGATTGGAATGAAAACTGACCTTTTCCAGTCCTGTGGCCACTGCTGAGTTTTCCAAATTTGTTGGCATATTGAGTGCAGCACTTTCACAGCATCATCTTATAAAATTTTAAATAGCTCAGCTGGAATTCCATCACCTCCACTAGCTTTATTCTTAGTGATGCTTCCTAAAGACCACTTATCTTCACACTCCAGGATATCTGGCTCTACATGAATGACAACACCATCATGGTTATTTGAGTCATTAAGACCTTTTTTTTATACAGTTGCTACAGTCATTAAGACAGTATAGTACTAGCACAAAAACAGAAATATAGATCAATGGAATACGATATAAAGCCCAGAGATAAACCCATGCATCTATGGGCACCATATCTTTGACAAAGAAGCCAAGAATATATGCTGGATAAACGACAACTTCTTGAATAAGTAGTACTCGGAAAACTGGACAACTACACGTCAAAGAATGAAATTAGAACATTTCCTAACAACATGTGTGTGTCTGCTCAGTTGCTCAGTCATGTCCAGCTCTTTGAGACCCCATGGACTATAGCCCACCAGGTTCCTCTTTCCATGGAATTTTATAAGCAAGAATACTGGAGCAGAGTCCCATTTTCTTCTCCAGGGAATCTTCCTGACTCAGAGATTGAACCCACATATCTGTGTCTCCTGTAATTGGCCAGTGGATTCTTTACCACTGAGCCACCTTGAAAGCCTTATAACACCATATACAAAGCTAAACTCAAAATGGATTAAAGACCTAAATGTAAGACCAGAAACTATAAAACTCTTAGAGGAAAATATAAGCAGAACACTCTTTGACATAAATCATAACAAGATCCTTTATGACTCACCTTCTAGAAATATGACTCACCTCCTAAAAATAAGCAAATGGAACCTAATTAAACTTAAAATCTTTTGCATAGCAAAGGAAGCCATAAACAAGATGAAAAGACAACACTCAGAATGGGAGAAATAATTGCAAATTAAGCAACTGACAAACTAATCTCCAAAATATATAAGCAGGTCATGCAGTTCAATATCAGAAAAGCAAACAATCCAGTCAAAAAATAGGTAGAAGTCCTAAGCACACATTTCTCCAAAGACATATGGATGGCTAATTAACACTGAAAAAAATGTTCAACATTGCTTATTATTAGAAATGAAAATCAAAATAAAATGAGGTATCACCTCACACCCACCAGAATGGCCATGATCAAAACATCTACAAACAATAACTGCTGAAAAAGAATGTGGAGAAAAGGGAATTCTCTTGCACAGTTGATGGAAATGTACCTTGATACAGTCACTATGGAGAACAGTATGGAGATTTCTATTAAAAAAAAAAAGTTGGGAATAAAACCATATGACCCAGCAATCAAACTGCTGCTGCTGCTGCTAAGTCGCTTCAGTCGTGTCCGACTCTGTGCCACCCCAGAGACGGCAGCCCACCAGGCTCCCCCATCCCTGGGATTCTCCAGGCAAGAATACTGAAGTGGGTTGCCATTTCCTTCTCCAATGCATGAAAGTGAAAAGTCAAAGTGAAGTCGCTCAGTCATGTCCGACTCTTCGCAACCCCATGGACTGCAGCCTACCAGGCTGCTCTGTCCATGGGATTTTCCAGGCAAGAGTACTGGAGTGGGGTTCCATTGCCTTCTCCAAGCAATCAAACTCCTGGGCATATACCCTAAGAAAACCACAATTCTAAAAGACACATGTACTCCAGAGTTCACTGCAGCACGATTTACAATAGCTAGGACATGGAAGCAATCTAGATGTCCATCAACACATGAATGGATAAAGAAGTTGTAGTACATATATAGAATAGAATATGACTCAGCCATGAAAATGAATGAATTTGAGTCAGTTCTGGTGACATGGATGAACCTAGAGCCTGTTCTACAGAGTGAAGTCAGTCAGAAAGAGAAAAACAAGTATCATTTATTAATACATATATATAGAAACGAGAAAAATGGTACTGATGAACATATTTGTAGGGCAGGAATAGAGACACAGATGTAGAGAACAGATTTGTGGACACAGGGGAGGAAGGGGAGGGTGGGACAAGTTGAGGAAGTAATATTGAAGTATATACATTATCATGTATAAAATAGATAGCTAGTGGGAAGTTGCTGTATAAAACAGAGAGCGTAGCCTGGTTCTTTATGATAACCTATAGGGGTAAGATGAGGGGGTGGGAAGCTCAAGAGGGATGAGATATATGTATACTTATAGCTAATTCACATTTTTGTACAGAAGAAACCAGCACAGCAATTATTGTAAAGCAATTATCCTTCAATTAAAAATTTTAAAAAATATCCAAAAATGTATGTCCTTATTCTTGCCTGGAAAATTCCATGGACAGAGGTGTCTGGTGAACTACAGTCCAGGGGTCACAAAAAATTGGACACAACTGAGCAAATGAGCATACACACACACACACACACACACACACACACACACAATGTCTTCCTAACATTAAATAAACCTGCTTTGGTTTCTATCTCCTTCATGAACTCTTCTCTAAACTTTCTCAAACCCTAAATCTAATCCAAGTTTCTCTGTGGATTAAAAATTACTCACAAGCCATGTATCCACTGACTACTGAATTTCTTGACATAAATAATTCAATATGTTTAAAGCAGAATGTATTTTTTTCCTTCTTATGGCAGAGATTATATAATTGTTCATGAAACATTTCCATTTCTTCCCGGGAACTAAAATTAATTGTATTTTCCAGCCTTCTTTGAAAGTAGATGGGGCCAACTGACTAAGGTCTAGTCAGTGCAAAGTGCTGCTGCTAAGTCACTTCAGTTGTGTCCAACTCCGTGCGACCCCATAGATAGCAGCCCACCAGGCTCCCCGGTCCCTGGGATTCTCCAGGCAAGAACACTGGATTCAGTTGCCATTTCCTTCTCCAATGCATGAAAGTGAAAAGTGAAACTGAAGGTGCTCAGTCATGTCCGACTCTTTGAGACCCCATGGGCTGTAGCCTATCAGGTGCCTCCATCCATGGGATTTTCCAGGCAAGAGTACTGGAATGGGGTGCCATTGCCTTTTTCAAGTGCAAAGTGAGCATAGATGAAAATAAACTACTTCCCAGCAAGATCCATTAATAACAATAATAAAAAGATAGTTTCAGTGAGATTCTGCTCATATTTTCTTTCTTCAGGATCTATTTCACCAAGGACAAGATATGAAAAATCATGGTGTTCCATTTAAGACAGAAGTTAAAGAAATTCCCTGATGGTCCAGTGGTTAGGACTGCATTTTCACTGCTGAACTAAGGTCGCACAAACCAAACAGTACAACCAAAGGGAAAAGTTCAGTCTTTTAGTCACTATGTGCTAAGATTGATGTCTATTGCAGTATAATGTGAAAAATAAATATTAAGCCATTTATTTAACTTTTGTTAAGCCAGTGATATTATGGAATTGTGATTAAACTAGTGAGTTGAATTAGTCTGAAATATACATGAAATATTGCTTTCTATATTCACTTTTAACACTGGAGTCCAAGCCATATTATATCATACTTACATTACCTACTGCAAGGTTCTTAATAGTTCTCCCTGCTTCTCCACTTAACATTCAAAATTATTTTCTTCTTTATAGCCAGAAACACCTTTAAATTGTAATCTCAGTTATATAATATATATTATATACTTGATTAAAACTATACAATAAGTTTAGCTAAAGAATTTTTTTTTTTTTAGAAAAATAAATAATCACAGTTGTTCTCAGAGGACTTTCTCTTCCCATTTTACCTTTGAGTTTGTAATTGTGGTGATTGTGTTCTCTCTTGGAACCTTCTATAGTGAATGTGTTGGGAACAGATAAATCTTCCTGTACATTTTATGGGACACTGAAGTATAAGGATTCAAACCTAGGCATAGGATGGAGAAGTATAGGCAGAATTTTGGTATTCTGGTATGTGACCGAGTTTTAATTTATAGATGGGACTCTGAGAAAGAGGAAAGTGTGGGAAGAGTTGGCATGTTTATATTTGAGTGACCAAGTGGCAAATGGATAGATGGTACTATCTGAAACATGATCAGATCTCTTTTTTCTTACCTCCATATTAGGACACTCCAGTGTTAACTGGGTTAACTTCTTTCTAGAACAAAAATTAAATTCCTCAGGATCTTTGCAAATTTGGCAGGGTAACAAAATAGGAGGTTATATTCCTACAACTGTGCAGCCCCATACCAATTCTGAGAGCCTATTTGTATATTTACATAAAATAAACATAAAACCACTGTATTTTTAAGCTACTGATACTTGGGGCTTTTCTGTTGTTTTCATGCTCACCTATGAATCTAATCTAATAACGTGATAACTGATTACAAAATAATTAAATAATTTACTAAAATGAACAATATATATTTAAAATTTAGAAGAAAAAAAATTTTAAAAATCTCAGAAAAAACTAAATTCAGGGGTAATAATTAAAAATGTACTCTTGCTAGCTTTGTGACTGGAATTAGATTCTAAAACTTCTAAGAGTCTGCTTTAAAATTATGATTTCAAATTTTTATTAAAATTTGCCTTCTTCATCTGACATAGTAGTATACTTCTCATTAAGGAACACTTAAAACAAGATCATAAAATTAAAAGTGAAAAATTGACCTATAAAAGCCTTCTTAATGTCCACAATGCATAGACAGGATCATTTTTTACAAGAAAAGTAACACTGTCTTTTGTACTCATCTCACATTAGAATTTTTCCCTTGATGCATATAAAGATTATGTTACATATATAAACAATGTCTTAAAAAGTAACATCCTAATAAGTAAATCACTTTAATAGGAGATTTTCTTATAGGAGTAATTACAGATGTAGGATTTAATTTTAATTAGATATATGTAATCATATCTAATCAAAATTTAATGACAATAATTTTATGCAATATAAAATGTCTGAACCATGTTAGTGTGCATTTTCTCTTGTGTGCTGTATTTTTCTATTACAGTCTTTATTTAGTAACTTAAAATTCCTGGGAACTAAATTAAATACTAGTGTTGTGTTCTTTCTCAAAAGTCATATGCCTATAAGGAATGAGTGAAGAAAAAAATCCCAGGAGATAGCCCAAGAGCTATGTCTTCTAACAAAGACATGACTCTAGATGATATGTGATTACAGCAATCAAAAGTCATCCTTTTTCTAAATAGTATTAGAAAAAAAATCCATTTGTAATTTTCTTGTTTCTAGTTGTAGACTCTTCTTTTCTACTCTTCTTCTAGAGAATTCCCTTTAGCATTTGTTGTAAAGCTAGTCTGGTGGTATTGAACTCTATTAGCTTTTGCTTGTTTGTAAAGCTTTTGATTCTCCAGTGAATCTGAATGAGAGCCTTGCTGGATACAGTATTCTTGGTTATAGGTTCTTCCCTTTCAACACTTTAAATGTACCATGCCATTCCCTTCTGGACCACAGGGGTTGTGCTGAGAAATCAGCAAGTAACCTTACAGGAGTTTCCTTGTATGTTATTTGTTGATTTTTCCTTATTGCTTTTAATAATTTTCTTTGTATTTTACTTTTGTCAATTTTATTACTATATGTCTCAACCTGTTCCTCCAGTTTAACCTGCCTGGGACTCCTCTGTGCTTTCTGAATGTGGGAACGTGGGTGACTGTTTCTTTTCCTATGTTACTGAAGTTTTCAGCTGTTATCCCTTTGAATATTTCCTTAGGTCTTTCTCCTGTCTTCTCCTTCTGGAATGTAATGTGAATACTGGTGCATCTAAAGTTGTCCCAGAGGTCATTAGACTGTCTCATTTGTTCTTTTTTTTTTTTTTTTTTTAAATTCTATTCTATGGCTGTGATTTTTACCATTCAGTCTTTCAGGTCACTTATGCATTCTTCTGCTTCAGTTATTCTGATATTGATTCCTTCTAGTGTATTTTTCATTTCAGTTATTGTACTTTTTAATTTTTTTTAACAGTTCTTCTAGGTATTTGTTAAATATTTCCTGTATCTTCTTGATCTATGCCTCCATTATTTTTCTGAGCACTTGGATCATCTTTACCACTATTTCTCTGAATTTTTTTAATATAAATTTATTTATTTTAATTGAAGGTTAATTACTTTACAATATTAGGTAGTTTGCCTATCTCTACTTCAGTTAGTTGTTCTTCTGAGGTTTTATGTTGTTCCTTCATCTGAGACATATTCCTCTATTGTCTCATTTTGTCTCACTTTCTGTGATTGCATTTTCTGTTCCACAGGCTGCAAAGTATTGTAGTTCTTGCTTCTGTTCTCTTACCACTGGTAGATGAGACTGTCTAAAAGGCTTGTGAAAGCTTCCTTATGAGAAGGATTCATACCTGCCCACTGGTGGGTACAACTGAGTCTTGTCCCTCTGGTGGGCAAGACTAGGTCAGAGGATGTGCTTACTGGGCAGCTGTGTACTCAGCAAGATTTTAAGCAACCTGTCTTCTTATATATGAGGCTGTTTTCCCACCCTGTTAGTTGTTTGACTTGAGGCATCCCAGCACTAGAGCCTACACGTTGTTGGGTGGGCCAGGTCTTCAGGAGAAAATGGCAGCCTCCACGAGGTCTTATGTCAATGAGTACACCCCAGTTCCATTGCTGCCAGTGTCCTTGTCTCTGCAGTGAACCACAGTTGTCTCCCTGCTTCTTCAGGAGATCCTCCAATACTAGCAGGTAAGTCTGGCCGTCTCTTATGATGTCACTGCTTTTTTCCTTGGGTCCTAGTACACAGAAGACCTACTCTGGACCATCCAAGAGTAGAGTTTCTGTTTCTCCCAGTTCTGGGGAATTCTGGTGATCAAACCCTAAAGCTCTTCAAAGCCAGATTTTCCAGGGGCTTATCCTCCCTTTGCCAGACATCGAGATGGGGAAGCTTGAAGTAAAGCTCAGAACTTGCACTCATATGGGAGAATTTCTGTGGTATAGTTATTTTCCAGTTTGGGTCATCTACCTGTTATGTACAGTATTAGATTTTATTGTGATTGCATCCAACCTGCCATCTTATTTTAGTGCCTCTTTTGGCTTGTAGGTTGGGTATCTTTTTTGGTAGGTTCCACCGTTTCTTTTTTGTTGATGTTTGTTCTGCAGTTTTTTGTTGTTTTTGTTGTTGTTGTTGTTTTGTTTGTTTGTTTGTTTTGGCCTTGGAAACGAATAGAGATCATTCTGGTGTTTTTGACTTTGCATCCAAACACTGCATTTTGGACTCTTTTGTTGACTATGATGGCTACTCCATTTTTCTAAGGGATTCTTGCCCACAGTAGTAGACATAATAGTCATCTGAGTTAAATTCCAGTCCATTTTAGTTCGCTGATTCCCAAAATGTTGACGTTTACTCTTGTCATCTCCTATTTGACCACTTCCAATCTGCCTTGATTCATGGACCTAACATTCTGGGTTCCTATGCAATATTGCTCTTTACAGCATTGGACTTTGCTTCTATTACCAGCCACATCCACAACTGGGTGCTGTTTTTTCTTTGGCTCCATCTCTCCATTCTTTCTGGAGTTATTTCTCCACTGATCTTCAGGAGTATATCGGGCACCTATCAACCTGGGGAGTTCATCTTTCAGTGTCCTATCTTTTTGCCTTTTCATACTGTTCATGGGGTCTCAAGGCAAAAATAGTGAAGTGGTTCAACGAAATAGATCTGATAGAATGCCTGATGAACTATGGACGGAGGTTCTTGACATTGTACAGGAGACAGGGGTCAAGACCATCCCCAAGGAAAAGAAATGCAATAAAGCAAAATGGCAGTCTAAGGAGGCCTTACAAATGGCTGTGAAAAGAAGAGAAGTGAAAGGCAAATGAGAAAAGGAAATATATATCTATTTGAATGCAGAGTTCCAAAGAATAGCAAGGAGAGATAAGAAAGCCTTCCTCAGTGATCAGTGCAAAGTAATGGAGGAAAACAATAGAATGGGAAATACTATAGATCTCTTCAAGAAAATTAGAGGTACCAAGGGTACATTGCATGCAAATATGGGCTCAATAAAGGACAGAAATGGTATGGATCTAATAGAAGCAGAATATATTAAGAAGAGATGGCAAGAATACACAACACTATACAAAAAAGATCTTCATGACCCAGATAATCAGGATGGTATGATCACTCACCTAGAGCCAGACATCCTGGAATGCAAATTCAAGTGAGCTTTAGGAAGCATCATTATGAACAAAGCTAGTGAAGGTGATGGAATTCCAGTTGAGCTATTTCAAATCCTAAAAGATGATGCTCTGTAAGTGCTGCATTCAATATGTCAGCATATTTGGAAACTCAGCAGTGGCCACCAGACTGGAAATGCTCAGTTTTCATTCCAATTCCAAAGAAAGGCAATGCAAAAGAATGCTCAAACTACAAAACAATTGCATTCATCTCACAGGATATTACAGTAATGATCAAAATTCTCCAAATCAGGCTTCAAGAGTACGTGAACCACGAACTTCCAGATGTTCAAGCTGGTTTTAGAAAAGACAGAGGAACCAGAGATCAAATTGCCAACATCTGTTGGATTATCAAAAAAGCAAGAGAGTTCAAAAAAAAAAAATCTACTTATGGTTTATTGACTATGCCAGAGCCTTTGACTGTGTGCATCATAACAAACTGGGAAATTCTGAAAGAGATGGGAATACCAGACCAGCTGACCTGCCTCTTAAGAAACCTGTATGCAGGTCAGGAAGCAACACTTAGAACTGGGCATGGAAAAACAGACTGGTTCCAAATAGAAAAAGGAGTATGTCAAGGCTGTATATTGTAACCCTGCTTATTTAACTTATATGCAGAGTACATCATGAAAAATGTTGGGCTGGATGAAGCACAAGCTGGGATCAAGATTGCCGGGAGAAATATCAATAACCTCAGGTGTGCAGATGACACCACCCTTATGGCAGAAAGAGAAGAATAACTAAAGAGCTTCTTGATGAAAGTGAAAGAGGAGAGTGTAAAAGTTGGCTTAAAGCTCAACATTCAGAAAATTAAGATCATGGCCTCTGGTCCCATCACTTCATGGCAAATAGATGGGAAACAGTGACAGAGTTTATTTTGGGGGCCTCCAAAATCACTGAAGATGGTGATTGCAGCCATGACATTAAAGGACACTTACTCCTTGGAAGAAAATTTGTGACCAGCCTAGATAGCATACTAAAAAGCAGAGATATTACTTTGCCGACAAAGGTCCATCTAGTCAAGGCTATGGTTTTTCCAATAGTCATGCATGAATGTGAGAGTTGGACTATAAAGAAAGCTGAGCAACAAATAATTGATGCTTTTGAACTGTGGTGTTGAAGAAGACTCTTATGTGTCCCTTGAACTGCAAGGACATCCAACCAGTCCACCCTAAAGGAAATCAGTCCTGAATATTCATTGGAAGGAATGATGTTGCAGCTGAAACTCCAATATTCTGTCCACGTGATGCAAAGAGCTGATTCATTGGAAAAGACCCTAATGCTGGGAAAGATTGAAGGAGGTAGGAGAAGGGGACTACAGAGGATGAGATGGTTTGATGGCATCACCGACTCGATGGACATGAGTTTGAGTAAGCTCCAGGAGTTGGTGAAGGACAGGGATTCCTGGCATGCTGTAGTCCATGGGGTTGCACAGAGCCAGGCACGACTGAGCAACTGAACTGAACTGAACTGTTCTGCCGTTAGATACGATTCTTGTTTTTCTGTAAGAAGAGGTGAGCTTATGTTCTTCTACTCCACCAGCTTGTCTCTTCTGTCTAGAAATCCTTGGATTTGAATGGTTTGTTTATCTCTATTTACATTTCCCATCAATAACTATTTTTTCAATATTCGAGTGATAATGAGTCATCTAAATTGCAGCAAAACTATTTTATTTAAAGTTACTGAAAGAAAAATATATAAAGCAAATTTCTCAGGATGCCTTTCTCAAACCAGTGAATAAGAAAATCTGGTTGTGTGGTTCATTAGCGTAAACTCTCATGACAAAAATAATTTTGTCTTGTTCTCTGAAGTATGCCCAACAGCTGGAATAGTTAATGACATTAGTGAATGACTAGCTCCTGTCATGTCTGAGACCTACTGAACTAAGAATTCAAAAGTTTAAAGTGTAGGAAGTGCCTGCTTATAAAATTTGAGTTTGTATAGTGTTGTTTTATAATGTTCTGACTCATTTACTTTGCATCTTCCTATTTATCTACTTGCAGAGAAGCTGTTTGGACATACCAAAGTTAAATAGGTCAGTTCTAGTTTACTTAATCCTATTTCCAGAAGAACACTTTCCAAGATTCAGTCAGATAAGAGGAAGTAAAAACATACATGTACACACTAACATACTCAAAGATAAAAATTTGAATGAAGGAAAAAATTTATATTTTAGAGATTGATTAATGCAGTATATAAAGACTATGAAGAAAGCATGGAGAATTATATAAAATTAAATGTTTCTTTTACAGTCTTGTTTAGATATATTTTTAGTTTTGTTAATTAAATAACTTCATAAAATCTTGTCACATGTAGTTTTATTCTTTTTTAATAGAGAAAGATAATGAGGTTAACAAGTACTGATCCAAATCTTAATAACTTTATTTAAAGAGAGAGAAGGACTAGCAGCATGACAAAATGACTACTATGCCATTACATGTCATGAAAAGCCTTGAGAAAACCACTAATAATGTGAAACTAGTCATTATAATCTTTCATTCTCTTTATTTTTGTTGTTGCTGCTGATTATGTACCTCAGCTCTCTCAGTTGCTCGTGACTTTTGGTCAAATTTTTAAGGGAATTTCCTTGACTTGCTCCTAGGCTGAGATGTTTTCTATATGCAGAGAAGACAATACTGAGTCTAGTTTGCCTATGGAATATGCTGCAATAGATAAGGCATCAGTCTTGGAAAACAGCAGATGGCATAAGCAGGCATTGTGCCAACTCATAATTACAACCTGGTGGGCCTAGGGGAACAGACTGTGCACCTTACAGCTGAAACTAAATGGGTTTATGGTTTTCCCTATTATTCTCTTTCTTCCCATTGATGTGGCTGCTAATATGGTTATAAGAGCATAATGGAGTTGTGTGTAAGTGTGTGCGTGTGGTTGTATGCATTTTAAGCTTTCAAGGGATCAATGAATTAAATAGCAACCAGAGTCAAAGAAATAGTTTGATAGGTAAGTTCAGTTCAGTTCAGTTACTCAGTCATGTCCGACTCTTTGCAACCCCATGAATTGCAGCATGCCAGGCCTCCCTCTCCATCACCAACTCCCAGAGTTCACCCAAACCCACGTCCATCAAGTCGGTGATGCCATCCAGCTATCTCATCCTCTGTTGTCCCCTTTTCTTCCTGCCCCCAATCCCTCCCAGCATCAGAGTCTTTTCCAGTGAGTCAACTCTTCGCATGAGGTGGCCAAAGTACTGGAGTTTCAGCTTTATCATCATTCCTTCCAAAGTACACCCAGGACTGATCTCCTTTAGAATGGACTGGTTGGATCTCCTTGGAGTGCAAGGGACACTCAAGAGTCTTCTCCAACACCATAGTTCAAAAGCATCAATTCTTCAGTGCTCAGCTTTCTTTACAGTCCAAACCTCACGTCCATACATAACCGCTGGAAAAACCATAGCCTTGACTAGATGGACTTTTGTTGGCAAAGTAATGTCTCTGTTTTTCAATATGCTATCTAGGTTGGTCATAACTTTCCTTCCAAGGAGTAAGTGTCTTTTAATTTCATGGCTGCAGTCACCATCTGCAGTGATTTTGGAGCCCAGAAAAATAAAGTCTGACACTGTTTCCACTGTTTCCCCATCTACTGGCCATGAAGTGATGGGACCGGATGACATGATCTTCGTTTTCTGAATGTTGAGCTTTAAGCCAATTTTTTTCACTCTCCTCTTTCACTTTCATCAAAAGGCTTTGTACTTCCTCTTCACTTTCTACCATAAGGGTGGTGTCATCTGCATATCTGAGGTTATTGATATTTCTCCCGGCAATCTTGATTCCAGCTTGTGCTTCTTCCAGCCCAGCGTTTCTCATGATGTACTCTGCATAGAAGTTAACTAAGCAGGGTAACAATATACAGCCTTGACATACTCCTTTTCCTGTTTGGAACCAGTCTGTTGTTCCATGTCCAGCTCTAACTGTTGCTTCCTGACCTGCATATAGGTTTCTCAAGACGCAGGTCAAGTGGTCTAGTATTCCCATCTCTTTCAGAATTTTCCACAGTTTATTATAATCCAACAGTCAAAGGCTCTGGCATATTCAGTAAAGCAGAAATAGTTGTAAAAATGGACCATTTTGTGCCTACAGATTTTGTATTTGCTGTATTTGATGAGATTTCTTCTTATTCAGGCAGAGGCTGCATTTGTGTTTGTTGACCACCAGCTATGTGGTTAACGTATGAAATGGAAAGTTGTAATGTTCATTTTATTTTCATAATATTTTTTCACACATTAAAACTGATAACAAGTAGCCCTAAGGAAGCACAACTGGCCTTTGATAGGACTGTGTAAGCAACTGAATCTCCATTCAGAGAGCAGTACAACAGTTGTTGCTGAGTATCTGTAAATAGATGTGAAGGTAATGAGAAAGACAACATGAACACTTAAACTTGTACCAGATTCTACCCTTAGGACCATATCCATGGATTCCACAGCATAAATATGAGATAAACAGTGACTTTAGGTGTTGTGAATATAATGAGGCAACTTAGCTTTCCCTTAACTTTCTAAGCAACAAAGCCTTTTTTTAGAGTTTACAAAGAGGGGTTGGATACAAAAATATTTTTTTCTACCCATTTAACTATTTAACTGAATAATAGATTTAATTTTGTTTTTATCTCTTATGGTATTTTCCTGTTAGATTATATATAATTAGTGCCCAATTATTTCATGCCTCCCTGAATCCATACCTCACTGTTTCCCCCCAAAACTGAATTCAGCCAAAGCCTATAGAGTAATAGCTTGCATGATAAAAAATGGAGACTTGAATATATTTTGCACGTTGAGAACTGCCCTCTCCTGTTGCATTTGGGAGCCCTGTAATTATCATCATGAGAAGAAGCCTGGATAGTATGCTAGTAGATGAGAAACTGTATGGAAAAAGGCTTAGTCATCTTGGCTATATAAATAAGACCACCACTAGTGTAATAGCTTCTGGTTCAAGATGGCAGAGTAGAAAGACTTGTTTCATCTCCTCCGGGGAGAGCACCAAAATCAAAACTAGCTGTTGAACAACCATCAACACGAGGACACTGGAACCTACCAAAAAAGATACTCCATGCCCAAAGACAAAGAAGAAGCTGCAGTGAAACAGTAGGAGGGGCACAATCATGATAAAATCACATCCCAAACCCACTTGGTGGGTGACTGAAAAATTGGAGAACAATAATACCAAATAAGTACCTCAACTGTTGTGAAGATTCTGAACCCCACCGCAGGCTTCTCAGCCTGGAACCCAACAAAGGGACTGGAGTTTCCCAGGGAAACTGACCTTGAAGGCCAGTGGGATTTGATTACAAGGCTTCCACAGGACTGGGGTAAACAGAGCCTCCAGTCTTGGAGGACACAAACATAACCTTGCATTCATGAAATCTCAGAGGAAAGGATCAGTGACACCAAAGGAGGTTGAACCAAAACTACTTGCTAGGCTTCAACAGTACATGAACTGAGAACTTCCAAATGTACAAGCTGGATTTAGAAAAGGCAAAGGAATCAGAGATCAAATTGTCAACACCCATTGCATCATAGAAAATGTGTCACTCAGTCATGCCCAACTCTGTGTGAGCCCCATGGACTGTAGCCAGGTTCCTCTGTCCATGGAATTATCCAGGTAAGAATAGTGGAGTGGGTGGCCATTCTCTTCTCCAGGGGGTGTTCCCTTCTCCAGGGGATCTTCCAAACCCAGGGATTGAACCTGGGTCTCCTGCATTGCAGGCAGATTCTTTACCATCTGAGCCACAAAAGAAGTCCATAGAAAATACAGGGGAATCTCCCCCCAAAAATCTGCTTCACTGACTACACTAAAGCCTTTGACTGTGTGGATCACAACAAACTGTGGAAGATTCTTAAAGAGATGAGAATACCAGACCACCTAACCTTTCTCCTGAGAAACCTGTATGCAGAACAAGAAGCAAATTAGAACCAGACTTGGAACAATTGGATTGGTTCCAAATTGGGAAAGGAGTACGTCAAGGCTATAATTTGTCACCCTGCTTATTTAATTTATATGCATAGTATATTATGCAAAATGCTGGACTGGATGAGTCACAAGATGAAATCAAGATTGTTGGAAGAAATACCAACAACCTAAAATAAGAAGATGATGACACTCTAATGGCTGAAAGAGAAGAGGGACTAAAGAGCCTTTAGATGAGGGTAAACGAGGAGAGTGAAAAAGTTGGATTAAAGCTCAGCATTCAAACACCAAGATCAATGTGATTCCTGATTTTGTGAGTGCCTTGGATTGCAAGGTGTGAATCCCTTGAACTTCAACGTGATCAAGCCAGTAAATCTTAAAAGAAATCAACCCTGAATATTCATTGGAAGGACTGACACTGAAGCTGAAGCTCTGATACTTTGGTCACCTGATGAGAAGAGGTGATTCACTGGGAAAGACCCTGATGCTAGAAAAGATTGAGAGCAGGAGGAGAAGGAGACAACAGAAGATGGGATGGTTGGATGGCATCCCCAACTCAATGTCATGAGTTTGAGCAAACTCTGGGAGATATGGAAAGATAGGGAAGCATGGCACACTGTAGTTCATATGGTCACAAAGAATCAGAGATGACAGCAACTGAACAGCAAAGTATGTGTGTGTGTGTGTCTGTGTGTGTGTGGTTTTTCTTGTTTTGCTTTACTATAGAAAATAGACAACGTCATAGAAAAAATAATCTAAATATCTAGTCAGGTTTAACACTTAACTTTTAAATTGTTGAAATCTGCCATAAATGGCAAACAATTGCCATTTTTTGAATAAAGAATTAGAATGAATTATCTATTTAACTATGTTGTTGTTAAAATTACCAGAAGCAACCATTAAGTTGTTAGTTTAGAATTAAAAGGTGCAAGTGATTTCTAAGTCTCTATGTGCAAAGTAAAGTATTAATACGTTAAATGTTTTCCCCTGGTTTTAAATCTTTATTTTTATAGCTCACAAATGATTTATTATGATGTGGTTTTTACATTCAATTATATTATAAAATAAAGACTTGAAAAATGAGATGAAATGTAATTATTAAAATAAAATCTATACAACAGAGTCTCTAATATTAGTCTGCAGAGAACTGAAGCAACATTAGTGAGAGAGAAGGCCCAGTTAAAGAATTCTAGATAACATAGAATAAGAAAAGAAATGGAAAGAAAGAGAAATAAGATATGTGGATTATGGATCCAGAATTTCTCACTTTTTTTCTAATTGGAGTACCAAGGGAAACATGGAGAAAATTAAGAAAAACATTTGATTAAAAAAAAAATGCTGAATATTTTCAACAACAGAAGAAATAGGTTTTCCTCAGTTAAAAAAGTAAAAAAGTGCAGATCATGAATTTTAAAAGAGTGTGTGTGTGGGGGGGGGGGGGCGGGGACTATAGCAATAAATTGTTTTACATTTGAATCTGTTAGTGAACCATCAGTTCATTTTAGGAGAGAAATGACTGAAATGCATCAGAATATGGAAAAAAAATCACCTACTAAAGAAGGATTAGGGAGAGGGTGGGATCATTTGGGAGAATGGCATTAAAACATGTATAATATCATATATGAAATGAGTTGACAATCCAGGTTTGGTGCACGATACTGGATGATTGGGGCTGTTGCACTGGGAAGACCCAGAGGGATGGTACGGGGAGGGAGGAGGGAGGAGGGTTCAGGATGGGGAACACGTGTATACCTGTGGCGCAGTCATGCTGATATATGACAAAACCAATACAATATTGTAAAGTTAAAAAATAAAATAAAATAAAGAAGGATTAGATTGTTATCCATCTTCTATTCAATAATGCTATGTACAAGATACAGTGTTTTTAAAATGTTCGACTTATTATGAAAGATTACTGCTTTTACCTTTCTCAAGAGATTTCATTACATACACCTTGATCTTGTCAGGTAGCCAGATGACCATACCTCTTTTCTGGGTGCATTTCCTTCAGCTGAAAGAAATCAATCACAGTTACCGAGTTATTTCTTACATCTTAAAAAACTCTTCTTTGACCTGAATCTAGGTCTTAATAATTACATCTACGGATTCTTGACAAAGCATTTCATTTTCCAAATCCAGGAATTTCTGAGTTATCTTAATTCTCAGTTTCTTAATTCCCTTGTAATCTAATCAATTATTTTGTGAGCTCCTTCTCCCCCCCACCTTTTTTTTAAATCTGGAGACAACAAATTTCAACAATCAATATGTGCCTTTGAAATCATTTCACCCAAAGTCATCAATCACTTAAGCACATTTTCTACTCCTCATGTT
This sequence comes from Bos indicus x Bos taurus, assembly GCF_003369695.1. Classification (NCBI taxonomy): domain Eukaryota; kingdom Metazoa; phylum Chordata; class Mammalia; order Artiodactyla; family Bovidae; genus Bos; species Bos indicus x Bos taurus. The sequence goes on along the minus strand of NC_040081.1, from coordinate 79,213,429 downwards.
ATAAGAGAAGATAATTGAGCTAATATTTGTGTCACCATCCTCTGGCTTTCTTTACCAGTTTCTTCACCATCTACCATCCAATCTCAAAATCAGTGTTACATAATAGCAGCCTTCCCCTTTTAACTTCTCTCATTAATTGGGTTTTGAATGACTATTCTTGGCTTTGGATGAATATAAATGAAAACAACTGTAAATCTAATCTAAGTCATCATTCTTGGTCAGTAATTAAATTTGGATTATCCTTATTTAGTCTGACTAAGCTCAGTAGCTAAATAAATTTGGAATAATATGGCTAAACAATATAAAATAATTGTAATAATAAACAAAGAAGGATATTATACAATACTCCAGTTGTTTTATATTATTTGGAGCTGTTAAAATGGAAAGATCTATTAGGAGTTTGAAAATAAAGACAGATTATATATAATTTTCAAATTATTTAAAATAAAACTTCTCTCCCTCTTCACTATCTCATTCCCTATCTCCCTTCCTCTCCCTCTTCCAGTCCCTCTCCCTCACTCACTTTTTTTTAGAACATTTTTGGAGTGTAGAATTTCACAAAGTACATTTTTATCTACACAGTCTTATAGCAAAATAGAGATCTGATACAATTAGAATACTTACTTAGAAATTATTTTTTCTGTTCTACTTTTACCAAAATAGATATAATAATGTTGTTTGTTAGATATTTTTCATGTCATTTTTACCATTTTAAATTTAATAAGTTGTGTCAAGACAATGAAACACAAATTCTTAACTTCAAGAATAAATATTCTTCTTAAAGGAAAAACATAACAACTACAAAATGATAACAAAAAGTATAATATGTTCTCATTTTTTTTTAATGTAGATTTTTTGAAGAACAAATAATGTAGGCTGCTGCTGCTGTCGCTTCAGTCGTGTCCGACTCTGTGCGACCCCACAGATGGCAGCCCACCAGGCTCCCCCGTCCCTGGGATTCTCCAGGCAAGAACACTGGAGTGGGTTGCCATTTCCTTCTCCAATGCATGAAAGTGAAAAGTGAAAATGAAGTCACTCAGTAGTGTTCACTCTTCACGATCCCATGGACTGCAGCCTACCAGACTCCTCCATCCGTGGGATTTTCCAAGCAAGGGTACTGGAGTGGCATGCGATTGCCTTCTCCAATAATGTAGGCTATACGTGTTCAGAATGTGGTCCACTTGAGAAGGGAATGGCAAACCACTTCAGTATTCTTGCCTTGAGAATCCCATGAACAATATAAAAAGGCAAAATGATAGGATACTGAAAGAGGAACTCCCCAGGTCAGTAGGTGTCCAATATGCTACTGGAGATCAGTGGAGAAATAACTCCAGAAAGAATGAAGGGATGGAGCCAAAGCAAAAACAATACCCAGTTGTGGATGTGACTGGTGATAGAAGCAAGGTCTGATGCTGTAAATAGCAATATTGCATAGGAACCTGGAATGTCAGGTCCATGAATCAAGGCAAATTGGAATTGTTCAAACAAGTGATGGCAAGAGTGAACGTTGACATTCTAGGAATCAGCGAACTAAAATGGACTGGAATGGGTGAATTTAACTCAAATGACCATTATATCTACTACTGTGGGCAGGAATCCCTTGGGAGAAATGGAGTAGCCATCATGGTTAACAAAAGAGTCCAACAGGCAATACTTGGGTGCAATCTCAAAAATGACAGAATGATCTCTGTTCGTTTCCAAGGCAAACCATTCAATATCACAGTAATCCAAGTCTATGCCCCAACCAATAAAGCTGAAGAAGCTGAAGTTGAAAGGTTCTATGAAGACCTAGAAGACCTTTTAGAACTAACACCCAGGAAAGATATCCTTTTCATTATCGGGGACTGGAATGCAAAAGAAGGAAGACAAGAAACATCTGAAGTAACAGGCAAATTTGGCCTTGGAAATGAAGGCAGGAATGAAGTCAGCCAAAGGCTAATAGAGTTTTGCCAAGAGAACACACTGGTCATAGCAGACACCCTCTTCCAACAACACAAGAGAAGACTCTACACATGGACATCACCAGATGGTCAACATCGAAATCAGATTGATTATATTCTTTGCAGGTGAAGATGGAGAAGCTCTAGAGAGTCAACAAAAACAAGACTGGGAGCTGACTGGCTCAGATCATGAACTCCCTATTGCGAAATTCAGAAAGAACTTGAAGAAAGTAGGTAAAACCACTAGACCATTCAGGTATGGCCTAAATCAAATCCCTTATGTTTATACAGTGGAAGTGAGAAAAAGATTTAAGGGACTAGATCTGATAGACAGAGTACCTGATGAACTATGGATGGAGGTTCATGACACTATACAGGAGACAGGGATCAAGACAATCCCTATGGAAAAGAAATGCAAAAAAGCAAAATGGCTGTCTGAGAAGGCCTTACAAATAACTGTGAAAAGAAGAGAAGCAAAAAGCAAAGGAAAAAAGGAAAGATATAAGCATCTGAATGCAGAGTTCCAAAGAATAGCAAGGAGAGAAAAGAAAGTCTTCCTCAGTTATCAATGCAAAGAAATAGAGGAAAACAACAGAATGGAAAGACTAGAGATCTCTTCAAGAATATTACAGATACCAAGGCAACATTTCATGCAAAGATTGGCTCGAAAAAGGACAGAAATGGTATGGACCTAACAGAAGCATAAGATATTATGAAGACGTAGCAAGAATACACAGAGAAACTGTACAAAAAAGATCTTCATGACCCAGATAATCACGATGGTGTGATCACTGACCTAGAGCCAGACATCCTGGAATGTGAAGTCAAGTGGGCCTTAGAAAGCATCACTATGAACAAAGCTAGTGGAGGCGAGGGAATTCCAGTTCAGCTACTTCAAATCCTGGAAGATGATGCCATGAAAGTGCTGCACTCAATATGCCAGCAAATTTGGAAAACTCAGCAGTGGCCACGGGGCTGGAAAAGGTCAGTTTTCATTACAATCCCAAAGAAAGGCAATGCCAAAGAGTGCTCAAACTACCACACAATTGCGCTCATCTCACATGCTAGTAAAGTAATGCTCAAAATTCTCTGAGTATTCTTCAGCAATACATGAATCGTGAACATCTATGTGTTCATGCTGGTTTTAGAAAAGGCAGAGGAATTAGAGATCAAATTGCCAATTTCTGCTGGACCACTGAAAAAGCAAGATAGTTCCAGAAAATCATCGATTTCTGCTTTATTGATTATGCCAAAGCCTTTGACTGTGGATTATAAAAAACTGTGGAAAATTTTGAAAGAGATGGACATACCAGACCACTGACCTGCCTCTTGAGAAACCTATATGCAGGTCAGGAAGCAACAGTTAGAAGTGGACATGGAACAACAGACTGGTTCCAAATAGGAAAAGGAGTACGTCAAGCTGTATATTGTAACCCTGTAACTTCAATGCAGAGTACATCATGAGAAACGCTGGGCTGGAAGAAGCACAAGCTGGAATTAAGATTGCCAGGAGAAATATCAATAACCTCAGATATGAAGATGACACCACCCTTATGGCAGAAAGTGAAGAGGAAGTAAAAAGACTCTTGATGAAAGTGAAAGTGGAGAGTGAAAAAGTTGGCTTAAAGCTCAACATTCAGAAAACGAAGATCATGGCATCTGGTCCTATCATGGGAAATACATGGGGAAACAGTGGAAACTGGCAGACGTTATTTTGCTGGGCTCAAAAATCACTGCAGATGGTGACTGCAGCCATGAAATTAAAAGACGCTTACTCCTTGGAAGGAAAATTTTGACCAACCTAGATAGCATATTCAAAAGCAGAGACATTACTTTGACAACAAAGGTCCGTCTAGTCAAGGCTATGGTTTTTCCTGTGGTCATGTATATGTGAGAATTTGACTGTGAAGAAGGCTGAGCGCCGAAGAATGATGCTTTTGAACTGTGGTGTTGGAGAAGACTCTAGAGAGGTCCTTGGACTGCAAGGAGATCCAACCAGTCCATTCTGAAGGAGATCAACCCTGGGATTTCTTTGGAAGGAATGATGCTAAAGCTGAAACTCCAGTACTTTGGCCACCTCATGTGAAGAGTTGACTCATTGGAAAAGACTCTGACGCTGGGAGGGTTTGGGGGCAAGAGGAGAAGGGGACGACAGAGGATGAGATGGCTGGATGGCATCACTGACTTGATGGACGTGAGTCTGAGTGAACTCCGGGAGTTGGTGATGGACAGGGAGGCCTGGCGTGCTGCGATTCATGGGGTCGCAAAGAGTCGGACATGACTGAGCAACGGATCTGATCTGATCTGATTAATAAAATAGTATAAAATGCCATCAGAGCAATGGAGTCAATAAATAAATTCCAAATTATTGATATATAGTTCGTTCAATGGAAAAAATTCAAGCATATCATAAATACATAATGACTTTTAAAACAAGTGAACCCACTCTGGTGACTTCAGAGACCTTTTACATGGGAGACAAGACAGAGATTTACTCCAGGAAACTATTGAGTATGAGATTTTGCTCCATGGAGTTGGTGTAACATCCCTAGAAAATGTTGTTTTCCTTCATAGTTCTAGAGTAATCTAAAATTTTAAGGTCAGTTCAGTTCAGTTGCTCAGTCGTGTCCAATTTTTTGTGACCCCCATGAATCACAGCACGCCAGGCCTCCCTGTCCATCACCAACTCCCGGAGTTCACTCAGACTCACGTCCATCAAGTTAGTGATGCCATCCAGCCATCTCACCCTCCGTCGTCCCCTTGTCCTCTTGCAGCCCATCCCTCCCAGCATCAGAGTCTTTTCCAATGAGTCAGCTCTTCACATGAGGTGGCCAAAGTACTGGAGTTTCAGTTTTAGCATCATCCTTCGAAAGAAATCCCAGGACGGAGCTCCTTCAAAATGGACTGCTTGGATCTCCTTGCAGTCCAAGGGACTCTCTAGAGTCTTCTCCAACACTGCAGTTCAAAAGCATCAATTCTTCAGCACTCAGCCTTCTTCACAGTCCAACTCTCACATCCATACATAACCACTGGAAAAACCATAGCCTTGACTAGATGAAACTTTGTTGGCAAAGTAATGTCTCTGCTTTTGAATATGCTATCTAGGTTGGTCATAACTTTCCTTCCAAGGAGTAAGCATCTTTTAATTTCATGGCTGCAATCACCATCTGCACTGATTTTGGGGCCCCCCAAAAATAAAGTCTGACACTGTTTCCACTGTTTCCCCATCTATTTCCCATGAAGTGATGGGACCAGATGACATGATCTTCGTTTTCTGAATGTTGAGCTTTAAGCCAACTTTTTCACTCTCCACTTCACTTTCATCAAGAGGCTTTTGAGTTCCTCTTCACTTTCTGCCATAAGGGTGGTGTCATTTGCATATCTGAGGTTATTGATATTTCTCCTGCCAATCTTGATTCCAGCTTGTGTTTTTTCCAGTCCAGCGTTTCTCATGATGTACTGTGCATAGAAGTTAAATAAGCAGGGTGATGATATACAGCCTTGACATACTCCTTTTCCTATTTGAAACCAGTCTGTTGTTCCATGTCCAGTTCTAACTGTTGCTTCCTGACCTGCATACAGATTTCTCAAGAGGCAGGTCAGGTGGTCTGGTATTCCCATCTCTTTCCAAATTTTCCACAGTTTATTGTAATCCACACAGTCAAAGGCTTTGGCATAATCAATAAAGCAGAAATCGATGATTTTCTGGAACTATCTTGCTTTTTTGATGATCCAGAGGATGTTGGCAATTTGATCTCTGGTTCCTCTGCCTTTTCTAAAACCAGCTTGAACATCAGGAATTTCACAGTTCAAGTATTGCTGAAGCCTGGCTTGGAGAATTTTAGCATTACTTTATTAGCATGTGAGATGAGTGCAATTGTGTGGTAGTTTGAGCGTTCTTTGGCTTTGCCTTTCTTTGGGTTTGGAATTAAAACTGACGTTTTCCAGTCCTGTGGCCACTGCTGAGTTTTCCAAATTTGCTGGAATATTGAGTGCATCACTTTCACAGCATCATTTTTCAGGATTTGAAATAGCTGAACTGGAATTCCATTACCTCCACTAGCTTAGTTTGTAGTGATGCTTTCTAAGGCCCACTTGACTTCACATCCCAGGATGTCTGGCCCTAGATGAGTGATCACACCATAGTGATTATCTGGGCGTGAAGATCTTTTTTGTACAGTTTCTCTGTGTATTCTTGCCACCTCTTCTTAATATCTTCTGCTTCTGTTAGGTCCATACCATTTCCTTTATCGAGCCCATCTTTGCATGAAATGTTCCGTTGGTAACCTCAGATAATTCCAATGTGTGGGAAAAATATATGAGTCATAGGTCGGACATATGATACTTAACAGGGAACAGTTTTTCCATAATTAACTCCTCTTTGAAAGTGAAAGTGTTAATCACTCATTCCTGTCCAACTGCTTGGGACCCCATGGATTGTAGCCCACCAGGCTCCTCTGTCCATGGAATTCTCCAGGCAAGAATACTGAAGTGGGTTTTCATTCCCTTCTCCAGTGGATCTTTCTGACCCTGGGATTGAACCTAGGTCTCCTGCATTGCAGGCAGATTTTTTACTGTTGAGTAACCAGTGAAACCTTAACTCCTCTTTAAGTAGTTTTAAATGAACTCTCCTGAAACATCTACATAACTTGGTAAGTGTTCCTTGAGGAACAAACTCATATGTAATCTTTTGCTCCTTTCAATGGATCCAGTGTCTTACACAGGAAATGTTGGAAGAGCTATGGCAAGTTTTAAATCTATACCACACTGGACCTTGTACCTCAAGGAAGGAGAGTACAGCATAGTGAAAAGTAAAACAAAGATGCAGTGTTCTAAAATCAAATAGTTTCATTCTTTAGCTTTTCAGTTTTGGACAGTACACAAGGTAGTTTTTTCTTTAAATCCCAGTTTCTTCATTTTTAATATAGAGGTAGCAACTATAATTTCACAAAATTATTTTTGGAATTAAATGAGATAATCACTCAGTAACAAATATTTTCTGACTATCTGGAACTACCTTATACATTGAAGCTACACATAATATAATACTGTTAGTAAACAAATGCTATGACTTTGAGAGACACAGTGTGGATTTAATGCTATACCTCAGCCTTGGCCTACAGAACACACCAGTTGTACTGAGTTACTTTTGCTGTTACTTAGTTATGCTATGGGCTAAAAAAAGATTAGTTATATTTGCCTCCTTATATTTGTTTTCTCTTTTTCAGGTCACTGCCAAATAGTCCTCTAACCAAATTAAAATTTCTTCTTCTTTTTTTTTTTTTTTAGTCTCCTAGTTAGTTTTTTTTCTCCCACATTTCTTCCAGTTAAGTTCAGTTCCTCAGTCATTTCTCACTCTTTGCAACCCCATATATTGCAACACTCCAGGCTTCCCTGTCCTTCACCAACTCCTGGAGCTTGTTCAAACTCATGTCCATTGATTGGTGATGCCATCCACCCATCTCGTCCTCTGTCATCCCCTTCTCCTCCTGCCTTCAATCTTTCCCAACATCAGAGTCTTTTCTAATGACTTGGTTCTTCTCATAAGGTGACCAAAGTATTTGAGCTTCAGCTTTAGCATTAGTCATTCCAATAAATATTCAGGACTGACTGCCCTTAGGATTGACTGGTTTGATCTCTTTGCAGTCCAAGGGACTCTCAAGAGTCTTCCCAACACCACAGCACAAAAACATCAATTCTTTGGCACTCAGCTTTCTTTGTGGTCCGAATCTCACAGCCATACATGACTACTGAAAAAACCATCATTTGACTCAATGGAACTGGTCGGCAAAGTAATGTCTTTGCTTTTTAATATGGTTAAAAAGCTAGGTTGGTCATAGCTTGTCTTCCAAAGAGCAAGTATTTTTTAATTTCATGGCTGCAGTGACCATCTGCAGTGATACAGGAGCCCAAGAAAATAAACTCTGTCACTGTTTCCATTGGTTCCAATTTTTGCCATGAAGTGATGGAACCCGATGACATGATCTTCATTTTTGAATGTTGAGTTTTAAGCCAGCTTTTTCACTCTGCTCTTTCACTTTCATCAAGAGTGATGAGGCTCTTTAGTTCCTCTTTGCTTTCTGCCGTAAGGGTGATGCCATCTGCATATCTCACTTTATTGATAGTTTTCCTGGAAATCTTGATTCCAGCTTGTGCTTCATCCAGCCCAGCATTTTGTATGATATATTCTGCATATAAGTTAAATAAGCAGGTTGACAGTGAACAGCCTTGATGTACTCCTTTCCCAATTCGGAACCAGTCCATTGTTCCATGTCCAGTTCCAGCTCTTGCTTCTTGACCTCCATACAGTTTTCTCTGGAGACAATAAGGAGGTCTGGTAGCCCATTTCTTTTCCCTTTTATTCTATCTGTTTCCTAATTCAGTGGGAAAATGTGAATGACCTTGAAAATAAAGAATAACACTGTTCATTAGGATGAGAAATAACCAAGAAGCAATACTCAGTCTAAATAGCTAAGCAGAATATACATGCAAAAATAATTCATTTTGAACTCAATTGACTAACCCTAAATCACTTATTTTCTATTAGATGTGAACTTTGTTGAATTACTTTTATGAACCTATTGACTGTAAAATCTGGTTCAGTAGATTCTATGTATTTTGCTGAATTGTAAATCTGTTAATTTTACTTTAGCTCTGTAAGAATTAGGGAAAAGAAAAAATCTGACAGCTGAAAGAGCTTAAATCTCTAACAGCTTGATTTACAAATGTTAGATGTTACTTTTCTGGAAGGTTTTAAGATATTCACACCACAAATGAAAACATGATGTGCTAAAAAATATTTGTGAGTGATTGAATTTTAATACATCCAAAATAAGAAGCAGTTATCCTTGAACACAAAATAATAAGGTTCTTCATACAAATTGATCTTGCTTTTACAGAGAAAGGGAAAAAGCATGAAAGGTATTAGAAACACCTACAAATAAAGTAAACAGGAATACTTGAAAAATCCTAAATAATTGATTTACAAAGAACAAGGAGAATCTTTAAACAAAAAAGTCCATATTGTTTCAGTTTAGTTCAGTCGCTCAGTCATGCCCCACTATTTGTGACACCATGAACCGCAGCACACCAGGCCTCCCTGTCCATCACCAGATCCCAGAGTCCACCCAAACCCATGTCCATTGAGTCTGTGATGCCATCCAACCATCTCATCCTCTGCTGTCCCCTTCTCCTCCTGCCCTCAATCTTTCCCAGCATCAGGGTCTTTTCAAACAAGTCAGCTCTTCGCATCAGTTGGCCAAAGTATTGGAGTTTCAGCTTCAACATCAATCCTACCAAGGAACACCCAGGACTGATCTCCATATTGTTTACTTTGTCAAATTCTTGTTTAACTGTGACTATGTCTACTAGGATAATAGGAAATTGTTGCATTCTTGTTAAATAGTATTTGTTCTTATAAGTACCAGGGGATTAAAAAAAAATGAATGAAACAGATTGCCTTAAATTCCAGAAACTTATAACCTAAGAATACAAAAATATGCATTGTTCACAAAGCATACTATCATATATTTCTTAAAGAAATATCCAGTGGAACATATAATAACAATTAATAGAAATTGTTTAGTCTTTGTTTAAAGTTGCAATAAATAAGGCATAGAAAAATGATTCAAGTAACAGATTATACAGTAACTAAAGAAAATGAACTACATATTCTGTAACTACCTGTATGCATGCACCACTTTTTCTATTTAGAAAGTGTTAGATGCTCAGTTATGTCCAGCTCTTTGTGACCCCATGGACTATCGCCTGCCAGGCTCCTTTGTCCATGGGTTTTCCAGGCAAGAATACTGCAGTGAGTAGCCATTCCCTTCTCCAGGGAATCTTCCTGACCAAGGGATTGAATCTGAGTCTCTTGCATTGCAGGCAGATTCTTTACCATCTGAATCACCAGTGAACTCTTTTCTTATTAAGAGGTACTTTAAAGTGACTAAAAATATATGATGGGGACAATCTGTTCACTGGCTCAATAAGGCACCTAAATTCAACTGCAAATTTCTTCAAAGAAATTTGTAGATTCTGTATACTTTTATCCTATAAATCCTATAAATGAAGAAAGCTTCATTTTTAAATGAACTCCTGAACCACATGATTCCCAGTTACTTTCTTATTAATAAGTACTTCAAAGAAACTGGGAGTTACATGGTTCAGGAATTAATTTACAAGTGAACAAACAGAATAAAATTATACTGAATCTTCAAATTTCTTTTAAGAAATTTGCAGTAGAATTTAGGTGCCTTATTGAGGCAATGGACAGAGTCTCAAAATCATGTATGTTTTTTAATCTAATTCAGTTACTGTCTAGCATCACTCTGATTATTCCATAATAATGAAGATCTTCTCAGTATTTTAGCTTACAATTTAGTGATGCAATATAATTTTTAACAGCAATTCTTATAAAGCATTTAGTTTTATTACTGATTTATTCCATTTTATGTTAATGTCCTCATATATATATTCTTTGTCTCTCTCTTTCTCTTAGAACTATAGCATCTCAGGAAAAAATGTGTTATATTCAAGAGAAGGTGATAGTATATTTTAAAAACAAGTTGAAGCTGAAAGACTAGGAAATGAAAAGCAGAGCACTACTAAAAGCTAATCTCAGACAACAGGCATTGGCTAGGACTCCCTAGGGAAACTGGCACACAGTTAACTTCAGTTAAAGACACCCAGGTCTTTGAGACTTAACTATCAGCAAAGAGTTTTACATGGATATGACCATAAGATGTGACTCCGGAAAAGAAACATAAAACTGCCAATGAGAGCCAATGAGAGAAATTTAGTCAAAGATTTAATCGATTATGATAATAATAATATCCATTCAAATGGCCAAATTGTAACAAGAGCATAGTCTGTCTTAATCTTTAGGTCTTTAATATTCTTAAATGTAATTTCTATCACTGTATTATTATTAAGTAGTTATATTTTAGATATTGTTGTAGAAAAAAATTGTAGACGGTAACATAATTATTTCACACTCTAAAACAGAAGTTAAGGAGTATGAATGTAAATCTCATTCTTGATAAAAGCAAAACATTCAGTTGTCTCTAACTACTTTAAGTTTCTACAAATGTTACATTTACTGAATCAGCAATAATATGTAAGCAATGAATAAACAAATAGAAACCACCTTTTGAAAACCTAATACACTGTTCATGTTATGGAAGGACTTAAAACGAAAATGGACAAAAACACTTTGCAGAAATAAGTAAGATACAAATGCATAAAATGTTTCCTTAGGATGTTTTCTATTAACTGCAGTATACAGGAAATTGTGAGTTATAGAGGAATATTCATAACCAAAATCAACATTCTCTGTTGAGTATTCTAAACATAATTCAGGTTAATTTACTTAAGCTGATTATGGCTTTCCAGGCTTTATTTTTAGGCACTCAATCTACTTATACAAATGATAATTATTGTATTTACAAATGTAAAGATTTTTTTGTAATCATATCAACATTCTCCTTTATATAGCATAATTCTACCTTGTGACCTGTAAAATGCATTCAGAGTTTGCATACTCTCATCCAACTTCATTTCATTCTCATTTTTTAATTTATAAATTGGAACTAAACCTTGGATGTTGTAGTATTATGCAACTTTGAACATAAATATTTTCATTACCTAGTTCAAAATTTTACCTAGCACCTATGTGTCACGTGCTATGATTCTAGATTTTGCACATCAGAAATAAAGAAATAATGGTAAAGAGCAATTATACACTAAGTTTTTGATTAATTTATTTGAGCAAACATCAATTTGAATTGGGCAGTGCCAAACTGAGAAAGGTTAGCAGTGTTCAGCTGACAGAAGCTAGGGAAGAATCTTTTAGAGAGCAGATGCAAAAAGCAAAGCAAGGGAATTGTTTTGACTGGCTGTAGCTTATGTGGTTTGCCTAATCTATAATAGCCTATTCGGCCATTTGTGACTGTGTTTAGGTTTCAATTTCTTATCCTTCATGCATTTACAGGAATTTGCTCTGGTTAGCTTTCAGTTTGCTTACAAACGCTGCCAGAGTATTAGAGCCACCTCAGTCTTATGGAATACTCATTTAATTACTTTAACAATAGAAAATGAAAAATCAGTTTCATAGAACTTATATTGTACCCGACCAATTAAGTGGGTTTTATTCCCAGGGTTCTATAGTTAGAAGTACTAAATCTGTATTTAATAAATCCTATATTTTTACCATTTTCATCAAATAAACTCAAATATGTTCATTAAAATCCGAAGTGCCTTTGCACTTTCTATCAACACTTAAGTAATATTACCCACCAATCATAATATTCCATGAATTCCTAATGCCCTCAGAGGAAAAGAGTATACTGTCACAAAATTATCAAAGAATTTCGTAACATTACTTCTTATCTCTGCTGCTTCATTTTTTTCCCACCTACTCCATCAGCTTCCCTCGGTAGCTCACTCTGTAAAGAATCTGCCTGCAATGCAGGAGACCTGACTTTGATTCCTGGGTCCGGAAGATCCCTTGGAGAAGGAAATGGCAACCCACTCCAGTATTCTTGCCTGGAAAATCCCATGGACAGAGGAGTCCATGGGGTCACAACACCACCACTCCATCAGTATGTCACATTCCATACTCCAATCATACTGGACGCCTTTGAATGCCTCTCATACAGTCAAAGATACTAAAATTAATTAAATGCTCACCATCAAATCCATTTGAGAGTGTCTGTATAGTGTCTCATGTGTAAGAGTAACCTAAAAACTTGGATTATTTATTTTTCTTTTTTTTCTTTTTCATCATCCTAGGATTAATGAACCTTGAAGAAGCCTAGTGAAATTGGCATATTAAAACAGGAAAATTCTGTCTGTACACCTAAAACTCATCAAACGTATTATGAGTACTTCGGTACAGTTCTTTAAATAATTATATATTAATTTAATCCCTACTATGAAGTAGATGAAGGGAAGGCAATGGCACCCACTCCAGTACTCTTGCCTAGAAAATCCCATGGATGGAGTAGCCTGTTGGGCTGCAGTCCATGGGGTCGCTAAGAGTCGGACACGACTGAGCAACTTCACTTTCACTTTTAACTTTCATGCATTGGAGAAGGAACTGGCAACCCACTCCATTGTTCTTGCCTGGAGAATCCCAGGGACAGGACAGCCAGTGGGCTGCTGTCTATGTAGTTGCACAGAGTTGGACAAGACTGAAGCAACTTAACAGCAGCAGCAGCATGAAGTAGATGGCATTTACATTACAAATAAATTATCATGCTTTTGAGCCATTGAAAGTAGCATGTATTAGCTACAAGGAAAGCATATATAATTTTATTGTGGGCAAAGCCTAAAAAATATGAAAATATACTGAAAAGAATTGATTTTTTTTACTACTAACTCATAGCATTTCATCATTATTAATACTTGAACATGTTAAATTGAAGACTTTTTTCCAAAGGAATGAATTTCATCAAGCTAAAAATGGGAAATTTAAGAAAATAATCATTATATACATAAATATGAAATTCATTTTGAGTCATTATCTAATGTATGCAAAATACCAGTGTTTCTGTTATTTTTATAAACGATGTATACATGCATGTTAAGTTGCCTCAGTCTTGTCCAACTCTTTACAACCCTATGGACTATAGCCCACCAGGCTCCTCTGTTCATGGGATTCTCCAGGCAAGAATACTGGAGTGGGTTGCCATGCCTTCCTCTAGGGGATCTTCCCAACCCAGGGATCGAACCCTCATCATCTGCAGCTCTTGCATTGCAGGGGATTCTTTACTGCTGAGCCACCAGGGAAGCCCTTTATAAGGGATACAGACATGTAAATGATAAGAATATATGATTAAAATGTTATACATCTTTAATATTACTATTATGAACTAGATTTAATAAAAATTATAAATATATCACTATATGTGCATAAGAATTATTCTTTTATCATTTTATTACACATATATCTTATTCTGTTCTTAATTATAATATGACAGTAAATTCAGTACACTGTAATTAAATTTCAGGGAACATAATTTTGTTTTTTGCTATTGCTTTTTATAATGAAAACAATGTGATGATAAAATCTTTCTCATAATGCATTAAGTATACACTTTACATTTTCAATATTGTTTAGAAGAATGTAGAAGCAGCTCCTATATATAAATTCCAAAAAAAGTGTGTATGTGTCAAATATTAAAGAAGTCATCAAATTATTTATAAAATAGTCTCTCCTGTTACTGAATATGTTATTTATGACTAGGCCTTTTATTGTATCATAATGCAGTAATGGTTGACATTTGCAGTAAATTGACTATAAAAGTTGACTTAATACCCCCTCAAAAATTAAATCTCATAAGATGTAATTTATTTTTATTTAAAAATACTTAACCACTGAACTACATGGACTTTCTGCAGTAAAGGGCTAACTCAACAGTTGTGAATTGTCCAAACCCTGCACATTCCAAAATTTATCAGTAATAGTCTCTGATAAGCTTTTGAGCAATGATCTCTGAACCCATGGGATGCCCTTGCTGAGAAGAATGTCCTTGTACACCTGAGACCTTGAGCTACATTAGATAATTTATTTAGCAATGTGATTTATGGCAAATATCATGTATGGCAATTATATTTTACACTACAAGCAGCTAGGATTGATCCCCAGATGGTCAGTTGATGTAACATCTGAAAATAATTTATATAATGTACCATGTTGACAAAATAAAGGACAAAACTCATATGATGATGTAAAGAGATGTAGAACTATAGAACAATCATTTGAACAATGACATTTATTTACCATAAAAATACTCAATAGACTAAGAATAAGATGGACTTTTCTCCATTTTGATAAAGTGCAACTATGCAAAACCCATACTTTATACTGCTGTTGCTGACATCATACTCCATAAGTGAAAAGCTAAAACTTTCCCCCAGATATGAGGAACAAGGCAAAGATGATTTATTTTGCCATTTTTCTTCAACATTGTACTGTATATCATAACTACTACAATAAGGCAACAATGAGAAGGTTAACAAGTAAATAGTTTAAGTGAATATCCAGTTTGGAAGGAAAGGAGTAAAATTATATTTACTCACAATATGAGTATGTGATACTAGATTTCTCACAGAAATCAGGAAATCAGAAAGAATATACAAAAACTACTATAAAAAATTATCAAGGTCACAGTGAACAAACTGGATATACAAAATAAGAATTATATTTTTATATACTAACAACTACTAGAACTTGAAATTAAAGAAATAATTGCATTTGTGATAACAGTACAAAATAAAAATTTATAGTATGTCATTAAAATAATAAAATGTCAAGCTACAGGCTGAGAAAAAAGTATTTTAAAATAATACTTCTGTTTAAGGGCTGATCTCAGACCATATAAAGAATACTTATTATTCATTAATAGGGACAGAAATGATACAACTTATAATGGGTTAATCTGAATGATTAATCAGTTCAGTTCAGTTCAGTCACTCAGTTGTGTCCCACACTATTTGTGAACCCATGAATTGCAGCACACCAGGCCTACCTGTCCATCACCAACTTCTGGAGTTCACCCAAAATCATGTCCATTGAGTCGGTGATGCCATTCAACCATCTCATCTTTTGTCATCCCCTTATCCTCCTGTCCTCAATCTTTCCCACTAAGGTCTTTGCAAATGAGTTAACTCTTCACATGAGGTGGCCAAAGTATTGAGTTTCAGCCTCAGCATCAATCCTTCCAAAGAACACCCAGCATCCAGGACTGATCTCCTTTAGGACGGACTGGTTGGATCTCTTTGCAGTCCAAGGGACTCTCAAGAGTCTTCTCTAACACCACAGTTCAACAGTATCAATTCTTCATTGCTCAGCTTTCTTTATAGTCCAACTCTCACAACCATACATGACTAATAAGCACCTAAAAAGATGATTCACAAATTTTCAAAGCACTGAGAATAATTAAAAATAGATTCAAAAGACCACATTCTATATGATGCCACTGATAGGGCATTTTGTAAAAGCAAAAATCTCAATTAGATAAATGGTCACCAGGAATTCAGAGTGACTAAAAACATTTGTTACAAATGTATATGAGGCAATTTTGAAAGTAAAACAATTTATTTTAGGCACTAAGTTTTTCTACATTCATGTTAGTGATTGTGAAAATTTATGTATTTTTAAAACTTACAGAACTTCCAAAACTTTGAATTGGTTGATATATATTATACTGCAAAAATTTTTTTATTTTCATTTAGTAAAACTAAGCAACACATTACAAAAAAATAGTTTTAAAATATTCATAATATCAGAATCTCAACCTCAAATGTAATGTACAAAGGTACTAGGGAATGTTGTCTTGACCCTAGCAATGAAAAAAAGGTCACACACTACGAAATCATAAGTGACCTAGAGTAAAGTAGTAGTGAGTTTGCAAATTAAAACAATCAACTGAATTTCAAAGGGTGATAATTCCCTCTGAGTGAGAAAGAACACAAACTGTTTCTTTCACCTTTGGCAAATCTTTGATTGAAAACATAGTCACCATAAAAGCAAGTAGGAAGAGCTAAAATTTTAATTTTAGATGCTGAATGTGCACTACCAAATTTATTTTGTATACAAAAAAGTCTCAAAAAGAAGAAAACAATGAAGTCACTGGCCAGCTCTCTTACATGGGTCACCATGGGTGCTCTTTTCTTTAAAATTATTTATTTTTTAATTGAAGGAGAATTACTTTACAGAATTGTGTTGGTTTCTGCCAAATATCAACATGAATTAGCCTAAAGATTTTGGGCAGGTCTGGTGATGGGTCCTACATGTTCAGTTCAGTCCAGTCGTTCAGTTGTGTCCAACTCTTTGTGACCCCATGAATCACAGCATGCCAGGCCTCCCTGTCCATCACCAACTCCCGGAGTTCACCCAAACTCACATCCATCAAGTTGGTGAGGCCATCCAACCATCTCATCCTCTGTTGTACCCTTCTCCTCCGGCCCCACTTCCTCCTGGCATCAGTCTTTTCCAATGAGTTAACACTTTGCATGAGGTGGCCAAAGTATTGGAGTTTCAGCTTTAGCATCAGTCCTTCCAATGAACACCCAGGATGATATCCTTTAGGACGGACTGGTTGGATCTCCTTGCAGTCCCAGGGACTCTCAAGAGTCTTCTCCAACACCACAGTTCAAAAGCATCAATTCTTTGGCACTCAGCTTTCTTCACAGTCCAACTCTCACATCCATACATGACCACTAGAAAAACCATAGCCTTGAGTAGATGGACATTTGTTGGCAAAGTAATGTCTCTGTTTTTTAATATGCTATCTAGGTTAGTCATAACTTTCCTTCCAAGGAGTAAGGGTCTTTTAATTTCATGGCTGCAATCACCATCTGCAATGACTTTGGAGCCAAAAAAATAAAGTGTGACAATATTTCCATGATTTCACCTTCTATTTCCCATGAAGTGATGGGACCAGATGTCATGATCTTCATTTTCTGAGTGTCGAGCTTTAAGCCAACTTTTTCACTCTCCTCTTTCACTTTCATCAAGAGGCTTTGTAGTTCCTCTTCACTTTCTGCCATAAGGGTGGTGTCATCTGCATATCTGAGGTTATTGATATTTCTCCTGGCAATCTTGATTTCAGCTTGTGCTTCATCCAGACCAGCATTTCTCATGATGTACACTGCATATAAGTTAAATAAGCAGGGTGACAATATACAGCCTTGACATACTCCTTTTCCTATTTGGAACCAGTCTGTTGTTCCATGTCCAGTTCTAACTGTCACTTCCTGACCTGCATATAGGTTTCTCAAGAGGCAGATCAGGTGGTCTGATATTCCCATGTCTTTCAGAATTTTCCACAGTTTTTGTGATCCACACAGTCAAAGGTTTTGGCATAGTCAATAAAGCAGAAATAGATGTTTTTCTGGAACTCTCTTGCTTTTTTGATGATCCAGAGGATGTTGGCAATTTGATCTCTGGTTCCTCTACCTTTTCTAAAACCAGATTGAACATCTGGAAGTTCACAGTTCACGTATTGCTGAAGCCTGGCTTGGAGAATTTTGGGCATTGCTTTACTAGCGTGTGAGATGAGTGCAATTGTGCGGTAGTTTGAGCATTCTTTGGCAATGCCTTTCTTTGGTATTGGAATGAAAACTGACCTTTTCAAGTTCCATGGCCACTGCTGAGTTTTCCAAATTGGCTGACATATTGAGTGCAGCACTTTCATAGCATCATCTTTCAGGATTTGAAATAGCTCAACTGGAATCCCATCACCTCCACTAGCTTTGTTAGTAGTGATGCTTTTTAAGGTCCACTTGACTTCACATTCCAGGATGTCTGGCTCTAGATGAGTGATCACACCACCATGATTATCTATGTCACATAGATATTTTTTGTTCAGTTCTTCTGTATATTCTTGCCACCTCTTCTTAATATTTTCTGCTTCTGTTAGGTCCAAACCACTTTTTTCCTTTTTTGAGCCCATCTTTGCATGATAAGCTGTCATCCACAGGGAAAAATGTTACAGGGAATGACTCCTGTCCCAAGAAAAGGCAAGAGGAAGCTGAGGGAATAAAAGAAAAAGAAAAAATTTCTGGTTCAGAGAGGGCAAGTAAGCCACCTCTACCTTCACTGTTATAGGGCAGAAAATCTCTGACCTTTCTGTGATCACAGGGCAAAAGGTCACTGATATGGTGACATGATTTCTGTAGCATTTCTAGAAAACTTTGTCTATTGCCAAGTCAAGAATGTTCTTAGATAGTCTCCTAAATGGTTAATAGTTTTAGCTTTATCTTCGTGTTTCAGATCCATCTCAAATTAATTTCTATGTGTAATATGAGGAAGGGGCTTCCCTGATGACTCATATGGTAAAGAATCCACCTTCAAAACAAGTACTATGGGTTCAATCCCTGGGTTGGGAAGATCCCCTGGAGGAGGGCATGGCAACCCACTCTAGTATTTTTGCCTGGAGAAGCCCGTGGACAGAGGAGCTTGGCGGGCCGCAGTCCATGGGGTCACAAAGAGTTGTATAGGACTGAGCAGCATTTGGGAATGTGAGGAAAATTCAAGGAAAATTTTATTTATGAATATCCATTGGCCCCAAGATAGTTTGTTTAAAATCCTTCCTCTTGGCACATTTGTAAAAAATCCAGTGGGTATAGAAGAAATGGGGGATTTCTATTTGTGGTATACAGTTTTAGTTATACAACATGAATAGTTCTAGAGATCTACTGTTCAACATAATTCCTACAGTTAGCAATACTTTACCATACACTTCAAATTTTATTGAGAATAGATCTTACATTAAATAGTGCCTTCAAAATAAAAAATCAAATGAGTGAAAGTATGAGTCTATGCTAGAGTTCTGTAACTGTTCCATTAATCTCTGTGTGATGTTCCATTGACCAGTGCCATAGTTAGTTACAGTAGCTTTATAATAGGTCTGGAAATAACGTGATTTTGTTTTAAAAATATCTATTTTCAAAAAGATTCTGGGTATTCTTGATCCCCATAAAAATAGAGGTCTCAGATATATATAGTCTTCCTAGGTGGCTCAGTGGTAAAGAATCTACCTGTCAGTGCCAGAGACACAGAAGACACTGATTTGATCCCTGGGTCAGGAAGATACCCTGCAGGAGGAAATGGTAACCCACTCCAGTATTCTTGTCTGGGAAATCCCATGGACAGAGGAGCCTAGTGGGCTACAGTTCACTGGATCATAAAAAGTCAGACACGACTGAGCATATGTGCTACTCTCTATATATACATATATATTTCATATATATGTGAAATATTCATTTATATATAAACTAATAACATGTTATAAAGCCAGACTAAGTGGTCCTGACCTGAATTCAGGCATTCAGGGAAGGGAAAGCTCTCTAAGTGGGGATGGCCAGATACTGGTTTCTGGATACAGGGTCCTACAACAGGGCCTGACTGTGGGGTGAGCTAAATGCAGTGGACAGGGATGGAGGCATTGGAGTTGGGGACTCAGGAGAAAGAGGAGATCTATGTTGGAATGGTATGTTCAGGCAGGCTGCCTTAGCCCTAAAACTTGAGGGAAGTAACTCAGACTTTATTAGAAGATACTGGAGAGGTACTGGATGTTTTTTGATAAAAGGTTGGTGTGATGGAGACTGTTCAGAGAAGGTGTGTGGGTGGATTGGAGGGGTAGCCTAATAGTCACTTGATGTGGTAGGTGACAGTTGTAAGGGTTCAAATGTGAGGCCTGTAGGTCTTAAGCAGAGGAGAGCCATGTGGGCAGGAGAGGAAGAGATTCAGCAGGCCAGGATGGCATCACTACCCTGAAGGTGTCCTTCCCACCCTTCCTGTCACTGGAGGCCTCCAGGTTTTGGCACCACAGGATTAGAAGCTGGTCTGGAATGTGGTGAGCTATTATAATTTATTTTGCTCCCTACAGACAAATGCGTTTCTTCTTGCCTGAAATGTCTTTTGTTTATTAAGCTGAAGACAAAATCTGCCTATGGGAAGTTCCAATCATTTCAGTTCTTTGTCCAGAGTTGAAGATTTGGGCTTAAAAAAAAAAAAAAAAAAAGGAAGCATTTTCATTTGGCAGTTCATTATGTTTTGCTTCTTCAGAATTTGATGATAACATTCTTCAACTCATCTCTGTGGCTAGGGATTGGTTTTATTTGAGAGTTGTCACTGTGAATCTTCTGTATTTTCTTTCCTAAGGGCCTCATTGAGTGTATTTGCCCTGGTTTACCACTCTCTTAAAAGGAAAGACTAATTTTGGGGAAACTCAGTCTTAACTGTTTAAAGAACAGTGACTCATTCTGAATTACCCCAAATCAAAGCCAAAGGTGGTTGGAATCTGAATGCCATATCTCTCCTTTCTTTACAATTACTAGACACTAAAGCTTTCATAAACACCTGTGATTCTTAGGAAGATTTTCTTCAAATCTGTTTTTTTTTTTTTTTTTTTTTTTTTTTATGAGGGTATAAAGTATGAAGGCTGGAAGCAGATGAAGCTATACTGAGCAACCCCTGCATTCCGGGTGTGATCGTCTTGTGATCCAGGTGGTGATAATCCTCTAACCCTGAGAGCTGGACTGTGGCCCTTGCATCTGTGTTCTGTGCCCCCAGCTCTATGGTTCCACCTCAGGTACACGAGCTCCTGGCTGCCTTTAGTTGTCTGCATTGATGGATTTTCTCATTAAAGCATCCCATCCTGGCAGTAAGGCCAGGGTCATCTTTGTCTTCTAATTCCATCTCCTGGCTCCCAACCTGGATTTGGCTCCTCCCTCCACATCTTGCTTTTTCTTCTTCCTCTCTTGGTCAGAGGTTCCATTTGCTGCTTCCTCATTTCCCTCTTGACCATTACAGAGAGGAATCATTAAGGACCCCATTCAAGAACCTCTTCTTTGCTTCCACGTTTTCTCTCCTGGCAAGACTTTCACATCTGCTCAGAATAGATTCAGTGACCATTTCCCCCACCTCTCTTGCCTGCCAGACCTGTTCTCTGTACTCCTAGTCCGTGGATTGTATGCTCCAAAGGCTCTCGGTTCTGGGGAAGATGGGACAAGCGAAACTGGGGCGAGGTGTGCTTGGTGGCTGCTGTTCCCCTCCCACAGCTGTGGGGGTTTCCATCCCTGATCTCCCCCTGCAGTCTCTGCTCTTCCCTTTCAAAGGAAATCTTTGATACCATAGGGAGCAGGGAGGGGCTGGAGTGGGGCAATGGCTATGGGTCCCACCCAACCAGCCCCAAGAGGCATCCTCAGGATCCTTTTCCTGTTAGAAAATCCTCATTGCTTAGACCATTGCCTCAGGACTGTTCCCCTGTGTTTTCTAATCAACTAGAAGACTGAGAAGTTAAGTTTGTGATGGAAAGCAGACAAGTAGGCAAGTTATGTGAGGTCACCAGATTTTGTCATAAGATATTATTGAGGCAGCACATTCATATATAGATGCTGAAATTAAAAAAAAAAAAAAAAAACTCTGACACAGAACAATGTCAACTATTCCCTAAGCAACCAGCCTAGATAAGCAGAATTGACTCTTTCTTAGATTCAAATTCATGTGTGTTAGTTTTATTGTTATTAAGTATAATTAAAAAATAAATTTGATTATTTTTTAATGTAAAAATTAGCATGCACTAAGTTGGCTTAAAGCTAAACATTCAGAAAACTAAGATCATGGCATATGGTTTCATCACTTCATGGGAAATAGATGGCGAAACAGTGGAAACAGTGTCAGACTTTATTTTGTTGGGCTCCAAAATCACTGCAGATGGTGACTGCAGCCATGAAATTAACAGACACTTACTCCTTGGAAGGAAAGTTATGGCCAACCTAGATAGCATATTAAAAATCAGAGACATTACTTTGCCAACAAAGTCTCATCTAGTCAGGGCTATGGTTTTTCCAGTGGTCATGTATGGATGTGAGAGTTGGACTGTGAAGAAGGCTGAGTGCCGAAGAATTGATGCTTTTAAACTGTGATGTTGGAGAAGACTCTTGAGAGTCTCTTGGACTGCAAGGAGACCCAACCAATCCATTCTAAAGGAAATTGGTCCCGGGTGTTCTTTGGAAGGAATGATGCTAAAGCTGAAACTCCAATACTTTGGGCACCTCATGCGAAGAGTTGACTCATTGGAAAAGACTCTGATGCTGGGAGGGTTTGGGGGCAGGAGGAAAAGGGGACAACAGAGGATGAGATAGCTGGATGGCATCACCAACTCGATGGACGTGAGTTTGGGTGAACTCCGGGAGTTGGTAGTTCATAGGGTCGCAAAGAGTCAGACACGACTGAGCGACTGAACTGAACTGAACTGAACTCACATCAGTCATCAGTCATGTATTACTCTTTGTAACCCCATGGACTGTTGCCTGACAGGCTACTCTCTCCATGGGACTCTGCTGGCAAGAATATTAGAGTGGGTTTCCATTTCCTTCTCCAGGGGATCTTCCCAACCCAGGAATTGAACCCATGTCTTATGTCTCTGCATTAGCAGGCAGATTCTTTACCACTAGCACCACCTGAATGTCTAACTGAAAATACTTAGAAAAATACTTTTATCCCTGTTTTCATAATTTTAATTTTTTAACTGTAGAGAACAGAGAAAGCAAAAGTGACCACAATCACTTTAGTTTATGCACATTATAATTGGGACAGTTTCATTTTTTTCTTTATTCTATCTTGCCATTGAAAATTAGTTTGGGATTAACATACACACACTGCTATATTTGAAAATATTAATAGATTACCAGCAAGGACCTTCTGCATAGCACAAAGAACTGCACTCAATATTCTGTAGTAACAAAAATGGGAAAATTGTGTTCTACAATTTTGACCCAGAAATACAGGAATCATATTGATTTTGTAAACTGAGATTGCATGGTCTACATATGAAGAATGGGAACTACAGTGAAAACATACTAACAAGACTAACACACACATGAGATACCCAAGGCTTAACATATAAATACTAAATATGAATTGGTTCACTTGTAGACTTATCACTTATATTCCTTACCATGAAGTTACACTTTCTGTACAAACTATCCAAATAAAGTAAAACCAGATAGGCTTTTCAGAAAGGGCCAGCAAATAGTCTTGTTTTTCTGGAAAAGTACCTCAGCACCCCCACATTTTTATCTTCAGCAGTTCTCACATTTTGGAGATAAATGAATCATAAAATGACAGGGAAAGATTTTATGGAAGTATTTATTGGGTTTATTTTGAGATGTGTCTAGATAATGTATTGTCTGAACAGATCTGAAAATTTGGTGACATTGACCTGGAAGGGCTTCCCAGGTGGCTCAGCAGTTAAAAAATCTGCCTGCAATGCAGAAGACGCTTCAAGACTCTCAGGTTCGATCCCTACATGGGGAAGATCCCCTAAAGAAAGGAATGGCAAGCTGCTCCAGTATTCTTGCCTTCAAAATCCCATGGACAGAAGAGCCTGGTGGGCTACAGTCCATGGGATCTTAAAAGAGTCAGACACAACTTAGTGACTAAACAAAAACCACAAAAACTTAGCAGGAAGCTCATACTAGCTAGTTTTTAGGGTACCTATTTAGCTTGGTAGTAAACACTCTTATTATCACTGCTACACTTGAGACAACCAAGTCTTTTTAGAGCTTAATTAAAAATTTCAAAAACTTAAAATGTGCAACAACCCTGAACTCTGAAATTACTGTACTGTCCTTATTTATGTAAAATAATTAATATTAAAGGGTAATAGACTAATGCCCATTTCTTCAGGAACTGGTGCATTCTTAAGTGGTTTACTAGATATAAGACTAAAGAAAAATGGATATTTTAAGTAGAGACTCACATAAAGAAGTTTTTGGATTAATGATCATGACTGAGGAAAATGGGGCTTCCACTAGAACAATAATAAAATAGTCAATATATTTGTATCAAATAAAGAGAAGAGAGAGTCTTAACTAATTATTGGCCAGAAATGGCCATTTGTAGAATTGAATTACGTATATATGGCAACCTTATTAGAAGATGAAACTTTCAAGAAAATAAATATATTTTATTTGTATAACATTTCTTTCTAGAACATCAAGATCACTAAAATTATTTTATAAGTTCTCTAAAATATTTTTATTTATTGGGGAAATAATTATTGTACACTGGATAAAAAATAAATTACAAGTACATGAAGATAAAGATAAGCAGAGGAGATCTACAAAGAACATGTCATTATTTACTAAATACAATCCAAAAGATTTTTGTAGTTGTAATCTACAACTCAAATATTAGTTAGGTTTAATATAACACTTAAGTCAAAAATACTAGAATAGCTTTTACAGAAGTACACACTGTAATCTATGGTAAAAGACACTTAAGATATTGAAAATTTATTGGGAAAAATGGATGATGTATCTGAAAGAATTTTGCACTCTTCATTTTTGCATTATAAACACATTTTTAAAGATATATAAAATAAAATAACAGAAGAAAACATAAAGAAAGAGATATAATTACCTTTCCATAACAGGATTCAGTTAGAATTCTCCAAAGAAAACTCAGATTTTGCTCTTATAGTCTTTCAATTAATTGGACAAGTTCCATTCACATTACCAAAGGTAATTCTTACTCAATTCTACTAATTGTAGACACACACCTACAAAATATGTTCCCAGCAATATCTAGATTAGTATTTGACTGAATAAATGTACTACAGCCTAGCCAAGCTGACATATAAATCTAATTGTAACATTTTGGAAAAGATCTTAAAAAACTCTGTTACAATACAGAAGGACAGTATGTATAAGTTAACTGTGTTCTATAATCAATGATTTTATAATGTTGTGTATAGACAAATTCCTTTTTTTAAATGAAGTATAGTTGATTCAAAGTATTGTGTTACTTTCTGATGTACATTAAAAGTTAGTTAAATAAATAATATGGACTCTGTGGGAAAGGGAGAGGGTGGGATGATTTGGGAGAATGACATTGAAACATGTAAAATATCATGTATGAAACGAGATGCCAGTCCAGGTTCGATGCACAATACTGGATGCTTGGGGCTAGTGCACTGGGACGACCCAGAGGGATGGTATGGGGAGGGAGGAGGGAGGAGGGTTCAGGATGGGGAACACATGTATACCTGTGGCGGATTCATTTTGATATTTGGCAAAACTACTACAATTATGTAAAGTTTAAAAATAAAATAAAATTTTTAAAAAAGTTAGTTAAATAAATATATAATAATAGTGATAAAGTAATTAATAATTATAAATTAATAATATAGATATATATCAGCTCAGCCGCTTCAGATGTGTACAACTCTATTCCTTGTGACCTTATGCACTGGGGCCTACCATAATCCTCTATCCACAGAATTTTCCTGGCAAGAATACTGGAATGGGTTTTCCATTCCCTCCTCCAGGATATTTTCCCTGCCCAGGGATCGAACCTGCATCCCTTGCATTACAGCAGACTTTTTACTGCTGACTCCCTGTGCTATACAGTAGAAATTTGCTTAAATAAATTCTTACAGGGTAAACAGTTCCATTCAGTTCAGTTGCTCAGTCATGTCCGACTCTTTGCAACTCCATAAACTGCAGCACACCAGGCTTCCCTGGCTTCCCTCTCTATCACCAACTCCTGAAGACTGCTCAAACTTATGTCCATTGAGTCAGTGATGCCATCCAACCATCTCATCCTCTATCGTCTCCTTCTTCTCCTGCCTTCAATCTTTCCCTGCATCAGGGTCTTTTTCAATGAGTCAGTTCTTCACATCAGGTGGCCAAAATACTGGAACTTCAGTTTCAGCATCATTCCTTCCAATGAATATTCAGGACTGATTTCCTTTAGGATTGACTGGTTGGATCTCCTTGAAGTCCAAGGGATTCTCAAGAGTCTTCTCCAACACCACAGTTGAAAACCATCAATTCTTCATCATTCAGCTTTCTTTATGATCCAACTCTCACATCCATATGTGACCACTGGAAAAACTATAGCCTTGACTAGAAGGACCTTTGTTGCAAAGTAATATCTCTGCTTCTGTCTAGGTTGATCATAGCTTTTATTCCAAGGAGCAAGCGTCTTTTAATTTCATGGCTGCAATCACCATCTACAGTGATTTTGGAGCCCAAGGAAATAAAGTCTCTCACTGTTTCTCCTTCTATTTGCTATTGAGTGATGGAACTGGATGCCATGGTTTTAGTTTTTTGAATGTTGAATTTTAAACTAGCTTTTTCACTCTCCCTTTCACTTTCATCAAGAGGCTCTTTAGTTCCTCTTTGCTTTCTGCCATAAGGGTGGTGTCATCTGCGTATCTGAGGTTATTGATATTTCTCCCAGCAATATTGATTCCAACTTGTGCTTCATCCAGCCTGGCATTACACATGATGTACTCTACTTATAAGTTAAATAAGCAGGGTGACAGCATACATCTTTGAGGTACTCCTTTCCCAATTTGGAACCAGTCAGTTGTTCCATGTCCCATTTCTAACTGTTGCTTCTTGACCTGCATGCATATTTCTCAGTAGGCAGGTAAGGTGGTCTGGTATCCCCAACTCTTTAAGAATTTTCCACAGTTTCTTGTGATCCACACAGTCAAAGGCTATGGTATAGTCAATAAAGCAGAGGTTGATGTTTTTCTGTAATTGTCTTGCTTTTTCTGTGATCCCGTGGATGTTGGCAATTTGTTCTCTGGTTTCTCTATAAAGTGTCCTAAATAAAAGGAAATAAAATAGTTAATTTAATATAATCTCTTTTCCATATATCCTTCTATTGGTGGCTCAGCAGTAAAGAACCCTCCTGCCAATGCCAGAGACATACATGTAATCCCTAGTTGGGAAGATCCCCTGAAGGTGGAAATGGTAACCCACTCTAGTATTCTCGTGTGGGAAATCCCATTGACAGAGGAGCCTGGCAGGCTACAGACCTTGAAGTTGCAGAGTCAGACATGACTTAATAACTGAGCACAGAATGCACTTTTCCATATGCCCTGGTTCAATATTTTATTTAATTATATAATATCGTTAGTATTGAATTAAATACTAGATTCCCAATTAAAAGTGAAAGGAAGTCCTCCACATTTTTATATATCAAGACTTTAACTTTCCTTTAACAAACCTCTTTGGATTCTAGAAGTACTATGTGCAGCAAAGAGATATTTTGCTTTTATACATTTTCTGAGTGATTTTAAATCCTGCTAGCCAGGAAAATTCTGGATTTTCAAATCCAGGTAAAGGATTATCTTCATGGCCTTCTTTGTTTAGTGATTTTTTTTTTTTTAAATAATTGTAGCATTAAGTATTGACAAAATGGCTTGGTCACAGTATAACATGTGTGAGCATTCTGAAGTGACAGGGTGTGAAAGTGAGTATCTAAAACCCAGTGCCAGTGAAAGGGTCATGTTCAGCAGTTCACATCAACAACTGCCATATTATAACCAGACTATCTTAATCAAAAATATGTAAGCAGACTTTTTCCTATGCTTGTCTAGTGGGACTCCCCTGGAGAAGGTGATGGCACCCCACTCCAGTACTCTTGCCTGGAAAATCCCATGGATGGAGGAGCCTGGTGGGCTGCAGTCCATGGGGTCGCAAAGAGTCTGACATGACTGAGTGACTTCAGTTTCACTTTTCACTTTCATGCATTGGAGAAGGAAATGGCAACCCACTCCAGTGTTCTTGCCTGGAGAATCTCAGAGATGCGGGAACCTGGTGGGCTGCCGTCTATGGGGTCGCACAGAGTCGGACATAACTGAAGCGACTTAGCAGCAGCAGCAGCGGAGGGCTACTGACCACAGGGTCACAAAGAGTCGGATATGACTGAAGTGATTTAGCATGCACATGCTAGTACTAGAGCCTTTTTTAGAAATGTAAATATCAATCCCCTCTGCTTTCAGGTTAAGACTATCATACTTGAAAATGGAATATATAGCACTATGTAAGTGAGAAAAAGTGAAAAAGTCCTCACCTGCCTATAAAATGACAAACTGAAAAAATCTCAAAGACAGAGTGTATAAAGAAATTTTATAAAGTTCTATGTGTAATGCAATGTTTCACAATGAGTCCATATTCTTTAAAAATCTTCCAGTCAGTAAGAGAGTAGAAAAATTTTTATATACTTAATAGCTAAGGCAGCCAATATTATTTTGGAACTACCATTAGGGAAAAAAAAAAAAAAGATTGCAATTTGACAGAAAATAAAGCTGATGAATAAGCCAACTTCAAAGCCTCTAAGGCTAGTAGTAAATCTCCAGTTCTAAATTAAATAGTATATAAGCTCCACACTACCAAATGGGACAATACTATAGCTCATTTTTTTATAGTGCATTTCACTTAGATTTTTATAAGAAGATGATATAAAAAAATTAAATATGTAAATTGTTTTACTGACAAAAAGAGATCACATGTTTTCATAAAATACCAGATTCTCACTCTAAATTACATTCCTTATGATATTAGTTTCTGTAAACACGGAGATTGATTTCCATATTTTTGAAGAACAAATATGAAGAAACTGATATATCTTGACTGAATCCCTTTACATCACAAAATATTCCTTAGTTTGTTGGCTATATAATAATTAAATTAAAATAATAAAAGAAATAGATGGACTGCACTAAAAGGAATTTAAAATATGTTACTAACTCCTTTTGAAGCACTTAGGATATCTCATGACAAAAAGGAAAATGAATGAAAAGATGTGATTTATCAGATAGTATATTAACTCTGTTTTTGCCTTTGATATGAACATATAAGTGTTTAAGATTTTGAAAAAGTTATATTTTATTTTGACAGCAATTGTATTAGAATTCTCCTGAGAAACAGAAATAACAGATTCATTTTAAGGAATTGAGAAAGCTGATGGCATAGTTCTAATCTTAAATTCAGGGGTCTGAAAATTAAGAGAACTGATGATATAAGTAAAGTTCACAGACAAGAGAAAACCAGTATATAACTCAGCAAGACAGTGAGAGTAAATTCTCTATTTCTATGCCTTTTTTCTTCTAATCAGGCCATGGCACACTGGGTGATGCCTATCCACAGTTTTGAGAGTCACCTGCTTAATCAGTTTACCAATTCAAATGTTAATCTCATCTAGAAACACCTTCACAGACACACCCAAAATATTGTTTAACAAAATACCTAGCATCTCATGACCCTATCAAATTGTCACATAAAATTAACCAGGACAATTTCATCCCTTATCAGTTTTGCACCCATATTCACCTCCTTAAATTATACTTACTTTCCAATTAAAGACAATGTCTAGGTCATAATTCAGCCTATAATGATACAGCTATCCTGTGTATAACCGAAAATGTACTAACCTTTTTCCCAGATGTTCAAGCTGGTTTTAGAAAAGGCAGAGGAACCAGAGATCAAATTACCAACATCTGCTGGATCATCGAAAAAAGCAAGAGAGTTTCAGAAAAACATCTATCTCTGCTTTATTGACTATGCCAAAGCCTTTGACTGTGTGGATCACAATAAACTGTGGAAAATTCTGAAAGAGATGGGCATACCAGACCACTTGACCTGCCTCTTGAGAAACCTATATGCAGGTCAGGAAGCAACAGTTAGAACTGGACATGAAACAACAGATTACAGATTGGTTCCAAATAGGAAAAGGAGTATGTCAAGGCTGTATATTGTCACCCTGCTTATTTAACTTCTATGCAGAGTACATCATGAGAAACGCTGGGATGGAAGAAGCACAAGCTGGAATCAAGATTGCCGGGAGAAATATCAATAACCTCAGATATGCAGATGATACCACCCTTATGGCAGAAAGTGAAGAGGAACTAAAAAGCCTCTTGATGAAAGTGAAAGAGAAGAGTGAAAAAGCTGGCTTAAAGCTCAACATTCAGAAAACTAAGATCATGGTATCCAGTCCCATCACTTCATGGGAAATAGATGGGGAAACAGTGGAAACAGTGTCAGACTTTATTTATTTATTTTTTGTGGGGGGGCTCCAAAATCAGTGCAGTTGGTGACCGCAGCCATGAAATTAAAAGACGCTTACTCCTTGGAAGGAAAGTTATGACCAAACTAGATAGCATATTAAAAAGCAGAGATATTACTTTGACAACAAAGGTCCATCTAGTCAAGGCTATGGTTTTTCCAGTAGTCATGCATGGATGTGAGAGTTGAACTGTGAAGAAAGCTGAACACTGAAGAATTGATCCTTTTGAACTGTGATGTTGGAGAAGACTCTTGAGAGTCCCTTGGACTGCAAGGAGATCTAACCAGTCCATCCTAAAAGAGATCAGTTCTGGGTGCTGGGTGTTCATTGGAAGGATTGATGCTGAGGCTGAAACTCCAATACTTTGTCCACCTCATGCGAAGAGTTAACTCATTGGAAAAGACTCTGATGCTGGGAGGAATTGGGGGCAGTTGGAGAAGGGGACGACAGAAGATGAGATGCCTGGATGGCATCACGGACTCGATGGACATGGATTTGGGTGGACTCTGGGATTTGGTGATTGACAGGGAGGCCTGGCGTGCTTCGATTCATGGGGCCGCAAAGAGTCGCACATGACTGAGCGACTGAACTGAACTAAATTTTTCCCAGAAGAGGAAGTAAAGTCCTTGAGTAATGTTATTCTTTCTCCTTGATATTCTGTAACTTAAATACTGTGAGATAAAGTCTATATATCATATGTTACAAGCAAGGAAGACAAAGACACCTTTTTTATCTATCTTCCTATCTATCTACCTATCTAACTAAGGAGGAAATACTTATGACGATTATAGTACTCAGTTCTGCAAGTGACCATATGGTTGTATCTGGTATTGATAATACCTTCATCTGCTATCTATTCTGGATAACTTTTTCCTTCCACAAGCACCTCAACTGATTGAGGTTCTTTACCTAGCAGAGTGACTCAAGCTTTCATTCTTGAAGAGTTTGGGACATTAGTAGTTTTGCCTGTATTAGGTTATTTTAATTTTTCATTGACCTAATTGTAGGATATGGCAGCACTAAGAGACACCCTGAGGGATCGCCTGTATTCCAGATACATTCATATCATCATTGCCACATTGCTTTTTTGCTGTAAAGTTAGTTCTTTGTTCAGAAACAACACTGTGTATAAAACCATGACAGAGGATAAGGCATTCTGCAAATCCACTGATAGTAGTTTTGGCAGAAGCACTAGGTGAAGGGAAGACAAATCCATATCCTGACTATGTGTCTATTCCAATAAGAACAAAATGCTCTTCCTTCTGTAATGGAAGCTGTCCAGTGTAATCAGACTGTTAGCTGGCTGATCATCCTGGGGAACAGTGCCACATCAGGGACTCAGCATTCTCTGCTCCTGGCAGATTGAGCACTCAGCCATGGCCATAGCCAGATCATCCTTGGTGAGTAGAAGTCCATGTTGTCAAGCTCATGCATAAACTTCATTCCTGCCACAAAGGCCCCTTTGTTCATGAGCCTATTGAGTAAAGACAGGAGTGTTTGAGGACAGAAGCTGGGCTGGTATCCAGAAGATGAGTCATTTTATCTATATGATTTTGAAAATTTAAGTTGCTTATCACAGTGTATTCAAAACTAAACAGTTCATGTTCCTATAATATTTAACAGCTCGTTGATTGTAAGTAGAATTGAATAGGACAATAAGGTATTTATTCTATCATATTCCATAGATATTGCATATGTGTTGCAGGGGCCATAGCAGATAAGTTAAACCAAGTATATGCAGATTGTGAGCTGCTGAATGAGGAGGCACACAACCCACCTACATAGGGGTGGCAGATAGCTCTCTTAGCATTTGAGTTCCCACTTTGGTAAAGAGAAAACCCAGAACTCTGGGGTTTTCATTGAAGCCACAAGCTTCAATACACCCACATGAAGAAAGTAAAGTCACAACATCTATTATGCACAGATCCTAGAAATGAGGGCACAGAGTGAACCAGGAGAGTCCTCTGTCCCAGGTCACAAGACAGCAGAAGAGTAGATGGCAGCAAGCACCTAGTTTATAAGGCGGTTGGGCAGAAGTCACTAATCTTGTGTGGGCTCAGTTCCAAGAGGCTACTTGAAAAAGTGTCCTGGGAAAAGCAAAGCAGGAATTTGTGGTGGGAATCCTAAACTCAAGTCTTTATCTACATGTCCAGAATCTGGGTGTGAGCAAGGTTGTACACCATAAAATGCTAAAACTGCAACTCAGAATGGCACTTTTCTCATGTACAACATACCATATACAAAGTTATTTACCTGTCATAATAATTTCTGTCACTGTTTCTATTGTTTTCCCATCTACTTGCCATGAAGTGATAGGACCAGATGCCATGATCTTAGTTTTTTGAATATTGAGATTTAAGCCAGTTTTTTCACTCTTCTCTTTCACTTTCATCAAGGGGCTCTTTAGTTCCTCTGCACTTTATGCCATACGGATGGTGTCATTTGCACATCTAAGGTTGTTGATATTTCTCCCAGCAATCTTGATTACAGCTTGTGCTTCATCCAGCCCTCCATTTTGCTTGATGTACTCTGCATACAAGTTAAATAATCAAGGTGAAATTATACATCCTTGACATATTCCTTTCCCAATTTGGAACTGGTCCACTGTTCCATGTCCGGTTCTAACTGTTGCTTCTTGACCAGCATACATATTTCTCAGGAGGCAGGTAAGGTTGTCTGGTATTCCCATCTCTTGAAGAATTTTCCACAGTTTGTTTTATGCACAGTTAAAGGTTTTGGCATAGTCAATGAAGCAGAAGTAGATGTTTTTATGGAATTCTCTGGCTTCTTTGACGATCCAAAAGATGTTGGCAATTTGATCTCTAGTCTCTCTGCCTTTTCTAAATCCAGCTTGAACATCTGGAAGTTCTTGGTTCACGTATTCTTGAAGCCTGGCTTGGAGAATTTTGAGCATTACTTTACTAGCATGTGAGATAAGTGCAACTGTGTGGTAGTTTGAATATTTGAACATTTGTGGTAGTTTGGCATTGCCTTTTTTTGGAATTGGAATGAAGACTGAACTTTTCCAGTCCTGTGGCCACTGCCAAGTTTTCCAAATTTGCTGACATATTGAGTTCATCACTTTCACAGCATCATCTTTTAGGACTTGAAATAGCTCAGCTGGAATTCCATCACCTCCACTAGCTTTGTTCTTAGTGATGCTTCCTAAGGTCCATTTGACTTCTCACTCTAGGATGTCTGGCTCTGGGTGAGTGATCACACCATCATGGTTATCTTTGTCATAAAGATCTTTTTTTGTGTAGTTCTTCTGTGGATTCTTGCTGCCTTGTATTAATATCTTCTGCTTTAGATCCATGTCACTTCTGTTCTTTATTGTGCCCATCTTTGCATGAAATCTTCCCTTGGTGTATCTAATTTTCTTGAAGAGATTCCTAGTCTTCCCATTCTATTGTTTTCCTCTATTTCTTTGCATTGATCATGTAGGAAGGCTTTCTTTTCTCTCATTGCTATTCTATGAAACTCTGCATTCAGTTGGATATAGCTTTCCTTTTTTCCTTTGCCTTTAATTCTCTTCTTTTCTCAGCTATTTGTAAGGGTCATCAGACAACCGTTTTGCCTTCTTGTATTTCTTTTTCTTAGGGATGATCTTGATCCCTGTTTCCAGTACAATGTCATGAACCTCCGTCTATAGTTCTTCAAGCACTCTATCAATCAGATCTGACCTCTTGAATCTGTTTGTCATTTCCACTGTAAAATTGTAAGGAATTTGATTTGGGTCATATCTGAATGGTCTAGTGGTTTTCCCTTCTTTCTTCAATTTAAGTCTGAATTTTGCAATAAGGTCTTCATGATCTGAGCTAGAGTCAGCTCCTGGTCTTGTTTTTGCTGACTGTATAGAGCTTCTTCATCTTTGGCTGCTAATGATATAATCAATCTGATTTTGGTATTGACCATTTTGTGATGTCTGTATGTAGCACATGTTGGAAGAGGGTTTTTGCTATGACCAATGTGTGCTTTTGGAAAAACTCTGTTAGCCTTTGCTCTGCTTCATTTTATACTTCAAAGCCAAACTGGCCTGTTACTCCAGGTTTCTCTTGACTTCCTACTTTTGCATTCCAGTCCCCTATGATGAAAAGGACATCGTTTTTTGGTATTTGTTCTAGAAGTTCTTGTAGGTCATCATAGAACTGTTCCATTTCAGCTTCTTTGGCATTAATGTTTGGGACATAGACTTGGATTACTGTGATATTGAATGGTTTGCCTTGGAAACAAAGAGAGGTCATTGTGTCATTTTTGAGATTGCGTCCAAGTACTGCATTTTGGACTCTTTAGTTGACTATGATGGCCATTCCACTTCTTCTAAAGGATTCTTGCCCACAGTAGTAGATATAATGGCCATCTGAATTAAATTCACCCATTCCAGTCCATTTTAGGTCACTGATTCCTAAAATGTCAGTGTTCATTCTTTCCATTTCCTGTTTGACCACTTCCAATTTACCTGATTCATGGACATAACACTCAAAAATTACTACAGATGGTGACTGCAGCCATGAAATTCAAAGACACTTGCTCCTTGGAAGAAACACTATGACCAACCTAGACAATATATTATAAAGCAGAGACATTACATTGCTGACAAAGCCCCATCTACTGAAAGCTATGGTTTTTCCAGTGGTCATGTAAGGATGTGAAAGTTTGACTATACAGAATGCTGAGCACAGAAGAATTGATGCTTTTTTCACTGTGGTGTTGGAAAAGACTCTCAAGAGTCCCTTGGACTTCAAGGAGATAAAACCAGAAAATCCTAAGAAATCAGTCCTTAATATTCATTGGAAAGACTGATGCTGAATCTGAAATTCCAATACTTTGGCCACCTGATGAGAAGAGCTGATTCACTGGAAAAACCCTGATGCTGGGAAAGATAGAAGGCAGGAGGAGAAGGGGATGATAAAGCATGAGATGTTTGGATGCTATCACCGACTTGATGGACATGAGTTTGAGTAAGCCCTGGGAGTTGGTGATAGGAAAGTCTGGTGTGCTGCAGTTCATGGGGTTGCAAAGAGTCAGACATGACTGAGTGATTGAACTGAACTGATAGTAATCTGTTTTTTCTACATTTGTTAACATAGGATTTAGGATATTCAATAGTTATTTATACATATATATATATAATATTTATATATTATAATATATAAATATATAAAGTATATCTTATGTATATTGTATATATTATTATTCACTGAGCTAAATTTTTGAAACCTGTCCAAAAATTTTCCCTTTCAATAAATAGGAATTTTAAGTAAAATTACTTTATCCAGCAGAACCATCTTCAAAATGTTTTTTTTTTAAAGTTAACTAATAAATAAAAGTCATTGTAGATATCATTTTATCAGTCATTTTACTCTATATAATATGTGCTGTGTTGTGCTTTGTCACTCAGTCATGTCCAATTCTTTGTGAACCCATGGACTGTAACCTGCCATCCTCCTTTGTCCATGGGATTTTCCAGACAAGAATACTGGAATGGGTTGCCAACATCCTCCAGGGGATCTTCCCAACTCACCAGTCAAAGCCAGGTCTCCCGAATTGCAGGTGGATTCTTTCCCATCTGAGCCACCAGGGAAGCCTGTATAATGTGATTAAATACTAAGGAGTAGTTTTAAGACTTTTCATGTGGTACACTGAAATTCAGTGTGCTTGTTTTGTTTTTGTTTTACCCTCTGCCAACTTTAATTGAAATAGTTTTCCTGGAAATATGCTGATTACCATGATCCAAGAATTGACTTAAAGTTTTATAAATCAAAGATATTTCTCCTTAGTATAGTCATTTGGTTTGGGTTAATGTTGCTATAAAATATCCATCTCCTCAGTGTTGGTTGAACCATATCAAATTGTTTTGGCCATCTGAGAATGTTTGTATCTTCCTTTGATTGATTGTAAGTGGTCATGTTTGATACATATTAAAATTTTATGTATCTTAAAACATACATGGAGAATGTGTACCAGGCCAGATGATATTTCTGGTCTTGAACTAAGGAAGGGTGAATATGTTGGCTTGGACACAACATAAGACTGGTCTTTCTTTTTCTTTCATTCCCATTTTTTTCTCTTACCTCTCCTCCCCTTCTCCTTCTCCCCATCCTCCTTCCTCTTTCCTTTCTTTATTTTGTTCATTTTGTTACTTCTTTCCTGCCAAAGCAAAAAAAAAAAAAAATCATACCAAACATTTGAATGTCAAAGATATTGATGGGTGGGTATGTGTTAATTTTCTTATGATTAATGGAAATGTATACTAGTTATTATTGTCTTCTAATTCACAGAGTAAGTTTAGGTAGACGTGTAGATAACCAAATTATAAGCTCACTTCTTGTGACACTTAATTTCAGCAACCTAAAGAAGTTTATGTAACAAAAAAATTACTTATTCTTCTACTCAGTGAGATAATTGTTTCAAGCTAAAAGTCAGCAAGCTGGATTTAGAAAAGGTAGAGGAACCAGAGATCAAATTGCCATTATCCTTTGGATTATAGAAAAAGCAAGGGAATTAAACAATTCCCCCAACAAACAAACAATCTACTTCTGCTTCATTGACTACATGAAAGCATTTGATTGTGTGGGTCAACAAACTGTGGAAAATTCTACAAGAGATGGGAATACCATACCACCTTACCTGTCTCCTGAGAAACCTGAAGGTCAAGAAGCAACAGTTAGAACCAGATATGGAACAATTGACTGATACAAAATTGGGAAAGGAGCACGTCAAGGCTGTAGATTGCTGCTCTGCTTATTTAACTTTTATTCAGAGTACATCGTGGGAAATGCCAGTCTAGAAGAATCACAAGCTGGAATCAAGATTGCTAGGAGAAATATCAACAACTGATATGCAGATGACACCACTCTAATGGGAAAAAGTGAAGTGGAACTAAAGACCCTCTTGTTGAGGGTGAAAGAGGAGAATGAAAAAGCTGGCTTAAAATTCAACATTCAGAAAACTAAGATTTAGCATATGGCCCCATCTCTTCATGGCAAATGTACTGTGTGCTGTGCATAGTCACTTAGTCGAGTCTGATTCTTTGCGACCCTGTGGTCTGAAGCTTGCCAGGTTCCTCTGTCCATGGAGATTCTCCAGACAAGAATACTGGAGTGGGTTGCCACGCCCTCTTCCAGGGGATCTTCTCAACACATTGAGAAGGTCTCCCACAGTACAGGTGGATTCTTTAACAGCTGAGCTACCGGAGAAGCAAATAGATGGGAGAAAAGTGGAAACATTGACAGATTTTATTTTCTTGGGCTCCAAAATCACCATGGATAGTGACTGCAGCCATGAAATTAAAAGACACTTGCTTCTTGAAAGAAAAGCTATGGAAAACCTAGACAACATGTTAGAACACAGAGACATTACTCCACTGACAAAGATCCAAATAGTCAAAGTTATGGGTTTTCCAGTAGTCACGTATGGATGTGAGAGTTAGACCATAAAGAAGTCTGAGCACCAAAGAACTGATGCTTTCAAACTGTGATCCTGGAGTAGACTCCTGAGAGTCTCTTGGAATGCAAGGAAATCAAACCAATCCATGTCAATCCTAAAGGACATCAACCTTGAATATTCATTGGAAGGACTAATGCTGAAGCTGAAGGTCCAATACTTTGTCCACTTGACATGAAGAGTGAACTCATTGGAAAAGACCCTGATGCTTGGAAAGATTGAGATCAGGAGGGGAAGAGGGCACCAGAGGATAAGATGGTCAGATGCCATCTCTGACTCAATGGACATGAATTTGAACAAACTCAGAGAGATAGTAAAGGATAGGGAAGCCTGGCATGCTACAGTCTATGGGGTTGCAAAGCGCTGGATACAGCTTAGTGACTGAACAGCAACAACAAAAGACAACATTACTAATCTCACAATTATATGTAACAATGTGGAGATAATTTCTTCTTAACTGTGCTCTAAATATAGTGCCAAAACTTTTCCATTCATATCTACAGAAGTCTGTTGTGGGCAGGTCTGGAATGTATAAAGGAACTTATTCACTAATAAGTACATAACTTGAAAGAATACATCCACAGAGACTTTTTCTCAAAAGTTAATTTACTGGACATTATTGAATCTTAATATACATAAATTAAGCATATAGAATTTGACCATGTAGAAATTTCATTGACTTTCTGCAATAATGTTATAATACAAATTTTTTTTCTTATAGTAGTATGTTTTCCTTTGAATAATTGCTTTTTATATACTTTTTATTTTTTAGAACTGCTTTAGATTTATTAAAAAATAAAGAGGACAGTAGAAAGTGTTCTCATATAGCTCAGCTCAGTTTCCCTGTTCTCAGTATCTTCTATTAGAATGATATATTCATTTCAATTAGTAAACAAATATTAATACACTTTTATTAAGTAAAGTCTGTAGTTTATTAGATTTCCTAAGTTTTGATTTCTTGTCCTTCTCCTATTCCAGGTTTGTGCATAAAATAAATTACATTTAGTCATGTCTCTTTAATCTTCTCATCTGTGGCAGTTTCTCAAATTTTCTTTGTTTCTGATAAACAGTTTGAGGTGTACTAGTTATGTATTAAAATTTATCTAGTATTTTTTTTCTACGATAAGAATGGGCTTATGGATTTTGTGGGAGAAAGAGCACAGAATTAGTGAGCTATTTTCATCATGCCATATAAAAGATACTTTTATCAACATGATTTATAAGTGATGATTCTGTCTTTGATCTCCTGTCTGAGGTAATGTTTGTCAGGTTACTACTACTACTACTAAGTCGCTTCAGTCGTGTCCGACTCTGTGCGACCCCACAGACGGCAGCCCACCAGGCTCCCCCATCCCTGGGATTCTCCAGGCAAGAACACTGGAGTGGGTTGCCATTTCCTTCTCCAATTTTGTCAGGTTAACTCACAGTAAACTTCCTCAATTTTTCCCCTCTCCAAACAGCGAACATTGAAAGGGAGTCAGTATGTACAGCTCACACTTTTATACTCACACTGTGCACAGTTCACAAATTATGTTCCCCCTTCTTGAGGGTAGAATACCTATTGTATGAAAGCTATCTGAAATTCTGCATGGAATTGGTATCTTCACTCTTGTTTATTACTTTGTTCAACCATTTATTTATATCCATATAGACTCATGAATGTTTATTTTGTAATTCACATTAGAACTCACTACTACTTTTTTTTTTTTTTTCTTATTCCAGTGTCTCCAGATTGGGCCACTGGGAACTTTCTCAGTTAGTTCCTGTGCTCTTTTAAAGTAGCACCATCACTTTTTTTTTTTTTTTTTTGCACTGCATAGTGCTCCAGGCTCTCATTTTATGTATTTATTGCTCTAATCGTCAAAGTGTCTATAAGGCTTCCCTCATAGCTCAGTTGGTAAAGAATCTGCATGCAATGCAGGAGATCCCTGTTTGATTCCTGGGTTGGGAAGATCCCCTGGAGAAGGGATAGACTACCCACTTCACTCATCCCCCAAATTTTTTGGTCATCACCCCTTTCTATTTAGTGAGATTTTTTTCATATATTTGTAATACAGCTGGGCTTTCTTGTCTTAGCCTGAAGGAATTCTGGGATCCTTGACCCTGCACAACTTTTTTGTGTATTTTTACACATTAAAATTAATTATTCTTGGTGAGAATTTCCATAGGTTTTGAGAAGTGCATAATGTCTTTTATCTACTATTAGAGTATCCTGCAGAATAAGTGGGCTACCCTAAGAAACCCCTGTGTTTCACTTATGCATTCCTTACCCCAAACCAATTAACCACTAATAATTTTATCATGCAAAAATTTGCCTTTTCCAAAATATTATAAAGTTGGAATCATGAAGTATGTAGACTTTAAAAATGGCTATTTTCACTTAACACTTCATGTCTTTATATTGCTTTATTTTTGTTGCTGAAAAGTATTTCATTGTATAATATACTATTATGTGTTTATCCATTTACCTTTTGAGTGATGTCTTTGTGGTTTCTAGTTTTAGAGATTTTTAAATAAAACTGTTTTAAATAGTACCATGTGATTTCCTGTGTGAGTACAGGTTTTCAATCAGGTGGGTAAATATCTAGGAACAAAACTGATGGGTCAATTTGACAGTTGACTGTCA
Organism: Bos indicus x Bos taurus; assembly: GCF_003369695.1. Lineage (NCBI taxonomy): Eukaryota > Metazoa > Chordata > Mammalia > Artiodactyla > Bovidae > Bos > Bos indicus x Bos taurus. The sequence goes on along the minus strand of NC_040081.1, from coordinate 79,173,033 downwards.
ACTGTCAACTGTCTTCCAGAGTACAAATATCATTTTGCATTCCCACAAGAAATGGATAAGAGTTCCTGTTGCTCTATATCCTTACCAGCATTTGGCATTTTAGCCATTCTAATTAGTGTACAAAGATGTCTCATTGTTTCTTAACTTTGCAGTTCATGATGACAAATGATGATGAGCATCATCCATGTTTATTCACCATCTGCCTATTTATCTTTTCAGGTATTTTGTTGATTTTTAAATTGTTATGCATTGAATTTCTGTAGTTTTAGTTCTCCAACTTTGTTCTATTTTAGTGTTGTCTTGGATACGTTGAATATAAACTTGAAATCTGTTTTTAAATATGCACAAACTATTTTTTTCTGGGATTTTCCTTGGGGTTGTGTTTAATCTACAGTTAAGTGGGAAGCATTTATGTTCTCATTAATATTGAGTCTTCCATATCATAATCATGAATAACTACCTATATTTTAAATTTTCTTTGATTTTTATATCAAAGTTTTATAATTTTTGCATATAGATCTTATGTATACTTTGTTAGATTTAAACCTAAAAATTTCATTTTATGATGCTGTTGTAAATGTGCTGTGCTATACTTAGTCATTCAGTCATGTCTGACTCTTTGTGACTCTGTGTCCTGTAGCCCACCAGGCTTCTCTGTCCATGGTATTTTCCAGGCAAGAATGCTGAAGTGGGTTGCCATGTCCTCCTCCAGGGAATCTTCCCAATCCAGGGATCAAACCCAGGTCTCCTGCATTGCAGACAGATTCTTTACTATCTGTGCCACCAAGGAAGCCCAAGAAAACTAGAGGAATAGCGTATCCCTTCTCCAGGGAATCTTCCTGATATAGGAGTCAAACCAAGTCTCTGGCAATGCAGGCAGATTCTTTACCAGCTAAGCTACCAGAGAAACCTGCTGTTGTAAATAGTACTATGCCTTTAATTTAAAGTTCCAATTGCTAATTTCTGTTATGTAGAAATGAAGCTAACCAATAATATAAAGAAAAATCCAGAATTGCTGTTGATTGGAATTGGAGGAGAACTCTTTGGGAGCTTAGACATGGGTGACCTACTGATGGGTTATAGAATTTACATTTTGTGATATTTAAAAGTGGGAGAGACTATGTGCTTTATTCCTCTCATAGCATCCTCAAGTAGTATCAGGTTCCCCCAAAAGAAATAAGTATGTGGCATCTCTATAGAAAGTATAAGATGGATACAGATTTTCACTCACTATTACACAGTGCTGGAACAGCAGAATGAATTCTCATGGGAATGAGAGCACCATGGAAATCAGGAAGAAAAAGCTTTTCATAAAAGTGGCCTTGCAGTAATGAGTAATCAATGAGCTGTTTCCAAAAGAAATAATACGTAGATAATATATTGTTAAAAAATGACCTAGAATCTGTCAGTGCATCGTCTTCTAGGAACTTTATGCACCTCCAGAAAAAATGGAAGACAACAGTTGATTGCAAATTTTCATAACTTCACAATATGTATCAAATATATTTCCTATTGCATTTTACAATTGTGTTTAGAAAAGAACCTGTTCTCACAAAATTCTCTAATATGAAACATTTTGATTTTTGCTTCACTGTCTAGAAACCAAATACAAAGAAATTATTAAAAATAGCAATGTACCTCAAAGAAAATTGATCCTGTGGCATATTTCAAAACACTTTATAAGGAGTTTATTTTTTTAACTAGTCAATAAAGATAACATTAACAATGTTTGCAACTATACAATAGATCTACAATAGAAATATTATTCATGCCAAAGTGTTCTTTTAGGATGTTTATAAAAACTAGAATCCTTTTCACATTTCACACAGTCTAAGTTTGAAATGGTTGTTATGTTCATGCCACCAAGATACCTAGCTGTTACTCTTTTCAAATATATATATATATATATATATATATATATATATATATAGTATTCAGAATAACATATACATTTTAATTTGCAAATGACTTTAAATACACCCTTCAGGATATGAGTGATACTATATTGCCTCATTTGTCAAGGTTCACAGAACACAAATTATTTAAATAGCCATCAGGTTCTAAATATGCAGCAAAACTAAATAATTAATCTTACCAAAGGCAACATTTTCATAGTTCTCCTACTGTCTAACAGCTGGGCTTTTTAATATCCCAAACAGTAACTGGTTGGCTAATGCCATTTGTTCAGCACAAAATCTATTCATTTGTGTAAGATAAACAAGCACATAGAATAAACAACCTGCAGAAAATTTTTAAAAAATCTAATGAAATGTGGTATCAGAAAATGAAAGAATCTATGGGGGGAGACTATGTAATTTTGTAAAACATCAAAAGTATATTCAGTGTAACATTAAGCCATTATGATGACTTTCTTTGCTGAATACACTAGACTTTAAAAAGAGTTAAGATTTGCTAGAGCTGTTACTTGCCATGTGTTCTATATTTGAAAAGATATTATCTGTTCAATATCCACTTCTGCATCAGTAAAAAGTAATTCATGTTTCTGGCAAATATCAAGTAAGGAAATTAATGAAAAGTGACTAAGTAAGTACTGGGGTAATAATACTTTCATAAATGTTAGCAATTAAATAAATAAGTCTTATAGAATAAATTACACTGAAAACTTTGATACATAAAAATTTCTTGCCACACTATCCATTTATATTTTCATCATATGCACATTTCTTATTTCCTTGAATTAAAGAACTTAATGCATCTCACTAATAAGTAGTATCATTATAAATATTATTAGCATTAAAATGTTGTCCCAAATGTCTGTGACTAAGTACTGTACCATCCCAACTTAGTGGTACTAAGCAGTAACCATTCTCTTATGCTCTTAGACTCTGTAGCTCAGGCTTTGGCTGGAGCATGACTAGGCAGCTCTTGGAAGTCTCATATCATTTCAGTTAGGTGTCAGCTGGGACTACAATAATCTGAGCACTGAGCATTTGTAACGACTTGCTTATATGACTGGCTGACAATACTTTTTGTTGGCTGGAAATTCAGCTAAAGCTGTTGCCTGGAGCACTAACACAAGGCCTTTCCAATTTGGCAGTCTCAGGGTATGTGGACTTTTCCCAGAGAAAATGTCCAAAATAACCATGTAGCAGAGCTGTGTGTCCTTTTACCTTCTAGTCTCAAAATCCATAAAGTCTTATTTTGACCATACTGTAGTCACAGGTACCCATATTCAGGGAGAGGTGACAGAGATGGCTACCTCTAGATGAAATAAACTTACAGACTTAAATTTACATTGTAAAACAACATGTGGATTGGGAAATAGAAATGGGCAAATTTTGACTTTGGGATCATCATCCTGGGGAAACTTTTCTGTTCAGTTCTGTTCTCTGGCATGTTCAGAGAAGATGTAAGATTCCTGATGAGACCGACCTCAGTTTATTTGATCACCTGCATCTGTGACTGAATAAGTAGCTACATGTAGCTCAAGAAAATGTTAGGAATTTTATGTGACCATATATTTTATAAGAGAACAGATATATAAGAACATTTTCCAAATAATTTCATCAGTGCTATTATATTAGTAAATAAAAAAGGATGCTATTGAGGAACCAATAGCAACAGCCATGAAATTAAAAGACATTTGCTCCTTGGAAGAAAAGCTATGACCAATCTAGACAGCATATTAAAAAGTAGAGACATCACTTTGCAAACAAAGGTCCTTCTAGTCAAAGCTATGGTTGTTCCAGTAGTTATGTATGGATGTGAGTTGGACTATAAAGAAATCTGAGTGCAAAAGAATTGATGCTTTTGAACTGTGGTGTTGGAGAAGACTCTTGAGAGTCCCGTGGACTTCAAGAAAATCAAACCAGTCTATCTTAAAGGAAATCAATGCTGAATACTCATTGGAAGAACTGATGCTGAAGCTGAAATTCCATTACCTTGGTCACCTGATGGGAAGCATTGACACATTGGAAAAGACCCTGATCCTAGGAAAGATTGAAGGCAGTAGGAGAAGTGGACGACAGAGGATGAGATGATTTGATGGCATCACTGACTCGATGGACATGAGTTTGAGTAAGCTCTGGGAGTTGGTGAAAGACAGGGAAGCCTGGCATGCTGTAGTCCATAGGGTCGCAAAGAATCGGACATGACTGAGTGACTGAACTGAACTGAATGATATATGTGGGTGTCCAAAGCCTGTTCCTAAAAACGGATGTAGACTTATTGTGTAGTTTAGAATGTTTTGGGGCTTTAGAAATGAAAACAATAAGTACCTGTATCTTACATTGTATGAGACTACTTTCAGAGTCTAGGATGGCATCCTTCCATCAAACATGTTGCTGCAAGGAAGTGTATGACTATTCACAGTATGTGGAATAAAAATATATTAAGTTCCAGTCAAAGCAGACTTTGTAACAAATGTTACCATTGGACATATTTTGTTTCCCATTATTTAGTTGAGAAATTTGGGGTCCAAATATAAGATGTAGTCTGTTCCTCTTTGTCTCTCTTGGTATAAATTGATAATAGACATAAGATAAACAGATAGATATATGTATACATTTACATATAGACATGCATAGTATGATATATTCCCTGGTGGCTCAGATGGTAAATTGTCCATTTACAATGTGGGAGACCTGGGTTCGATCCCTGGGTTGGGAAGATCTCCTGGAGAAGGAAATGGCAACCCACTCCGGTATTCTTGCCTGGATAATCCCATGGACAGAGAAACCTGGTAGGCTACAGTCCGTTGGGTAGCAAAGAGTCAGACATGACTGAGCAATTGCACTGTACTGTCTATGCATAGTATGCATATATGTATTATATGTGTATATATGTATATACACAAATATATATACACATATAATACATATATGCACATAATATACATATGTACATTTGCTTCTTTTACAATCAACACAATTTATTCTTGATTTTAAAATATGTATGTGTAAAATAAAATGATAAGTATATATAATTCAGGATAACTTTAAGACAATGAACAATCTTATTCAAATTTGAGTTTTAACTTATGTTCATAATAGATACATTGAACATAACCTTACTGATAAGGTTATGCTCAAAATCCTTCAAGCTAGGCTTCAGCAGTACCTGAACTGAGAACCTCCAGATGTACAAGCTGGTTTTAAAAAAGGCAGAGAAACCAGAGATCAAATTGTCAGGATTCACTGGATCATAGAGAAAGCAAGGGGACTACAAAAAGCATCTACTTCTGATTCAGTGACTATTTTAAAGCCTTTGACTTGTGGATCACTAAATACTGTGGAAATTTCTTAAAAAGATGGGAATAAAAGGCCATCTTACCTGTCTCCTGAGAAACCTGTATGTGGGTTAAGAAGCAAAATTAAGAACAGGACATGGAACAACTTACTGGTTCAAAACTGGGAAAGAAGTATGATAAGACTATACAATGTTACCCTGTTTATTTAACCTCTATGCAGAGTGCATCATGCAAAAATTTGGCAGGATGAATCACAAACCAGAATCAAGATTGCCAGGAGGAATATTAACAACTTCCCATATGCAGATGATACCACTCTAATCACAGAAAGTGAAGAGGAACTAAAGAGCCTCCTGATGAGGGTGAAAAGAGGAGAGTGAAAAAGCTGGCTTAAAATTCAACATTAAACAACTAATATTTTGCCTCTGGTGCCATCACTTCATGGCAAATAGATGAGGAAAAGTGGAAGCAGTGACAGTTATTTTCTTGTCCTCCAAAATTACTGTGGACAGTGACTGCAGCCACAAAATTAAAAGACATTTGCTCCTTGGAAGAAAAGCTTTGACCAAACTAGACAACGCATTAGAAAGCAGAGACATTACTTTGCCAACAAAGGTCCCTATAGTCAAAGCTATGGTTTTTCTAGTAGTCATGTATAGATGTGAGAGTTGAACCACAAAGAAGGCTTAGCTCTGAAGAATTGATGATTTCAAATTGTGGTGCTGAAGAAGATCCTTGAGAGTCCCTTGGACTGCAAGGAGATCCAACCTGTCAATCCTAAAGGAAATCAACCCTGAATATTTATTGGAAGGACTGACACTGAAGCTGAAGCTCCAATACTTTGGTCCAATACTATGAGAAGAGGTGACTCACTGTGAAAGACCCTGATGCCAGGAAAGATTGAGAGCAGGAGGAGAAGGAGACAACAGAGGATTAGATGGTTGGATGGCATCACCGACTCAGTGGACACAAATTTGAATAAAATCCAGGAGATAGTGAAGTACAGGGAAGCCTGAAATGTTGCAGTCCATGAAGTTGCAAAGAATTGGATACAATTTAGTGACTAAACAACAGCATAAGATGAGTTTTAGGAGAATTGTATTGAATTGTGTACCATTAAATTTGATCAGTTTAGGAGATCAACAGAAACTTGGTTTCTGTAAAGTAAGATTCTTAGACTCTAAAATAAACATGTTGAGTATATGCTTTCTAGTTTACTTTTGTTCTAAAATTGTTTAATAGGGTCATCATCATTATTTTTCCAGAACAAGTAAACCTGATTATGTTTAATAAGTTATCCACTGCCAAACAAAAACTGAATTGATTTAGATGTGGAAATGTTAACTGAGGCTTCACAGGTGGTGCTAGTGGTAAAGAACTCACTAAGCAATGCAGGAGACATGAGACATGAGTTTGATTCCTAGATCATGAATATCCCCTGGAGAAGGAAATGGCAACCCACTTCAGTATTCTTGCCTGGAGAATCCTGTGGACAGAGGAACCTGGAGGGCTACATATGGTTTCAAAGAGTCGGACATAACTGAAGTGACTTAGCATGCATGGGTGCAGGTGGTGCTACAGGTAAATAATCTACTTGCCAATGCAGGAGATGAGTGTTTGTATCCTGGTTTGGGTAGATTCTCTGGAGTTTGAGCCATCTTCCCTGGTGGCTTAGATGGTAAAGCATATGCCTACAATGTGGGAGACCCAGGTTCGATCCCTGGGTTGGGAAGATCTCCTGGAGAAGGAAATGGCAACCCACTGAAGTATTCTTGCCTGGAAAGTCCCATGGACAGAGGAGTGTTGTAGGCTACAGTCCATGGGGTCGCAAAAAGTCAGACACAACTGAGCGACTCTACTTTCCTGGAGTTTGAAATGGCAACCCACTCCAGTATTCTTGCCTGGAAAATTCCATGGACCAAGGAGCCTGGTGGGTTGTGGTCCATGGGGTCACAAAAAGTCAGATATAACTAAACGATTGAGCACATACACATATACCTGTTAATGAGAAAGACTATTATAATAAGGAGAATAACCCAAAGTTAAGAACAGAAAGTGACTTAAATTCAAATGGACAGAGGCAATTATTTATAGGGAGAGATAGGTAGTAAGGGGAAGCTGAGTAAATGAGCAAAAATGATCAGCAGGATCTGGCAAGAAAAGTGTTTTGCCATGGTCAAGGTATTCTCAGGATAAGCTAGTAAGGGAGTCCATATCACTTTTTAATGCTTGCTCACCTCAGAGGAAAAGAGAGTTCACAGACCAGTGGGAAGGAGAGAAGTATGATTAAAGTTTGGTCAAGACAAAAGCACAGAGTGACAAATAGGCAATTATAGACACTTGATATCCAACCACCTCCCCCGGAAGTACTCAAAAAATACCTTATTTCAGATCTAAATTTGATTTAATTTTGAAAAAATCTTTGGATTTCTTCCCTTAGAGGGATTCTTAAAAATATAAATATTGTCATATACACAATATGCATGCTGTTTTACTGTGTTGAAATTATTTCACACTGAGTAGCCCATGCTGTTGTCTAATATTTTGTTACAAATCCATTCTTAATCACTTCACTACTAGTTCTAATTATATCAAAATATGTAATCCAGAGGTATGTAGTTTCATTCTGGTTTACATCCTTTAGGCAAAAGTGCTCAATCCTTAATTGGGAATAAAAGGGATAATCATAAAATATGTAAATCCATATGAAGATATTAATATACTAATGAAACATAAAATTATATATAGTTAATTCAGTATGTTCTGCCTTCATTTATTGACTAGAAACCTGCAAAAATGCATATTTTACCCTTAATTGGTATAGCCATGTAAAGTCCCAGCCCACTCTTAAACATTTGAGGCAAGTATGATCAGTTTTACAATTGAGAAAAGTTTATTTATTTACAGAGGACTTATCTATGGTTTTCAATTTTTAAAAAATGGATTATGTATTAAAATTATGATATGCTGTGACAACTTCATTTATCAATTTGGATTCTCAGATGATATAATTGATTCAAGGTCTTTATATAATGTTATCAGCTCTTGTTGTCTTTAGATCATCTATGCACTTAATCTGTTTTAACACTATCCATTCAAGTATTAATTATTTTCTTATCGATCATATTATAAGCACAGATTTTTGCCTGCAAACATATTCCATGTGCTTTAAAGTGCATTATTAATTCACTTCAGGTCAATTCAGCTGCTCAGTAGTGTCTGACTCTGTGACCCCATGGACTGCAGTACACCAGGCTTCCCTATCCACCACCAACTCCCAGAGCTTACTCAAACTCATGTCCATTGAGTGGTTTTGAATCCAACCATCTCATCTTCTGTTGGCCCCTTCTCCTGCCTTCAATCATTCCCAGCATCAGGGACTTTTCAAATGAGTCAGTTCTTCCCATCAAGTGGCCAAAATATTGGAGTTTCAGCTTCAGCATCAGTACTTCAGTACATCAGTACAATGAATATTCAGGATTGATTTCTTTAGGGTGGACTGGTTGGATCTCCTTGCAGTCTAAAGGACTCTCAAGAGTCTTCTCCAACACCACAGTTCAAAAGTATCAGTTGGCGCTCAGCTTTCTTCACAATCCAAATCTCACATCCATACATGACCACTGGAAAAACTATAGTCTTGACCAGACGGACCTTCGTTGGCAAAGTAATGTCTCTGCTTTTTAATCTGATGTCTAGGTTGGTCATAACTTTCCTTCCAAGGAGCTAGAATTTTTGAATTTCATCCTGCAGTCACCATCTGCATTGATTTTGGAGCCCCCCTGCCCCACACCCCCCCCCCAAAAAAAAAAAAAAAAACTCTGTAACTATTTCCATCGTTCCCCATCTATTTGCCATGAAGTGATGGGACCAGATACCATGATCTAAGTTTTCTGAATGTTGAACTTTAGCCAACTTTTTCACTCTCCTCTTACCCTTTCAACTATAGGCTCTTTAGTCCTTCTTCTCTTTCTGCCATAAGGATGGAATCATCTGCATATCTGAGGTTGTTGATATTTCTCCCAGCAATCTTGATTCCAGCTTGTACTTCCTCCAGCCCAGTGTTTCTCATGATGTACTCTGCATAGAAGTTAAATAAGCAGGGTGACAATATACAGCCTTGACATACTCCTTTTCATATTTGGAATCAGTCTGCTGTTCCATGTCCAGTTCTAACTGTTGCTTCTTGACCTGCCTGCAGATTTCTCAGAGGGCAGGTCAGGTAGTCTGGTATTCCCATTTCTTGAAGAATTTTCTACAGTTCGTTGTGATTCACACAGTCAAAGGCTTTGGCATAGTCAATAAAGGAGAAGTAAATGCTTTTCTGGAACTCTCTTGCTTTTGCAATGATCCAAAGGATGTTGGCAATTTGATCTCTCGTTCCTCTGCCTTTTCTAAATTCAGCTTGAGCATCTGGAAATTAATGGTTCATGTACTGTTGAAGCCTGGCTTGGATAATTTTGAGCATTGCTGTGCTAGAGAGTGAGATGAGTGCAATTGTGCTATAGTTTGAAGATTCTTTAGCATTGCTTTTCTTTGGGATTGGAATGAAAACTGACTTTTTCAGTCCTGTGGCCACTGCTGAGTTTCCCAAATTTGCTGGCATATTGAGTCCAGCACTTTCACATCATCATGTTTTAGGATTTGAAATAGCTCAGCTGGAATTCCATCACCTTCACTAGCTTTGTTCTTAGCCTAAGGCTCGCTTGACTTCGCATTCCAGAATGTCTGGCTCTAGGTTAATGATTACACCATTGTAATTATCTGGGTCATGAAGATCTTTTGTATATAGTTCTTCTTTGAATCCTGCTACCTCTTCTTAATATCTTCTGCTTCTGTTATATCCATACTATTTCTGTCCTTTATTGAGCTCGTCTTTGCATGAAATGTTCCCTTGATATCTCTAATTTTCTTGAAAAGATCTCTAGTATTTCCCATTCATTATTTTCCTCTATTTCTTTGCATTGATCACTGAGGAAGGCTTTCTTATCTCTCCTTGCTATTGTTTGGAACTCTGCGTTCAATTGGGCATATCTTTCCTTTTCTCTTTTGCCTTTAACTTTTCTTCTTTTCACAGCTATTTGTAAGGCCTCCTCAGACAACCATTTGGCCTTTTTGCATTTCATTTTCTTGGGGATGGTTTTGATCACTGCCTCCTGTACAATGTCACGAACCTCTGTCCATGGTTCTTCAGTCACTCTGTCTATCAGATCTAATCTCTTGAAGCTATTTGTCACATCCACTGTATAATCATAAGGGATTTGATTTAGGTCATACATGAATGGTCTCCTGGTTTTTCCTGCTTTCTTCAATTTAAGTCTGAATTTGTCAATAAGGAGTTCATAATCTAAGCCACAGTCAGCTCCTGATCTTGTTTTTGCTGACTGTGTAGAACTTCTCCATCTTTGGCTGCAAAGAATATAATCAATCTGATTTTGATATTGACCATCTGATGATGTTCATGTGTACAGTCTTCTCTTGTGTTGCTGGAAGAGTGTGTTTGCTATGACCATTGTGTTTTCTTGGCAAAACTTAGCCTTTGCCCTGCTTCATTCTGAACTGCAAGGCCAAATTTGCCTGTTACTCCAGTTATTTCTTGACTTCCTACTTTTTCATTCCAGTCCCCTATAACGAGAAAGACATCTTTTTTTGGGTGTTAGTTCTAGAAGGTCTTGTAGGTCTTCATAGAACCATTCTACTTCAGTTTCTTCAGTATTACTGGTCAGGGCATAGACTTGAATTATTCTGATATTGAATGGTATGCCTTGGAAATGAATAGAGATCATTCTATCATTTTTGAGATTGCACTTCTTACATCTCAACTGCATTTTGGAGTCTTTTACTGGCTATGAGGGCTACTCCATTTCTTCTAAGGAATTCTTGTCCACAGTAGAAGATATAATGGTCATCTAAGTTAAATTCATCCATTCCAGTCCATTTTAATTTGCTAATTCCTAAAATGTCAATGTTTACTCTTGCCATCTCCTGTTTGACCACTTCCAATTTGCCTTGATTCATGGACCTAACATTTCAGTTTCCTATGCAGTATTGCTCTTTACAGCTTTGGAATTTACTTCCATCACCAGTCACATCCACAACTGGGTGTTGTTTTTGCTTTGGCTCCATCTCTTCATTCTTTCTGGAGTTATTTATCCACTGATCTCCAGTAGCATATGCTTTTTAGTACATTGTTGCTTAGACAGTCTTAAAATCAAATAGTCAAAAATTTCAATTTAAGAAAATATGGCTCGCCTTCCCAATATATACTATCATTATTTCTTCCAGATATATGGCATGTAAGTATTGTTTTTGTTATAATTTTTATTATTTATTAAATAATTTTAATTATTAAAGTCAAGTTAGAAACTGTATAAATGGGAAAACAGTTTCAAAATACATTTAATATACAGAATGTCAAAATACATAAATATTACACATTTGCTCATACAATAATAGTAAACATTATTGAAAATTTGAATATTTTTGTATTCCTAAGTATCTTATATGGTGTTTTATTTCTTTTACCCTTAGTCATAGTCCTCAGATAACTGAAAAAGCCTGAGATATCTTGGAAAGAAAGTCAATTGTAAGAGTATTCAATACATTTCTTCCTAAAAGTAGAAAAAAACATAAAGAATGAAGTAGGAAAGAGAGAAAATAAAATGCAAATGGCAGGAGAAAAGGAAAAGAATACTAAGATTTTAAGGAACAAATACAAATAAAGCAAAAGTAGCTTCAGAGAATTCAATATGTAGAATCACTATATATAGGTAACTATTTGAAGGAAAAATAGATGTCATGTTTGATGAAAAGGACATCCAAGGAAAAACATTGTCAACTGATTCAGAATATGCTGAGTATACTAAAGTCTAGTTGAGAGCAAGATTGCATGGATTTGTATCAATGGAACTAAAGACTTCTAGTTTTTCATTTTCTTCAATTGTCCTTATATTAGTGTATGAGATCTGACTTCTTGGCTCCTCTGATAAGTCTAAAATATATAGAGAGATGAAAAAGTGAATGATTGGGTCTTAGATTATACTCAGCTGATAAGCAGGATATTTCTGTTTTAAAAGTACTGAAATTAAGTGAAAAGAACAAGACCCTGGTTCAAATTCTGAAGGAGGAAGAAAAAAATGATTGTGACTGATGAGAACACATTAGCTTTTATATTTCCTATTTTATCAAAATACCCTACATCAAAAAGTTTATCAAAAACCTTTTCTGGGGGAGAAGATAGAACAAAAGTTAATATACCCATGTTAGATAAGACTCTGGGTCCAAAAATCTAGATAATATTTTGGGATTAAATAGGAATCAAAAGTCTAAACTAGATCAGCAAACTATCACCAGGTTTACTCATACTGCAAGTGAAAGTCACAGAGAAGTAAAATGTTTAGGCAGGAGTAAACATTAAAATATAGCATAACAGTAAAAATATTAAGCACGTGGGGGATCCACAACAATCAGGAATCAGGAATTAACTACAAAGAGAAGACTTGAAAACAAACACTTTATCCAAAGTGAAGAGCATCATCTAGGAAAGATTCATTGTTCTAGTGGAGGTAGCAGTAATTCCCAGCATAGGTAACCAAGTTCCAATAGACTCTGTTGAGCAATGCATTGTTATAAGAGTTGTGAAAGAATTTTTCCTGGCATACAGTTCTCATATAAGTGTGATTTATGAAGATTCAGTGGAATAAAATCACCATAACTCTTTGAGGGCCAAGATCATAGTTATTCTAGATTCTGGATAGTAGCTGACATTGAAATATGTGCTTTCTTTATTTAATCCTTGAGTAAACAAACAAACAAAAAACAGTAATTCACAGTTCAGTTAGTAAAAACAAAATAAGGCATTATGGTAAACAAAATTCTAAAATGATCACAAGGATTCTTGCACCTTCATAGATGCTCCTTATATAATTTCATCTCAAGTTTGGATGGGAGTAATCAATATGATTAGACAAAATTCCTATGATTTAAGTGACATTTAATAGAAAACCAAAGGGGTTTTGCAATCAGTTGTTTTGAATTAATCATGTTTCTTTTTAGGTCAGGTGGGCTTGACCTAATCAGTTGTGGTTTTAAAAGATACTGGAAACAACAAAAGATATTCCTCTTGAAAGTGTTCAAAAGCAAGTTGCTGTGAGAAGGGGCAACCATGTGGTAAGGAACTCAGGATGGTTTCTAGAAGCTGAGAGGGATCTTCAGTTGATAGGTGGCAAGTATATAAGGATTCACTTTATACAAGCTTAAGGAAATGAATCTCTCCATGGCCTTGAACAAGACTTGAAACAGAATCTTCTATAGCGAAGCCTCCAGATGAGCCAGTACCCTGGCAGACAACCTGAATTCAGTTCTATCAAATGCCAAACTGTTTCCAGACTTCTGATCTGCAGAAACTTTGAGATACAGAGTGTTGTTTGAAGGTGCAAACACTTTTGGATAATTTTTAAGTAAGCCATCAGTAATTGCTAAGGTATATTATAAATGTATTTAGCTTATTATTAAACAATGTTTTGAAATTCTCATCATTGCCTTCCTTCTTAAATGAATTAAATATGAAAGTCAGAAAAATCTGATAATTTCATTTCTGTATCTGTTGTGGTAAAGCCATAAAATAGTCCCTACAGTATCATAATACTTTACAACTTTGTAATAGATTTAGATATTAGATATAGATTTGGAAATTCAGGAGGTATCAAAACAAAGCACATGAGGAGACAGGTCTGAAAATAGTAAATGCTAGCCCTGAGAGTGTAAGAAGTACACATACTAGTGAGAAGTGCACTTACTAGTATTGAATATCAATGAGGCATAATTGCTGGATGCTTTCATATTCAAGCTTAGCAAAATAAAGCTGTCTAATTTTAAAATGTTGAAAATGTCAATGTATGCAAATTTGAGGAAGGGTTGGAAATCATAGGGTAACAGAAGGGAAGAAAGAAAGGAGATGAAATCCTACAATTAGATTTCCCTGATATGAATATGAAATGTAAAATGCATATAAAAGAACCCAGTAGTAACTTTTCAATTGCCAATGTCACCATGTTCTACAAAATGATAAGTGGAGAGTTTGTGTTAAGAAAGATGAATGACCTTAAACTTTATAACCTGTTAAATAGAATTTTAAAGTTAATAAATGTGCTGTTTCCCTTAAGATATTATCACCAGTGCAACAAATATAAAGTACATAGTTCAGAAAATACTAGAGGTCTTTTGTAAACCTATTACCAATATGAATATTTTTATGACAGATCAAATTATCACCTCCCTGCATTCTCAATATACAGAAATTTATAGCCCGTTAAATGGAGATAATATGTATAACTTCCTTTTTTCTCTCTTTGCTCTGAAGGTTTTTAAAAAATATCTTAACAGCTACTATCCTCTAGGGATACTTAAAGCAGATTACACCTTGGTTAACTTGATTTTTTCAAATTATATTTTATCTATTTTTTAATGGGTAACAGAGTCACAAGGAAAAAAAAAATAGTATACAATGAAAAATAAGCATTCTTTTTACCCACCCACCTCGGCTTTCCCTTTTTCAGATTCCGTGGTGGTTGCAATTGTCCATCCTCTTGTGTGTTCTTACAAAAATATTATATGTGTGTATACATATATATTTTTGTGTATATGTGTACTTAAAGAAACTCCCCTTACCAACTGCTAGTGCTACTGTCAATAGGCAATTTCTGTTAACTAAGTTTCTATTCCTGATGGTTAATTTAATTTCTTTAAATAACATAGTAATATTTCCAGATCCAATATTAATTAAAGAGACTATTAACTTTTTGAAACAGTAAATACAAATTTGGCTGACTTTACCATTATCCCCATTTTGGTCTTGAAATTTCTTATTCTATCAACTACTGAAACCTAATAATTAAAACTTAAAGCCCCTACAGACAATTAATAGAACAGAAAATCCTAGTGTACAGAAATATATGAAAGGTTACTCTATCTGAACAATGAAAAAAATAAAAATAAAATTTCAATTTGATACAATGCTAATCATGTGATCTGGGTGAGCTACATGAACATTTATATAACTATGATAAAGGGTAATTTGATTATACCCAGAAAAGCTTGAAATGCATATGCTCAGAAATTTCATTTAATTTCTATATGAGAAACTCACAAAAATGCATGAGGAGCTATGTAAAGAACATTCACTGCAACACTGAACAAGAAGTCCACATACCAACATACAGTAAATGTGTAGGGCTTCATTGGTGGCTCAGATGGTAAAGAATCTGCCTGTAATGTGGGAGACCCAGGTTTGATCCCTGGGTTGGGAAGATCCTCTTGAGAAAGGAATGGTCACCCACTCCAGTATTCTTTGCCTGGAAAATTCCATGGACAGAAGTGTCTGGTGGGCCATGGGGTTGCAAAGAGTCAGATATGACTGAGCAACTAACACATATAAAATAAAAAAGTATGAAATCATACATGGAAATGATAATCATCTAATTTAATGTAGTGATAATATCTGCATGTGAAGGAGTATGGAGAGATATAGGAATGTGATCCTGTATGATAAGTGAAGTACACAGTGAGGGTAGATGCTTATTAGCCCTTTGCTATTTACTAAACTGTGTATATATTTATTTTATTCTTTATACTTATTGTAGGTTTGATAGATTTCATAAATTTGGGGATTTGAATTCAGTTCTTTTACTCATTTCTATCTTTACATTGGGGGCATCAGAATGAGTAGAAATGACAAATGGGACAAATTTTCATTTTAACCTAAAATATTCTATTTCTTTTAGTGATTAATACAATAATTAATACATATAATTAATTCAGTATATTTTACTTGTATAGAGAATTTTATAATATTTAGCTATGAATCATAGTCATAGTTAATCATATCTTTGTCTTCAGTAAACTGGGAAAGAACTAACTTGCATTTTGATATGAGGGGGGATGATTTGGGAGAATGGCATTGAAACATGTATAATATCATATAAGAAAGGAATCGCCAGTCCAGGTTTGACGTAGGATACAGGAAGCTTGGGGCTTGTGCACTAGGATGACCCAGAGGGATGGTATGGGAAGGAAGGTGGGAGGGGGGTTCAGGATTGGAAACACGTGTACACCCATGACGGATTCATGTTGATGTATGGCAAAACCAATACAATACTGTAAAGTAAAAATAAATAAATAAAATAAAACACTTGTTCAAAAAAAAAAAAGATACTGTGACAAAATCAGTAGTAAAATCTTATGCATATTTTAAAGTATAGAGTGAATATCAAGTTATATTTAGAGAAGAGATGAATTATGGAGAAAAATATGGCTAGCAATAAAAAAAAGAGAAAGGAAGAGATTTTCTTACGTGCTTTGAAGTCTACATACTGGTCCAATAAAATAAATGGGACTCAATAATTCACACAGCAACCATCATTTCCAGACTTTAATCTCATATTAATAAAAAAAATCCTGTTGACTTGCAGGCTTATTTGAATTAATTATATTATGTGCTCAGAAGCTGTGAAAACTAAACAACACACATTATTGAAGAGTGATTTAAGAAGTAAGATTAGAATTGTTTAAGAGCTTTTAAATTCAAGAGAAGCAATTGCTCCAATATGCACAACAACATAGGCTGCTTTTCTACATTAAGCTAATAGATTCAAACAACTAAAGGAGAGTGAAATTGATTCCTTCAATAGTTTAATCAGCTACAGAGTTTATTAGTGTTTCACACTAATGGTACTGTTGTTTGCTTGCCTTCTTTTTTAAAACTTTGCATTCAAATTTCATACAAACACAGATTTTAGGCTAAATTTCTTGAAATGATAAACTCCCAAATATACTAGAAATATGCTTAAAAAGAAAGTGTAAAAGATTGGCATGAGGATGTTTTATCTGCATTAATTATGGAGAGCCTGCTATATGCTGGGGGCATGTATTCCATCCTGAAGTAAATTGAACTGTTTTTAAATTGGTTTACTCTTTCACTTTTCACTTTCATGCATTGGAGAAGGAAATGGCAACCCACTCAGTGTTCTTGTCTGGAGAATCCCAGGGACGGGAGAGCCTGTGGGCTGCCATCTATGGGGTCACACAGAGTCGGACATGACTGAAGTGACTTAGCAGCAGCAGCAGCAGCAGCAGCAGCACCCTTTTTATCACATTTTCAGCCATTTTCCACTTCCAGTTATGATCTCTATGGTAGGTGGTTAGAAGCTTTTTTACATTTGTGTGGTAACCCCTCAGATGTGGGATGTACACCTCATGCTCAAAATTTGTTTTAATGAGACTTGATTGTTGGTGTTCAGTCACTAAGTTGTATCTGCCTCTTTGTGACCCCATGGACTGCAACATGCTGGGCTTCCCTGTCCTTCACTACTTGCTCAAACCCATGTCCAGTTGAGTGGGTGATGTCATCCAACCATCTCATTCTCTGTAGACTCGATTTGAGAGTGCCATACAAGCAACAGAAGGGCATGAAAAAGTTTATTGCTCACATAATGAGGCTTTGGGGGAATTAACAGGGCATACTCTTAACCTGGTCCAAGGTTGGCCTGCAAGAGGGGAAAAGGAAACTGGCTTGACTTTTACAATTGTTAAGTAGCAGAGCTGAAGGTGGAGAAGGCAATGGCAACCCACTCCAGTACTCTTGCCTGGCAAATCCCATGGACGGAGGAGCCTGATAGGCTTCAGTCCATGGGGTTGCTAGGAGTCGGACACGACTGAGAGACTTCACTTTCACTTTTCACTTTCATGCATTGGAGAAGGAAATGGTAACCCACTCCACTGTTCTTGCTTGGAGAATCCCAGGGACGGGAGAGCCTGGCGGGCTGTCGTCTATGGGGTTGCACAGAGTCGGACACGACTGAAGCGATTTAGCAGCAGCAGCAGAGCTGAAGGGAGTATCCTTATGCTGGTGAGAGCTTGCATGCATTACTTCTCCACCAGTTCAAAAGCAGGAGATACCTTAGCTTTCTTATTAGCTTGTCCAGACATGGATCAGAAGGGAGGTGGCAGTGGTGGAACTTGAAATCTGTATGTGATCAAATACAAAAAAAATGGTTTCACATTTATAATAATCTTAATGTATCAGAAAATGCTAAATAATGATACTACCTAATTCTTTTTCCCTTTGATCACGTTGCTATATTATATACTTCAGAAATTGAGGCAGTCAGGAATAGCTCTGTGACTGGGTTTTAATAGCTGAGTTTTGAGAGTAAGTGACACCAAAACTTCTGGGTCTACATTTAAAATATAACACATAATATTAATTATGTTTCCTGCTTAGATGCCGAGTACCACAATCATATTTATCAGGACACATGTTTACATGTTTAACATGAATTACACATGTTAAAATCTGTAACTACTCTACCAATTCATTGCTTTCCCAACCATTTTTTTAAATTGCTTTCTGCTCCAAATGAAATAAGTCTTTTGGCAGAGTTTATAGTTTTCATGACCTGTTCTACCTGATATTAGAATTTCTATTCTAACTAAGCCAAGTAGCGTATATCAGAGAAGCCTCAGGCACAGTACACAGACTTGCACTCTTCTCATCCAAAGTTTGATACTTTTTTAAGGAAAAAAAGCTTCAAATTTGTTGCAGTTATTTGATCATGTTCCAGAGTGCTAAAACAGCTACTTCTCACAATTTTGTCCAGCTTTGTAATGCCTTTCAGCATGTGATTTTGCCAAACTTCTAAATTTATTATGCCATAATTTCTGCATCCCTCATTTCTATTGAATTCCTTTCTTCTTCTCTGATTTATATCTTTTAGTTTCTTTAAAACAATTTAGTGGTATCTGTTCACATAGTGGTATATCGGTTTTAGCTTTAATTTGATCTGTATTTATGAAGTAATGTTTTTCTCTTATTTGTATTTTTTCTGAGTTCAGATATTATTTTTAATTTTTTTCAGTTTGTGCAATTACTAAACTATTTCACATTAAGCTAATCCTGATGTATGCTTCTTTTATTGATATCACTATTTTCAAAATTTCATATTCATTTGATTTTGATATACTGGTTTACACATTTCATCTGATTATGGGCCTGTCATTAGAGCAAGACTTCATTGTTTTTCTCACTGTTCCCTTCTCCTGCTCCATATGAAATTCCTCTTGCCTTTTCCCTACTGACCATGTTCTACACAAATTAGTTGATATTCTTAGTAATGTCTATTCATTCTAGAATTTTGTTCTGGCAGGTTGTTTTTGCCAGCTAGATTTTTAGGCCTTTTTGTTAGGGCTCAATGTATATCAACATTCAGATATTTGTCTCAGTTCAGTTCAGTCACTCAGTCGTCTCTGACTCTTTGTGACCCCATGCATTGTAGCACGCCAGGCCTCCCTGTCCATCACCAACTCCCAGAGTTCACTGAAACTCATGTTCATCGAGTCGGTGGTGCCATCCAGCTATCTCATCCTCTGTTGTCTCCTTCTCCTGCCCCCAATCCCTTCCAGCATCAGAGTCTTTTCCAATGAGTCAACTCTTCGCATGAGGTGGCCAAAGTACTGGAGTTTCAGCTTTAGCATCAGTCCTTCCAAAGAACACTCAGGACTGATATCCTTTAGAATGGACTGGTTGGATCTCCTTGCAGTCCAAGGGACTCTCAAGAGTCTTCTCCAACACCACAGTTCAAAAGCATCAATTCTTTGGCACTCAGCTTTCTTCACAGTACAACTCTCACATACATGCATGACCACTGGAAAAACCATAGCCTTGATTAGACAGACGTTTGTTGGCAAAGTAATGTCTGTGCTTTTGAATATGCTATCTAGGTTGGTCATAACTTTCCTTCCCAGGAGTAAGTGTCTTTAAATTTCATGGCTACAATCACTATCTGCAGTGATTTTGCCTACCTGCTGTATATATTAATTCATGCATATTTCATTCAGCTCAGATTGAAACTCAAAACTTGATTTGACTTTATGTCTCTCTGATAAGGTTGGCAAATGTCGTTTCAGAGTGCAGACTCACTTATGTAATGAAGATTTGTTGGAGAGTTCTGTTTTCTGCAGTTCACAAGATTAGTTCATGCTTTTTTTATTATTCTCTTGCTCCCTTTTAAAATATATTTTTTAATTATCATACAGACGTTGTTGCTTTTGGTGACTATTTCTAGTTTGTGACTTATGAGAGTACCTTGTTACCTAAGTTTTATTGCTTAGTTTACAGAAGTTGCTTTTATATGCTAGTTGCTTTTATATGACATTTTTATGTCTACAGGATAGGTACTTAGGAGACCTATTTGACACCATGTTACCTTGCTGTTAGCTGGTCTTTTGAGTGTTTCTCTGCTTTAAACTGGTCTTTTAAATAGTTCTCTTAACAGTTTGAAAGAAATAGAAACAAACGTGAGACTTAAATGATATTGGACAGGAGAAGAAAGGACAATAAACCCATGTGTGTGTGTGTGTGTGTGTGTTAGTTGCTTAGTTGTGACCGACTCTCTGCAACCCCATAGACTGTAGCCCACCAGGCCCCTCTGTCCACAGGATCCTCCAGGCAAGAACACTGGAATGGGTTGCCATTTCCTTCTCCAAAAGGAACTATAGAAAGAAAGAAAGTGAAGTTGCACAGTCATGTCTGACTCTTTGTGACCACATGGACTGCAGCCTACCAGGCTCCTCCATCCATGGAATGTTTCAGGCAAGAGTACTAGAGTGGATTGCCAGTTCCTTTTCCTTGCAATAAACCCATACAATGTGAGAGTTGTTTGTGCAGGCTGATGATACTTAGCCTGGTGAAAATGAAAAATCAAGAGAGGCATAACTATTATAGTTTTCAAAGTTTTAATTTTGAACTAATTTATTAGGCTTATAAAAAGTTACAGAAATATTACATGGAGTTTCAGTTTACACTTAACTCAAACTCCTCTACTGTTATCTAGTACAGAAATAACACATTTACCAAAAGCGACAAATTAATGCTAGATAGTTAGAACAGGGAAACAGGGCCCAAAATGGCAGTCAAGAATGGTGACAGGCTACAGGAAAACTTACTCACAGTCCTTTCCCTGATTGGACCTGTGTTCATGCTTCATTTGAAAGATGTCCCTCTTCCCTGATTGGTCTCAGGCTTATGTCTCATTTGCATAAGAGAAATCATGGACAGGAGTGAAAACCTCTGGCAGGAAAACATGCCCCCTTTCCTGGTTGATCTTGAGTTCATGCCTCATTTATATAGGGCACAACCAATCGAGCCCCAGGAACCATCAAAGAGGGAACCAAGATGGGTCAATACCACTTCAAAGTGGGTTAGTCTGCTTTCCCGGCTCTAGAGTGTATTGCTTGTTTAATAAACCCTGCCTGCTTGAGCTGACCTGGTCTGTTGTCTCAATTCTTTCCTACAAGGAGACAAGAACCAAGGGAGAAGAATTGACTCAACGTGAAGAAGGGCCCAATAATCTTATGTAAACTGCAGACTTTCATTAGTTTTATTTCCTCCAGCAATGATCATTTTTTTCTGATTCAGTATTCAAAATTTTCATATTTCATTTTTGGTAATTCCCTAAGTTTTTCTTGTCTTTCACAACCTTGAGAAATTTGATGGACCCTGGTTAGTTATTTCATATCAGCTCCCTCAGTTTTGGATTGCCTGGCGTTTTCTCATGATTAGAATAAAGAAACATATTTTGATCAGATCACCTCAGAAATTATGTGTCCTCAGTGCATCACATCAGGATGTCAAAATATCTCATTATATGTTGCAGGTAATAGTAATCCTGATCACTGTGGAGTTTCTCTACTACTATGTTACATTTTTTGCTCTCTTTATAATATTTAATATCCTAGAAACACTTTGAACATATAACTATACAATATTTTATGCTCTCACATGCTAAATTATTATCCATGTGAAGATTTTGTCTGCAGCCATTATTACTGTGATATCTGATTAATGTTGATTTTTAATTTCCCTATTTTCTTCTCTTTTAAATTTTTAGAATGCTTATCTCCCTTATATTTAGCGACCTTCTTCTATTACCATCCCCATGGAAAACAAATGCAAAAAAGCAAAATGGCTGTCTGCGGAGGCCTTACAAATAGCTGTGAAAAGAAGAGAAGCAAAAGGCAAAGGAGAAAAAGAAAGATATAAACATCTGAATGCAGAGTTCCAAAGAATAGCAAGAAGAGATAAGAAAACCTTCCTCAGTTATCAATGAAAAGAAATAGAGGAAAATAACAGAATGGGAAAGTCTAGAGATCTCTTCAAGAAAATTAGAGATACCAAGGAACATTTCATGAATAGATGGGCTTGATAAAAGACAAAAATGGTATGGACCTAAGAGAAGCAGAAGATATTAAGAAGAGGTGGCAAAAATACACAGAAGAATTGTACAAAAAAAAATCTTCACCACCCAGATAATCACAATGATATGATCACTGACCTAGAGCCAGACATCCTGGAGTGTGAAGTCAAGTGGGCCTTAGAAAGCATCACTATGAACAAAGCTAGTAGAGGTGATGAAATTCGAGGTGAGCTATTCCAAATCCTAAAAGATGATGCTGTGAAAGTGCTGCACTCAATATGCCAGCAAATTTGGAAAACTCAGCAGTGGCCACAGGACTGGAAAAGGTCAGTTTTCATTCCAATCTCAAAGAAAGGCAATGCCAAAGAATGCTCAAACTACAGCAGAATTGCATTCACCTCACATGCTAGTAAAGTAATGCTCAAAATTCTCCAAGCCAGGCTTCAGCAATACGTGAACTGTGAACTTCCTGATGTTCAAGCTGGTTTTAGAAAAGGCAGAAGAACCAGAGATCAAATTGCCAACATCCGCTGGATCATGAAAAAAGCAAGAGAGTTCCAGAAAAACATCTATTTCTGCTTTATTGACTATGCCAAAGCCTTTGACTGTGTGGATCACAATAAACTGTGGAAAATTCTTCAGGAGATGGGAATACCAGACCACTTGACCTGCCTCTTGAGAAATCTGTAAGCAGGTCAGGAAGCAACAGTTAGAACTGGACATGGAACAATAGACTGGTTCCAAATAGGAAAAGGAGTACGTCAATGCTGCTTATTGTCACCCTGCTTATTTAAGTTATATGCAGAGTACATCATGAGAAATGCTGGGCTGGAAGAAGCACAAGCTGGAATCAAGATTGCCAGGAGAAATATCAATAACCTTAGATATGCAGATGATACCACCCTTATGGCAGAAAATGAAGAGGAACTAAAAAGCCTCTTGAAGAAAGTGAAAGAGGAGAGTGAAAAAGTTGGCTTAAAACTCAACATTCAGAAAACGAAGATCATGTCATCCGGTCCCATCACTTCATGGGAAATAGATGGGGAAACAGTGGAAACACTGTCAGACTTACTTTTTTTGGGCTCCAAAATCACCGCAGATGGTGGCTTCAGCCATAAAATTAAAAGACGCTTACTCCTTGGAAGTAAAGTTATCACCAACCTAGGTAGCATATTCAAAAGCAGAGACTTTACTTTGCCAACAAAGGTCCATCTAGTCAAGGCTATGATTTTTCCTGTGGTCATGTATGGATGTGAGAGTTGGACTGTGAAGAAGGCTGAGCACCGAAGAATCGATGCTTTTGAACTGTGGTGTTGGAGAAGACTCTTGAGAGTCCCTTGGACTGCAAGGAGATCCAACCAGTCCATTCTGAAGGAGATCAGCCCTGGGATTTCTTTGGAGGAATGATGCTGAAGCTGAAACTCCAGTACTTTGGCCACCTCATGAGAAGAGTTGACTCATTGGAAAAGACCCTGATGCTGGAAGGGATTGGGGGCAGGAGGAGAAGGGGACAACAGAGAATGGGATGACTGGATGGCATCACTGACTCAATGGATGTGAGTCTGGGTGAACTCCGGGAGTTGGTGATGGACAGGGAGGCCTGATGTGATGGAATTCATGGGGTCACAAATAGTCGGACACGACTGAGTGACTGAACTGAACTGATGGATTATATTTTATCATTACATTACCATATTCATACTTTGGTGGCTCAAATTGTTCCAGTTTCGATCTTTAGAAGTTCCATCATGTTGACTGCCCTGTCCTTTAAGCATGCATGCTCACTCAGTCATGCCTGACTCTTTGTGACCTCATGGACTGCAGTATGCCAGGCTTTCCTGTCCTTCACTATCTCCTACATTTTGCTCAAACTCATATTCATTGAGTTAATGATGTAATCCAAGCCTCTGTCATTCCCTTCTACTCCTACCCACAATCTTTCCCAGCCTCAGGATCTTTTCAATGAGTTATGTTTTCATATCAGATGGCCAAAGTATTGGATCTTCAGCATCAGTCCTTCCAATGAATATTCATGGTTGATTTCCTTTAGGATTGACTGGCTTTGTTTCCTTGTTGTCCAAAGAACTATTAATAGTCTTCTCCAGCACCACTGTTAGAAAGCATTAATTCCTTGTCACTCAGCCTTCTTTATCGTCCAACTCTCACATCCGTACATGATTACTAAAATCACATGTACACCACATCGTCTTAAGTCAATCATCTGTTTATGGGCACTTGTTGTTTCTATTCTTGCCTATTTTAAGTAAAGCTTCAGTGAACATTGGAGTACATGTATCTTTTTGAGTCAGAGTTTTTGTTTTTGACAGACACATACCCAGAAGTAGAATCACTGAATCATATGGCAGTTCTATTTTCAGTCTGTTTAAGGAACATCCATACTCTTTTCCTAGTGGCTGCACCAGTGAATGAAGGTTTTCTTCTCTCCATACCTTCTCCAGCATTTATTATTAGAGTACTTTCTGATGATAGCCATTCTGGCCAATGCAAGGTGAAAACTCCTTGTGGTTTTGATTTGTATTTCTCTAATTAGTGATGTTGAGCATTGTCTCATGTGCCTGTTAGCCATCTGTATGTCTTCTTTGGAAAAATGTTTATTTAGAACTTCTGCCTATTTTTTGATTGGGTTGTTTACTTTTTTGATGTTGAGTTATCTGAGTTGTTATACATTTTGGATGTTAACCTCCTTGTAGGTAGTATCATTTGCAAATACTTTCTCACATTCTATATATTGTGTTTTGATTTTGTCAATGATTTCCTTTGCAGTGCATGACCACTTAAGTTCAACGAGGTCTCATTTGCTTATTTTTGCCTTTATTTCTTTTTAAGTATGTTCCCTGGAGGGTAGACCTTTGTTATGGAGAAAATTATGAATGTATTCCAAAATGGTTACATTTTTTACTCTGTGCTACCAAAATCAAAGGGCATCTTTCATGGCCCTTCTCCATGAAAGCCTGGTGGAGCTTTTGGAGGCAAAATTAATTAAAGTTGGGAATTCAGCAGGCTTATAAGAGTACAGTCCATGGATTTTTCTCATTGTCTTACTAATCCTTACTAAATCTCCAGTAATTTGTCAAAATTGATGTGTAAGTGTTTTTATTATGTTACTGTATAGCTATATTTTTAGGGTCTACAAAATCACTGCAGATGGTCATTGCAGCCATGAAATTAAAGGACGCTTACTTCTTGGAAGGAAAGTTATGACCAACCTAGATAATATATTGAAAAGCAGAGACATTACTTTGCCAACAAAGGTCTGTCTAGTCAAGGCTACGGTTTTTCCAGTGGTCACGTATGGATGTGAGAATTGGACTGTGAAGAAAGCTAAGCACCAAATAATTGATGCTTTTGAACTGTGGTGTTGGAGAAGATTCTTGAGAGTTCCTTGGACTGCAAGGAGTTCCAACCAGTCCATTCTAAAGGAGATCAGTCCTGGGTGTTCATTGGAAGGACTGATGCTAAAGCTGAAACTCCAATAATTTGGGCACCTCATGCGAAGAGTTGACTCATTGGAAAAGACCCTGATGCTGGGAGGGATTGGGAGCAGGAGGAGAAGCAGATGACAGAGGATGAGATGGCTGGATGGCATCACCAACTCAATGGACATAAGTTTGAGTGAACTCCGGGAGTTGGTAATGTACAGGGAGGCCTGGCATGCTGTGATTCATGGGGTCACAAAGAGCCAGACACGACTGAGCGACTGAACTGAACTGATACAGCTATAGATCATTCTGCCCCAGGTAATCAGATCTTGGCTGTGACTATCTATACTTGCCTAGTTCAGGGTGATAGTTTGTCCTATTACCTCAACTGTCCAACAAGTCTAACAAAAATTACTGCTTTGCATTTTATTTTGTTTTTCTTTTAGTGTAAGAATGGGATTAATGCCTTTCAAGCGCTTCATGTGCCAGAGCTGAAAACAAAAGTGATCTTCATGTTTTGTTTTAAAGTATTTTTTTTAAACTTAGTGCATTATGATCAGAATGACTTTTTCTACTTATAATATTCTTCTTTGGGCTTCCCTGGTGGCTCAAACAGTAAAGCGTCTGCCTGCAATGCGGGAGACCCAGGTTCTATCCCTGGGCGGGGAAGATCCCCTGGAGAAGAAAATGGCAACCCACTCCATTACTCTTGCCTGGAAAATTCCATGGACAGAGAAGCCTTGTAGGCTACAGTCCATGGGGTCACAAACAGTCAGACACGAGTGAGCGACTTAATCTTAGTGCATTATGATCAGAATGATTTTTTGTACTTATTCTTCTTTATTAAAGTTAATCATGTATACTTTTAACCTAGTGTATGATCTACTTTGTGAATGTATACTAGGCTCTTGAGAAGACTGTGTAGGATGTCGTGTTCAATATACATCATAAAGTCTACCCTGTTGATTATGTTGTTAGGCTTTTTCCTCTTTACCTATTTTTTCATCCACTTCATCTGTCTTTACTGAGTGTGATGTATTAAAGCTTGCTATTATTATTATGTTTATATTTGTGTCTTACCACATCTCTTTCAGTATGTACATAATTAAGGTGATTTATGTGTTATGTGTCTATTTACAATATTGTGTTGGTTTTAGTGTTGCAGCAAAGTAAGTCTATTATACATAAACTTATATCCACTCTTATAGATTCTTTCCCTATATAGGCCATTACAAAGTATTGAGTAAAGAAGATTTAAGTATCTAAGTAGACATTTCTCCGTAGAAGACATACAGATGATTCAAAAGCACATGAAAATATTCTCAACTTCAATAATTATTAGAGAAATGCAAATCAAAACTACAATGAGGTTATCACCAGTTGAGCCACAAAGGAAGCCCAAGAATACTGGAGTGGATAGCCTATCCCTTCTGCAGCAGATCTTCCCAACCCAGGAATTGAACTTGGGTCTCCTGCATTGCAGGCAGATTCTTTACCAACTGAGCTATGAGGGAAGCCCACTAGTCATAATGGCCATCATAAAAAAAAACTATCAACAATAAATTCTGGTGAGGGTGTGGAGAAATGCAACCCTCCTACACGGTTGGTAGGATTGTAAACTGGTACAGACACTATATAGGATAGTATGAAGATTTCTTAAAACACTGAAAGTAGAGCTACCATATGATCTAGCAATCCCACTCCTGGGCATATATCTGGAGAAAACCATTATTTGAAAAGATCCATTGCAGTGTAATTTACAATAACCAGGACATGGACTCAACCTAAATGTCCATCAGCAGAGGAATAAATAAAGAAGATGTGGTGCATATATACAGTGGAATGTTGCTCAACTATAAAATTAATGAAATACGATTTGCAGCAACATGGATGGACCTAGAACTAGTTATACTGAGTGAAGTAAGGCAGAGAGATTAAGACAAATATCATATAATACTGATTCTATGTGGAATATAAAATATAAATAAATAAATAAATACAACAAATGAACTCAGAAATATGAATAGAGTACAGATGAAGAAAATAAACATCTTTACCAGGGGTAAGGGGTGGGGGTGGGGTTCAGAGGGATAAATTGGAAGATTGAGATTGATACATACACACTACTATATATAAAATTGATAACTAATAAGGGCCTACAGTATAGCACTCAGCCTTTGATAGGTCAGCTGGTAGATTGGAGGACTGCAGATGAATGACCATGGCCATCCTTAGATTGTTGGTTTGATTATGGCTTGAAGGAGAATGACTTGTTTTTTGCAGGCATCCCTGGTGACTCAAATGGTAAAGAATCTGCCTGCAGTGGGGTAAATCCAAGTTCAGTCCCTGGGTTGGGAAGATTCCCTGGAGAAGGAAATGGCAACCCATGCCAATATTCTTGCCTGGGAAATCCCATGGACAGATGAGCCTGGCAGGATAGAACAAGGAACTTTACTCAGTACTCTTCAATGGCCCATATGGATCACTATATTAAGCCTTTCTGTTTTACTTTGTTTCAGATGTGGGTCATATACAACAGGTCTTTTCTGGGAGCCATAGTGAAATCTATTTTTTTTTTTTAAACGGTTGATTTTTCTCTCTTACTGTTATGACTCATAAGATTTTTCTAATCCTGTATTAATATTTTATAATTTTATGTTTTTATTTTGCTGCATTTCTTTTTCTACAAGATATATATTCTTTTCTCCTTTACTTTTTTGTGTTTATTTAGGAAGGTTTATAATTTTCTGTGGTTCTTATTTTTTTGTTTATATTTAATGACCTCAGACCTTTAAAAACTTATTCATTAATTGTGATATCCTTTAATACAGAGCTTTTACCTATATGACAAACTTTTCACTTTTTCTTTTCCACTGCCATCACTTTTACATGTTTTAAAATTCTCACCAGTAATAGTTGATTGAAGTGTATTCATCCTGTTGAAATCTAATAGTCTTACTTATGACTTGAAGTTGATTTTCCTTTGTAAAGTTTTTCAGATTTTCTTTCTATTTATGAAAAGTTTCTTGGGTCATAGTATTTTGTTTGTTTGTTTTGACAATTTAAATACATTTGATTCTTTTCTAATTATTTTCATCTCTGCTAACCTTTTTCCTTTTTTTCTGTTATATTCCTTCTTTTGATTGCATGTCTTTCTATTTTCAGTGTTCTTTATTAAATTTCCATATGAATCTAATCTCCATGGGAACTTTGGAATTTAGTCTTCATCTCTGAAATTTTGTGATTTTCTTCCATATGTTTCTGGTTTCAATTTCTTCATTTGTCACTCTTTTTATCCATTTTTTAGTTTTTAAAATTTTTGATTTAACATAGTTTTGCATGTATTTGATACTTGTTTGAGTATATTTAACTCTGCAGTGTTGATTATATTTTCTTTTGGCTCATAACATTTTCTTTGGGTATTGTTCTTCATTTGATTTGTTTGGAAATTTGTTTTTAGATTTTCTGCTATAGCTACACAAAGACTTTATTTTCCTCTTACTGATTTTTATGATAATGAAATGTGTCATGATATTATTAGTTTAATGGTGCCCTCTTCTGTCAGAACAGCAAAATCTAGTAACTTTAGTATCTTTAAAAAAAAAAAAAAAGTTTATTACAGACATGTAAGAGGTTTTTGGAGAATTCCAAATTGATGGTTTATGTTTGCCTTTCAATACTTTAAAAATCTCTGTTTTCTTCATACCAGTTGCTAAAGGACTTTTCCCCCTTCCTTTTGCCTTTTTCTTTCCTCGCACAGAATCTTTGTATTGAAAGACCTGGCCTTTAAATCATGCAATCCTTTAACATTTTACTGACTTTTTAAAGTAGCACATATAGGCTTGAATTATGCCTGTTCAAGTAGCTGATAGTTTGAAACCTTTCCCTGTAGATCATGATTTAATCTATCTAGACACTTTTCCAGTGTTTTTGGTTTAGAGGAGATTTAATCTTGGTGGTTACTCAGTTATGCTCATGGTCCTTCCCTAGTCTCTCTCTTCTGTCCTCCCTGCTGTTTTTCTGTCTGCATTTGCTCTTCTGAAAACCTTACAGCTGGGCTGAGGTAGGGTGGCAGCCCAAGATGCTAAACACAGAAATTTGGTGATATCTTACTTCTTACTTACTGCTGTTTTGCTGTTGTTGTTGTTGTTTTTGCTATTTTGCAATTTGGCATCATCTGTCAGTAAGTTATGCTAATTATGCAGCTTCATGCTGAAATTGTTTTTTTCGTTCTTATTCTTTTATGTTATCTGGCAAGAATATTTGGAGACATGTATTGTTTATCATGCACCCAGGTTTATCATGCATCCACAAGATATGTTCTTGACTACATATCTTAAGACAGTGTTAAGAGTGTCGTTTAAAATAAGCATTAGATTTGAATATCTTTTATCTCTGGGGCAAAAAGAAGATCACTAAAGAAAGAAAAATTATATATCAATTTAAAGAATATCTATGAGTTAGAAATAAGAAAGATAAAAAGGGCTGCATTCAAATATACTATTTCCCATAAATAGAGCTGGTAAAACCTTTTTTAGAATAACTAATTGAGAAAAATGCTATGGAAATTTTAGATGCTATAGATCTTTAGCAATTATATAATTCAAAATGTAGATAAGCTACATTTCCTCTTATCACACATACAATTCTAAAGATCTATAATTTTTGATTTTCAAGTGCCTGGATACCAAATTTT
Source organism: Bos indicus x Bos taurus (assembly GCF_003369695.1). Lineage (NCBI taxonomy): Eukaryota > Metazoa > Chordata > Mammalia > Artiodactyla > Bovidae > Bos > Bos indicus x Bos taurus. Next base: position 79,142,442 of record NC_040081.1, on the reverse strand, counting down.
TAATTTATTTTACTTTTATAAATCACATCCTGCATTTGTTACTTTCTTATTCACCCTTCTTTTTCATATGTTTCCTGCTATATTTAGCTAACTATTTATGCTTCACCCTCTATGTTGTCCGTTTAACTTGTAAAACTCAATAATTTTTACATCCTTTAAATCTGCTACTGCAGTAATTCATATGTAGAATCCTACTAATATATATTTGACAGACATACTCTCTGAATGTACTTTATTACTGATCTTTAAATTTTGACAGATACTTATTTTGAAATTTAAGATGATAAATACTATTGGACTAAATTGTTTCACTTATTCTTTTTATTTTATTTTATTTTTTAACTTTACAATATTTTATTGGTTTTGCCATATATCAACATTAATCTGCCACAGGTATACACGTGTTCCCTATCCTGAACCTTCCTCCCTCCTCCCTCCCAGTACCATCCCTCTGGGTCGTCCAAGTGCACCAGCCCCAAGCATCCAGTATCGTGCATCGAACCTGGACTGGCAACTCGTTTCATATATGATATTATACATGTTTCAATGCCATTCTCCCAAACCATCCCACCCTCTCCCTCTCCCACAGAGTCCAAAAGACTGTTCTATACATCAGTGTCTCTTTTTCTGGGTCATAAGGCAGTTGTATTTCTAGTTTTTTAAGGAATCTCCACACTGTTCTCCATAGTGGCTGTACTAGTTTGCATTCCCACCAATAGTGTAAGAGTGTTCCTTTTTCTCCATGCCCTCTCCAGCATTCATTGCTTGTAGATTTTTGGGTCACAGCCATTCTGACTGGTGTGAAATGGTACCTCATAGTGGTTTTGATTTGCATTTCTCTGATAATGAGTGATGTTGAGCATCTTTTCATGTGTTTGTTAGCCACCTGTATGTCTTCTTTGGAGAAATGTCTATTTAGTTCTTTGGCCCATTTTTTTTTTTTTTCTAATTTTATTTTATTTTTAAACTTTACATAATTGTATTAGTTTTGCCAAATATCAAAATGAATCCACCACAGGTATACATGTGTTCCCCATCCTGAACCCTCCTCCCTCCTCCCTCCCCATACCATCCCTCTGGGTCGTCCCAGTGCACTAGCCCCAAGCATCCAGTATCGTGCATCGAACCTGAACTGGCAACTCGTTTCTTACATGATATTTTACATGTTTCAATGCCATTCTCCCAAATCTTCCCACCCTCTCCCTCTCCCACAGAGTCCATAAGACTGTTCTATACATCAGTGTCTCTTTTGCTGTCTCGTACACAAGGTTATTGTTACCATCTTTCTAAATTCCATATATATGCATTAGTATACTGTATTGGTGTTTTTCTTTCTGGCTTACTTCATTCTGTATAATAGGCTCCAGTTTCATCCACCTCATTAGAACTGATTCAGATGTATTCTTTTTAATGGCTGAGTAATACTCCATTGTGTATATGTACCACTGCTTTCTTATCCATTCATCTGCTGATGGACATCTAGGTTGCTTCCATGTCCTGGCTATTATAAACAGTGCTGCGATGAACATTGGCGTACACGTGTCTCTTTCCCTTCTGGTTTCCTCAGTGTGTATGCCTGGCAGTGGGATTGCTGGATCATAAGGCAGTTCTATTTCCAGTTTTTTAAGGAATCTCCACACTGTTCTCCATAGTGGCTGTACTAGTTTGCATTCCCACCAACAGTGTAAGAGGGTTCCCTTTTCTCCACACCCTCTCCAGCATTTATTATTTGTAGACTTTTGGATTGCAGCCATTCTGACTGGTGTGAAATGGTACCTCATAGTGGTTTTGATTTGCATTTCTCTGATAATGAGTGATGTTGAGCATCTTTTCATGTGTTTGTTAGCCATCTGTATGTCTTCTTTGGAGAAATGTCTATTTAGTTCTTTGGCCCATTTTTTGATTGATTCATTTATTTTTCTGGAGTTGAGCTGTAGGAGTTGCTTGTATATTTTTGAGATTAGCTGTTTGTCAGTTGCTTCATTTTCTATTATTTTCTCCCATTCTGAAGGCCGTCTTTTCACCTTGCTTTTAGTTTCCTTTGTTGTGCAGAAGCTTTTAAGGTTAATTAGGTCCCATTTGTTTATTTTTGCTTTTATTTCCAATATTCTGGGAGGTGGGTCATAGAGGATCCTGCTGTGATGTATGTTGGAGAGTGTTTTGCCTATGTTCTCCTCTAGGAGTTTTATAGTTTCTGGTCTTACATTTAGATCTTTAATCCACTTTCAGTTTATTTTTGTGTATGGTGTTAGGAAGTGTTCTAGTTTCATTCTTTTACAAGTGGTTTGCAGATGACATGATCCTCTACACTTATTCTTAAAATTAAAATGAACTTTGAAAAATACTGTAGTGTGAAAGTCTCTCAGTAGTGTCCAACCCTTTGCAACCCCGTGGACTCCATGGAATTCTCCAGGCCAGAATACTGAGAGGGTAGCCTTTCCCTTGTCCAGATCAAACCCAGGTCTCCTACATTGCAGGCATATTCTTTACCAGCTGAGCCACAAGGGAATCCCAAGAATACTGGAGTGGGTAACCTATCCTTTCTCCAGGGGATCTTCCTGACCCAGGCATTGAACCAGGGTCTCCTGAATTGCAGGTGGACTATTTACCAACTGAGCTATCAGGGAAGCCCCCAGTGGAAGTGAGTGTTAGAAGAACGAGTGTCAAATAATTGATGCTTTCAAATTGTGGTGCTGGCAAAGATTCTTGAGAGTCCCTTGGAAAGCAAGGAGATAAAACCCATCAACCCTAAAGGAAAACAACCCTGAATTCGAAGGACTGATGCTGAAGCTGAAGTTCCAATACTTTGGCCACTTGATGTGAAGATTTGACTCTTTGGAAACCTGATGGGAAGAACCAACTCATTGGAAAAGACCCTGATACTGGGAAAGATTGAAGGCAAAAGGAGAAGTAGGCAGCAGAGCATGAAATGGTTAGATAGCATCACCAACTCAAAAGACTTGAATTTGAGCAAACTCCAGGAGACAGTGAATGCAGAGTAGGACATGACTTAGCTACTGAACAACAAAAAATTTGCTGAAACTATTTTTAGCAGTGAACTTATAGTCCATAATGTATTTTAGAAATTATAACAGGTATGTGAAAATTAATAAATATCCATCCCTCCCAGGAAATTGTGACCTTGAATTTGATGGCTGGTTATTACATAATTATTTTCCTGCTTATAGTATCATAAAATTTTATGGATTTTAATATATGTACTGTAAGTAATGTCCTCCTCTCCCTCTATCCTATTTTAGAAATTATTACTTATAAAAGATCCATTAACTTCATGTAGATTCAAAATTACTATTTATAAATGTTTGCCTATAAAATGAGACCAATCTCTCCCATAGAAATTGATGACAAAGAAATTCATTTTCTTAACACTAAAATTTACTTCCAGCCCTTGACATCAAGATATAATGCTTTTTTGTTGTTGTTGTTCCAACTTTATAGGATTAGCTCGAATTATTTACTTGGTAGTGAACTCAAAGTACATTTTGTTTTGTTGATATTATCTTAAAAATCAATGATATTACAGTTTTTCCACTGAGATAAAGTTTACTAATGAAATTATACTTAAATTCTACTTTACATAGGAAATAACATCAATTCAAGTAATTTACTAACATGTTATTTACTATATCAAATAATATACATAATTCTTAACTGTAAGAGTCATAAGAAGTCTTGGAAACCATCTGTCTTATTCACGAAGAGGGGAACATTCTGCATTGTCCCTAAACAAATGGCTCTCTAGTCTTCACTTTCAAAAATAAAGAGAGGCTTCTTGTCTCCTATGGAAGATTATCCCCTAATACAAGACCTAAAAAGTTGTTTTCCAGGTTTAAATGTTTTATAATCTCCATCCATTTCAGTTCAGTTCAATTTATTTCAGTCACTCAATCGTGTCCGACTCTTTGCAACCTCATGAACTGTAGCACGCCAGGCCTCCTTGTTCATCACCAACTCCCGGAGTCTACCCAAACCCATGTCCATTGAGTTGGTGATGCCATCCAACCATCTCATCCTCTGTTGTCCCTTTCTCCTCCTGACTTCAATCTTTCTCAGCATCAGGGTATTTTCCAATGAGTCAGCTCTTCACATCAGGTGGCCAAATTATTGGAGTTTCAGATTCAACATCACCCTAAATAATTTGGTAACATGATGTCTTCTTTTAGAAAGCAACATGCGAAGTAACTGGTGTCCTCTTGCTTTTCTTTTCTAAAGTGTATTTGTCCAGTTAACTTTTTTTCATAATTAAGTTTTCATTGTTCTTCTTATAAGGAACATTATTATGTCAATGTTCATATTAAACTTTGATATTCATAACTCAAAGACAAATAATGCTGTGATTTGATGGCCCATATAGTCTTGCAGCCTAAAATCACAATATCTCCTTAAAAAATAAAAAAACCAAACTACCCACCTTCATTTTCTACATAAAGAAGAGTAAGAATATAACATCCTAATCTTTTTCTTATTTTCGTTTTTTAATTACATACAAGACTTTTTTTTCCCTCCCCATCCTCATGGAAATTATTCTCTTAGTTTCAATAGTTCAGTTGGTAAAGAATCGTCCTGCAATGCAGGAGACACCAGTTTGATACCTGGGTCAGGAAGATCTGCTGGAGAAGGCATAGGCTACCCACTCTGGTATTCTTGGGCTTCCCTTGTGGCTCAGCTGGTAAAGAATCTGCAGTGAGGGAGACTTGGGTTCAATCCCTGTGTTGGGAAGATCCCCTGGAGAAGGGAAAGGCTACCCACTCCAGTATTCTGGCCTGGATAATTTCATGGACTCTGTAGTCCAAACGGTTGCAAAGAGTCAAACATGATCCAGTGACTTTCACTGTCACTTTCAATGTATAAATGATTTCACTCTTCAGAGAATACAAACCTATAAAAAAAGATCAGTGCCTACAGACTTCAACATACTTCCATAGACAGTGTCACCTACAAAATGACACTTGCCATCTACATCTACAAAGATCAAATCGTGAGCTGCTGCAACTGCTGACCTTCAACACCCCCTGAAAGGATTTCATTGTGGAAATAAAGAATGAGGCACACTGTCTTCTGGGAAAACTGTCAGGGCAGGTATCTAGATGCATATTAGCAAAAGATTTGTAAGTCTAATTCTTGCACCACCTCACATTTAGAAAATCACTAAAATCCTTTCTGGTGAGGTCTGCTCCTCATGACTAGCAGTAACCTTCACAAGACTTGTAACAACTTTCTTCAAAAAATATGTGCTTGACTGCATGTACTCATTCTTCACCATAATTGCATGTATACTGACCTTCCCCCTACCTCTTTGGAGTGTTTTCTCAGAACTATCTGAAATACTGTCTCCCAGCATACAGTCTTCATTTGTCCCAAATAAAACTTAACTCAGAACTCTCACATTGTGCATTTATTTTATCTGACAATAGAAAGACTATAAAAGGAAACATTGGTAATTAAAATGTGTGTGTCTTTGTGTGTGTGTGTGTGTGTGTGCCCACAATAAATCGCTTCAGTTCTGCCTGACTCTTTGTGACCATATGGACTGTAGACCACCAGGTCCTCTGTCCATGGGGTTCTCCAGGCATGATTACTGGAGTGGATTGCCATTCCCTCCTCTAGGGGATCTTGCTTCCCAGTGATTAAACACACAACTCTTGAGTCTCCTACATTGGCAGGCGGGATCTTTACCACTAGTGACCTAGTTCCAGTTCAGTTGATCAGTCGTGTCGAAGTTTTTGTGACCCCAAGAATCGCAGCATGCCAGGCCTCCCTGTCCATCACCAACTCCTGGAGTTCACCCAGACGCACGTGCATCGAGTCAGTGATGCCATACAGCCTTGTCATCCTCTGTCGTCACCTTCTACTCCTTCCCCCAATCCCTCCCAGCATCAGGGTCTTTTCCAGTGAGTCAACGCTTCTCATGAGGTGGCCAAAGTATTGGAGTTTCAGCTTTAGCATCAGTCCTTTCAATGAACACCCAGGACTTATCTACTTTAGAAAGCGCTGGTTGGATCTCCTTGCAGTCCAAGGGACTCTCAAGAGTCTTCTCCAACACCACAGTTCAAATGCATCAATTCTTCGGCACTCAGCTTTCTTCACAGTCCAACTCTCACATCCATACATGACCACTGGAAAAACCATAGCCTTGACTAGATGGATCTTTGTTGGCAAAGTAATGTCTCTGCTTTTGAATATGCTATCTAGGTTGGTCATAACTTTCCTTCCAAGGAGTAAGCCGTCTTTTAATTTCATGGCTGCAGTCACCATCTCCAGAGATTTTGGAGCACAACAAAATAAAGTCTGACACTGTTTCCACTGTTTCCCCATCTATTTCCCATGAAGCGATGGGACCAGATGCCATGATCTTCATTTTCTGAATGTTGAGAAATAAGCCAACTTTTTTATTCTCCTCTTTCACTTTTTTTTAAATTTTATTTTATTTTTAAACTTTACATAATTATATTAGTTTTGCCAAATATCAAAATGAATCCACCACAGGTGTACATGTGTTCCCCATCCTGAACCCACCTCCCTCCTCCCTCCCCATACCATCCCTCTGGGTCGTCCTAGTGCTCTAGCCCCAAGCATCCAGTATCGTGCATCGAACCTGGACTGGCATCTCATTTCATACATGATATTTTACATGTTTCAATGCCATTCTCCCAAATCTTCCCACCCTCTCCCTCTCCCACAGAGTCCATAAGACTGTTTTATACATCAGTGTCTCTTTTGCTGTCTCGTACACAAGGTTATTGTTACCATCTTTCTAAATTCCATATATATGCATTAGTATACTGTATTGGTGTTTTTCCTTCTGGCTTACTTCACTCTGTATAATAGGCTCCAGTTTCATCTACCTCATTAGAACTGATTCAGATGTATTCTTTTTAATGGCTGAGTAATACTCCATTGTGTATATGTACCACTGCTTTCTTATCCATTCATCTGCTGATGGACATCTAGGTTGCTTCCATGTCCCGGCTATTATAAACAGTGCTGTGATGAACATTGGGGTAATGTGTCTCTTTCCCTTCTGGTTTCCTCAGTGTGTATGCCCAGCAGTGGGATTGCTGGATCATAAGGCAGTTCTATTTCCAGTTTTTTAAGGAATCTCCACACTGTTCTCCATAGTGGCTGTACTAGTTTGCATTCCCACCAACAGTGTAAGAGGGTCCCCTTTTCTCCACACCCTCTCCAGCATTTATTATTTGTAGACTTTTGGATCGCAGCCATTCTGACTGGTGTGAAATGGTACCTCACAGTGGTTTTGATTTGCATTTCTCTGATAATGAGTGATGTTGAGCATCTTTTCATGTGTTTGTTAGCCATCTGTATGTCTTCTTTGGAGAAATGTCTATTTAGATCTTTGGCCCATTTTTTGATTGGGTCATTTATTTTTCTGGAGTTGAGCTGTAGGAGTTGCTTGTATATTTTTGAGATTAGCTGTTTGTCAGTTGCTTCATTTTCTATTATTTTCTCCCATTCTGAAGGCCGTCTTTTCACCTTGCTAAAAGTTTCTTTGATGTGCAGAAGCTTTTAAGGTTAATTAGGTCCCATTTGTTTATTTTTGCTTTTATTTCCAATATTCTGGGAGGTGGGTCATAGAGCATCCTTTCACTTTCATCAAGAAGCTTTGTAGTTCCTCTTCACTTTCTGCCATAAGGGTGGTGTCATCTGCATATCTGAGATTATTGATATTTCTCCTGGAAATCTTTATTCCAGCTTGTGCTTCCTCCAGCCCAGCGTTTCTCATGATGTACTCTGCATAGAAGCTACATAAGCAGAGTGACAATATACAGCCTTGATGTACTAATTTTCCTATTTAGAACCGGTATGTTGTTCCATGTCCAGTTCTAACTGTTGCTTCCTGACCTGCATATAGGTTTCTCAAGAGGCAGGTCAGCTGGTCTGGTATTCCCATCTCTTTCAGAATTTCCTACAGTTTATTGTGATCCACAGAGTCAAAGGCTTTGGCATAGTCAATAAAGCAGAAATATGTTTTTCTGGAACTCTCTTCCTTTTTCCATGACCCAGCGAATGTTGGCAATTTGATCTCTGGTTCCTCTGCCTTTTCTAAAACCAGCTTGAACATCTGGAATTTCACAGTTCACATATTGCTGAAGCCTGGCTTGGAGAGCATTACTTTACTAGTGTGTGAGATGAGTGCAATTCTGCTGTAGTTTGAGCATTCTTTGGCATTGCCTTTCTTTGGGATTGGAATGAAAACTGACCTTTTCCAGTCCTGTGGCCACTGCTGAGTTTTCCAAATTTGCTGGCATATTGAGTGTAGCACTTTCACAGCATCATCTTTCAGGATTTGAAATAACTCAACTGGAATTCCATCACCTCCACTAGCTTTGTTCATAGTGATGCTTTCTTTTTTTTTTTTTTAATTTTATTTTATTTTTAAACTTTACAATATTGTATTAGTTTTGCCAAATATCGAAATGAATCCGTCACAGGTATACCCGCGTTCCCCATCCTGAACCCTCCTCCTTCCTCCCTCCCCTACCCTCCCTCTGGGTCGTCCCAGTGTACCAGGCCCAAGCATCCAGTACCGTGTATCGAACCTGGACTGGCTTTCTAAGGCCCACTTGACTTCACGTTCCAGGATGATTGGCTCTCAGTGAGTGATCACACCATCGTGGTTATCTGGGTCATGAAGATCTTTTTTGTTCAGTTCTTCTGTGTATTCTTGACACCTCTTCTTAATATTTTCTGCTTCTGTTAGGTCTATAACATTTCTGTCCTTTACCGATCCCATCTTTGCATGAAATGTTCCTTTGGTATCTCTAAATTTCTTGAAGAGATCTCTAGTCTTTCCCATTCTGTTGTTTTCCTCTATTTCTTTGCATTGATCCCTGAGGAAGGCTTTCTTATCTATTCTTGCTATTCTTTGGAACTCTGCATTCAGATGCTATATCTTTCCTTTTCTCCTTTGCTTTTTGCTTCTCTTCTTTTCACAGCTATTTGTAAGTCGTTCTCAAACAGCCATTATGCTTTTTTGCATTTCTTTTTCTTGAGGATAGCTTTGATCCCTGTCTCCTGTACAATGTCATGAACCTCTGTCCATAGTTTATCAGGCACTCTATCATATCTAGTTCTTTAAATATTTTTCTCACTTCCACTGTATAATCATAAGGGATTTTATTTAAGTCATACCTGAATGGTCTAGTGGTTTTCCCTACTTTCTTCAATTTCAGTCTGAATTTGGCAATAAGGAGTTCATGATCTGACCCACAGTCAGCTCCCGGTCTTGTTTGTGCAGACTGTATACAGCGTCTGCATCTTTGGCTGCAAAGAATATAATCCATCTGATTTCTGTGTTGACCATCTGGTGATGTCCATGTATAGAGTCTTCTCTTGTGTTGTTGGAAGAGGGTGTTTGCTATGACTAGTGTGTTCTCTGGGCAGAACTCTATTAACCTTTGCCCTGCTTCATTCCATACTCCAAGGCCAAATTTGCCTCTTACTCCACGAGTTTCTTGACTTCCTACTTTTGCATTCCAGTCCTCTATAATGAAGAGAACATATTTTGGGGGTGTTACTTCTAAAAGGTCTTGCAGGTGTTCATAGAACTGTTCAACTTCAGCTTCTTCAGGATTACTGGTTGGGGCATAGGTTTAGATTACTGTGATATTGAATGCTTTGCCTTGGAAACAAACAGAGATTATTCTGTTGTTTCTGAGATTGCATCCAAGTACTGCATTTTGAACTCTTTTGTTGACCATGATGGCTATTCCATTTCTTCTAAGGGATTCCTGCACACAGTAGTAGATATAATGGTTATCTGAGTTAAATTCACCCATTCCAATCCATTTTAGTTCGCTGATTCCTAGAATGTCAACGTTCACTCTTGCCATCTCTTGTATGACCACTTCCAATTTGCCTTGATTCATGGACCTGACATTCCAGGTTCCTATGCAATATTGCTCTTCATAGCATTGGACCTTGCTTCTATCACCAGTCACATCCACTACTGGGTATTGTTTTTTCTTTGTCCCCATCCCTTCATTCTTTCTGGAGTTATTTCTCCACTGGTCTCCAGTAGCATATTGGTCACCTACTGACCTAGGAAGTTCCTCTTTCAGTATCCTATCATTTTGCCTTTTCATACTGTTCATGGGGTTCTCAAGGCAAAAATACTGAAGTGGTTTGCCATTCTCTTCTCCAGTGGACCACATTCTGTCAGACCTCTCCACCATAACCTGTCCATCTTGGGGCTTAGTTTCATTGAGTTTGACAATGCTGTGGTCCATGTGATCAGATTGGCTAGTTTTCTGTGATTATGGTTTCAATGTGTCTGCCCTCTGATGCCCTCTTGCAACACCTACCATCTTACTTGGGTTTCTCTTATGTTGGTCGTGGAGTATCTCTTAATGGCTGCTTCAGCAATGTGTAGCCACTGCTCCTTACCTTGGATGAGGGGTATCTCCTCAGGGCCACCCCTCATGACCTTGAACGTGGAGTAGCTCCTCTGGGCCCTCCTGCGCCTGGGCAGCCACCGCTCCTTGGATGGGGGTTGCTCTTCTCAGCTGCCCCCGCTGACCTCGGAAGTGCGGTAACTCCTCTGTGCGGCCGCCCTGATCTCGGTTGTGGGGTAAACTCCTCTCTGCCGCTCCTGCACCGTCACAGCCTGGCGTTCTTTGTCACCACCCCCATCATGGGCGAGGGGTATCTCCTCTCAGCCACGCTTCTTGGCTGTCTTGGACACACTTCTCCGCGGTAATCTCAGCTGCTACCCCTGACCTCTGACGTGGGGTAGCTCCTCTTGGCCACTCCTGCACCATTGCAGCCTGTCGCTCTTGGTCACCATGCCTGACCTTGGACGAGGAATACCTCCTCTTGGCCAGTCTTCTGTGGGATCCATCACAGCCAGCGCACTTCTGCAAGGTCTGTCACGATTTAGAATGGACTGGTTGGATCTCCTTGCAGTCCAAGGGACTCTCAAGAGTCTTCTCCAACACCACAGTTCAAATGCATCAATTCTTCGGCACTCAGCTTTCTTCACAGTCCAACTCTCACATCCATACATGACCACAGGAAAAACCATAGCCTTGACTAGACGGACCTTTGTTGGCAAAGTAATGTCTCTGCTTTTAAATATGCTATCTAGGTTGGTCATAACTTTCCTTCCAAGGAGTAAGTGTCTTTTAATTTCTTGACTTCAATCACTATCTGCAGTGATTTTGGAGCCCCCCCAAAATAAAGTCTGTTTCCACTGTTTCCCCATCTATTTCCCATGAAATGATGGGACTAGATGCCATGATCTTAGTTTTCTGAATCTTGAGCTTTAAGCCAACTTTTTCACTCTCCTCTTTCACTTTCATCAAGAGGCTTTTTAGTTGCTCTTCACTTTCTGCCATAAGGGTGGTGTCATCTGCATATCTGAAGTTATTGATATTTCTTCTGGCAATCTTGATTCTAGCTTGTGCTTCTTCCAGCCCAGCATTTCTCATGATGTACTCTGCATATAAGTTAAATAAGCAGGGTGACAATATACAGCCTTGATATATTCCTTTTCCCATTTGGAACCAGTCTATTGTTCCATGTCCAGTTCTAACTGTTGCTTCCTGACCTGCATATAGGTTTCTCAAGTGGCAGGTCAGGTGGCCTGTTATTCCCATCTCTTGAAGAATTTTCCACAGTTTATTGTGATCCACACAGTCAAAGGCTTTGGCATAGTCAATAATGGCATAGTCAATAAAGCAGAAGTAGATATTTTTCTGGAACCCTCTTTCTCTTTTGATGATCCAGTGGATGTTGGCAGTTTGGTCTCTGGTTCCACTGACTTTTCTAAATACAACTTGAACATCTGGAAGTCCTCAGTTCATGTACTCTTATAGCCTGGCTTGGAGAACTTTGAGCATTACTTTGCTAGTGTGTGAGATTAGTGCAATTCTGTGATAGTTTCAACATTCCTTGGCATTGTATTTCTTTGGGATTAGAATGAAAACTGACCTTTTCCAGGCTTGTGGTCACTGCTAAGTTTCCCTAATTTGTTGGCATATTGAGTGCAGCACTTTCACAGCATCATCTTTTAGGATTTGAAATAGCTCAGCTGGAATTCCATCACCTCCACCAGCTTTGTTCATAGTGATGCTTTCTAAGGTACACTTGACTTCACATTTCAGGATGTCTGGCTCTAGGTGAGTGATCACACCATCATGGTTATCTGGGTCATTAAGATCATTTTTGTATAGTTCTTTTGTATGTTCTTGCTGCCTTTTCTTAATATCTTCTGCTTCTGTTAGGTCCATACTGTTTCTGTCCTTTATTGAGCCCATCTTTGCATGAAATATTCCCTTGGTATCTCTTAATTTTCTTGAAGAGATACCTAGTATTTCCCATTCTATTGTTTTCCTCTATTTCTTCACATTGAACACTCAGGAAGACTTTCTTAGTTCTCCTTGTTATTCTTGAATTCTGCATTCAGATGGGTATATCTTTCCTTTTATCCTTTGCCTTTCACTTCTCTTTTCTCAGCTATTTGTAAGGTCCCTCAAATAACCACTCGGCTTTTTTGCATTTCTTTTTCTTGTGGGTGGTCTTGATCACTGCCTCCTGTACAATGTCACAAACCTGTCCATAGTTCTTCAGGCACTCTGTCTGACAGATATAATCTCTTGAATCTATTTGTCACTTCTACTGTATAATTGTAAGGGATTTGATTTGAATATAGATTTAATAATGTACTAAACTCAACACCACCTTTATGGCAGAAAGCAAAGAAGAACTAAAGAGCCTGTTGATGAAAGTGAAAGAGGAGAGTGAAAAAGCTGGCTTAAAAATTCAGCATTCAGAAAACTAAGATCATGGCATCTGGTCCCATCACTTCTTGGCAAATAGATGGGAAGCAATTGAAATAGTGACAGGCTTTATTTTCTTGGGTTCCAAAATCACCACAGACGGTGGCTTCAGCCATGAAATTAAAAGACACTTGCTCCTTGGAAGAAAACCTATGACCAACCCAGACAGTATGTTAAAAATTGGAGACATTACTGACAAAGGTCTGTCTAGTCAAAGCTATGGTTTTTCCAGTAGTTATGTATGTATATGAGAATTGGACTGTAAAGAAAGCTGAGCACCAAAGAATTGATGTTTTGAACTGTGGTGTTGGAGAAGACTCTTGAGAGTCCCTTGGGCAGCAAGGTGATCCATCCAGTGAATTCTAAAGGAAATCAATCCTGAATATTTATTGGAAGGACTGAAACTCCAATACTTTGGCCACCTGATGCAAAGAACTGACTCACTGGAAAAGACCCCAATGCTGGGAAAGATTGAAGCCAGGAGGAGAAAAGGGGATGACAGAGGATAAGATGATTGAATGGCATCACCAACTCGATGGTCATGAATTTGAGCAAACTCTGGAAGTCGGTGATGGACAGAGAAGCCTGGCATGTTGCAGTCCATCAGGTCACAAAGAGTCAGACATGCCTGAGCAACTGAACTGAAACTCAATGCCATTGTGATGGAATATAAAAAAGATAGTTAATGTTATTTCCTGATTGTTATTCTTGGTCCATTACTTTGACAGATAATAATGACTGTCCTCCATCATTTTTTTTTTTTCCCATTGAGGTTCATAATCTCTCGACTTTGGTGGGTGCATAACTGCTTAACTAATGACACATGCTTTGGAGAGATGACCAAATTTTTGACAGTAGAATGAATACAAGTGGAAATCATATGTTGTTTCCATGTTTTAACTTTAAAGGAAAGAGAATTACTCTTATTTTCTTTCACTTTTAAATCTGGATTTTGGTGCTAATATGGAGAAGGGATGATGAAGATATGCACTAAGTATAACAGAGAAATAGGAAAAAAGATACTATGCTTCTACTAACATTTTAAAGGTATTTATCAGACTTATACTTCTTAATAATCAGATTAGTAAGTCAAGATATTAAATAACTATCCTTTTTTTTTTTTTAATTTTATTTTTAAACTTTACATAATTGTATTAGTTTTGCCAAATATCAAAATGAATCCGCCACAGGTATACATGTGTTCCCCATCCCGAACCCTCCTCCCTCCTCCCTCCCCATACCATCCCTCTGGGAATAACTATCCTTTTTAAGGTCACTTTTGTTACCAATTATAAGCTCTATCTTACCTAACTGCACATGTAGTTGTTTCACTTCAGCCACCCAAATGGCTGTTATATTCTATACCAGAGCTGTAAAACAGAAATTTTTGAGTAAAGACAATGTTCTGTATTTGCACCATACATTATGTCATCCACTAGCCTCATGTGGCTTTTGAAATTTCAGATGTGGCTAGTGCAATTTAGGAACTGAATTATTTTTAATTATTTTTATAATTAATTTAAATGTAATCATCTATATGTGACTATTGTTACCACTATATTGGACAGCTTAGTTTTATATCTTGCAATTTCTTAGAAATGCAATTCTTTGGTAACCTCAATTTCAGACATGCTATTCTTTAGTTACTCTAGGTTTTTTTTTTTGTTTTTTTTTTTACCTCCTATCTTTCCTGGGCTCTTCTAAAATGTTAATGCAATGAAAGTAAAAATTTAAGTTGAAAAATGATTCTAGAATTATTAATCATTGATAGGATCCTTGATTGAACCTCAATTAAAGATTATTATAAGGGATATTATAAAATATATGTTTTTAGACAATTGGAGAAGTTAGAATATAGACTATATTAAGTAACAACATATTAAATTTTTTGACTGTGACAATTTTATTGTGATTATGTAGAAGTATATACTTGCTCTTAGTATATAAAAACTTTAAATTTAAAACAAAGGAATGGCATCTTTAAAGTGTTGAAAGCAAAGCCTTCCCTAGAATTTTGTGTATAAAAAAAAGCTTCAAAATTAAGGCAGTTGTCACTTTCTGTCCTGGCATATTAAGAACTGAAATGAGGTTCTTTACCTCCTTTCATCAAAAAAAAAAAAAAAAAAAAAAGTTAGTTTCAAATTGCTGGTTTCACCCGCCATATTCATCATGGATTTGAGGTAGGAAAGGAAACAACTGACCCCAAATCTAAAGAGAAACAGTACCTTTAGGGAGAGAGGAGATTGGAACACAGTCACAGCTGGGGTCGATATAACAGGATGCTAGTAAGAATAATTCAGCTAGGAGCTCTGACAAATTGTAAAAGGTTGTATTGGGAACACCATGATACTGGGAAAACCCTGGAGACCTAGAAATGGGACGTCTTTGCTCCTTATAGGATCTTCACAATAATTCCACAGGGTAGAGAGGAGAAAAGATCAGGAAAAGCCCTAGTATGTGTCCATGTTGATGTAGATTTGGGTAGGGGTGGTGTGAGAAAAAAACTGTGAGCAAAAATCTTTCTATCCCTGCTGTTCAACGAAGATTTCTGCAGTGAACTAATTTTTCTTTTTCTACAATGGAACAAAAGTGTTAACTGTGGGGGGAAATAGCAACACTGCTGACCTTAAGATATTAGTGAATCCTCATTACAGTTCGGGAATGTGAGAAAGGGGAGACTACACCCAATTTAGGAAGTACAAAATTAAGTATGGAGAACAATACTTCAGACAGGGGAGGGACAGGGAAAGAGGGCTATGTTGCTTCAACTGTGGAATTGTTAGACCAACTCTAACACTGAAGCAGAACCCCAGGAGACCCAACCCAAGCCCCACTCCTAGATCCTGCCAATTCCCTCAGCTAAGCTAATAAGCTTCAGATAGCAAGTGCCCTGGGAAGGACAGAAGAGGAACAAGAGCTTGCCAAGATATACTCTATGAGGCATGGCAAGAAGATAAACTTAAATATCATTAAAAAAAGGCATGCTTTTGTATCCATCAAAGTGGCCCATTTTCAGGCATTAAAACACATATACCTAAGTATCTATTGCCCTGTACAAAGCTCATACACTTCAGTCAATGATTCCCTGATGATCAGTGAGGTTTTCAGTCCATTAATATAAAAAATAGAACATATGTAATAAAAATTAAAAAATGAAACATATTACCAAGAAGCTATTTTGTGAAAGATGTTAACCTTTGTAGTCTGAAAAATATTAACACTTTGAGGGGAAAATTAATCAGTTCAGTTCAGTTCAGTTCAGTCACTCAGTTGTGTCTGACTCTTTGTGGCCCCATGAATCACAGCATGCCAGGCCTCCCTGTCCATCACCAACTCACGGAGTTCACTCAAACACACATCCATCAAGTCGGTGATGCCATCCAGCCATCTCATCCTCTGTTGTCCCCTTCTACTCCTTCCCCCAATCCCTCCCAGCATCAGAGTCTTTTCCAATGAGTCAACTCTTCTCATGAGGTGGCCAAAGTACTGGAGTTTCAGCTTTAGCATCATTCCTTCCAAAGAAATCCCAGGGCTGATCTCCTTCAGAATGGACTGGTTGGATCTCCTTGCAGTCCCAAGGGACTCTCAAGAGTCTTCTCCAACACCACAGTTCAAAAGCATCAATTCTTCGGCACTCAGCTTTCTTCACAGTCCAGCTCTCACATCCATACATGACCACAGGAAAAACCATAGCCTTGACTAGACGGACCTTTGTTGTCAAAGTAATGTCTCTGCTTTTAAATATGCTATCTAGGTTGGTCATAAATTTCAATAAATTTGAAGCTGGAAGATATTTTTTATGTGTTGAAATTGAGGTAGGGAATTTATGTGTGAGTGACTTCTAAAGAGATGTGAATAAAAGACAAGTGAGGTGACCAGGATTTGATATGTGAAATTATGAGTTCTGAAGGTCTGGGTTTTTTATTTATTCTCACTTTGGATTGTTTCTCCTTCCACAAGTGAGTGATAGGATGTACCACTAAAGTTATTCCCAGCTGGGAGGGTTTTCATTCCATGCTATCTTTGAGGGCCATCTCCAACAGGGACTGTAGTGCAGCTCTAATCATTTTTCCTCCACATTCTTAGTGAAACTATCTATTTAAAAACATTTTTTTTTTCAATATGCTAGTCATAAGGGATACCTATGTCACCGTAGGTCTGAGGTGGTTGAGAGACAGGCACCAGTACAACAGTTGTGGGTAATATTGGGTTCTCAGCCACCTAGCAGCTTACCTTTGCCTCACCAGCACTTTGTGTAAACTTATATGTGGGTCAAATTTATGTCCCTAACTGTAGAACATGTGGCCTCCAGAACCCAAAGAAGTATGTTAGGTCTGGGATTACATCTTAGTGGTGAAAGAAATCAGATGCAATAATTCCTATTTTACATTTTTGGTAATATTTCCAAAACCTCAGAACACTATACACCTGAAGCTATCCTGAAACTTTACAATAATACTTTCCAAACTCTCAAAGTCATTTGCATGACTTATTATAAGGCTTACACTTTATGCAGTTGCAGGAGCTGACAGAGATACCTTTGTAAAACTGTTTTATCTGCAAGCAGCTTTAGATCAGTGACTCTATAGATCAAAATAGCTGTCAATAAGGAAGGAAAGCTAGACATTAAGTGGACAAGAGCAAAATAATGCACATATTTGAAATTAAAATAGCATAAAATCTCTGACTTTGACCAGGAACTGAGAGTCAATTGTTTGCTTATTGATTTTACTGTTGGTCTAGTATTCCTTCTACTCTGTATTATTTTTAAATTATATAATCGCTAGTCCTAATGGACAGAGAAGGCAATGGCAACCCACTCCAGTACTCTTGCTTTGAAAATCCCTTGGACGCAGGAGCCTGGTAGGCTGCAGTCCACGGGGTCGCTAAGAGTCGGACACGACTGAGGGACTTCACTTCACCTTTCACTTTCATGCATTGGGAAGGAAATGTCAACCCACTCCGGTGTTCTTGCCTGGAGAATCCCAGGGATCGCCGAGCCTGGCGGGCTGCCCTCTATGGGGTCACACAGAGTTGGAACGCCTGAAGCGACTTAGCAACAGTAGCAACAGCAGTCGTAATGGAAATAAAGCATAATCTATTCAACTATAAATAAGTAAATCATATCTAGATTTAGTGTTTGGATATCATTGGGCAATGCTACTGCTGCTGCTAAGTCACGTCAGTCATGTCCGACTCTATGCGACCCACCCCATAGACGGCAGCCCACAGGCTCTCCCGTCCCTGGGATTCTCCAGGCAAGAACACCGGAGTGGGTTGCCGTTTCCTTCTCCAATGCGTGAAAGTGAAAAGTAAAAGTGAAGTCTCTCAGTCGAGTCCGACTCCTAGCGACCCCATGGACTGCGCAGCGCACCAGGCTCCTCCCTCCATGGGATTTTCCAAGCAAGAGTACTGGAGTGGGGTGCCATTGCCTTGTCCCCATTGGGCAATAGTAAACATAAAAATAAAGCAAATTAAGATTGATATGCCTGCTATCTTAAATTACGTAACACTAGTTTTGTAAAATTAATGTACTAGTTAACATGAAAGATAGATTGATAAATTACTCAAAATAAGCAACAGTGAAAATTGTTAATTTGCCTAATTTGATGGTGGTTTTAAAACAAAGGGAAAATATAGTTGAGGTTATTTTACAAATAGCTTAACTGGAAATATGACCCATTTCAGAAAACAAATTAGTGAAAACAAAGCAAAATCACAGCATGAAATTATCTTCTTAGGTCTCATAATATATTAAATTATAACAACATTTTGTCCTCACTTTCCAGTGCTTTGTTTTCCCTTTTAACTTGATGATAAAGTAAAATAAGAACTTTACACAACAAATTTGTAAACTGGGAAATAAGATATTCTGAGTAGATTATAATTAAGATAAATTATGTTATAGAGAGTATCATATGAGGGTATTTGTGATTAATTATTTTATTGGATTATGACACAAATCACTGAAAATTATATTTGAGGTAAGTTTTCTTAGTTTTGTTTTTACCTACAGTTTAAATACTTAGAATTTAATAAATTTGCAGAAAATTTCTGCCATTACACTACAAAAAAGATATGAGACATGAGATATCAGAACTTACCCTATGATACAGGAAGTCACTACCAGGAGACAATAGCTGATATGAAGTTGGAGTATTGGCACAGAATATATCACTATAGTGATTGACCTACTTAAGGGTTAAACAATCTTGTTTTTGCTAAGAATGTATTGAGTTCCTACTATGAGACACATATGAGTAAGACACAGTAACTATGGTGCAGAAGAGGCAAAAAAAAAAAAAGTGAAAATTTAAAGTATATAATATCTTTAGTAAATACTGTGAAAGACTAATCAGTGTGGTATGTATGTGAATAGTTGAGGTTCATAAACATATTTTGATTTTATATGTAATTAAAGCTTTAGAAAGTTCTCAAAAGAGATGGCATCTCAACTGAAGTGTGGAAAACATGTATAATTATATTAAAATGCAAACTGATTATATTAGTTTTAAAACCTTTCTATGTTTAATATCTTTCCTTGCTACTTACTGCTCTTCAGATGAAAATAAACCAGGTTAACCTAGTCTTCAAGGTACTGCAAATTCTGTCACCTACCTGCCAAATCACAGTTGGTACTATGTATCCCTCCCTTCTCTGATTAAGGCTCACTAGTTTTCTATCACTTCCTCTCTGCCTTTTATCTTCCTTTTATCTACAAAATTTATTTGTAATTCATATAAATCTTCAGCTCTAGGGACATAGTTTTCTGTTATCTGCTCTACATTTCTGACTTTAGGACTCTGCAGCAATATTTCCTGGCTTCCATGCTACCTTAGTTTCTTTTAGAGACTGGTAATTAAGGGTTATCAAATTCTTCTAGTGTTATGTATCACTGGGTTCATTCAGTGTGCATATTGGTGCCAGCACCAAACACTTGAAATGTATATTTGTGATTCTTGTCATATCTTCATTTATTTTTAACATTTATTTACATCAGGAAAGAGATGAAGGTGGAAGGATGATAGTGAATTTTAAAGAGTTTAATCAAGTCATATTTCAAACTGCATCTGATGTTACAGATTTAGGCCTTATTGTAATAAATCAGTATGGATGCTGCATCAAGGGAGACGTTTGCTCCATTGTGTGAAGATAAAATATTTTTAAAATGGTGCTTTTACCTAGAAAGCATAATATTGTACTCATATGAAAATATCAACATTAATCCCCTAATTATAAATTTTAGGAAGTTTACTGTCTTGCAGGACAGTGTGCTGACTCACTGTATTGATGAGCTCCTTTTGATAAAACATGCAGTCACCATAGATGCCTTACACAGAGACAAACAATGAAGAATGGGAGATTATTATGATCAATATGTACCTTATTTAAATTTCTGGTGCTTCACTGGGACTTATGTTGACAGAGCACTAAAAGTGGAAAAAGAAATATCATTATTGGTGGCTCATGCCAAAGCAAAAATTGTGCTGGACAAAGTTAAACTGGTAAATTGGAAACAAAGACTTTACTATTGCAATAAGACAGAACTCAGCCTCATCTTAACTCTAATGAAACAAAAGATGTAAGGGGGTTGGCAGTTTAAGAGCTAAAATGATCTAGTGGAAAAGGATTAAGGACATTTGTGGAGAGATTGCTTAATGGGATGTATTGAATACACTGAGTTTTTCCTGAGTTTGCAGATTTATTTCTCTGGATTAGGCCATCTGTGTTTGTGAATTAGCTCCCACTGGAGTTAGGTTCCCATCCTACCCGAGAAATTTATACATGAGTCTGTTTCAAAGGGATGGCTCCCAGATCCTTGAGAAAGACATTCCTAGGCTGTAAAACAGGCAAGATCTTTTAAAAATATTTAGATCTCAAAGCCACAGAGAATTAATATACAGTTTTAAGTTTTGATTTTTTTTTTTTTTTTTGAGGGGGGAGTGGGAGTAGTTTTTGTTTGTTTTTTATTTTGTTTTGTCTTTTGGCCATGTTACTCAGCTTGAAGGATCTTAATTCCCTGATCAGGGATCTAGCACAGGCCATGAGAGTGAAAGCCCAGATTGCTAACAGTGTATTGCCAGGAAATTAAAAATTTTCCAAAGTAAATTCTCTAAGAAAAGTAAGGTCAGAGCCTAGAGTCCTGAAAGAGTCTTTCTAAAGTTTAGTCAAGTTGAGGGACTATTACAGCTATCTTGATAACTGACTTTTGATTTTGCAGATACTATTGTTGCTTATTTTGTTATTTGAATCATTTCCTGGATGACCTAATTGACCTAACTGTTAGTTTAATGAGGACCAAAATACGATGGCTGCTCTAGCTTGTCTGACCGCATTGTTAACAGCTTTGTCTTTTGGATACAGGCCATGCAATAGTGTAGGAATGGATTGTAACAAATGGGAATAATACATTTGTGCCATGTTAATCCACTTGTTGAGAATCATGAGGTTCATAAATTATAAACAAATTACTCTCAGTTTGAAAAATAATTTCTCTCTCTCTCTCTCTTTTTTTTTTAATCTTAGATTTGTTACTTCTTGTTAGGCTCTGAAATTTAAAACTTGCTATAGGGCATACAAACATTCTTTGATGTAACCTTCTCCTTGTGAGCTGAATTTCCAACTAGCTATCAGGAGTTTAAAACTGCATTTCATAATTAAAATAGTGTATTTCAAATACAGTAAAAGTTAGTTCTTACAGCATGATTAAGTTTCATGAGTGGTCTGTCATAGTATGCAAATTCTTTGGACAGCCATAGCCTCCCTAGCCTAACTTCTGATAGATGATTTTTTCTTTAATTTCTATTGGATGAAAATCAAACACTACTCCACTTGCTCTATAGTCTTAAATGAATGTGGTCTTAAAGGGCAGGTGAAAAGTAAAATTCATTCAATGACTACATTAAAAAATTCTAATTTGCCTAAGTCTAATATTTATTCAGAATTATGAGTAGTGTACAGGGAATAAAAAGCAGTATGTTTGGTATATGGGTCTCAATTTTTTCAGAAGTAGTCAATGAAATTACCACAAAGGAAGGGCTCTGCTATAAACTGAGTGTTTGTTTCCTTAAAATTCGTGGAGACTGGGCTTTTGGGAAGTAATTCAGATCAGATCAGATCAGTCGCTCAGTCGTGTCTGACTCTTTGCGACCCCATGAATCACAGCACGCCAGGCCTCCCTGTCAATCACCAAATCCTGGAGTTCACTGAGACTCACGTCCATCGAGTCAGTGATGCCATCCAGCCATCTCATCCTCTGTCGTCCCCTTCTCCTCCTGCCCCCAAACCCTCCCAGCATCAGAATCTTTTCCAATGAGTCAACTCTTCTCATGAGGTGGCCAAAGTACTGGAGTTTCAGCTTTTGCATCATTCCTTCCAAAGAAATCCCAGGGCTGATCTCCTTCAGAATGGAATGGTTGGATCTCCTTGCAGTCCAAGGGACTCTCAAGAGTCTTCTCCAACACCACAGTTCAAAAGCATCAGTTCTTTGGCACTCAGCCTTCTTCACAGTCCAACTCTCACATCCATACATGACCACAGGAAAAACCATAGCCTTGACTAGACCAACCTTTGTTGGCAAAGTAATGTCTCTGCTTTTGAACATGCTATCTAGGTTGGTCATAACTTTCCTTCCAAGGAGTAAGCATCTTTTAATTTCATGGCTGCAGTCACCATCTGCAGTGATTTTGTAACCCAGAAAAATAAAGTCTGACACTGTTTCCACTGTTTCCCCATCTATTTCCCATGAAGTGGTGGGACTGGATGCCATGATCTTCGTTTTCTGAATGTTGAGCTTTAAGCCAACTTTTTCACTCTCCACTTTCATTTTCATCAAGAGGCTTTTGAGTTCCTCTTCACTTTCTGCCATAAGAGTGATGTCATCTGCATATCTGAGGTTATTGATATTTCTCCCGGCAATCTTGATTCCAGCTTGTGTTTCTTCCAGTCCAGCATTTCTCATGATGTACTCTGAATATAATTTAAATAAACAGGGTGACAATATACAGCCTTGAGGAACTCCTTTTCCTATTTGGAACCAGTCCATTGTTCCATGTCCAGTTCTAACTGTTTACTCCTGACCTGCATACAAATTTCCCAAGAGGCAGATCAGGTGGTCTGATATTCCCATCTCTTTCAGAATTTTCCACAGTTTATTGTGATCCACACAGTCAAAGGCTTTGGCATAGTCAATAAAGCAGAAATAGATGTTTTTTCTGGAACTCTCTTGCTTTTTCCATGATCCAGCGGATGTTGGCAATTTGGTCTCTGGTTCCTCTGCCTTTTCTAAAACCCGCTTGAACATCAGGAAGTTCATGGTTCACATATTTCTTGGAGAATTTTGAGCATTACTTTACTAGCTTGTGAGATGAGTGCAATTGTGCAGTAGTTTGAGCATTCTTTGGCATTGCCTTTCTTTGGGATTGGGATGAAAACTGACCTTTTCCAGTCCTTTAGCCACTGCTGAGTTTTCCAAATTTGCTGGCATATTGAGTGTAACACTTTCACAGGGAAGTAATTAGTGCCTTTATAAAAGAGGTTCCCGAGAACTCCCTTGCTCTTTCTTTCATGTGAGGATTCAGCCAGAGGGTGGCCTTCTATGAACCAGAAAGTAGACTCTCACAAAATACCATCTCTGCCAGTACCTTAATTTTGGACTTCCTAGCCTTCAGAACTGTTAGCAATAAGTTTTTGTTGTTTATAAACCACATAGTCTGTGGTATTCCATTAGAGCAGCTTGAATATTCTAAAACATGCCTAGAATAAAAGAGAGTTCTGCCAAATGTAAATGTTAAAGAGAAGGTCTTCATGGTTAGGAGGTCAAGACAGCCCACTCAATGGATGCCAGTGGAACATCTTCCTTAGCCACACTAAAGTTAGCATTATGGGATCAAAAGTAGTGACTACAAAGCTAAAGACACAGATCATGATGGTATCAACACAAAGGACTTTCCCTTTATAAAGGTACTGAGTAGTTAATTTGCTAGTAGTATGATTATATTTAAACTCCAATATCATATCCCAGGGAAATAAGCCAATTGCCTAGAGATATGTTATCTACACTGGAATCAGTGCATAGTGGAGGAGTTTGTTAACTCTAGAGGTAGTTCCCCAGGAGGCTGTTGAGAAGTTTCTATTAATTAAGTCCCTGAAAGTGAAAAGTGAAAGTGTTTATTGCTCAGTCCTGTCTGACCCTTTGCAACTCCATGGACTTCAGCTCCCAGGCTTCTCTGTCGATGGAATTCTCCATGCAAGAATAGTGCAGAAGGGTGCATTACCTTCTCTAGGGGATCGTCCTGACCCAGGGATCAAACCCAGGTCTCCTGCATTGCAGGCAGATTTTTACCATCTGAGCCACCAGTGCCTTAATTTCTTCTCATTCCTAACTTTGATTTCAGACTGCATAGCCAATTTGAGATATATGCAAGAAAGTTGCCTTTTCAGATAAATGAGAATTTACTATTTGGTTTGCAACCATGAATAATATTAACACACATTTTAAACATTAACACACATTTTAAACATTAACACATTTTAAACAAAGAGAAAACAATATACTTTAAGTATATTAGGATAAAAAATAGTAACACTATTTGACAGATTGATCGCATGTCACCATGGAGAAGGATAATAAAGATTAGTGTTTATGTTTTACCTACCAGGAGATGGACTGGAGAGCATTCACAGAGATAGGGAATTTTTTTTTTTTTTTTTAAGATACACCTGAGTGGTAATAAGGGTTCTACCAGTAAGGACCTTTCCAGTTCTGAAGGAAACCACTGGCCTTAGGGTATGGCCTGCCTGGCAGGCAGGGCCTTTTATCACATTTGGCTTGAGGGGCTGGAGGGCTTCCCTGTGTGGCTCAGTCAGTAAGGAATCTGCCTGCAGTACTGGAGACCTGGTTTCCATCCTTGGGTTGGGAAGGTCCCTTGGAGAAGGAAATGGCAGCTCACTCCTGGATTCTTGCTTGGAGAATCCCCAGGATTCTGGTGGGCTACAGTCCATGGGGTTGCAGAGTTGGACAGGACTGACTGACACAGAGGGCCTGGATGCCTGACAGTAGGTGCTTGGGCACTGCAGAGCAAAGTGTGCATGCGCTTGCTGTCCCATGTTCACCCTCATGTCCCGGAATAGATCCTTGTTTCTGAGCTCTGTAGAAATAGGCAGGGACTTCAGGGAACCTATCGTGCCTAGGTCCATCTGGCTCTGAAACAAAGACATTATGTTCGCTTAAAGCCAGATCTCAAGCCATTTCGATCTGACCAGGGCCACAACTGA
The DNA here is from genome assembly GCF_003369695.1 of Bos indicus x Bos taurus. NCBI lineage: Eukaryota > Metazoa > Chordata > Mammalia > Artiodactyla > Bovidae > Bos > Bos indicus x Bos taurus. The sequence continues at coordinate 79,117,348 of NC_040081.1, read as the reverse complement.
TGAAAGACACCTGGGAACCATGAATTCCAGACAAACCGCAAGTCCTTTAAAGACAGCAAAGCTTTATGGGATCTGACTGAAACCTCTTTTGCAGCTTCCTGGTCAGTGGCACTGTGCGGGGGACTACTGGTCCCTGGCAGATGGCTTAGTGGGCCAAGACAGGCTGCTTTCTTATAGATCTAGAGAGCCAGGTGCCTCCTGGCTGGACTGTGCACCCTAGTAAAGTGACTCCACACCTGGAAATTAGGTACAGAAGATTTTGGTTCTTCCTTATACCTCTTATTTTGTTGCTCTTTCTTTCTCTAGACTTTTTTTTTTTTTAATTATGTTTTTAATTGGTCACTTGAAGCATTTTTTCATGGCTACTTAAAATCTTAGATATTTCTAACATCTGTCATCTCAGTGTTGACATCTATTTGATTGTCTTTTTTTCAGTTCAGTTTAAGATCTTACTAATTCTTGCTGTGACAGGCAATTTCCTTTTGAAATCATACATGTTCTTATTATGCTATGAGATTTTATTTTTATATAAGACTTTTAAAAATTAGCTTTTCCTTCTGCTGCTCTAGCGGAAGAGAACTCTAGCCTTTTACTACCAAAGCGTGGGGGTGGGGGTGGTTCCCCAGTAGGTCTTTGTTATCATTCCAGTGGGGATGGTCCTTTTTAGAGCAGAGTAGAATTGGAGCTTTCATTCCCAATGAGGTCTCCTCTGATACTGTGTGATCATGGCCTCATTACTAACAGCAATGGTGAAATTCCTGACTGTCCATTAGTCTTCTCTTGCAACAGATCAGGGGATTCCTTCGTAGGTCAGCTGGTAAAGAATCTGCCCACAATGCAGGATACCGCGGTTAGATTCCTGGGTAGGAAAGACCCCCTGGAGAAGGGATAGACTACCCACTCCAGTATTCTTGGGCTTCCCTGGTGGCTCAGATGGCAAAGAATCCACCTGCAATGTGGGTTTAATTAAACCTGGGTTTAATCCCTGGGTTGGGAAGATTCCCTGGAGGGGGCATGGCAACCCACTCCAGTGTTCTTGACTAAGAATCCCCAGGGACTGAGGAGCCTGGCAGGCTACAGTCCATGGGGTTGCAAAGAGTTGTACATGACTTAGCAACTAAGCACAGGACAGCATACCACCTCAGAAAGGAAAATAGGTCTCATTGCCATTGGAGGTAGGATACCAAGCGCCTTATATGATCCACTGATTCAAAACAGGGAGGCATTTCATTATAGGCTAGTAGTGATGAAAGTCTTGGTTCCCTACTTGTCATTTCTGACACTATCTTAGTGGAGTAGTAATCCATCACTGAACTGTAATGAAAGGCTAAAGATCTAGGATCTCGATTCTGCCCTTGCATGTGTAGTTGGGACAGGGGCCAAGTTTTTTTTTTTCTGTGACATTGGGCAGGTGTAGAGCAAATGACTATCCAAAAGCTTTCTTTTTCTGTCCCTTTTATCTAAAAAGAAGAGATACTTGTTGGCACTTTTTTTGTCTACATCCATTGGCTTTTCTGGGTTGCCAGCTGCTTCAACTACAAGCCTTGAGAAAACCCATGGAACTTACCACCATGTGATTCCTCCAGTCCTAATTTCCCTTACTCATGTGACTTCTCTCTAGTCTTCAGAATCTTCTTATATTTGTTTTATTTACAATGTCAAAGATTTTTAGTTGTTCTTAGTGGGAGAAATAAGGAAAAGCACCTCCACATCATCTTCCCAGAGGTAGAAATCAACAGTTAAGTGTTTTAATACATGACAAAGCTAGTAGCCTGTGTTTTCAAAAAGTAACAAGTGAAAGAAAGGAACACGATGAGCCAATATAAAGAAGATCCAGAGTGAGAAACTCTGAAATAAAATGAGGATAATCTTTGTTGGGTACCTGGTTTAAACAGTATACTGCTTTAAAATAAACTCTGGACATTTTTTTAAACCTCGTTTCCTTTGTTAGATAATTTGATGACTCATAATTTCAGCCTAATTTTTTTTTTTTTAAGTCTTGAGAAATTTTAGTTTTTAAATTTCAATGCATTTCGGCTTCACATGTAATTTTCTTATTGTTAGATAATGAAATGATTATTTACTTGTCTTTGTACTTAGAATTATTTATAACAGAGGAATGTAAGTAACAAGTGGAACCTTTAGGTGATCACATGTAGTTATGAGTATTACCTCAGTCTCAAAATATTGTAAAATTCAGAGGGAGAGGGTGGGAAGATTTGGAAGAATGGCATTGAAACATGTAAAATATCATGTATGAAACGAGTTGCCAGTCCAGGTTCGATGCATGATACTGGATGTTTGGGGCTAGTGCACTGGGACGACCCAGAGGGATGGTATGGGGAGGGAGGAGGGAGGAAGGTTCAGGATGGGGAACACATGTATACCTGTGGCGGATTCATTTTGATATTTGGCAAAACTAATACAATTATGTAAAGTTTAAAAATAAAATTAAATTAAAAAAAATTCAAATATTTCTGGATGATACTGCCATATTTTCTAGGATATTAAGGGCAAATACTTTAAAAAGTTAAGAAAATCTGATATAATCCCTGAATGGAAGTAAAAATGTTCTTTTGTGCCCCTTTTGATAATATTATTAAAGGTTAAGTATTAGTTGTATTTTGGCACATGCCTAGAACAGAGTTCAGTTGAGAAGTAATTGAAGGACTAGGATATCCATAAAATATTTGTGAAGTTTTCTCTTTGACTTTTACTTGTGCCTTCATATAACTTCTATCAATGCAGCCAACCTTTTTTATGAAGATAAGTATTTCTAAGAAACTGAAATTTAGTTTGATGTTTGACTCAAGCACTTTATTTTTTAAGAATAAATTTGATACAAAAATAAAATAATACCTAGTATTATTGTTATTATTACAAATATATAGTATTTGTTAATATTATATGATAGTAATTTCTAAATTCCAACAAATTAAAATATTAGAAATACTTTGTTTTAATTTTTATTTTAAATTATAGTTGATTAATAACACTGTGTTAGTTTCAAGTGTACAGCAAGGTGATTCAGTTTTACATATACATGTATCTATTCCTTTTCTTTTTTTTTTTTTCATTTAGGTTATTATAGAATATTGAGCAGAGTTCCCTGTGCTCTCAGTAGGTACTTGTGGTTATCCATTTTAAATATAGCAGTGGTATAGGTCAATCCCAAACTCTTTAACTGTCCCTATCCCCAACCTTCCCCCAGTAACCACAAGTTTGTTCTCTCTTTGTCTGATTGTATTTTGTAAATAGGTTTATTTGTATCATTTCTTTTTAGAGTCCCCGTGTAAATGACGTCATATCGTATTTGTCTGACTTTCTTCACTCAGTATGACAATCTCTAGGCTCATCCATGTTGCTACAAATGGCATTATTTCATTATTTTTAATGGTTGAGTAATATCCCATTGTTCCACATGTTTCTGTATTCATTCCTCTGTCTTTGAACATTTAGGTTGCTTCCATGTTTGGGCTATTGTTTAACAGTGTTGCAGTGAACATTGGGGAGCATGTATCCTTTTGAACCATGTTTTTCTGCACATATATGGCCAGGAATGGGATTGCTGGATCATATGGTAGCCAACTTTTTAGGTTTTGAAGGAAACTCTGTACTGTTCTCCATATTGGCTGTACCAATTTATTAATACATTCCTATCAGCAACCTAGGTGGGTTCCCTTTTCTCCACACCCTCTCCAGCATTTATTATTTGTAGACTTGATAATAATGGCCTTTCTGATTGGTGCCAGATGATATCCCATTATAGTTTGTACTTGCATTTCTCCAATAATTAGTGATATTGAGTATCTTTTCATGTGCCTCTTGGCCATCTGTGTGTCTACTTTGGAAAAAAATCTCCTTTGGTTTTCTGACCATCTTTTTTTTTACAGATTTATCCATTCATTTATTTATTATTTCTTTTTTTAATATCTTTGATTGTTTGTTTGTTTTTTTTATCCTGCTGCAGTGAGCTGTTTGTAAATTTTGGAGATTTATTCCTTGTTGATTGCATAATTTGCAAATATATTTTCCTGTATTGTATATTGTCTTTTCATTCTGTTTATGGTTTCCTTTACTGTGCAAAAACTTTTGAGTTTAATTAGGCCCCATTTGTTTATTTTTGTTTTATTTCCATTACTTCAGGAGACCAAGTCCAAAAATATATTACTGTGTTTTGTATCAAGGAATGTTCTACATGTGTTTTCCTCATAGCGTTTTGTAGTGTCCAGTCTAACATTTAGGTCTTTAATCAATTTTGAGTTTATTTTTGTGTGTCATATTTTAAGTAAAAATAAAGATAAGTTATAACAAAATACAAGTAAATACTTAAGGATTTTACAATAAAGAAAAATAATAGATCACAAGGTTGAAAAAAAGAACTACTTTGTTGAAGCCCTTTGACCTCAACATAATAAACAATATAAATTACATTTATATAAATAAAAATAAATAAATATATGTCCAAACTCCTTTGGACATGAGTTCACTGTTAATCCACCAGAATGGTAAATGAAATCACTCAGTGTGTGGTCAGTTTTCTCAGGCCACATAAGGTAACCAAGTGTTCTACAAGTTACCAAGTATTCTAACACTTGCTTTGCAAATGTTACTGTGTTTTTATAATGAAGGTAAATAAAAATCAAATAGGCTTTCAAGATGAGTGGCTTGTGGTTTTAATAACTGTATTAATTTTTAATATCAAAACATTAAAAAATGCTTTAAAAGTCCTAAAGGGAAAAAAAACCCTATAATTTCAGAATAATCTTAAATAACCTAATAAAATATAATCATGAAGCTTGTAAATTAATCACAGAATATTTGTAATGAGCTTTACAAACCAGAACTAAATTCTGTCAGATTCTAATGTTATGTTAATAACAAACAGATGTTTCCATGCTCTATGCAACATGAAACAGTTATTTATATTCTATATTTTGGGGCTGTGAATTAATATCTAACAGAGAAAAATTTATAATTTCTGGAAGATCATATATATCCAGAAAAAGCAAAATGACCTACTTTTTAATGAAATAACACTCATGAGAATATCCTCCCAAGTATGGCTTTATTTTTTATAGGATGTATCTAAATTGCATGGGCTGTTAAAATGATTCTTATTCAGTTGAATACAAGTACTGTTAATACAGACACAAAATAAATATAGATAAATAAAATAGCAAAACACATATTTTGGACCGCATATTAAAGGCAGTTCAACATTTTAAGCTTAGTTATATCCACAGTATGAAACTTAAAAGCTTAAATGAACCATTTAAGAATGATCTCATTCTAAAAGTAGAACACATCTAGAAAATGCACATTTCTGTAAGAAACCAAAACTTTGTTTTGTCCAGTAATAAAAACACTGATCCCTATAAAGCTAACTTGTGGATTCTTAAAATAATGTTTGTGAATTCCTGAAGAATAATTTTAGATGCCATAATGAAATCTAATACTGAAGCTTCTAAATTGATTATGCAGACTGGTTTTATGATAAACTTTATACCAGATGCAAATTCATGAAGCAAAAATAGAGTAATGGAAAATGGATTTACTTTCCCACCTAAAACACCTCAAAAAACAAAAACCACTGGCAAAATATATGTCAGACATTTATATTGGATATTGGGTATCAGACAAGAGAATAAAAATCCCTGAGAGATGAGAAATGAAAGAGTCAAATTCTACAAATACCTCAGTTTACCTCCTAGAGAAAGTATCTATGATGTAGCTTAGAAAGAAAGAGCCCAGAACTGGGTCAAGAATTGTTCTTGAAATGCATCAGGGATCTGAGGAGAAGAGGAAGCTATGATTAACATGGAAAGGATATCAAACAGGAGAAAGATGAGAGTATAGCAGAGAGAGGAAATGCAGTACAGACAGAGAGAACGCATAAAAGAGAATGAACTCTTGAGATATGAAAGGGAACCTTTCATTTGATTCTTTTAGTTGTTTAGTGTGTGACCCCATGGACTGAAGCCTGCCAGGCACCTCTGTCCATGGGATTTCCCAGGCAAGAATACTGGAGTGGGTAGCTATTTCCTTCTCCAGGGGATCTTGCCAACCCAAGGATCAAACCTACATCTCCTTCATTGCAGGTGGATTCTTTACCACTGAGCCACCAGTGAAGCACCCTTGATTCTTTAGCCAAATACTACATATGATACAGAACAGAGGAAACAACATAAGGGAGAAAGAGTCATACAAAAGGATTTCAGGAAACAATGCACCAAAATTACACAGGAAAGGGAATGGTTTCTTTCCCACCAGTGAAAGAGAAAAGTATTGTATTTCATAGTTTACTGCATCAGTCCCCAACCTTTTGGTGCAAGGGACTGGTTTTGTGGAACACAATTTTTCCATGGAAGAGGGTGGGAGAGGAACACTATTCAGGAGATAGAGTGAGCGACAGGGAACGATGGGGAGAAGTAGATGAAACTGCTTTCTTGCCTGCCACTCACCTCCTGCTGTGCAGCCTGATTCCTAACCAGGGTGTTGGGACCCCTGGTGTATTGGTTAAAAAGTTTTGAAAAGCTTTGTCTGGCTGGTACTGCAAAATTAGTCCTAAAGTAAAACCTGTTTCTGCCCCGATTTATAAAGATTATGCACAAGATCTCAACAAAGTCAAAAAGATTCCAAGTAAATTAACTGTATCCCAGCTCAAAAAACTTTATAACAATATAAAATATTCAATGCACAAGGTGAAATTTGCAATCAGTCAGTCAGTTCAGGTGCTCAGTAGTGTCTGATTCTTTGCAATCCCATGGACTGCAGCACACTAGGCTTCCCTGTCCATCATCAGCTCCAAGAGCTGGTCAAACTCATGTCCATTGAGTCAGGTTTGCCATCCAACCATCTTATTCTCTGTTGTCTGCTTCTTCTGACTTCAGCCTTTCCCAGCATCAAGGTCTTTTCCCAGTGAGTCAGTACTTTGCATCAGGTGGCCGAAGTATTGGAGCTTCAGCTTCAGCATCAATCCTTCCAATGAATATTCAGTACTGATTTCCTTTAGGATTGACTGGTTTGAGCTCCTTGCTGTTCAAGAGACTCTCAAGAGTCTTCTCCAATATTATAGTTCAAAAGCATCAATTCTTCAGTGCTCAGCTTTCTTTATGGTCCAACTCTCACATCCATACATGACTACTGGAGTAACCATACTTTGTCGGCAAAGTAATGTCTCTGCTTTTTAATATGCTGTCTAGCTTGGTCATAGCTTTTCTTCCAAGGAGCAAGTGTCTTTTAATTTCATGGCTGCAGTCACCATCTGCAGTTACTTTGCAGCCCAAGAAAATAAAGTCTGCCACTGTTTCCATTGTTTCCCCATCTATGTGCCATGAAGCGATGGGACTGGATGCCATGATTTTAGTTTTTTGAATGTTGAGTTTTAAGCCAGCTTTTTCACTCTTCTCTTTTACTTTCATCAAGTTTCTTTGGTTCCTCTTTGTTTTCTGGCATACAGATGTTGTGTTTGGTATCAAATAACAGATTACCATACAAGCAAAGAACCAAGAAAATATGGCATATACTGAGAAGTTTTGATTAATCAAATCAGACCCAGAGGTGTTGCAGGTAACAGGACTAATTATCCATACTAATTATACAATATATATGTGAACCAGAATTTGGACTCCACTTTTCGGTGATAGGGCCAGAATTTGGACTCAGTTGTTTGGCCCCAAACTCTGTGCTTTTAACAACAAATTTCACTGGTTCAATAGTTAAGTACAAAACCAATGAAGTCAAAGACAGTATTTTGTCTGATGCTTAGAATCAGTCAGCCAAGCAATTGCTCAGTCGTGTCTCTTTGCAGTCCCATGGACTATAGCTCACCAGACTCCTCTGCCCATGGAATTTTTCAGGCAATAATATGGAGTGAATTGCCATTTCCTACTCCAGGAAATCTTCCCAACCTAGGGATTGAACCCCATCTCCTTCATTGGAGGACAGATTGTTTACCATTGCTCCACCTGGTTATTACATAAATATTTGTGAAGGTGAGGGGAAAAGTAAAAAGAGGAAATAGAGAGAAATATGGAAGAAAAGAAGAACTGTACTAGAAATGAAAAAGGTTATTTTTCTTTTGCCACACATTGTTTTTTCCTAATTCCCTTGTACTAAAAAAATAAATAAATAAATAAATAAACAATTTTAAAATCATCCTGTAAGCGTATAATTTATTTTTCTGGATACTTTACTTCAATTAGCTGTATAGTTAAATGTATAATCTATGTTAGTTTTGAAATGGCATTGGCAAGTTTATTTCTCTCATTGAAAAATTTAGAAGTAGGCAATTCATAATAAATCCAGATATACAGAGTTCTTATGTGTTTTGGCTCTACTTTCAAGGATTTTATTCATATTTCAAAACTGTCCTATGTCCAAAAATGTCTGCATTTCAGCTAGCAGAAAGAAACTAAAGGAAGGAAGTTGTGTTCAAGGGGATGAATAACAATGGAGTTACCACAGAATTTTTTATTTTATTTTAATGTATCCTATTGGTCAAAATTAGTTACATGTTCACACCTAGCTACAAGGAAAATTCATAAATGTAGAGTGCATCCTGAATAGCCTGAGATCAAGCTATGAGTCCAGGTTTCTGTGACAAAGGGAAGAAAGTGAGAGTGAATATTGAGAGTTAGTTACCAATCTTTGCTGTAGTGGAATAGCAAAACCTAAATAACATAATTTTGATTATTATTACTGAAAAAAAATATGTTTTTTTTCTTAAGACTCTTATTTAAGACATGTCTTTAGGTTTTTTAAATTAGTATCTTATGTAAGAAGGTAAACTGGCAATTGGGCTATTCAGAACTAGTGAGTTATGTCTTCCCTAAAACACAGTATCCTGGGAGAATTATATCCTTTAATACTTCATCTTATCTGGAAAAGCCACATAAAACTAATTAAATCCTTGTATAATTTTAGAAATTTAAAAAATATTTTGTTTAAAATCTAGTGCTTATTTTATTTTAAATATAAAATGAACAAATTATTCAGTCATTCATTTACACAGTATTTGTGATGATTAGTGTCAACTTGACTAAACTATAGTGATCAGTTCTTTAATTAAACACTAATATAGGTGTTGCTGTGAAGATATTATTTGTAATACATGTGGCTGATGTGTTAAAGGTCTATGTTGTTAACATCCACTAATCAGCTGACTCTATGTGTGCTCTGTTGCTCAGTTATGTCCGATGCTTTGTGACCCTGTGGAATGTAGCCTGCCAGGCTCCTTGTTCCATGGGATTCTCCAGGAACAAATACTGGACTGGGTTGCCATTTCTTCTTCCAGGGGATCTTTCCAACCCAGGGATCGAACCTGTGTCTCCTGCATTGGCAGGGAGATTTTTTACCACTGGGCCACTAAGTGAAGATAAAGTGAATGGGCTTTATCCAATCAGTTGAAAGGTTTTAGGGGCCAAACTGAGACTTCTTTGAGAAAGAAGAATTCTTCCCCAAAATTGTAGCAGCAGGAAGAGGGAAAGCACAGAACAGTTTGGCAACTTTGTAAACATTGAGTGAGTTTTGGGGAGAGTCTAGGAACTGAAATTAGGCCATAAGGTAGTGGGGTAAGTTGAAAAGAGTGAACAAGAAGCAGTAAAAGATGATAATGAGGGGGAAAAATAGCCCATTTCAGAGAAAAACTTGGAAATGGAAATGGAAATTTCCCTTACCTAGGGGTTGGGGATGGACCTTTGTGAGGAAAAGTCTCTGTGAAACTATGCTATGGGGTATTGCTGTCTACTAGGGTATATGAATTATAGCTTTATTGGAAAAACATGGCCTGAGGGTTCTGCTCTGGGAAACAAGTGCCTGAGGGATCACCAGTCTGAGGAGTTGGAGTCCTGTTAGGAGATCTTTACCAGGTTGTGAGGGAAAGGGGCTGTACTGAGATAACCAGGGGGAACCAGAGTTGGAGCATGGGCTTGTACTCCACTAAGAGGGATAAGAAGATAGGAAACACAGTGGAAGAGCCAAAAGTTTGTTAAAAGACAGAGTTCTGTTTTGTTGGATGCAGTAGTGAATACTCTCCCACAAAGAATCTTAGAAAATGTATTAATAAGGCAAAGTAGAACGTGTGGCTTGGGATGCCATATACATTGTGATTGGGAGCCTGAGCTTGGATTCATCCACATTTGAGTCTCTTCAGGATCTCTTCATGAACCTCTGGAAGACTTTTCAGTTCTTTGCATTTCTGTAGAGTGGGGATTGGTAGTAGTACCTGCATCATAGGGTTTTCAAAAATTTACAATAAATTGATTAACATAATGCCCTGGCACATGGTAAATACTGTTTAAAAAGTTGTTGCTATTGAGGAAAGGAATTCCTAACATTTAGATTCAACTCAGCTATAATTTATTTAGTATACATTTTACCACTTTGAACCAAATTTTTTAACATGCATTCAAAACCTATATAGTACCAACTATTTGAAGAAAATTTGAAGCAAGGAATAATATAAAACATGTAAAATAGGACAATTTGTGATTAAGTGAAGATGAAGACATATGGGCTGATAATTACACTGCGAAGAGAGAAAATGGTTACTACAGTTCAACGCTGAGTTGTGTTGTGTATTTCCAAGTAAAAGGGAAAAGTGTGGAAAACCATAATCTATATCATTCTCATTATCTAAAGAAAGAATATTCATTTATCGAGAGAGAAACGTTCTACACTGCACAATGAATATCTAGAATAGTGATTCTTAATTTTCAGCAATAACCAAATCCTTTTTAATGCAAAAACAAATTCTTTTGAAATTTAGTAAATACTTTTGAGAATTCCATTTTAAGAAATACTAACCTACAAAATTAAAATACATTCAGTGAGAGTATATTTCATACACCTAAAATATAGACTTAAAATTTCCAGGAGACGCTAATAGGATATGAGGGTCTGAAAGGACCAGTGTCTGGAAGGGGAACCATGTGTAAGGGATCACCCTGTTGGGTATAAAATGCATGTGGGATATTTTTCCACAATGTGAACAAAAAAAGAGTGCAACATCAGCTCCTACTAAAGAGTTTTCCAGCTTGCTGACCTGTCTGACAGATTTCAGACTTGGTAGCTCTCAAAACTGTATGTAATTTCACTGAAATAAATCTCACTATAAATATTTTATTGGTTCTGTGTTTCTAGAGAACATTGGCTGATAAAATACTATATACTACATAATATATAAAATACTATATAAAACTTTATAGAATTGTATATCCTATTAAATATTTATATTTCTTAATATTTTTAGATAATGTGAAAAATACAAACTCATTACTTAATATTTTCTGTATCTCAATATAGTTGATTTCAAAAATTAGACTGTATGTTTAATTAGAAGCATAGCAATGAATTAAATGTGATATATTTATATTTTAAATTATGGACATCATTTTTGAATGCTGAATCATTGTGGGCTCCAGAATTTGTATTTTACTCTTGAATGTTGTCAAAGAGAATATGTTTTTTTTCATGATATATTAGAGGCAGTTTAAAGTAATGTTGACTGAATAGATTGTATGTCTAATTCATTGGAGATACACCAATCAATATGTGGTGCATTAAATTTTATAAATGATACAGGTGCAATAGAGTCAATGTGTCTGAATCAGAAAGTATTATATCTTAACCGGAGAGTGACATAGCTAGTTCAAGTATGATCATGCATAATTCATCTTTAGATATCTGCAATAAAATTTTAGTTTATGGGTAATTGTTAATATTCCATATTGGAAAATGTTTTTCTTATATATTTTAGAAACTTGTGTTAGTGCTCTTTCCAGGATATCTCTTCTGATAAAGTTTTGTCTAATTTATGTATATATACAAACGCTCCCATTATTTCATTTACTAAGATTTTATTTACCCAACCAACAGAATGTTGAAAAGAAGAAAAGAAAATCAAGGAAAGCTTTTAGTTCAAACCTTTATTTAAAATACTATAATATGAGAACAAGTCAGGACATATTTTAAAATTAAGTCTAATAAATTATGAAAAATAGAAAGCACATTAGAACCTGATTATACTTTCAGTCTATATAAAGTGGAAAATAGTGTAAGGAAGCACATCACAAATCCCCTGAGGGAAAAAAATGTATGCACATGATTACCAAAATAGCCTTGTTATTTGTTGCTCTAACTAATAACCCTATGCTGTACACATCCTGAGAACATTCATTAACAAGAATTGCCTTTCCTTTATTATAGACATGTTGGAGAACAAAAATGCATTACATAGATACAGAGAGCATATATATTTTAAAGGGGCTTCCCTTGTGGCTCAGCTGGTAAAGAATTCTCGTGCAATGAGGGAGACCTGGGTTCGATTCCTGGGCTGGGAAGATCCCCTGGAGAAAGTAAAAGCTACTCACTCCAGTATTCTTGCCTGGAAAAATCCCATGGACAGAGGAGCCTTGTGGGTTACAGTCCATGGGGTCGCAAAGAGTTGGACATGACTAAGTGACTAAGCACACCCACTCCAGTATTCTGGCTTGGAGAATTCCATTGACTGTATAGTCCATGGGGTCACAAAGAATCAGACATGAATGAGGGAATTTCACTTTTATTCATATTATAAAGAAATACATTACTATGTTAATAAAGAAATCTACTACCAAAAGTATCGGCTAAATGTCATTACAAAGAATTTACTATAGCAAAGGAGGTTCATTGTAGTAAATAATTAACAAATCCACGGCATGTATTTATAATATTACTGCTCTTTTGATTCTACTTAAAAAGATAGGGGGCTTCCCTGGTCTTTCTTTCTCAGTGTAAAAAATCCACCTGCTATGCAGGAGACCTGGGTTCGTTCCCTGGGTTGGGAAGATTCCCCTGGAGAAGGAAATGGCAACCCACTTCAGTACTTTTGCCTGCAAAGTCCCACTGACAAAGAAGCCTGGCGGTCTATAGTCTATAGGGTCTCGAAAGAGTCAGACACAACTTAGTGATGAAGAAATAATGACAACAATAAACTAGAAACATACCACCTATAACAGTTTTCCTACTTGGAGCTCAGAGAATTCTATAAGTAAAAGTGAAAATGAAGCTGACAATGTTTATCATTCAGGCCCATACTGCTATTTCTTGGAATATCAATCACTAATATTCATTTAGCAATTTTTAGTCTGAATATCTTCTGTCATACACAAGAACATTGAGTTTTCACCATTGAGAGGCAACTTTAATCCACCTTTTTTAGTTAAGATAAACTTAGCGTAGAGCATTATGTAAGTTACAGGTATACAGCATAATGATTTTCAGTCTTTAAAGGTTATACTTGTGGTTCAGATGGTAAAGAGCCTGACTGCAATCCAGGAGACCTTAGTTCAATCACTGGGTTGGGAAGATCCCCTGGAAAAGAGAATAGCTGCTGATCCAACACTCTTGTCTGGAGAATTCTATGAACAGAGGAGCCTGCCCAGATACAGTCCATAGGTTTGCAATGAGTCAGATACAGCTGAGCAAATGACACTATATGCCATTTATAGTTATTATAAAATATTGGCTACATACCATATGTTATACAATATATTATTGTAGCTGATTTACTTTATACACAATAGTTTGTACCTCTTAATCCCCTACTCCTAGCTTACACCTCCTTCATTCCTTCTCCCCATTGGTAACCACTAATTCGTTCTCTATATTCTGTAATTGTTTCTTTCTTTTTGTTATATTCACAACTTTGTTTTATTTTTTTAACTATACATTTAAGTTTTATTGCACAGTATTTGTCTTTCTCTATCTGGATTAGTTCACTTAGCGTAATATCCTCCAAGTCCATCCATGTTGTTGCAAATGGCAAAATTTCATTCTTTTTAAGGCTAAGTAATATCCCATTATATAAATATGTACCATCTGTTCATCTGTTGATGGACACTTAGGTTGCTTCCATATCTTGCCAATTGTAAATAATGTTGCTATGAATATTGGGGTGCATGTGTCATTTCAAATTAATGTTTTCATATATTTATATTGGAGGCAACTTGGGCAGTTATGGAAGTCACCAATGATCAATGGAGTCCCTAGAAATTCAAAACATGCTACACATTTTAAACACAAAATCAAATTTAATCCTTTCAACATTCATGCAACTAGATATTATAACAGACATTTTACACTTGATAAAATACAATGTCAAAATTTTGTCAAATGTTGTTTATGTACATAGATCAGATCAGTTCAGATCAGTCACTCAGTCGTGTCTGACTCTTTGTAACCCCATGAATCGCAGTATGACAGGCCTCCCTGTCCATCACCAACTCACGGAGTTCACCCAGACTCATGTCCATCGAGTGAGTGATGCCATCCAGACATCTCATCCTCTGTCGTCCCCTTCTCCTCCTGGCCCCAATCCCTCCCAGCATCAGAGTCTTTTCCAATGAGTCAACTCTTTGCATGAGGTGGCCAAAGCACTGGAGTTTCAGCTTTAGCATCATTCCTTCCAAAGTACTCCCAGGGCTGATCTCCTTCAAAATGGACTGGTTGTATCTCCTTGCAGTCCAAGGAACTCTCAAGAGTCTTCTCCAACACCACAGTTCAAAAACATCAATTCTTTGGCACTCAGCCATCTTCACAGTCCAACTCTCACATCCATATGTGACCACAGGAAAAACCATAGCCTTGACTAGAAAAACCTTTGTTGGCAAAGTAATGTCTCTGCTTTTGAATATGTTATCTAGGTTGGTCATAACTTTCCTTCCAAGGAGTAAGCGTCTTTTAATTTCATGGCTGCAGTCACCATCTGCAGTGATTTTGGAGCCCCCAAAAATAAAGTCTGACACTGTTTCCACTGTTTCCCCATTTATTTCCCATGAAGTGGTGGGACCGGATGCCATGATCTTCGTTTTCTGAATGTTGAGCTGTAAGCCAACTTTTTCACTCTCCACCTTCACTTTCATCAAGAGGCTTTTGAGTTCCTCTTCACTTTCTACCATAAGGGTGGTGTCATCTGCATATCTGAGGTCATTGATATTTCTCCTGGCAATCTTGACTCCAGCTTGTGTTTCTTCCAGTCCAGTGTTTCTCATGATGTACTCTGCATAGAAGTTAAATACACAGGGTGACAATATACAGCCTTGACAAACTCCTTTTCCTACTTGTAACCAGTATGTTGTTCCATTTCCAGTTCTAACTGTTGCTTCCTGACCTGCATACAAATTTCTCAAGAGGCAGATCAGGTGGTCTGGTATTCCCATCTCTTTCAGAATTTTCCACAGTTTTATTGTGATCCACACAGTCAAAGGCTTTGGCATAGTCAATAAAGCAGAAATAGATGTTTTTCTGGAACTCTCTTGCTTTTCCTACGATCCAGCAGATTTTGGCAATTTGATCTCTGGTTCCTCTGTCTTTTCTAAAACCAGCTTCAACATCAGGAAGTTCATGGTTCACATATTGCTGAAGCCTGGCTTGGAGAATTTTGAGCATTACTTTACTAGCGTGTGAGATGAGTGCAATTGTGCAGTAGTTTGAGCATTCTTTGGCATTACCTTTCTTTGGGATTGGAATGAAAACTGACCTTTTCCAGTCCTGTGGCCACTGCTGAGTTTTCCAAATTTGCTGGCAGATTGAGTGCAGCACTTTCACAACATCATCTTTCAGGATTTGAAATAGCTCAACTGGAATTCCATCACCTCCACTAGCTTTGTTCATAGTGATGCTTTCTAAAGCCCTCTTGACTTCACATTCCAGGATGTCTGGCTCTAGGTCAGTGATCACACCATCATGATTATCTGGGTCGTGAAGATCTTTTTTGTACAGTGCTTCTGTGTATTCTTCCCATATTGTCTTAATATCTTCTGCTTCTGTTAGGTCCATACCATTTCTGTCCTTTATCGAGCTCATCTTTGCATGAAATGTTCCTTTGGTATCTCTGATTTTCTTGAAGAGATCCCTAGTCTTTCCCATTCTGTTGTTTTCCTCTATTTCTTTGCATTGATCACTGAAGAAGGCTTTCTTATCTCTTCTTGGTATTCTTTGGAACTCTGCATTCAGATGTTTATATCTTTCCTTTTCTCCTTTGCTTTTCATTTCTCTTCTTTTCACAGCTATTTGTAAGGCCTCTCCAGACAGCCATTTTGCTTTTTTGCATTTCTTTTCTATGGGGATGGTCTTGATCCCTGTCTCCTGTACAATGTCACGAACCTCATTCCATAGTTCATCAGGCACTCTATCTATCAGATCTAGGCCCTTAAATCTATTTCTCACTTCCACTGTATAATCATAAGGGATTTGATTTAGGTCATACCTGAATGGTCTAGTGGTTTTCCCTACTTTCTTCAATTTAAGTCTGAATTTGGCAATAAGGAGTTCATAGTCTGAGCCACAGTCAGTTCCTGGTCTTGTTTTTGCTGACTGTATAGATCTTATCCATCTTTGGCTGCAAATAATATAATCAATCTGATTTCGGTGTTGACCATAGAGTTAATATGTAAACCTAGTTCTAATAATTCTTAATGTCATGCTTATTTTCAATTACTGAGGAAATGAAGCAAGACAGAACCTCAATCACTCTATCACTATATATATGCAGTGAGTCCATGCTAGGAAAATGGCTCCTTGTCCAATAAAATGTTTGTCAAGTCTTATATATTTTAGAGCTAATGGAAAAATTGTAGGAACAAACATCTTTCAAAAAAGGTGAAAAATGGTTTGCCTGATATCAGGTCTTTGTTTTTTTGAGCCTGGCAGTTCTAGGCAAGATTGGGGCTAGCATAGACTGTCTTCCAAGAATTAAAGGAGAAAATAAACAGAGGAAAAATTTATTCTCATTTGCCTTATTGCCTTTTGTCAGTTTATAAATTATTTTCTTTTCTAAGATAATTATTTTAGTTAGATGCCTTACATCCTGTGAATGAAGGGATGGATGAATGAAAGAATAAACAACAAATAAACCAATGAAATAAATAGGATAGACTAAGAATTATCAGATAACATCCTCTGATATGATTTTTTTTAATTTGAATATGGGCCATAATGCATATGCATTTTAAAGAGAAATTATTTTTATAGTTTAGTCTTTGTTAATATCTTTTTAAGGAAGAAAGTGTGGTAGAACTTTCAAAAATTCCTAGATGAAATTTTTTAAATGTTCAAAAAGAAGCACTTTACAACATGGAAATTATATCTGCTCAAGGACTTAGAGCTTAAAAGCGGCTCGGTTAATGCTGAAAAGAAGATGCTTTGAGGAAAAAAAGAATTCTAATAAAAATGGAAATGATGACCTACTACATTCCTATGCTTCTTCAGGCAACTGATCATCTTGCCATTGTATGCACCATCACTTTGCCATTTATCACTGTAGGGTAGGCTGGAGGACATTTTCTAGCAGATAACAACTCTTAATATTGAGAAAGTTATGACTTATCTGCAACCTTCCTCTCTCATCTGCAAAGGATACTGGCATTTATCCATAAGGCAGGCACACAAGCAACATCCTGAGTAGTTTATTTCTTTAATGAAAGTATATGCAATTTGCAAGAATCTAAATCAGGATGTAAAATTTAAATTCTGTAGCTTTCTTTAAAGAAGAGATTAATGTGATTACAATAATCCTAATTGATTAATAATGATGGCTTTTGTTTGCATTCTTTGAATATTAAAATGAGTAATGAATTGCTCAATTATTAGGGAGAGCACTAAAATAGTTTTTAAAAGTTACATAGCCACACTTTAGGGTGCTTAATTTTCACAAATGCAAATGAAAGTGAGATTTTAAAATTGTGTTCCTTATTTTGTTCAATGAGAAGAAATTTTGAGTACAGTCAAAATTTTTAATTTGGAGTTAATTGTTTTTAGTAACAATATTGTGGTTACTGGTAATTTTGTGCTACCATGTAAACTTTAATGTTGATATAAGCACCATTTATATGACAGGAACTACATATTCAAAAACACTTTAGTTTAAGAATCTCAGTATTTTTCATAACTTTGCCTGATTCATATTCGATCTTATATAAGCAGTGTCACTAGTGGCTTACTCTGAGGGATTTTAAAGGCCTCCATGTAGATCTTGCTGCTGTTGCTGCTAAGTCACGCAAGTCGTGTCTGACTCTGTGCGACCCCATAGATGGCAGCCCACCAGGCTCCCCCGTCCCTGGGATTCTCCAGACAAGAACCCAGTGTTCTTGCCTTCTCCAATGTAGATCTTGATGCCTAAATTAAATCACTCATGATTACTGCAACATTTCCAAAAATATTTGACATGTCAAATATTTATAACAATTTTGTTTGAATATTGATATAAGATGATTTTTAATCTTTGTGTTTGAAACTGTTAGGAAATGTACTGAAAGCTTCTTTGGACTTCAGAATTTATAGAAAGATTATCAGACAAGAAAAGGGGAAAATGGTTTTGATGGAAGAGGTACCTTTGATGGGGAAGTGAAAGAAAAAGTGAACACCATTAAGTATATACTTTAAGTAATATATAAATTACATTAAATATAAATAATATATATATAATATAAAAATTATATATGAAACTTATTTGTTTATATTCAGTTCAGTTCAGTTCAGTCGCTCAGTCGTATCCGACTCTTTGCGACCCCATGAATCACAGCACGCCAGGCCTCCCTGTCCATCACCAACTCCCAGAGTTCACTGAGACTCACGTCCATCGAGTCAGTGATGCCATCCAGCCATCTTATCCTCTGTCATCCCCTTCTCTCCCTGCCCCCAATCCTTCCCAGCATCACAGTCTTTTCTAATGAGTCAACTCTTTGCGTGAGGTGGCCAAAGTACTGGAGTTTCAGCCTTAGTATCACTCCTTCCAAAGAAATCCCAGGGCTGATCTCCTTCAGAATGGACTGGTTGGATCTTTATATTAGGTTGGCCTAAAAATTTAGGTGGATAGAATAGAAAAAGGAGTCCAGAATGGCAGTGGCTAAGAGATAAGGAAGGGAAAAACCTGTGAAAATAGAACAAAGGAAGGTCTGAGGACCAGAGTGAGGACCTCAGGTAAAACAAATAGCATTCCTGGCTAGCTCAATTTACATAGGGCAGGCCCAGGGGAAGGAGAAAACACATATAAAGAGAGGAGGGAAAATTGGGCGGGGGGCCTCTCTTTTCTTTATGTCTTTTGGGTCGGCATGCCCTCATGCCTTGAGGATGTATTTTCCTTTACTTTCTAAACAAAACTGAGCTGTAACATGGAGCTGTGACACAGGTCCATCTGAGGGCTATAATGCTGGTCCGTCCATCGCTTCAAATTTTTGTTGCGATGATATAGAACAGAGGAAATTACAAACACCCCCGACAACTATGGTGCCATTTCTAGGATTAAACCTGGCTGATTCAACCTCTGCTCAAGCCCCGCAAGGAGGAGGCCAACACAGCTTGAGCCCAACTCAGCGAAAGCTTCTGCAGTGAAAGCTGAATGCAAAGAAAACCAAGTACAGGGGAAGTGACAAGAAGTCCAGTGTGCTGGAAACTGGGACAGTGAAAAACAAACTCAGCAGAAAGCTCACACAGCTCAGTCTCAGATTCCAGAAGACCTCTGGTTAAGGTAGGAGTCCTCGCTTCTACGGCTAGAAGGACATATGCCTAACAAAATCTTAATTCCTTTACAATCTCTCGGTTCTTGTTTCCTCTAACCAACCTCCCCACTGCGCCACTCCCCGCCCCCCCCCCCCCACCCAGGGTGAACAGGCGAGAAGCAGTGGGTGCAACTGAGGGACTCTGGCAGGGGCTACTCCTCAGTGTATCCCAAAGGCTCCACTATCTGCTGAGCCCCAGTAACTGATGCCCAAGCAGGTGGGGGTTCTTCTGTTTTTAATCTTCATGTGTCAATGATTAGGCCAATGAAAACTGTGAGCAGAGGTCAGGTATTTAGCAGATTTTCTGGAAGGTTACAAAGAGGATTCCTTTGCACATTTTTTTCACTGCTTTTTCCTCCCATCCTTAAGTTCCTCTCTCCTGGGATTTGAGCGTGCCCAAAACCCATGGTGCCTGGCTTCAGGACCTAATGAAGCTCCAGCTCTGATGTCTCATTGCAAAATTCAGAGACACAGCAACAGGTAAGAGGTAGATTTGTTCAGATTTTTAGAGAAAGGCATATTCCACAGGGTGTAGGCCATTGCAGAGGAGAGTGCAGGGACCATGGAGTGTGGTGTGGTTAGTTTTACCTGTCTGGGTGGTTTCCTATGTTAATGAGTGGGAGAATCATTTCAACAACTGGGGAACTACCCACCCCTCAGTCTTGTGACAGTGTCTTGAAACTGTACTTTTCATACTGTTCATGGGGTTCTTAAGGCAAGAATACTAAACTGGTTTGCCATTGCCTTCTCCAGTGGACCACATACTGTCAGACCTCTTCACCATGACCCATCCATCTTGGGTAGCCCCACATGGCATGTATTAGTTTCATTGAGTTAGACAAGTTTGTGGTCTGTGTGATCAGATTGGATAGTTGTCTGTGATTGTGTTTCAGTCTGTCTGCCCTCTGATGCCCTCTCTCAGGACCTACCATCTTACTTGGATTTCTCTTACTTTGGATGTGGGGTATCTCTTCATGGCTGCTCCAGCAAAGTACAGCTGCTGCACTGTGGAAAATTCTGAAAGAGATAGGAATACTAGATCACCTGACCTGCCTCTTGAGAAACCTGTATGCAGGTCAGGAAGCAACAGTTAGAGCTGGACATAGAACAACAGACTGGATCCAAATAGGTAAAGGAGTACATCAAGGCTGTATATTGTCACCCTGCTTATTTAACTTATATGCAGAGTACATCATGAGAAACACTGGGCTGGAGGAAGCACAAGCTGGAATCAAGATTATGGGGAGAAATAGCAGTAGCCTCAGATATGCAGATGACACCACCCTTATGACAGAAAGTGAAGAAAAACTAAAAAGCCTCTTGATGAAAGTGAAAAAGGAGAGTCAAAAACTTGGCTTAAAGCTCAACATTCAGAAAACTAAGATCATGGCATCCGGTCCCATCACTTCATGGGAAATAGATGAGGAAATAGTGGTGGACTTTATATATTCAGGCTCCAAAATCACTGCAGATGGTGACTGCAGCCATGAAATTAAAAGACGCTTACTCCTTGGAAGGAAAGTTATGACCATCCTAGAGAGCATATTAAAAATCAGAGACATTACTTTGTCAACAGAAGTCCGTCTAGTCAAGGCTATGGGTTTTTCCGGTAGTCATGTATGGATGTGAGAATTGAACTGTGAAGAAAGCTGAGTGCCAAAGAATTGATGCTTTTGAACTGTGGTGTTGGAGAAGACTCTTGGGAGTCCCTTGGACTGCGAGGAGATCCAACCAGTCCATTCTAAAGGAGATCAGTCCTGAGTGTTCATTGGAAGGACTGATGTTGAAGCTGAAACACCAATACTTTGGCCACCTGATGTGAAGAGCTGACTCATTTGAAAGACCCTGATGCTGGGAAAGGTTGAGAGAAGCAGGAAAAGGGGATGGCAGAGGAAGAGATGGTTAGATGGCACCACTGACTCAATAGACATGGGTATGGGTGGACTCTGGGAGTTGATGATGGACAGGGAGGCCTGGCGTGCTGCAGTTCATGGAGTCATAAAGAGTTGGATAGGACTAAGCGACTGAACTGAGCTCAGCTGGAACTGTCCTGGTCCCTCTGGATATGTAATTTAGCTTGCAGATTAAGAATCGAGGTTTAGCTGAATTTTACTCATTGTCTTGGACCCATTTGATTTTAATCAGTTTATGTTATACCCTTGGGCTATGTCATTCTTTCAAAACTTGTGCCCTGCCCCCTTCCCTCCTGGTTCATGCTCTTCTTCTGAGCCCAGTCTGGGGCCACAATTCTTCTACAACCTTCTGGAGGGACAACCAGAAAATAGGTGGCGTTTGGGAGGAAAATGCTGTATAATATTCAATCTCTCTAGATACTCAGGCCTTCATCGTCCATGTTTCCTACAACATGTGCAACAACAGCTTCTCTCAGTCAACCCACTAGGGCAGGTGACAGACACACAACACAATGCCTGCTAGAAGTCCATCTGTTGGTGGCATCCCTTCAAGGGTAATTTGACTTCCAGCGACAATGTTTGCCACTTTGGGAGTTAGCCTTACAGGCCTTTTGGACCCACACTCTTACCACTCTTCTCCTAAAATTACAAACATATCCCTGTGTCAAATCTCCAGTCCACTTTTATGAAACATCTGGTTTGTTGCCTCTTATCAATTTGTTCTTAAGCCACTTACTAACTAACTCCTACAACCAGGACCCTGAACCCTTGTATGCAAGATCCTCCACCCTGCTTATCATTAAAATACTCTAATGCCCTTAACAGGACAAGATAACCCACTCCTTTGTCATTAATTCTGCTATTACCTAAAGTGGGTCTGACAATGAAATTCTTACCATTGGAAACACCCAAAACTGCTCTTATGGAGGACTGCTACTGCTGCTGCTAAGTCACTTCAGTCATGTCCGACTCTATGCGACCCCATGGACTGCAGCCCACCAGGCTTCTAGGTCCATGGGATTCTCCAGGCAAGAACAATGGAGTGGGTTGCCATTCCTCCTCCAATGCATGAAAGTGAAAAGTCAAAGTGAAGTCGCTCAGTCGTGTCCAACTCTCAGCGACCCCATGGACTGAAGCCTACCAGGCTCCTCCGTCCATGGGATTTTCCAGGCAAGAGTACTGGAGTGGGGTGCCATTGCCTAGGGGAGGAAATCAGTGACATACATTCCCTCAGAGCAATAAGAGGATAAGTCTTATGGCTGCTTCACCAGGTTCCCAGTCTCAGGGCACAGGCTTGGACTCCTTTACATCATGATATCTATTCCCATCTGTGGTTAACAAATAGACAATAAGTTAAAATTACAACTGGTTAATCCTACCCAGCACCAGTCATGCTGGAGACACTGGGGATGTCCAACTCCAGCCTGGAGATCCCATGAGGTTGACCTGCCTCCATCTGCCTAGGGATCTGGTCCCCAGGAGATTGTCACACCTCAGCCTTCTTGGGGATCCACCAGTGTGGGGGTCCCAGGAGGTCGGCATGCCTTTACCTGCCCAATGGACCCAGTTCTCGGGAGGCTGATCTGACTCGATCTGCACAGAGATTCGATCTCCAGGAGGCTGTCATGTCTCAGCCTGCCTGGGATCTGCACCCCGATCTGGGGATGCCTGGCTCTCAGGTTGTAACAGTACTGGGTAGGATATGCTTTAAAAAGGCTCACCCCTAGGGAAGTCCAATCTTTAAAATAAAAGGAAGCCTCTTAGTTTTGGGCTGTGTGTGGTCTCAGCAGTAACTCAGGAGTCCAACAAGAACACCATTGCCTTTCTGAAAAGTCTAAAAAAGGCCCTCCCAAAGTTTACCAATCTGGACTCAGACTCTTACAAGGGACAGATGATTTTAAAGGACAAATCCCTGTCCCACTGTGCATCAGATATCAAGATAAAGTTACAACAACTACAGCAGCAGGACCCTGATGCCTCTTTAAATGAGATGGTCCAGATAGCCCCAATACCTTTTATAATAGAGAACAAGAGAGGGAGGCCAAGGCCCAGGAAAGGGAGAAAAGGAAAGAGACAAGGCATGCCCAGATGCTGCTCACCCTCCAGGGAAGCCCTATGGCAAACCCCGAGTCTTTAAAGGACAAGCATGAGGCAAATGCCTAATCTGTAGACTAGCGGGACATTGGGCCAAAGAGTGTCCAAACCATGAGAAGTCTCCTAAAATGGCTTGCTACAAATCCCCTCGATTGGGACATAGGGTAGCATTCTGCCCTTGGGACCCAAGAGTCTCAAGGTCAAGTGCCAAGCTGTCTGTCATGATGGTTTAACAGGACTATTCCAGCCAGCCCGCTGTCACAGATAACCATCATGGGGTTGGTGCCAAGGATGCAACTGGATGTGGCAGGTAGGTCCAATAATTTCCTGGTTGACACGGGCTACCTACTCTGTCTTGATCTCCTACTCTGGAGCCTTCTCCTCCCAGACATGTACTATTTTGGATGCTACAGGAAAAACAATTACTAAAAGATTTACCAGAGCATTTCTTTGTTGCTGGGATGGACAAATATTTTCCCACCAGTTTCTGTTAGTCCCTGAGTGTCCTACCGCCTTATTTGGAAGAGATATACTCAATAAACTGGGGACTACCCTTGTGATGGGAAGCTTTTCAGTCCCTAGAGCCCTATAGCTTCTGGTTACTACTAAAGAACCCATTGCACCCTCTCCAATAGAGAGGGACCAAAACTTTGGGAGGACAAAATTAACCCCCAGTTGTGGGACCAGGGGATGAGCTTACCAAGCTCGACTGGTCATCATTGTTCCAGTTCCAACTTCCAAACCAAGTTGCCACTCGGTTTCCTAACTGGAAACAATATCCCCTCAGAAGAGAAGCTTGGGAAGGACTACACCCTCTAATAAATAAATTCCTTGCCTGTGAGCTATTGATCCCCAACAATTCACTGTGTAACACCCCAATCCTCCCTTTGAAGAAAAAGGGTGGAACCTGGCAAATGGTTCAAGATTTCTGGATCATAAATGAAGCAGTAGTCCCCCTCCATCCCACAGTATCCAATCCCTATGTAATCTTGGGAGAAATCCCACCCAGTGCCAAGTGGTTTACAGTCTTGGATCTCAATGATGCATTCTTTTGCATACCACTGGCTAAAGAATCCAAATATCTTTTTGCCTTTGAGTAGGAAGCTCCAATAGAAAAACACCAACAGATGACTTGGACAGTATTACCTTAGGGGTTCAGAGATAGCCCCTACCTGTTTGGCAGGCTCTTAGCTGGGATCTCCTAGATCTGAACTTGGGACCTAATGGGAAAATATAACAATATGCAGATAACCTACTAATATGCTCTCCAGATGAGAAAAATGCCCAACAACATGCAATTCAGGTTCTAAACTTTTTGGTAGAGAGGGGATATAAAGTCTCTCATGCTAAGGCACAGATGGTGGAGACAAAGTTCACTTACCTGGGAGTTCAGATTACACACGGGTCCAGGAGGCTATCCTCTCATAGCCAACTGGACAAGGAATCATCCAGTTGCCCTCCCCCAAGACTCGAAAACAATTGCGAGCTTTCCTGGGACTAACTAGGTACTGTAGAATCTGGATACCCAGTTATCGTCTAATTGCCCAGCCCTTATATGAAAGCTTGAAGGGACAGGATTATTCAGTCTCACTGATCTGGGGAACTCCTCAAAAGAAGGCAGAGGCTACACTAAAACAAGCCTTAAATCAAGTACCTGCCTGGAGGTTTCCAGACCCAGAAAAAGCATTCCAACTTTATGTCCATGAAAAAGAAGGAATAGCTTCGGGAGCATTAACGCAAAGGTTGCGACTTGAGCCCCAGTCTATAGCTTCCAGGAAGCTCAACCCAACTTCCTGAAGCTGGCCTCCCTGCCTTTGAAATCTTGCAGCTATTGCAATCCTGAAAGAAGATACTATAAAATTATTTTGGGGGCAAACTAACTATTTTTACCAGCCAAAAAGTGAAACAACTCCTAAATGGGAGAGGCTGTTTAGTAATGTTGATGGAAAATCCAGGCATGACTATATCCCCTCGTGAGGTTCTTAATGCTGACACCCTCCTGCCTACCCCCGAAGGCTCTCTTTCCTTTCATTCTTGCCTAGAAACCTTGGACCACTAGACAAAACCCCAGGAGGGATCATCAGAAGATCCTCTGACCAATCCTGAGGAAATCTGGTACACTGATGGAAGCAGCTTTGTCTTGGATGGAAAAAGAAGAGCTAGGTATGCAGTAGTCTCCAATTTTGGGACCATAGAGGCTAAACCTTTGTCACCAGGTACTTCAGCCCAATTAGCTGAGCTCATAGCCCTAACTCAAGCTTTAGAGCTGGGAAAAGGAAAAAGAATAACCATTTGCAATGACTCCAAGTATGCCTTTCTGGTGCTACATGCACACACTGCTATTTGGAAAGAAAGAGGCCACTTGACCACCCGAGGGTCCCCCATCAAATATGGTGATCAAATCCTTAGGCTCTTGGAGGCAGTTCATCTGTCCACTGAGGTTTCAGTCTCCCACTGCAAAGGACACCACAAAGGGAGCATGGAAGTGGCACAAGGGAATCAGGCAGCTAAGAGAGCAACATAGCAGAACAATGACCTACTAGAGATTGACACCTTAGTTCCACAGACTAATTTGCCATAAACTTCTTCATATACTGAAGGTGAGACTCTTAAGGCTAAGAGTGAGGGCTTTCAAGATCATCTGAGGTGGTTCCAAAAAGAAGGACTCCTTTTTCTGCCTGGGAACCTCCAATGAAAGTTGCTTAATTCCTTATATGCCACCACTCATTTAGGGGAAAATGTCCTCCAAAGATTACTAGAAAGATCCTTCAGAGAAACAGGCCTCCAAACAACTATAAGGCAAGTAGTTTTCTCTTGTTCCACTTGCCAATTAAACAACTCCCAAGGAGCTTGAACCCCAGCTGGCCCAGCCTGTCCAATGATGTGGGACCTACCCAGAAGAGGACTGGCAGATGGAGTTCACCCAGATGCCAGTTTCTCAAGGGTATAAATACCTATTAGTCATGATAGATACATTCCCAGGATGGATTGAAGGCTTTCCCACCCAGACTGAGAAGGCTGAGGAGGTGGTTAAAAACAAAACAAAACAAACAAACAAACAAAAAAACTGCTCAATGAAATCATTCTGTGATTCGGTCAGCTCGGGTCATTACAAAGTAACAATGGAACATCATTTACTTCTAAGGTCACCCAACAGGTCTCTAAAGCATTGGACATTACTTATTATCTCCAGTGTTCCTGGAGGCCTGCCTCAGTCTTCAGGAAAAGTAAAGAGAGCCAACCAATTCTTAAAATCAGCTATAAAAAAAGAAGAGACCTCCCAGGAGACTTCCCTGGGATGGAAGGAGGCTTTACCAATAGCTCTCCTCCACACCCATATTGCCCCTAAGGAACAGGTTGGTCTTAATCCTTATGAGATGCTATATGGAAGACCTTTTGTTTACATCAATGACCTCTTCCTAGATCCAGAGGCTAAGACCCTTCTGTCCTATAGCATGGCCATTGGGCAATTCCAACAGGATATACACATGTGGCGTGTCAACCAGGACCCAAACGATTCTAAAGAGTCATCACTATATGCTCAAGGGACTCAAGTACAAATTAAAGTCTGGAAAGATGGATGGCCCAAGGCTCAACTCCAGCCCACATGGAAGGGCCCCTATCCTGTAGTGCTTTTACCCCCACAGCAATCAAGGTACCAGGACATAACTCCTGGATTTACTACTCATGAGTCAAGCCATGCAAGAAAACAGAAGAGGACACTCAATACACCTGTGAACCTCTGGGAGATCTCAGATACCTATTTAAAGCTACAAATGAGGGCCATTCTAATGAACACCCCTAAAATTAAGTTTCTGGGGATAAGATTTCTCAGGACAGCTCTAAAGAGCCAACACAGCTTGGCAAGGATTGTACTCCAAAACAGACAGGAGATAGATCTCCTGATCTCTAAACGAAGGGGGACTTGAGCCAATCTTGAATAAGATGTGTTGTTTCTTGGTCTATACCTCCTGCTAAGTTAAAGAAAGTCTCACAGTCCTCAAGAAAAACACTCAGACCCTACAAAATCTCAAAAAATGAGCTAGAGAATTCTTGGGATGGCTACAGTATCTCTTTGGGGGATCTTCCTGGCAATGGGAAATTTGAAGTTGGCTAAGGCAATGGCAACCCACTCCAGTACTCTTGCCTGGAAAATCCCATGTATGGAGGAGCCTGGTGGGCTGCAGTCCATGGGGTCTCTAGGAGTTGGACGCGACTTCACTTTGACTTTTCACTTTCATGCATTGGAGGAGGAAATGGCAATCCACTCGAGTGTTCTTGCCTGGAGAATCCCATGGACAGAGGAGCCTGGTGGGCTGCCGTCTATGGGGTCGCACAGAGTCGGACACAACTGAAGTGACTTAGCAGCAGCAGCAGTAATGACGAAGAATTGATGCTTTTAAACTGTGATGTTGGAGAAGACTCTTGAGAGTCCTCTGGACGACAAGGAGATCCAACCAGTCCATTCTGAAGGGGATCAACTCTGGGTGTTCTTTGGAAGGAATGATGCTAAAGCTGAAACTCCAGTACTCTGGCCACCTCATGCAAAGAGTTGACTCATTGGAAAAGACTCTGATGCTGGGACAGATTGGGAGCAGGAGGAAAAGGGGATGGCAGAGGATGAGATGGCTGGGTGGCATCACTGACTCGATGGACGTGAGTCTCAGTGAACTCCGGGAGTTGGTGATGGAGAGAAAGGCCTGGTGTGCTGCAGGGTCACAAAGAGTAGGACACGACTGAGCGACTGAACTGAAATGAACTGAACTGAATGCCCTACTAGTCCCTGTCATCACCATATTGATGCTGCTTGTGATTGCTCCATGATTTATCAATTGTCTAACCCATTTTGTCTCCGCACAGGTCAACAAGTTACAACATGCAGTACAAGTTCAAAAAGGATATATAAAACTATAGTCAACCGTAGAAAATATCACTCACCCTTAGATGGACACTACTATAAGGACTCTTAGGCTTGAGACTAGCAGGAGAGGGAGGCCCAATGCCCATCACAGTCCCAGTTCAGCAGGAAGTAGTCAGAAAGACCTCAGCACCCTTATTCCCAAAGAATTGGACCTCCTATCTCTTGAGGGGGGAATGCTAGGTAGTTAGAGCAGTAAAAAAAGGAGTCCAGAATGGCTGTGGCTAAAAAACAAGGAAGGGAAAAGCCTGTGAAAATAGTACAAAGGAAGGTCTGAGAACCAGAGTGAAGACCTTAGGCAAAACAAACAGCACTACTGGCTAGCCCAATTTACATAGCACAGGCCCGGGGGGAGGAGAAACATATAAAAAGAGGAGCCAAAATTGGGCCAAGGGCCTCTCTTTTCTTCACATCTTTTGGGTCGGAATGCCCTCATGCCTCAAGAATGTATTTTCCTTTACTTTGTAAATAAAACTGAGCTGTAACACTGGTCCATCCGAGGGCTGTAATGCTGGTCTGTCCATTGATTCAAATTTTTATTGTGATGAGACAGAACCAAGGAAATTTCAAACTCCTCCAACAACTCATGATACTACAAAATTTCCAAAAATATTTGACATGTCAAATATTTATAACAATTTTGTTTGAATATTGATATAAAATGATTTTTATTCTTTGTGTTTGAAACTGTTAGGAAATATACTGAAAGCTCCTTTGGACTGCAGAATTTATAGAAAGATTATCAGACAAGAAAAGGGGAAAATGGTTTCAATGGAAAAGGTACCTTTGATGGGGAAGTGAAAGAAAAAGTGAACAACATTAAGTACATATTTTAAGTAATATATAACTTACATACAATATAAATAATATATATAAAATATAAATATTATATATGAAACTTATTTGTTTATATTGGGTTGACCTAATAATTCATTTAGATTTTCCCCTAGCACATTATGGGGCTTCCCTGGTGGCTCAGGTGGTAAAGAATTTGCCTGCAATGCAGACCCAGGTTCGATTCCTTGGTTGGAGAGATTCCTTGGAGAAGGGAATGGCTGCAACACTCCAATATTCTTGCTTGGAGAATTCCATGGGAAGAGGAACCTGGTGGGCTACAATCCACAGGGTTGCAAAGAGTCAGACACAACTAAGCTACTGACACTTTAACTTTTCTAACATCTTATGGCTAACTTTTTAGTTGACCCAATAAATACATATACACATTTAATTTTAACGGTGTTATAAATATAAGTTCCTTTAACACCATTGAGTCATTGGATCTATCATTGAAAAAGACGTGTTAGGCCAGAAATTTTAATTTGAACTGTACATTTTGTTGACAGAAGTAAAATGATTCCCTTTATTTTTTGTTAAGGGTATCTCAATTTTCTACTAAAAGTGACAGGCAAAATAATAGAAAAGGAAAGTATCAGGGATTTTAATTTTTGTTTGTTGGACATTTTATGAGTGTTATTTGAAATATGAGTGTTGGATAAGTTTGTGTTTAAATTCCAAAATATTCTGTCTCTCATTGTGAGCTCAACAATTTTCTTATGAAAGGACAATTTCTTTTTAAAATCTTAAAAGAAACAAAAGAGTTCATTTACAGAGAAATGAAATCACTAAACTGGAGAGATATTTTCTAAAGTCAGTGTGTGTATACTGTATGTGTATGTGAACATGTGTGTGAGTGAAAAGAGAAGTGAAAGCTGTGATGGGAAAACATTTATGTTCTACAGTAGCCAAGGATGATTCTATTTTTATCAGCAGGTTTTCTTTCCAAAGAAGCAAAAAACAAAAAAACCCCACAAATTCTAGATTGTAAGTAGGATGAAACTGTCAGTGTGAAAGTTGGCAAGAGTGTGTGTATCAGAGCTTTTTGAGACTGTCTTATATGTTCTAAGTAAAATCTATATATAGGACAGATATATTAAACTGATAAGAACAGATACTACACAGCTTCTTTGGGGAACCTCAGGAGTACAATTTCCAGAACAAAGTTAATATGAACAAATTAACTTTGAAACTCTTGTTAGAGTTAGAAGTGATAAGAGACACAATCAACAATCACTTAAGCTTTCTTCACAGATCATTCTTTCTCTTTGACTTTTTGCTGGCTTGACACTTCCTCATGAGTTCAGACCAGATCAGATCAAATCAGTCGCTCAGTCATGTCCAACTCTTTGCGACCCCATGAATCGCAGCATGCCAGGCCTCCCTGTCCATCACCAACTCCCGGAGTTCACTGAGACTCACGTCCATCGAGTCAGTGATGCCACCCAGCCATCTCATCCTCTGTCGTCCCCTTCTCCTCTTGCCCCCAATCCCTCCCAGCATCAGAGTCTTTTCCAATGAGAACTCTTCACGTGAGATGGCCAAAGTACTGGAGTTTCAGCTTTAGCATCATTCCTTCCAAAGAAATCCCAGGACTGATCTTCAGAATGGACTAGTTGGATCTCCTTGCAGTCCAAGGGACTCTCAAGAGTCTTCTCCAACACCACAGTTCAAAAGCATCAATTCTTCGGTGCTCACAAGACATCAATTAAAAGTTCAGTGTATATAATTCCATAGCTTTCTCCATATTCCTATAATCATAATAAAATATATGAACACATACATTGATTTTTGATGTTTAAGAAAACAGGTCACACTTTAGGCTATATATACATCTTGGTTTTTCTCATTTACAAGAGAAAATATCTAGCTCATTCATTTAGTGGCAACATAATATATAATGATTTGCATGAACCAAAGTTTCCTCAAATATCACCTCTTTGGTAGTCCTTTAGGTAGTTTTATTTATTTTTTATTTTTGCTGCTAGTAACAATGAAGTACTGAATGTCCCTGTACTTGACTGACTTTTATTTTCTTCACTATTAAGTTATAGTTGACATAAAATAAAATTCTACCAATTTAAAGTTTGTAGTCTCATAGTATTGACATAAGTACTTTGTCAAATTATCACCACAATTAAGAGAGTGAATATAATAATCATCCCTAAAAATTGTCTCATACCTCTTCATAATCCCCTTTGCCTGCCCCTCCCACTGCCCAAAGGCATCCCATAACCTGCTTTATGTCACTAAAGATTAGTTTGTTTCTAGAATTTCATATAAACAGGAGAGGCATTTTAAAAGAACTAATTTCTTTCACTCAGTGTAGTTATTTTAACATGAATACATGTTGTTGAGGGTATCCATAGTTTATTTAATTATATTACTGAATAGTATTTTATCATATGAATATCCAATTATTTATTTATTGATTCACTTGCTTCGTGTATTTTGAAGCTTTCTTGTTATGGACATAAATCTTTAGAATTATTATATTCTAATACATTGAACATTTTTTTCATTATTCATTGAACTTCTTTATCCCTTTTAATATTTTTTCTTTAAAATATAATGTACTGAATATTAACCTATTCATGTCAGCTTTGTCTTACTAAGCTTTACTTTTGATATATTTGCATTTTCATAAAGCATGTTTTAGTAGACAAATGTTGTTTGAGTGCTGTTTTTCACCTAACAAATGTATGGCTTTAATTGAGCTATTTCAATCTTGTCTTCTATATTTAACAAGAGGATTTTTATACTTTATCCAACTTACTATTTGCAGCATTGGTATTGAAATGTCACAAGATATTATGTCCTGTCATCATTTATTTTGCTGACAGATGTACTGATGATTGTACTTGAAGCATGGATATACAACTCATATTCCTTCTAAATATGTTTAAATACTGTTTAAATAGCATCCTTTATAGTGCATTGCCATCAGTACAGGTTTTTAGTTGTTCGTTTATTTTTTTCATTTTTTCCAGTGACATAGTTGAGAGTAGGTTTCACATAGCCAGAATTTATTTTTACAATATTGGACACACTTGATTACATAATTTTATGGTAAAGGCAGGTTCCTACTCAGTCCAGATTCATGAATATTTTTTGAAATATTTTTGAAAGTGTAATATACATATATCAGTCTACAAGAAAAACCATATTTAGCTCTAATAATATTATGCCTTTTGAGCATTGTTGTCATTGTTCAGTTGCTAAGTCCTGTCAGACTCTTTGGAACCCCAGGGGCTGCAACACGCCAGGATTACCTGTCCTTCACCATCTCCCAGAATTTGCTCAAATTCATGTCCATCGAGTTGGTGATGCTATCCAACCATCTCATCTTCTGCCACTCCCTTCTCTTTTTGTATTCAATCTTTCCTAGCATCAGGGTATTTTCCAATGGTTTTGCTCTTCGCATCAAGTGGTCAAAGTATTAGAGCTTCAGCATCTGTCCTTCCGGTGAATATTCATGGTTGTTTTATTTGAAAATTAACTGGTTTCATCTCCATGTAGTCCAAGGGACTCTCAAGGGGCTTCTACAGCAGCACAGTTCAAAAGCATCAGTTCTTCAGTGCTCAGCCTCTTTTATGGTCCAACTCTCACATCTGTAAATGGCTACTGAAAAAATTATAGCAGCTTTGACTAGACAGATTTTTGTCAGCAAACTGATGTCTCTGCTTTTTAATACCCTGTCTAGGTTTGTCATAGCTTTCCTTCCAAGGAGCAATTGTCTTAATTTCAGGGTTACAGTCACCACTCACAGTGATTTTGGAGCCCAAGAAAATAAAATATGTCATCGTTTCTACTTTTCCCCCTTCTATTTGCCAGGGAGCAATGGGACTGGATGCCATGATCTTAGTTTTTTCGAATGTGAGCTGTAAGACAGATTTTTTAATTCTCTTTTACCTTCATCAAGGTGCTCTTTCAGATCAGATCAGATCAGTTGCTCAGTTGTGTCCAACTCTTTGCTACCCCTTTTCTCCTGCTGCCACCAGAGTAGTATCATTTGCATATTTGAGGTTGTTGATATTTCTCCCAAAATCTCGATTCCAGCTTATGTTTTACCCATCCTGGCATTTTGCATGATGTGCCTATGGTAAATAAGCAAGGTGACAACATACGGCCTTATTGAACTCCTTTCCCAATTTTGAACCAGTCAGTTGTTCTATTTAGGATTCTATGTTGCTTCTTGACTTGCATACAGGTTTCTCAAGAGACAGGTAAGGTGGTCTGGTATCCCCATCTCTTTAAGAATTTTCCAGTTTGTTGTGTTCCACACATTCAAAGGTTTTTGAGTAGATAGATGACTAGTGCAAATTCGATGCATGAAGCAGGGCACCCAAAGTTGGTGCCCTGGGACAATCCAGAGTGACAGGGTAGGGAGAGAGGTGGAAGGGCGATTAAGGATGGTGGGGCACATGTACATCCATGGTTGATTAATGTTCATGTATGGCAAAAAAACACCACAATATTGTAAAGTAATAGCCTCCAATTAAAATTAATTAATTATTTTAAAAAATAAGCATACCTTTTTCTACAATTCCCTCATTTTCTCTGTGATCCAAAGAATGTTGACACGTTGATCTCTGATTCCTCTGCCTCTTAAAAACCCAGCTTGTACATCTAGAAGTTCTCAGTGCACATGCTGCTAAAGCCTAGCTTGAAGGATTTTGAGCATAATCTTACTAACATGTGAAATGAAGGCAATTGTCCAGTAGCTTGAACATTCTTTGGCACTGCCCTTTTTTTGGGATTATAAGGAAAAATGACTTTTTCCAGTCCTGTGGCCATTGTTGAGTTTTCCAAATTTGCTGACATATTGAGTGCAGCACTTTAACAGTATTGTGTTTTAGGATTTGAAATAGCTCACCTGGAAGTCTATCACCTCCACTAGCTGTGTTTGCAGTAATGCTTCCTATCACCCACTTGTCTTCACACTACAGGATGTCTGGCTATAGGCCTGTCCATTTTAGTTCACTGTTTCTGAAGATGTTTGTGTTCACTTTTGCCACATCCTATTTGACCACATCCAATTTACCTTGATTCATGGACCTAACATTCCTGCTTCCTATACAGTGTTGTTCTTTACCGCATCAGACTTTACTTTCACCTCCAGACATATCCACAACAGAATGTCATTTCCACTTTTGCCTGGCCTTTTCATTCTTTCTGGAGCTATTGTAATTGCCCTCTGCTCTTTCTCAGTAGTATATTGGACACCTTCTGATGTGGTGGGGCTCATCTTTCGGTGTCATATCTATTTGCCTTTTCATATTGTTCATGGGGTTCTCACGGCAAGAATTCTGGAGTGGTTTGCCATTATCTCCTCCAGTGGACCACGTTTTGCCAGAACTCTACTATGACCCACTGTGCATGGTGTGTCTCATAGCTTCATTGAATTTTTAGAATTATTAGTAAGTAATGCTAGAAAGAAAAAAGAAGAAAGGTAAAAATAATAATTTAGAGAAACTTTTCCTATTTAGAATCTTTGAGACTCTAGGTCCAATTATAATTAATAACAGTCTGACCAGAAAATTCATGGGTCAGTTATTATTCCCATATACATTGAAGTAATAAAGTATATATAACTGGCTTTTGAAAATACTTGTTATTCTCACATCATGCATGCTAATTCACTTCAGTTGTGTCTGCTGCTGCTACTGCTGCTAAGTCACTTCAGTCGTGTCTGACTCTCTTCGACCCCATAATTTCCTTCTCCAATGCTCGTGTCTAACTCTTTGCAAACACATGGACTGTAGCCTTCCAGGATCCTGTGTCCATGGAATTCCACAGGCAAGAATACTGGAGTGGGTTGTCATGCCCTTCTCCAGGGGATCTTCCTGACCCAGGGATTGAAAC
Organism: Bos indicus x Bos taurus; assembly: GCF_003369695.1. NCBI lineage: Eukaryota > Metazoa > Chordata > Mammalia > Artiodactyla > Bovidae > Bos > Bos indicus x Bos taurus. The sequence goes on along the minus strand of NC_040081.1, from coordinate 79,082,183 downwards.
CATATCTTCCTGACCTAGGGATTAAACCCATGTCTTTTACATCCTGCATTGGCAGGCAGGTTCTTTACCACTAGTGCCACCTGGAAAGCCCACATCAATTTTCTATAAATACAGCATAAAACATATGTAAGAAGGACTTCTTTTCCTAAATTTTTATTCATTTGTAGTTTCATTGGTACTGTAATAAAAATATTATAATTATTTTATGTATAGAATTTAATTCACGGCATAGCATTTTTGAATTATTGTAGTAGAATTTTATTTGCTTGTACTGAGATATTCCTAGAAGTAATTTGCCAAAGTCCTAGTTTATGGAGACTTTCAGTTGACTAAATTAATAAATATTCTGAAAAATATAATATATTTTGCTTTAAATAATGTTTGCTTGTTTCTTAGAGTGTGAACACTTTGTTATAGGCAAGTTTTCCATTAAATTTAGAGTCAATATGACCAAAGCATCTGGACTTTCCTTTGGTTATTTTTAAAACAGTTTCTGCTCAATATGATTTTGCTTCAGGTTTAAGAGTGATCTTTCTGTGTCACACAGAGATTTTTACACTTCTTATTAAGACTAACAAGTTATCAGGAAAGTTATGGCACTTAAAAAAAAAATCACTGTTTAGAGAGCTTTTTCTTTTATCTTTTTGGACGGTGCACTCAAATTTATTTCTGTTCCACGTCTGAGAATTTGCTCATTTAGCTCATAATGAGAAAAATGATTTTCTCATTATTTTTTTGGAGATTATTATTATTTTTTTAAGATACTTCATCTGTTCATTTCCATTGCTGGTATCAGAAATATACCATGACTTTCAAAAAGTTCTTATTTACATTCACTTTTGCTAAAGGGATTTTGTCTTGAGAAAAACTTTATGAAATCCTGAGTATGAAGTTATGAGGCATTAACATTTTTATATTTTTAAAAATCTGAATATTTCTATTTTATAAAAACCCAGTGACTTTTAAGTGACTTCACTTAAAACATGGTTTAAACTTATAGACAGCAGAGCTTACATTAATGCAGTGTAATGTAAATATTAGTTAATATTTACATAATATACTAAAATATTGACTTTTTAAAAATGTCATTTCAACTGTGTGTGTGTTGTTAGAGTAATATGCCACTAATTCAAGATATAGGTATAGTTTGTCAAAGAAGGTGCTAGATAAATATACTTCAGATCAGATCAGATCAGTCACTCAGTCGTGTCCGACTCTTTGTGACCTCATGAATTGCAGCACGCCAGGCCTCCCTGTCCATCACCAACTACCGGAGTTCACTCAGACTCACGTGCATCGAGTCAGTGATGCCATCCAGCCATCTCATCCTCTGTCGTCCCCTTCTCCTCCTGCCCCCAGTTCCTCCCAGCATCAGAGTCTTTTCCAATGAGTCAACTCTTCGCATGAGGTGGCCAAAGTACTGGAGTTTCAGCTTTAGCATCATTCCTTCCAAAGAACACCCAGAACGGATCTCCTTTAGAATGGACTGGTTGGACCTCCTTGCAGTCCAGGGGACTCTCAAGAGTCTTCTCCAACACCACAGTTCAAAAGCATCAATTCTTCAGCGCTCAGCCTTCTTCACAGTACAACTCTCACATCCATACATGATCACAGGAAAAACCATAGCCTTGACTAGACAAACCTGTAAGTTGGTCATAACTTTGCTTCCAAGGAGTAAGCGTCTTTTAATTTCATGGCTGCAGTCACTATCTGCAGTGATTTTGGAGCCCAGAAAAATAAAGTCTGACACTGTTTCCACTGTTTCCCCATCTATTTCCCATGAAGTGGTGGGACCGGATGCCATGATCTTCGTTTTATGAATGTTGAGCTGTAAGCCAACTTTTTCACTCTCCACTTTCACTTTCATCAAGAGGCTTTTGAATTCCACTTCACTTTCTGCCATAAGGGTTGTGTCATCTGCATATCTGAGGTTATTGATATTTCTCCCGGCAATCTTGATTCCAGCTTGTGTTTCTTCCAGTCCAGGGTTTCTCATGATGTACTCTGCATAGAAGTTAAATAAGCAGGGTGACAATATACAGCTTTGACGAACTCCTTTTCCTATTTGGAACCACTCTATTGTTCCATCTCCAGTTCTAACTGTTGCTCCCTGACCTGCATACAAATTTCTCAAGAGGCAGGTCAGGTGGTCTGGTATTCCCATCTCTTTCAGAATTTTCCACAGTTTATTGTGATCCACACAGTCAAAGGCTCTGGCATAGTCAATAAAGCAGAAATAGATGTTTTTCTGGAACTCTCTTGCTTTTTCTATGATCCAGTGGATGTTGCAATTTGATCTCTGGTTCCTCTGCCTTTTCTAAAACCAGCTTGAACATCAGGAAGTTCATGGTTCACGTATTGCTGAAGCCTGGCTTGGAGAATTTTGAGCGTTACTTTACTAGTGTGTGAGATAAGTGCAATTGTGCAGTAGTTAGAGCATTCTTTGGCATTGTCTTTCTTTGGGATTGGAATGAAAACTGACCTTTTCCAGTCCTGTAGCCACTGCTGAGTTTTCCAAATTTGCTGGCATATTGAGTGCAGCACTTTCACAGCATCATCTTTCAGGATTTGGAATAGCTCAACTGGAATTCCATCACCTCCACTAGCTTTGTTCATAGTGATGCTTTCTAAGGCTCTCTTGACTTCACATTCCAGGATGTCTGGCTCTAGGTCAGTGATCACACCATCATGATTATCCCGGTCATAAAGATCTTTTGTGTACAGTTCTTCTGTGTATTCTTGCCATCTCTTCTTAATATCTTCTGCCTCTGTTAGGTCCATACCATTTCTGTCCTTTATTGAGCCCATCTTTGCTTGAAATATTCCTTTGGTATCTCTGATTTTCTTGAAGAGATCCCTAGTCTTTCCCATTCTGTTGTCTTCCTCTATTTCTTTGCATTGATCGCTGAAGAAGGCTTTCTTATCTCTTCTTGCTATTCTTTGGAACTCTGCATTCAGATGTTTATATCTTTCATTTTCTCCTTTGCTTTTTGCTTCTCTTCTTTTCACAGCTATTTGTAAGGCCTCCCCAGACAGCCATTTTGCTTTTTTGCATTTCTTTTCTAAGGGAATGGTCTTGATTCCTGTCTTGTACAATGTCACGAACCTCATTCCATAGTTCATCAGGCACTCTATCTATCAGACTTAGGCCCTTAAATCTATTTCTCACTCCCACTGTATAATCATAAGGGATTTGATTTTGGTCATATCTGAGTGGTCTAGTGGTTTTCCCTACTTTCTTCAATTTAAGTCTGAATTTGGCAATAAGGAGTTCATGGTCTGAGCCACAGTCAGCTCCTGGTCTTGTTTTTGCTGACTGTATAGATCTTCTCCGTCTTTGGCTGCAAATAATATAATCAATCTGATTTCAGTGTTGACCATATGGTAATGTCCATATATAGAGTCTTCTCTTGTGCTGTTTAAGAGGGTGTTTGTTATGACCAGTGCATTTTCTTGGCAAAACTCTATTAGTCTTTGCCCTGCTTCATTCCGTATTCCAAGGCCAAATTTGTCTGTTACTCCAGGTGTTTCTTGACTTCCTACTTTTCATTCCAGTCCCCTATAATGAAAAAGACACCTTTTTTGGTGTTAGTTCTAAAAGGTCTTGTAGGTCTTCATAGAACCGTTCAACTTCAGCTTCTTCTATTATTCAATGATATATTCCAGACAGATTTTCACTTTTCATTAAAAATGTATTTAGTAGAAAATAAGATCATAAATGTGTATACATATTTGTTACATAAATATAGCATTATATTTATAGCAAATATTACAATATTCACTATATTATAAATATTATATATAATAATTATATATTATTAATTAGTAATATTATTACTTATTAATTAATATTATTATATATTAATTATATAATAGGTAAATAATTATTATAAATATAGCAAATATTGGTATTATAAAATTTCTGTTTGCATGTGAGTTCATGTTGCAAACATTAATTGAACACTTATTATACTTTTGAATTCTGCTTTGCACTTCTCATTGTAAGTTTATTAACATAATGTCAGTCACTATAATTAAATAACACACCAGGTTAGGAGAAAAAACAGTAAATCCATGAATAAACCACACTCTTATAACTAGGTTATAACTATTTAGAAACGTTCACTTGATTCTATGAGATGCAAAGGAGAATCAAATTTAATAATAATGATAATAATAATAGAGGTTTGGTTTTCAATCATTATGTGGCTTGCAATAGCATAAAAATGTGCATTTAAAAGATATATATACTTAGCACCTGCTCTTTGAAATATATTTTTACTCCAATAATTCAAGGAAACAGCTACATAAATTTTATAGTTGTAGTTGAAGTAAATAATAAGAATAGAAAAAAGATCTTCTAAATTGTGACATAAATGTGTCTTTTATACATTTACTCTTTTGTTTTTCTTCCATCAAGTTTCTGAAGCAAGCAAGTGCTAGTTTCATGTACTTTTGTCTTCATTTGATATCAAAACTTACTTGGAAGAGAAAATATCATGGTATTTAAGAGTATATTCACTGAGTTTGTGTCTAAGTTTTTATTTGTCTGAGTTTGAAATTCATCACCATGAATTACAAATTATGTCAGCATAATAAAGCAACTATTTTATGCTTAATTTTTCATTTCTTTATATGGGAAATCCTAATGCTGATATTTGCCTCTACATTGAATCTTTGTCTGTCATTCATTATTAAATGAAGTTAAAGGACATTTAGATAAGCAGGAGCCTGAACACATTGTTAGCACTCAATAAATGTTATCCATCGTTATGTTACATTTCAGTAATTAAATATATGGCCTTTTGAGGCATACATTTACATATTCTACAAAAAAAGATTAAAGGGAAAGAAATAATGAAAATAAAGTGTTGAGAGTTTTCGTATGATGGAAGCAAGTAGTTGATACATTTATCTGTATATTATTCCCATTTAAGATATTACTACTATTATTCACTGATATGTATTAGCATGCACAGTGAAAGTGAAAGTTTTAGTCACTCAGTCATGTACTACTCTTTGTGACTGAATGGACCGTATAGCATGCCAGCCTCCTTTGTTTAAAATGGAGAAATTCTTTTTTATATAGCCCATACCTAAGCATTTAATGAATGAAAATTTTCTTTGTGTGTGAGCAAAGTTTTATTTTTTGAATTCAGACATAGACCCCTTAAATCACAAGTACCTGGCTACTTTCCTCCCTAAAAACATTTTTAATTTCTATAAATTATATTGGAAACAGAAACTTGTACTCTCCAAAGTTGTCTTTAAATTTTGACCCCAGTGTAGAATTTTATACATTTCTGTAATCTTTTCTATAATGTTTGTAAGTTTGTATGACTACCTACAGTGCTAATTTTAAATAAGGGGAATGTAGGATTTAACAAATTCATACCAGTGTCAATGAGTTAGAATATCTGTTAAATATCTCTCCAAACCAATCCAATTATTAACACTGTTTAAACTGGTTTTACAAAAGGCAAAGGAACCAAAGATCAAATTACCAATATCTGCTGGATCATCAAAAAAGCAAGAGAATGCCAGAGAAACATCTATTTCTTATTGACTTTATTGACTATGTCAAAGTCTTTGACTGTGTGGATCACAATAAACTGTGGAAAATTGTTCAAGAGTTGGGAATATCAGACCACCTAACCTGCTTCTTGAGAAACCTGTATGCAGGTCAGGAAGCAACAGTTAGAGCTGGACATGGAACAACAGACTGGTTCCAAATAGGAAAATGAATATATCAAGGCTGTATATTGTCACCCTGGTTATTTAACTTATATGCAGAGTACATCATGAGAAACACTGGGCTGGAAGAAACACAAACTGGAAACAACATTGCTGGGAGCAATATCAATAACCTCAGATATGCAGATGACATGATCCTTGTGGCAGAAAGTGAAGAAGAACTAAAGAGCCTCTTGATGAAAGTGAAAGAGGAGAGTGAAAAACTTGGCTTAAAGCTCAACATTCATAAAACTAAGATCATGGTATCTGGTTCCATCACTTCATGGCAGATAGATTGGGAAATAGTGGCTGACTGTATTTTTTCCAGCTCCAAAATCACTGCAGATGGGGATAGCAACGATGAAATTAAAATACGCTTGCTCCTTGGAAGAAAAGTTATGACCAACCTCAGTTCAGTTCAGTTCAGGTCAGTCGCTCAGTCGTGTCCAACTCATTGCAATCCCAGGAATCACAGCACGCCAGGCCTCCCTGTCCATCACCAACTTCCAGAGTTCATTCAAACTCATGTCCATCGAGTCGGTGATGCGATCCAGCCATCTAATGCTCTGTTGTCCCCTTCTCCTCCTACCCGCAATCCCTCCCAGGATCAGGGTCTTTTCCAATGAGTCAACTTTTCACATGAGGTGGCCAAAATATTGGAGTTTCAGCTTCAGCATCAGTCCTTCCAATGAACACCCAGGACTGATCTCCTTTAGAATAGACTAGTTGGATCTCCTTGCAGTCCAGGGGACTCTCAAGAGTCTTCTCCAATACCACAGTTCAAAAGCATCAATTCTTCAGCGCTCAGTTTTCTTCACAGTCCAACTCTCACATCCATACATGACCACTGGAAAAATCATAGCCTTGACTACATGGACCTTTGTTGGCAAAGTAATGTCTCTGCTTTTGAATATGCTATCTAGGTTGGTCATCAATTTCCTTCCAAGGAGCAAGCGTCTTTTAATATCATGGCTGCTGTCACTATCTGCAGTGATTTTGGAGCCCTCAAAAATAAAGTCTGGCACTGTTTCCACTGTTTCCCCATCTATTTCCCATGAAGTGATGGGACCAGATGCCATGATCTTAGTTTTCTGAATGTTGAACCTTAAGCAAATATTTTCACTCTCCTCTTTCACTTTCATCAAGAGGCTTTTGAGTTCCTCTTCACTTTCTGCCATAATGGTGGTGTCATCTGCATATATGAGGTTATTGATATTTCTCCCAGCAATCTAGATTCCAGCTTGTGCTTCTTCCAGCCCAGCGTTTCTCATAATGTACTCTGCATATAAGTTAAACAAGCAGGGTGACAATGTACAGCCTTGATGTACTCCTTTTCCTATTTAGAACCAGTCTGTTGTTCCATGTCCAGTTCTAACTTTTGCTTCTTGACCTGCATATAGGTTTCTCAAGAGGCAGGTCAGGTGGTCTCGTATTCCCAACGTAGAAAGCATATTAAAAAGCAGAGATACTACTTTGCTGACACAGGTCCGTCTAGTTAAAGTTATGGTTTTTCCAGTAGTCATGTATGGATGTGAGAGTTGGATTATAAAGAAAGCTGAGTGCTGAAGAATTGATGCTTTTGAACTGTAGTGTTGGAGAAGACTCTTGAGAGTCCCTTGGACTGCTAGGAGATCCAACCAGCCCATCCTAAAGGAGATCAGTCCTGAATATTCACTGGAAGGATTGATGCTGAAACTGAAAAGCCAATACTTTTGCCACCTGATGTGAAGAGTTGACTCATTTGAAAAGATCCTGATGCTGGGAAAGATTGAGGGCAGGAGAAGGGGATGCTAGACAATGAGATGGTTGCATGGCATCACTGACTCAATGGACATGAGTTTGAGTAGGGAGCCTTGGAATGCTGCAGTCCATGGTGTTGCAGAGTCAGACATTGACTGAGTGACTGAACTGAATTGAAGTTTACCCAAATAGCGAATTAAGATTCTTTAAAAAATCTATTTATATTAAAAAAATTGTATAGGATTATTTTAGAGCAATACTTTTTCCCATGATTTCCACAAGTCAATAAAATATTTGCTTGATGAAAAGCAAAATAAAAATATGTATGTATACAAAGTGATTTTGCATCTCAGTTATTTCTATTTTAATTGCATGTCTAGAGTAACACCAATACAATGCCTTTGCAAGCACTAGAATGATGCATTTGCGTCTTTTTAATTAAGGCAAAATTTGCGCACTTAAAGGCTTAACACTTTTAAACAAAAAAGTAAGAACACAATTTTTAATGGTTTTGGTAGCAAAACACAACAGGCTATATTTCATTACAGAAACAGAAATTGAAAGCATATACTAATGGCTTTTTTTTTTTTAAATGACAAGAAAAAGAATGAGGCCATATCAGAGTCTAGCCAAAAGATTTTTTTTTTCTTTCAATATCTTAGCATAAAGCAATGAGAATGAATATTGGATCCATGATGATTCTTAAGTTGTTTTTAATTTTTCGCTCCATGTCTATAGGGAAAAATATTTGCAGTTGAAAGTAACTTTATTTTATACTATGGGTTTTAGGTTTATCAATTAACAATTTTCCGTTTACAAATGTCTCTGATTTAAGAAGTACCCTTTAGGACTTTAAGGGCAGATATCTAAACCAAGTAAATATATCTGATATTTGCAGCCATGTTCCTATTTCTGTAATTTACAACGATTCAATTGTCTCTCTTTCATTTAAGTATTTAAGATAACCTCATGTGTCACAAAGAAGAAAAAAAAAGAAAAATTACATTCTTATTTACAGAACCACACAACAAATATGAATACACACTAAAGCACATGAAGTCCTTCTGAAGACAAAATCATATCCCAAGCATCCTAAAACAATAAATAGGGTTTATCAATAATATCAAGTTTGAAGAAATGGTTCATAGTAGTGACGTTTATGCTATCTGTCACCTGCATTTCCCAGAGACATGAGTGAAGTCTGTGGACACTCATCAAAACCTCTATTAAATGCATGGAGCATGTCTTGAAATACACTGATGTTATAGATAGGAAACTGAAATACTTGAGGATATATAAACTCTTTTAATCTCATAATGTAAAAGGTCATCATTTTGGAAAATAAGCATCATAAGATTAATTAAGTAGATAGTTACATTGAAGGGAGATTTATTTTCTAGCTTAAGATATTGGTATTTGAGTATAAGCTCTTTCCACAGAACTGATAAAGGGAAGGATGGAAAACTCCTTTGCAAGTAGCTATCCAGAAAAAGGTATCAAATTAGATTGGAAGATTAGGCTAGTTAATCTAAATTTGTGTCTAAGAGCAAGATTTTGTGAAACTAAATGTAATGTAGCCAAAATGTTAATGTACATAAATATATGCAATTCATATTAAGTATTAAAACTTTATAATATAAAAGTATTATTTTAAGAATAATCTTAAGTATATAACAGAACTTTTGGAAAATAGAGGGGAAGAAATACATAAAATCACTAGCTTCAAAAGTACCATAATCATTCTATTTTATTTGTTTTTTAGTTATAATCATTGAATTACATAAAATTATTGATTATATAAAATCAGTGACTATATTTATTTATATGTAGCATTATTACGGAGAAAGCAATGGCAACCCACTGTACTCCTGTACTCTTGCCTGGAAAATCCAGTGGATGGAGGAGCCTGGTAGGCTGCAGTCCGTGAGGTCGCTAAGAGTCAAACACGACTGAGTGACTTCGCTTTCACTTTTGACTTTCATGCTTTGGAGAAGGAAATGGCAACCCACTCCAGTATTCTTGCCTGGAGAATCCCAGGGACGGGGGAGCCTGGTGGGCTGCCATCTATGGGGTCACACAGAGTTTGACACGACTGAAGCGACTTAGCAGCAGCAGCAGTAGCAGCATTATTATGTATTATTAGTATGTGTAATTCATAGTGGCTATATACTAATATAGTGGCTAATACAGATTTTCTCTTTTTTTTAATTTTTTTGTTGTTTTTTTTGTTGAAGGATAATTGCTTTACAGAATTTTGTTTTGTTAAACCTCAACATGAGTCAGTCATAGGTATACAAATACACCCTCCGTTTTGAACCTCCCTCCCTTTTCCCTCTCCATCCCATCCCTCTAGGTTGATACAGAGCCTCTGTTTGAGTTTCCTAAGCCATACAGCAAATTCCCACTTGCTATTTATTTTACATATGGTAATATAAGTTTACATGTTATTCCTTCTATACATTTCACCTTCTCCTCCCCTATCCCCATGACCATAAGTCTATTCTCTATGTCTCTTTCTCTATTGCTGCCTTGTAAATAAACTCTTCAGTACCATTTTTTTTAGATTCTGTATATATGCATTAGAATATGATATTTATCTTTACCTTTTAAACATTTTTATAAATGTAAAAAATACTGATATTAGGAACATTTTAGTGCCTTTTACACAATTCAAGTTTTTCACAATAGATTTTCAAGAGAATAATGATTATAAGAAAATCTTTGCACATTTCTAGAGACTTCCCTGGTGACTCAGACGGTAAAGTGTCTGTCTACAATGCAAGAGACCTGAGTTTGATCCCCAGATCTGGAAGATCCTATGGAGAAGGAAATGGCAACCCACTCCAGTACTCTTGCCTGAAAAATCCTGTGGATGGAAGAACCTGGTTGGCTACAGTCTGTGGGGTCACAAGGAGTCAGACACGACTGAGCAACTTCACCTTACCTTACCTTACCTGTTTCCACATTTCTACTGCTGTTTATATGTAGTGTAATACTGCTTTTCCAAAAAATGTTTTTCCATACTACATTATTTTATGAAAGTTTTCTGTTGAGTCTGATTCTCAGCCTTTACATTCAGATGTTTTACCTCATTAAATATTTTTGGCCTCAGAAAAAATTTTAATTTTTCTTATGTTCTAGTTGTTATTGTTGATGTTTAGTCTCTAAGTTGTGCGTCTCCAAGTTGTGCCTGACTCTTTTGTGACCCCTGTGGACTGTAGCACAAACAGCCTCCTTTGTCAGTGGGATTTCCCAGGCAAGAATACTGGAGTGGGTTGGCATTCCTTCTCCAGGGGATCTTTCTGACGCAGGAGTCAAACCTGCCTCTCCTGGATTGGCAGGTAGATTCTTTAGCACTGAACCCCAGGGAAGCCCACTATGTTCTAGACAAAATCCTAAATCAGGTTTTGGCAGACTTTTTTGTGAAAGGCTATATAGTAAATATTTTAGACTTCATATGCCTTTTAGTCTCTGATGTACTCTCTACTCTGCCTTTGGAATAGGAAAGCAGCCATTAACAATATTTAAATGAGTAACGTTCCTGTGTTTCAATAAAACTTTACAAAATCAGTGGAGCACTAGGTTTAGTCTGTTAGCTGTAGTTTCTTGTTTCTGTGCTAAATAAATATTAGTATATACTATGTGTATAAAAATGTTGATGGATATTTTTGTTATTCACGTTATAAAATAATTTTACTAGAAGTAAAATCAAATTTTGAATTTATCTTACATATATACTAGTTTTCTGAAAATTAAAATATTCTTGAATGTGTTTGATTCCACTTTTTTTTAGTGCCATATGAGCCATTAACCGACTTCCCTGGTTGCTCAGCAGTAAAGGATCCTCAGGCAGTGCAGGAGCTCCAGGAGATACAGCTTCAATGCCTGGGTCGGGAAGATCCCCTGGAAGAGGGGGTAGCAACCCATTCCAGCATTCTTGCCTTGAGAATCCCACATAGAGAGGAGACTAGTGGGCTACAGTTCCTAGGGTCACAAAGAGTTGGACACGACTAAAGTAACTGAGCATGAACACAACACATTAACAGTAATTACAATTTGTATTTGTGACAGCAAATTAATGTTACCTTTCTTTTAGTGTTTCATTTTGTTTTAGAAGCTAATTTCTTATATGTACTATGTACAGAAATTATGGTCACAAAGACGCTTTTCAGCATCTTTTCTTAGAGAAAACATTTTGTTTTGTCCTGTTCTTTTTTTCTTGTCTAAATATATCTGATCCCTCTTGATGTGAAATTTTCAGTTTGGATAAGTTGTACTTAGAATATAAATATAATTTTAAAATTTATTACATCCTTATGGCAGAAAGTGAAGAGGAACTAAAAAGCCTCTTGATGAAAGTGAAAGTGGAGAGTGAAAAAGTTGGCTTACAGCTCAACATTCAGAAAACGAAGATCATGGCATCTGGTCCTATCACTTCATGGGAAATAGATGGGGAAACAGTGGAAACAGTGCCAGACTTTATTTTTCTGGGCTCAAAAATCACTGCAGATGGTGATTACAGCCATGAAATTAAAAGACGCTTGCTCCTTGGAAGAAAAGTTATGACCAACCTAGATAGCATATTCAAAAGCAGAGACATTACTTTGCCAACAAAGGTTCATCTAGTCAAGGCTATGGTTTTTCCGATGTTCATGTATGCATGTGAGAGTTGGACTGTGAAGAAAGCTGAGCACCGAAGAATCGATGCTTTTGAACTGTGGTGTTGGAGAAGACTCTAGAGGGTCCCTTGGACTGCAAGGAGATCCAACCAGTCCATTCTGAAGGAGATCAGCCCTGGGATTTCTTTGGAAGGAATGATGCTAAAGCTGAAGCTCCAGTACTTTGGCCACCTCATTCGAAGAGTTGACTCATTGGAAAAGACTCTGATGCTGGGAGGGATTGGGAGCAGGAGGAAAAAGGGACGACAGAGGATGAGATGGCTGGATGGCATCACTGACCCGATGGACGTGAGTCTGAATGAACTCCGGGAGCTGGTGATGGACAGGGAGGCCTGGCGTGCTGCTATTCATGGGGTCACAAAGAATCGGACACGACTGAGCTACTGAACTGAACTGAACTGAACAACTTTCAAGTATTTATTTAGTAAAGGTATAAACAAAAGCAAAGCTTATAGAAAACATTATTCTTCCTTAATATATATTCTTATTTTTCAAACTATTTGTCACTGAGTCTCTACTTTTTACAACTTAAAGTCCTATGATTTAGATATAAGTGTAAAATATATTAAGAAAATCTCTAAATAGAATAATTTTATTTAAAGTCTTATGATTATGTTAGGAACTACTTTCATCATAGAGATATTGGCCTATAATATTTGCATTAAAAGTTCAGATCTAAAATAGTATATTTTTGGAAAATAGTTCCAAAATAACTCCTAATTTTAATTTAATGACTACTGTACTCAATATTGGCATAAATATTTGTTCTACCACTGAATTGCTACTATATTTTGATATATAAAATACTTTTCAGTTTTGTCTATGATTTACTTTAGTCTGGAAAACAAATTTGCAAGTGGAAATTCTCACTTTTCAAATGATAAAATTACTTTTCCCAGTTACATATCAAAGGAAAAGCACAGCCAAGGCTTGCATCAGCCTGAGGTTATCTGCTCCCTGAACGGTTCATCTTGCTGCACTATCTCTAGGTATAATAAACTTTTCATTATCAAGATCAAAACATTTTCTTTCCTATGAGATGAGAAAATTTAGTGGCAGTCTTATATTTAGGCAGAGAAATTGGACATTGTAGGAAGTCACAACCAATAAATACCTACCTTTCACTGTAGGAAGCAGTAATTAGCTTTTACTCTATAATATTAGACACATTCTGTAAAGATGAAATTTCTCTTGGGATAGTTGGTGCTATTTCTTCTAGGGAGCATATGGTTTCTAATGTTTGTAGCATTGTTGGATAAATCTGCTTTTATTTGTCTGATTTTTTTACTGATAACCTGCACAACACCTTTTGCGGTAACAGATAGATGAACTTATGCTGAAACTTTGGACACCTGTCTCAAGCACAAATGTTTGTGCAGACAAACAAAAGCTTAGGCAGACTTCAGAACTAAAGATTCTGCAGTCTATTAATTTTGTCATTAAAACATCCTTGAATACTTGCCAAAACAAAAACAAAAGTTGTCCACAGCAGTAGTAAAACGAATCTGAGTTATGCTATAATATGGGAATGTGTACTCAGTCGCTCAGTTGCATCTCTTTGTGGCCCCAGGGACTGTAGCCTGCCAGGTTCTTCTGCCCATGGAATTTTCCAGACAAGCATACTAGAGTGGGTAACCATTTCCTCCTCCAGGGATCTTCCTGAGCCAGGAATCGAACCCACATCTCTTGTGTCTCCTGCACTGGCAGGCAGATTCTTTCCCACTGGTACCACCTGAGAAGTCCACAATATAGGAAGTAATACTATAACATTAGTATTAGGGAGGAGGGTTCAGGATGGGGAACACATGTATACCTGTGGCGGATTCATTTTGATATTTGGCAAAACTAATACAATTATGTAAAGTTTAAAAATAAAATAAAATTAGAAAAAAAAAAGAAAAAAAATATAACATCAATAAAATGAAAAACAGCAAGACTAACAAGCAAATAAAAATTAAAATAGTATTTTATTAGTAACATTATAAACTACTGAAATGCAATGATAATATTCAGTTATATCCTTCAGGTTTCTATTATGAGGGAGAAAGCATGCTGAATTTTATTGTTTTCAAAGATATTTAGAATGTGAGGGGAATATTTAAGAAAAGCACAGGGAGGAATGAGGAATCCTGGAAAGAATACTAGCAGGAGGCTGCTACCTCTCACTGCATTGAAGGAGTAATATGAAGGATGAGAAAGATTATCTGACTGGATATTTATGGATATGAGTATATAAGAGAAAGAGAGAGAGACATAAGAGTTTTGTAGGCAAATTGGGCCACCTGAAAGAAGTTGTGCCTTTTGACCAAAGTACATGTGACACAATAAACAAAACAAGCCTGCCAGGAAGGAATGAGGGGAAGAAATATCTCAAATCATGTAAGGAAATCTTCCTAAGTAGGATAAACTTTACACTACACGTTTGGTGGCTATTGTTATCTTGAGAGAGCACTAAGTATAAATCTACATTAACCCATGAACTGTATCTAACAATTTGACTAATGGTCAAGGACTTGAAAGGAGCAAGATTGGAATTTCATGATAAAGAGGTCTGGGGAATAATTATGTGAATGGTCCCCTAAATTTGGCAAATTGAGGATGCTTGTTTCTCAAAAGAGTGCTGCTGTTGCTAAGTTGCTTGTCATGTCCGACCCTGTGCGACCCCATAGATGGTAGCCCAGCAGGCTCCCCTGTCCCTGGGATTCTCAAGGCAAGAACACTGGAGTTGGTTGCCATTTCCTTCTCCAATGCATGAAAGTGAAAGTGAAGTCACTCAGTTGTGTCCAACTCTTATCGACCCCATGGACTGCAGCCTACAAGGCTCCTCCATTCATGGGATTTTCCAGGCAAGAGTACTGGAGTGGGTTGCCATTGCCTTCTCCTCAAAAATGTGCACATCAAAGTAAATCATAGGGAAAAAGGAGGCTCTCAATTATCAGGTGATCAGAATAACCTATCAATATAGCCAGTAATCTTCTGCAGCTCTCTCTATTTTGTTTAATAGACTCATTTCAATGTGCTGACAATAGTGAGGTTATATCTGAGGGCAATAACAATAATTTGCATTCAAGAAGGCTGATCTAGTCATACCTAACAGTAGAAACTATAATAAATTCCTAATATGGCACCATTCCATAGAGGAAAAGCAAGTCATATGAAAGGAGGTTGATTACACTCAACCATTTCCTTCAATGACATTTTTACCTTTGTTGGAATATCCTTACCTTTTTTTCTTTTTAGTAATTAATACTTAACATTACACTTGAGTTTTAATTAACATATCATATAATTCACCTATACCATTCAATGATTTTAGTATATTCACATGGTTTTGCAACGACAATCACAATTTTGTTTCAGAATATTTCACCTTCCCACCAGCAATGCTTGATGGTTCTAATTTCTGAACATCCTCAACACTTATTTTTGTCCTTCTTTTTTATTTTAGCTATCCAGTGGATGTGAAATGGAATTTATTGTGATGTTTATTTGCATTTCTCTAATCACTAATCACATTCAATATAATTTTATGTTGGTCATAAGTGTAACCTCTTTGGAAATAGATCTATTCCAATCTTTTAACCATTTAAAAAATTGAGTTAAAATTTTGCTTTATATTCTGGATACAACTTTCTTTATTAGATACATAATTAAAAATATTTTCTTCCTTCATGTGGTTTGTCTTGTCACTTACTTATGATTATCCTTTTTAAAGTTTTAATTTAAAAACTTGATAAATTGAAAATTATATATTTTTTCTTTTTTTACATTTATTTATTTTAATTGGAGGATAATTACTTTACAATAGTGTGGTGGTTTTTGTCATATATCAACATGAATCAGCCATGGGTGTACATGTGTCCCACCATCCTGAACCCCTGCTTTGCTTAATCTGCTCTAGATATCACATCAAGGAAATCAGTGCTACATGAAAAGATGTTCAACATAAAGAAATGCAGAGCAAAACTACAGTGGGTGGAGGGAGGAGGGTTCAGGATGGGAAAAAAAATTTAAAAAAAAATAAAAAAATAAAATAAAAATAATGATGATGATGACAATAAGAATAATAAATTATGATGCCAAGTGTTAAAAAAAAAAAAAAAAAACTACAGTGGGGTACCACCTCACACCAGTCAGAATGGCGATCATTAAACAGTCTACAAATAACAAATGCTGGATAAGGTGTGGAGAAAAGGAAACCCTCCTGCACTGTTACTGGGGATGTAAATTGGTGCAGTGACTATGGAGTAAAAATAGAGATTCCATATGATCTAGCCATCCCACTCCTGGGCATATACCCAGACAAAGCTATAATTAAAAAGATAACTACACCCCTATGTTCATAACAGCACTGTTTACAATAGCCAAGACATGAAAACCACCAAATGTCCACTGATAGGTGAAGGGATAAAGGGGTTGTGCTACAAATATACAATAGAATATTACTCAGCCATAAAACAGAATTAAATAATGCCATTTGCAGCTACTTGGATGGTCCTAGAGATGATCATACTAAGTGAAATAAGTCAGAGAAAAGCAAGACAAATATCATGTGAAAACACTTATACATGGAATCTAAATATGACACAAATGAACTTACCCACAAAACAGAAATAAACTCACAGACATAACAGATTTGTGGTTGCCAGGGGAAAGGGGAGTATTTTATTGGAAAGGAAGATATGGAATTCTAGTGTTTTCTGTCTGATGTGTCTAGAGTAAGATTTCTGCTCTATAAGTACGGATTTGACTGGGATAAAGAACCGCTCCCTCAGCCATGCCTCTGTGAGTAGAGCCTCTACAACACAGAGATCAAGGTTCAAGAGGGAGGGGACACACGTATACCTAATGCTGATGTATGTTGATATATGGCAAAAACCAACATGATATTATAAAGCAAATTATCCTTCAATTAAAATGAAAGAAAGAAAGAAAAAGAAAGAAACAATAGCCTGAACCTGTATACTGAGAAAGGGAGTTTGAAGGACAGAAGTGAAGTGAAGTTGCTCAGTCATGTCCGACTCTGCGATCCCATGGACTATAGCTTACCAGATTTCTCCATCCATGGGATTTTCTGGGCAAGAATACTGGAATGGATTCCCATTTCCTTCTCCAGGAGATCTTCCCAACCCAGGGAATGAACCCAGGTCTCCATTGTAGGCAGATGCTTTACCATCTGAACCACCAGGGAAGATCAGGGGAGTCTTGGTATTTGTGGCTGCGTATGTCTGGGATAGATTTTCCATAACAGGGAAACAATGAGGGGTCTGGGATAGATTTTCCATAACAGGGAAACAATGAGGGAGGGACATGTGGTAAGACAGCGGTTATTGTTTAGTTGCTAAGTCCTGTCTGACTCTTTGCATTGGCATGCAGACAGATTTTTTACTGCTGAGCTACCAGGAAAGCCAAAGATGGTAGATCATACCTCAGAAGCCACAGACTTTCACCATCCTTTTCAAGATGTAATATATTTTCATGTTTCACGTTCACGTTTCTTTATTTATTATATGCCCTTAGGCCAATTTCCAGAGATTTAAAATATATATATATATATATTGAACACTTTTATAATACTCAGCAGTTAAATTGTTATTCTGCTGAGATCCTTATTCTACCATTTAAGAAGTCATATGTTAAGATACTATTATATTTTTTCCTTTATCCACAGTGCTCTTGCTATAACCCTAACATATTTATTCATAGAATACATTCCATACACCATTGCTTCTAAAATGAAGCTTGTTGCTAAATGTAACTTGTTATAATTCAAGGCAATAGTATCTAGGTCAAAGAATTCATTTGTTTTACTAGGTGCTACATAAAGCAGATGGCCTGAAAGGAAAATTGGATAATGTTTGAATGCTTAGTTTTAGTCCCAAGCAGTAGTGTATCTAAACCAGCAACAAATAGCATTATTTCTTCACAGTTAGTATATATATATATAGATCAGAAAACTAAATGGTGGATATAGGTGTGTCTCACTGTACCCCATATTATTCACTAGAAATTGCCACACAAATTTATTCTTTGCTTTACCTATATGTACATGCGTGCTAAACCACTTCAGTTGTGTCCAACTCTTTGCGACCCCATGGACTGTATAGCCAGCCAGGCTCCTCTGTCCATAGGATTCTCTAGGCAAGAATAACTGGATTGGGTTGCCATTTCCTTCTCCATGGGACCTTCCCAACCCAGGGACTGAACCCACATCTCTTATGTCTCCAGCATTGGCAGGTGTGTTCTATACCACTAGTACCACCTGGGAAGCCAACTGCTTTTATATATATATATGGACTTCCCTGGTAGTTCAGCTGGTAAAGAATCTGCCTGCAATGCAGGAGACCTCAGCTCATTCCTGGGTGGGAAGATCCTCTGGATAAGGGATAGGCTACCCACTCCAGTATTCTTGGGCTTCCCTGGTGGCTCAGACAGTCAAGAATCTGTCTGCAATGTGGGAGATGTGGGTTCGATCCCTGAATTAGGAAGATCCTCTGGAGAAGGAAATGGCAACCTACACCTATAGTCTTTCTGAGAGAATCCCCATAGACAGAGGACCCTGGCAGGCTACAGTTCATGAGGTCACAAAGAGACAGAGATGGCTGAGTGACTAAGTACAGCACAGCATACGTATATACATATATGTGTATATGTCAACATGTGCATGTGTGTGTTAATGGTTATGAAGTACATGAAACCAATTATTTTTTTTATTTACTTTTGTCTCATTGTTACTCTTACATAAGAATTCAGTTATGAGTCATTTCAGTACTTCATTCCTTTTTAGACAGAATGGCTCATTCAGATTGTAAATGAGCTAGAAGAGGAATAAATATGAATTGATAAATTGGCATATAGGAATGTATGCCTGCTTTTATGAGAGAAGTAAGCATGACTGGTGGTATGAAAGAGTTATATCATATTAGGTGGAAGCATGTTGTTACTGTCTATTAGGTCAAATATAATATATATAATATTTACATGTGTATCTTATATATGTAGTATATCTTTTATGTCTCTCTATAAAATACATATAATAAATATAAATATATATACACATATACAGGCTTCATATTTGGCTCAGTGGTAAAGAATCTGCCTACAATGCAGGAGATGCTTGAGATACGGGTTATATCCCTAGGTTGGGAAGATCCCTGGAGGAGGGCATGGCAACAGTATTCTTGCCTGGAGAACCCATGGGCAAAGGAGCCTGGTATAGACTACAGTCCATAGCGTCACACAGAGTCAGACACTACTGAAGAGACTTAACATGCAGCATGCACACACTTATACATATGTGTGTGTGTGTGTTCAGTCACTCAGTCATGTCTAACTCTGTGACCAGGTGGATTGTAGTCCATCAGGCTCCACTGTCCAGGGGATTTCCCAGGCAAGAATACTGTAGTGGGTTGCCATTCCCCCCCCCCAACCCCTCTCTCTCTATATATATATATATATATATGGAGATTTACATTATCTCCCCAGTTTGTGAGGAGATGGACTGTGCTGTGTAATTGGTAGCTCAGTGTCATCCCTACCTAATTCTTTCCAATGTGGAGGAAAAAAACTGTCATGGTTCTCCAAGAATCTCTTTATCTCTGTGTTTTGGGTTAGAATTAGCCAATAAGTTTTTTCTAACTTGAGAATGACATCCTTGGCCAATGTAATATAAATGTGATCAAGTATTAAAATTTTCAGGTATAGCCAAATTTATATTTATTATAAGTGTTTAACACATTGATAATTTTTTTAATTCAGTTAATATAAGGTTTTAAAAATTGTAATACACAAATATATATTTATACATATTTATATATTAGGATTATACTAATAGAATTTTTTGTGAAAAATAATTTTACATTTAATTTAAGGAAAATTATTTGCCCTACTGATCATAGCAGGTCTCCTTTCACATCTGATGACTACGTGCTCTTGACTACCTTCAGTTCCACCTGTGCACTTTCTTTATCACTCCCCTCCACTGAAAAGGAGTGGGAACCATTAAGTACTTAGAAACTGATTAATGTTACATTTTTAATTTGAGGTCAGTGTTTAATAATTACTTTTTTGTGTGTTAAGACTCAAACTTCGTTATACATGGATACTTGTGGATTCAAGTATCTTCTTGGGAAAGAGTAGGGAGGTATTTTGGGATTTAGGTTTTGACAATTACT
This sequence comes from Bos indicus x Bos taurus, assembly GCF_003369695.1. Lineage (NCBI taxonomy): Eukaryota > Metazoa > Chordata > Mammalia > Artiodactyla > Bovidae > Bos > Bos indicus x Bos taurus. The sequence goes on along the minus strand of NC_040081.1, from coordinate 79,061,857 downwards.
TTTTTTCCCTAGAATTTCTAAGTTAGGTAACAGTCCATTTAAGGAGATTCCAGTCCTTCAAAATGTAGGTGAAGCAGTGGAAACAATGACAACTCACTCTGCTAAGGAATGCCTACAAAAGGGAGCAAGGTGAATTGCATAACAATGTGTCCAGGAAGAGTGGAAAATAGATCGTGATCAATAGCTCAGTTACTTAGCTATTTAGCTAATGCAGCCCCTTCTATCAGCGTCATGATCCTTTCCATCCACATTTCTCAGTTCTTATTTGCCAAAACAGCACTGATTCAAGCTAATAGACTTTATTTCCTTGAAGCGTATTGTTTTGGTTCCTTTTAAAGAAATCCAGCATAATTCCTTTGCCGAACTTCTAGCAAGCATCATGAGCAAAGGAGGGTGTAGTTTCTTGCACACTCCAATGGAGAACCTTTTAATTGTCTGGCACCTAAGTTTGTTTACCAAGGCTGGGTGTAATCAGTGATAATTAGGTAGCCTGGGAGACCAATGTAGCCAACATAATTTCTAAACACACTAAATATGTAAAGACTGCCTTTCAGGTCTGTATTCTTGGCTTAATAGGGAGTACTTTGAAACCACCTGTTTTCAAGAAAGCAATAGTAAATCTAAATAGAAGTCTTTTGAATTTCTCAGGGTAAATGAGTGAAAGTGGATAGAGAGCCTTTGGCAGCCCCGTCGGTGGGCTGCCTGACCTGTTTGCTCTAGCTGTGGAGACCATGGAGCCAGCCATACAGCTCTCCTTCCAGTGGTGGGAGGTGGGGGAGGGGGTCAGGTGTGGGCTAAAAACCTGAAGCACCGAGGCTCCTTTAATCCGGGTGGGCGGAGCACGGAGAAGTGACTTCACAGCTATTGGCCGTGGTTGTACAGGCTAGGAGCAAGGAAACTTAATACTCAACGAGGGGAACACCTACTTGTTCTAGCTCCCCTGCCGCCCCCTGCACACCATCAACCCTGCCTTGGCTGCGCCTTGCCTGGTAAGTTTCTGCGGCCATCCTCACAGCCTCAGTCTTTCTGCAGGGACAGTGGACCCCTGGGTAAACGCTGGGTACCTAACCATTCCTCTTTATCCCCAGTGTACCATCTATTCAGGGGGCGCTGGGTTAGGGCATCCATTGAACCCCCTACCCTCACCCCATATTATGCAAGTACCCCTGTGGGCTACCTGGGCTGACAAACCAGTCTGTTCCCAGGATTTGCATCCCAGTAGAGGAGACACTAGCATGGCCCAGGCTGGAGGTGTGATCCAGGCCCAGGGCTGTCCCTCTCTGGTCATAGCCTTGTTATCCAGAGCAGCGACTGACTGAATGGGGGTTTGCTGAGGGTACCCTAAGCCCCGATGACTGTGAACGGCAGGCCTCCAGATGCTCTGGATAGTCCAGGCCTGCAGTGTGACCTGGGCCAGGCTGCTCTCTCTGAGTCCCAGGTTCTTCTCAAAGGTAAAGGGGGGTACTGGAAAGCCCTGTTTTTGAGAGGTTGTTTTGAACTTGTGTGGTCCTCTGGCAGTGTTGAAAGTCAAGGAGGCTGAGTGGCAGCCTGTTGGCTTCCTTGGTTGTCTGGGCACTTGAACAGAGGATCCAGGCCTTCTGACCTTTAATCTGATGATCTCTCCCCTACCCCAATGTATAAACCGCCTTTGGGTTTATATATAAACACCTTTGGGTGGTTTATTGATTGATCGATTGATGTATCACAAGATTGTGTGATTGGAAGAGAGTGTTGGGCGGTTTCAGGGGTTTCCTAGTTAGAGGTGGATCTACACTTCCTTCTAGAGGTGAACATTATTTTACCCTTGGTCTTCCAAGAAGCTTAGGTGGAGCTGTTGCTGCTCTTATGGAAGCTCTTCCCCAGCTGCCATTCCTTCTCCTGTTGAAAGGACTCGACCAGAGGATCAGTCAGGTGTTGGGGGTGGAGTTGGGGACTGGGCCACAGACCTTTTGTTCTGGTTACAGCTCATGACTGGCAGTGGCCTTGCTCTGCCCCAAGGACACTTTTTTTTTTTTTTTTCTCCCTCCCAAGAGGAGGCTTTTCTGGGTTGTCTAGTGTACCCAAATTGCTTCTTTGAGGTTTCTGCTGTTTGGGGTATGGAGAGATGTATGCAGGGCTGAGATATAACTTTACGTGCTAAGACATGAGCTGCTGTTGGGTGGAGAGTCTTTGGAATATTATCTCCTGTCTTCCTAAGCTGCTGCTTCTTTAGTGTTGGGTATAGTGGATATGGTGGTAAAGCCACCAGGGGCTTGTTCAGGGTTGATTTTTGGTTTCACTGGGCAGTCTTTGGTGGGATTGAAGATGTAGGATCTGATTTCTGAGATGGCGGAGGCTGAAACTCTCCATTTTCTCTCCATGAGTCTTTTGAAAAATAACTTTGAGATATTATTCACATACCATAAAACTCACTCCTTTAAAAAAAAACAAAAAAACAAAAAAAACCTTTTAACCCAATTTATTACTAGACTGACTTAAGTCACTCACTCAACTGTATAAAAATACAGTCAAAGTAAAAACTTGTAGAGGTTAAAGATGACTTAAGAAATGTTACCGGGGGACCCGAAAGAGGACCTCCCTGTGGGTCTCAGTTCTTGGTAAGGACATAAAGAAGAATCTGAGGTCTTAACTGAGGTGAAAACAAGTTTATTAAGAAAAGAACAGAGAGAATGCCTCAAGGGAGAGGTGGTCCAAGCCAAGAGAAACACTGGAGTGGAAATGATGAATTTTTCAAGACAGGGTTTTATGTGTTCATCTAAGTGGCTATGGACTAAAGTTTTGATTGACAGTTTCAAGTTACATAACAATGGGCTCTATTGTGCATGTCTTTCATGCATAATAGAGTCTGTTTTAGTCAGGTGTATATATGTATAGAACATTTATGAACCCTTAATCGGCTCCTGGATGTCTGAGGTCACTTGAGCACACAGCTGTGCATCAAGGAGAGAATGTGCAGGAGTTAGAGAAACCCCAGTGGATAGTTTGTGCTAGTGTCTAGGGAGCATGCACTGGAGTTGGAAAAGTCTCTGTGGTTATTTTGTAGTATATCTGTGCACTCTCCTGGGCACACTGGAGCAGTATTTGGGTGGGCTTTAGAGATTATCTTGAATCTTTTTCAGCTAGGCTACTCCTCCTTGCTCATGCCTAACTTCCTACCTAATAAGAAATCCCCATATTTGGTATATTGTTTGGTGTTATTGATGGATGAATAATCTTTGGAAAATGTGATATTTTATCCTTGGTAATAAAGTTATAAATCAATAGCTTTCAAGATCAGAACTATTTGAGGCTCTTTTACTTGTCAGCTTGGTACTTGGTTTTATTCAATCCCCTTAAAATTTCACCAGAGAATTGAGGTGGATGAAACACTCAACCTCCTTAGACAAACCTAACTTCTAAAGTGAGATAACTTTAAACTCTATTGTACCCTATATAATACCATTTTGAATAAACTTCAGCATGATCATTTGTGTGCTGGTGAACTGTGGTGTTGGAGAAGACACTTGAGAGTACCTTGGACTGCAAGGACATCCAACCAGTCCATTCTGAAGGAGATCAGCCCTGGGATTTCTTTGGAAGGAGTGATGCTAAAGCTGAAACTCCAGTACTTTGGCCACCTCATGCGAAGAGTTGACTCATTGGAAAAGACTCTGATGCTGGGAGGGATTGGGGGCAGGAGGAGAAGGGGACGACAGAGGATGAGATGGCTGGATGGCATCACTGACTCGATGGACGTGAGTCTGGGTGAACTCCGGGAGTTGGTGATGGACAGGGAGGCCTGGCGTGCTGCTGTTCATGGGGTCGCAAAGAGTCGGACATGACTGAGCAACTGATCTCTGATCTCTCTCTCTCTCTGAACATATGTTACAAATGCTAGTCAGGATTATGAACAATGTAAATAATAGGGGCTTGGTCTTTTTGAATACTATTGGTTTCCTGTAGAGGTTATTTTATAAAAAGTTTTCAACTTGAATCTTTAGTTTAAGACATGTTTATTGTTTTTTTTTTCAGATCTCAATAGTAACCAATATATTTCTGACTTTTGTAGTTTAGTTGGAAATGGATGATGTATTCATTGTGTTTGATACTTACATTATAACAGCCAATTTCTTATTTCTAACATTAGCTTGGACTTTTCCTTTACATTCTCTTCTAGTCTTAGCAAACTAGATATGTTGTTAAATAAAATGTAAGTCAGATTATCTCAGACTTAAAATGTTCCCCATCAATTCAAATCATTATACACATAGCAAATAAGCATCTTAAACTTAACAGGTTCAAAACTAAACTCTTTTATCCTACCTCCCCCCATCTTATGAAAGTATTACTTCCACAGTTTTATCTAATGTTATTATTAGCAGTTAATGTGTACCAGTGGTTTAGTCCAAAATCTTGGAGTATTTTTGACATCTTGCTTTCTAAACATTTCTCATTCAATTTGTCAGCAAAATTGGTTGACTCTGTAAAATGTATTTGTAATTGACTTATTATCACTACATAGATCTCATCTATGTCTCTTACCTACATTGTATTAATGGTCTCCTTACTTCAGCATTGCTTAACTTCACCCTAGCCTCAGCACAACTTCAGTGATCCTGTCAAAGTATATGATGGGACTCTTTGTACACACCCAGCAAACCTTCTTTACATTGCACCTAGAGAAGAGCCAAACTGTATGTAAGTTCAAATCTTCCCTATCTTCCCTGCCTTGTTTCCTCTTTGATATCATTTTTTGTTATTTGACCACCATCACTATTCTTCTTGAGCCATATTGGTCTTTTTGCTGTTCAGAAAGCATACCAGATATTATACTTTTCCAAGGCTTTTGCCTCTCTTGGAATACTTTATCCAAAAATTTTGTCCCTAATCTTCATCCAGTTGGATGGATATTTTTTACTTAAAAACATTGTAAATTATTTTTTACTCAAAATTGATGCCTTTTTTTTTTTTTTTTTTAGTTCAGTTCAGTTCAGTTCAGTAGCTCAGTTGTGTCCGACTTTTTGCGACCCCATGAATCGCAGCATGCCAGGCCTCCCTGTCCATCACCAACTCCTGGAGTTCACTCAAACTCACATCCATCGAGTTGGTGACGCCATCCAGCCATCTCATCCTCTGTCATACCCTTCTCCTCCTGTCCCCTTCTCCTCCTGCCCCCAATCCTTAAAACTTCTCTGTTCCTCACTTAATAATAAATACTTCCTACCCTATTATGCTTTATCAGACTTTCCACATCAGTTTTCTCCAGAGAACTTACTACTACCTAACAGCACACTTATTTACTCCCCGCCCCCATTTTCTCTTCTGCTAGAATATAAACTTCATGAGATATGTTTCTTTTGTTCATTGCTGTATCCCTAGGGACTAGAAGAATGTCTGGCACAAATGTATTAAGTGAATATCAATCAATGAATAAATTAATAAATACATTAAAAAATCTTGACTCAGTGCAATTTCCTATTTGACAATGATATGTAAAATTAAGAGCTATTAAACTGAATTCTAAGGACTTCTCTGGTGGTCCAGTGGCCGACTCCAAGCTCCCATTGTGGGGGGACTGGGTTCAATTCCCCAATCAGGGAACTAGATCCCACATTCTGAACTTAAGACCTGACATAGCAAAATAAATAAAGAATTTTTTAAAAATGGGTTCTATATCACCACACTAGAACTTTACCAGTTCTTATAAAATTTGTTTTGATTTTTTGTTTTTAATTATATTAATAAAAGTATATCATTAGGTAGTACATTGATACCTTCAAAGCATCCCAATAGCTTATACTATATGAAAAAGCCTAGAGAGCCTCCGGTGTAATTCACATATTCTTTCACTCAGAATTATTTAAATCATTAAAAATATTCCTCTTGGCAAAACTGTGGCAATTACATTACATTTTTAGCTATAAAATTAACAGTAAATTCACACTCAAATTAGTTTATACATAATTTGCATAAACAGCCTTTCAAATAAACACCATAGCCAGCCATTGAAATGTTTATGTACTTTAGGCCTTCATCATTAAGTAGAATAAAATGCTACACATTATAAAGGCACAAAATTTAAGAAAGAGAACTATGCTACATCTAACCACAAATTTGGATTGTTTCCTAAATTTATGGGAAGATAAGGCTGCAGTCCATGGGGTCGCTAAGAGTCAGACACGTCTGAGCGACTTCACTTTCACTTCTCACTTTCATGTATTGGAGAAGGAAATGGCAACCCACTCCAGTGTTCTTGCCTGGAGAATCCCAGGGACAGGGGAGCCTGGTGGGCTGCCATCTATGGGGTTGCAGAGTCGGACACGACTGAAGCAACTTAGCAGCAGCAGCAGCAGCAAGCACTTGCACTTGTATACAACAGACAGGCTTTCTGTAGAGCAAAGTTACAAGTAGTAGACTTCAGTGATTATCATAACAGTTTCATTATTTAAAAACAAGAAAAGTTCAGTGTATCCTAATATAAGTTTGATTCTGAATTGCTTAAAGTTCTTATTACTTATAGAGCTGCTTGAGGAGAATCACACTGCCAATAGAAAAACATCTTAAAACAGAGGAAGAAAATAACTTGTTTGGTTGAATTCATTGACTCATTTTATGTTGTGAACACTGTCTTAAAGCAGGCATTTAGACTGCTTGACTGTTGCTTCTGACAGATGTCTACTACCTGCCACTGTTGGGAAATGTCCTTGTCAGCTTTGGAGAATTTTATGTTCTTTTGTTTTGTTTGTTTTGCATTGGAATAAATCATGCATTCTTCTTTCCCTGTCTCTGTGTTTTTTTATCTTATAATGGACAGAAGTCAGATTTGAACTTGGTATTAGAAGAAAATTACATTCTATCTTGATTGTACTATATGATAATGCTTGGCATTAAGTTAAATAAAAATAATCAATAGTATGACTACTCTAAAGCCTAACAAGTATACAGATTTTGAGAGGCTACAAGTAAGTTTCAAAGAAGCCTAAGAATTTCATTTTTTAATGCAAATTTTCTATAACAGTCATTCCATTATTGAAGACACATAGCAAATACTAGTAGAAAGTAGTTTCCCCATTGGAAACATTAGCAGTGTCAGATTTCTGTCTAGATAAATCCCATTTTTTTAATCTGTATAAAATGTTTAGTATTGATGGCCTCTAAAGCCCTTTTTAAAATAAAAATACTTAAAGGAAGAGTCAGTTTTTATTACCAACTATTATAATTAATTTCTGTAAAAATCCAGCAAAAATAACCAGAAATATTTGTGAGTATTTCTTTATTTAATGTATCAAAGAAGAACTTCTAAAATCCCATAAAGTAACTTATCTTCAAACAAAATAGTTTTTTATTGCACTGAAAAAAATCTTCATTGCACTAAAAAATCTTTTATTGTACTGAAGTATTATAAAATTATATTTTACCTTTTGTGGCGGATTCATTTTGATATTTGGCAAAACTAATACAATTATGTAAAGTTTAAAAATAAAATAAAATTAGAAAAATATTAAAAAAAATTACCTTTTATCAAAGTAAGAACATGTATATTTGAAAGAAATATTTTGTGTATTTTTATATATAATTTTTTTTATTTTGTAAAATATAAAATACATTTAGTATATAAAATAATATTTTCTTATTGTGTATGTGTGTGTTGCTGTAATTTAGTTGCTAAGTCATGTCTGACTCTTACAACCCCACAGACTGTAGCCCTCCTGAATCCTGTGTCCATGGGATTTCCCAGGTAAGAATCCTGGAGTGGGTTGCCATTTCCCTCTCCAAAGGATCTTCCCGACCCAGGGATTGAGCCCTGGCCTCCTGCATTGCAGGCAGTTTTTATAAATTAAGAACAAAAGATCAGCTAAATATTGGAATGGACCAGGAAGTAATAAATCATCAATATGTAAGAAAATGCAATTGCATTGTCTCATATCCCTTATTACTGTGAAAGCACACCTCTTCCTTTGTAAATATTGCAGACTAATTTTTCTGCTTTTTAAATTTATATAATAGGGTATGATTGCCCCACTTTTCCTAAGTTTATATAATATAATGCTAGTCATATCAAAGTGTGAGTGAAAACTATGGATTGAAATTCTAAATTTCAGAGAAAGATTATGATTATTCTACTTGAATAATGTGTCCAGCTGTAGCTCAAGGCAGGGAAGAAAAGTTTATAAAATTTACACATGGCTTTCAAGGGCTTATCTCCATAGATATGAGGGCATATCTCAAAGAATGGAATTTTGACAAATGAGGTTGGAGTGTCATAAAGCTATTATTAAATTACAAACCACTTTTAGCATTTTGATTTTGAAATGATGTAATTCAAAAAATGTGACCTTAGAGACAAGAATGGGATTGACATGCTGAATTTTATATGTTCTTGTGTTCTGTATATAGCAGAGGACATAAAGTAGCAATTTTTAAATATTTTCCAGATATATGAATTGTGTAATTTTAAAATATCAATGTCAATATCTACAACATCAGTATAAAGGCAACTATTCAAAAAGACAAACACATCTTCACAGATAAGGGTGAGGATTATGTGCTCCAGTGGTCTAAATTGGAACCCTGATTCCAATTTCACTAGCTATGATCCATGGTTATATTACAAAACATTTTTCCCAAGATATTTTCTCTGCAAAATGATAATAAAAACTGGTTCTTAAGTGAATAGACTTTTAAAAAATAACTTAACTCATAAAATACAGCACCTTAATGAGTTTCTGTAACGTAAAATAGCTTACATGCAATTGGTAAATAGAGATGTTAAGATAACATATCAGAAGAATTTATGTTGGTCCATATTAAATTCTTATCAACATTTTAAATTTATTTTTTTGTTTTTCCAGATAAATGCAGCTATACTCAAAATGAAATATGCAACAGGAAACAGTAAGTCTTAACACAATGCAGTATTGTACATGATGCCCAGGCATCTCATGTGTTGCTCAGTTTGATAGCACACTGTTTCCTGGATATGCTTATTTCATAGTTCCATTAGATTTGTATTACTTTTCTCACATCTTCATAACTAAACAACTACCACACTTCCTTTTTCTCTTTATATCAAGTCTCCCATAATTTTATTCATCTCAATGTGAAATACTTTATTTACCTTAGTATATTGTTACTTATTAGGAAGGTAACCTGTCTTTCTTATGCCCTAGTATAATTGTTAGTGTGTCTGCTCAGTCGTATCTAACTCTTTGGACTTACAGTATCTATGAACTGTAGCCTGCTAGGCTCCTCTGTTCATGGAATTTTCCAGCAAGAATACTGGAGTGGGTTGCCATTTCCTTCTCCAGGGGATCTTCCCAACCCAGGGATTGAACTCACATTACATGCGTCTTTTGCATTGGCAGGCAGATTCTTTACCATTGAGCCACCTTAGAAGTCCTCATTACTGTTTTTGTTGGTTCTGTGATTGCAAAATTGTGTATGATTTGAATTCTCTAATCTTCAGCTTATATTCAGTGCATGATTTTGCAAAATCTTAAGGTTTTGTTTCAACTCATGTATGCTAATACAACAGAAATAGTACATGGAAAATGCTTAGAAGATAGAGAACACTCAAGAATATTAGTATTCATATTATTTTTGTGCTCTTTCTTTCAAAGTGAAAATGAAAGTTGCTCAGCTGTGTCCAACTCTTTTCAATGGCTCAGCTGGTAAAGAATCTGCCTGCAATGCAGGAGACCTGGGTTCGATTCCTGAGATGGGAAGATCCCCTGGAGAAGGAAAAGGCTACCCACTCCAGTATTCTGGCCTGGAGAATTCCACGGACTGTATAATCCATGGAGTTGCTCTTTCTTTCAAAGGCTAGTGCTAAATAGGAAGGAGGAACAAACAGAATATTAATCTAGTGAACAAAGATTAACTGATTGCTCTTTAAGATAAAGGTATTTTGTATGTGCTGTAGGTGCAGAGAAGAATAGAACATTATCTCTGTTTGTAAGCTCAAAAATATAATCAGATATCATGTGAATGGGGGCTTCCCTGGTGGCTCAGCTGGTAAAGAATCCACCTGCAATGCAGGAGACCTGAGTTAGATTCCCAGGTTGGGAAGATCCCCTGGAGAAGGGAAAGGCTACCCACTTGAGTATTCTGGCCTAGAGAATTCCATGGACTGTATAGTCCATGGGGTCGCACAGTCAGACATGACTGAAGCGACTTGGCAGCAGCAGAAAAGAGACTTTCACTTCACTTCACTTCACTTCATGTGAGTTTATACATTCTAGTCAGGTGGGAGAGGCAGCTGATGCCTTGGGGAGTAGCAGGTAACATGCCAGAACAGCAGTCTACTTCTGAAGACTGAGAAAACAAGATAAGGCTGTCAGAGAAAATATAGGATGCCCAGTTAAATTAGAATTTCTGATAAACAGCAAATAGTTTTCTGGTATCTCTGGACTATTTGGGATATGAATGAATATATCATTTGCAGTATTTGGGATATACTTACACTAAAATGTTATCTGCTGGTTATCACAAATTCAGATTAGCCTGGAGTCCTAGATTTTTTTTTTTAATTTGCTAAATCTGCCAATCTTAGAAAATATTCAGAAAGAGGAAATATGTTTTCAAAACAAATTTAAGAGGTCCTTATGATGTAAAGAAGATTAGTCGATTGAAAGGAGATATATTTTAATATTTTTACCACATATTCAATCCATGTGGGAAACAGAATAATAGCAAATTCCACAAGAAAACAGAAATGTTGTGAAGGTTTCTGATCTATTTTCTGTTCACAGTAACTTATATAATCTCTGGATAAGCCTAGGTCTGAAAACTAAAAGTAACAACAGTGAATATCATGCAACTCATCCACAGGATGGGCTTTCCTGGTAGCTCAGATGGTAAAGTGTCTGCCTACAGTGCGGGAGACCTGGGTTCGACCCCTCGGTCGGGAAGATCCCTGGAGAAGGAAATGGCAACCCACTCCAGTATTCATGTCTGGAAAATACCATGGACCAAGGAGCCTGGTGGGCTACAGTCCATGGGGTTGCAAAGAGTGGGACACGAATGAGCGACTTCACTTCACTTCACTTCATCCACAGGAAGATGAGTGACTTTGTCTTGGTGACTTGATTTTGCCTGTTAACTTGGCTAGGCTTTTATGGTCAGATGTTTGCTAAAGCACTAAAGTGTTGCAGTGAAGGTATCTTGTATCAATAGATGTGACTAATTAACATTTATAATTAGGTGATTTTAAGTAAAGGAGATTATCCTGCGTAATGTGGGTGGGTCTCATCCAGTTCAAGGAGTTAAGTGGAAAAACAGATGTTTCAGAATAGAAGGAATTCTGTCTCAAGACTATTATAACATAGAAAACCTACCTTACTTTGTAGCCTGCTAGCCTGCCCAGCATATTTGAGACTCAAAAACTCTAAGTATTCAAGTATAAACTGATGTTCTATGCTAAACTGAGACACAAAAAGTGCAATTATTACAATGCCAATAATTAAGTGGGGTTTATTGAAAGATTATATTGAAAGATATATAAGATCTTACACATCTTATATATTAGTGGAGAAAGTAGTTAGTTCTCTGGGTCTGTTAAGCATGTTTTGTTTAGTTGCTAAGTTGTGTCCAACTTTTTTGCGACCCCCATGTACTATAGCCAACCAGGCTCCCCTGTCCATGGGATTTCCCAGGCAAGAATATTGGAATAGGTTGCCATTTCCTTCTCTAAGGGATCTTCCTGACCCAGGGATCGAAACTGCAGCTCCTGAATTGGTGAAAGCCACTCAGTTGTGTCTGACACTGTTTGATACCATGGAGTATAGCCTGCCAGGCTCCTCTGTCCAGGGAATTCTCCAGGTCAGAATACTGGAAGGGGTAGCAGTTCTCTTCTCCAGGAGTTCTTCCCAAACCAGTGATCAAACCCAGGTCTCCTGCATTGGTAGGGGTATTCTTTACCACTGAGTCACCAGGGAAGTCCTCTGTTAAGCATAGGGTATTCTATTCTTAGTGGTTTATTTAGTAAGTGTATTTGTGCTGTGCTGTGAAGTGACTTAGCTTAGCAGCAGTGCTGTGCTAAGTCACTTCAGTCATGTCTGACTCTTTGTGACCTGGTGGACTGTAATAAGTAAGGCTCCTCTGTTCATGAAATTCTCTAGGCAATAATACTGGAGTGGGTTGCCAGTGCCCTCCTCCAGGAGATATTCCCTACCCAGAGATCGAACCCATGTCTCTTGCATCTCCTGCATTGGTAGGCAGGTTCTTTACCACTAGCATCACCTGGGAAGCCCATGAATGTGCTTATGTCTAGTTAGTTTAATTATTGAAATACTTAAAAAAAAACTCACTCTAAAATAATTTACTTCCAAAAATAACACCTGTTAATATTTAATGCTGATTGATCTGTGTGTTTGTGGATGTCTAACATGTTTGAAATCCTTTGCCAAACACTGTCAACACATTACTTAAATTAATGCCAGTCAAGTACAACTTACAATGTTTTTACTTTTACTTTTTTCTAAATTCCAAACTTTAAATTATATTGAAAAATAACTAAAAAATCTTTTTAAAAGAAAAAACGCTAGACTAAAATCTTTCCTTTGATTCATTCTTCCTGAATCATCTTCTTAGTTAATGGGGAAAGAAATATTGGTAATGGAGCATGCTAGTTTGCATAGTTAGTATGAGACTCCATAGTTTCTAGGTCTGAATCGATGGTTCAGCATGGGTAGTGTTATTGTCACTGTTGCTACAGTTTTTACTAGCTTTGGTCTTTCAATAGCTACATTCTCCCTTAATCAGGGAGTTATTCTTTATTCAAATTACAAATAAATTAATCTGTATATTGGTATTGGTATATATTTGATAAAAGGATGCTTAGGAACTTAATCATTTATATATATTAAAAAAATAACACATCATGTTGCTATTTAGTCGCTAAGTCATGATGGGCTCTTTTGTGACCCCATTGACTATAGCCCAAGATCCTCTGTCCATGGGGTTTTCCAGGCAAGAGTACTGGAGCGGGTTGCCATTTCCTTCTCCAGGGATCTTTCTGTCCTGGGGATCAAACACATGTCTTTTGCATTGGCAGGAAGATTCTTTACCACTGAACCACTTGGGAAGCTTTTACACATCATAGATTTGATAAATATTTTTTTTGAAATCACATATCAGTAGATAAGTTTGCCACTTTTAAAATCTTAATAGAAAAAATTAAACATCTAGGGTGTGATCTTTGGATAAAAGGAGAAGATGGAAAAAATTGAGAGAGCACCACTGCATATATACACAGCCACGTGTAAAATCGATAGCTAGTGGGAAATTGCTATATAGCACAGGGAGCTCAGCCCAATGCTCATGGACAGCCTAGAGGAGTGGGATGGGGGATTGAGAGAGAGGCTCAAGAGGGAGGGGATATATGTATACTTATGACTGAATCATGTTGTTGTATGGCAGAAGCCAACACATTATAAAGTAATTATCCAATTAAAATAAAAAAGAAAAAAGCTATAATTTTAGACAAAGTTATACATGTTTAGAAAAGCAAATGTTGGATACAAAATAGATAGGTCTGAGTATTTAACCTATAGAGATATTAGAATTAAAAAAAAAGTATCCAAGGAAGGATAATTCTGTTCTCATTAATAGAAAGTGTGAAACAGTTAAATAAGTTACAAAATATAAAGTCCATTCTTATGTTGTTTATATTTCTAGGTTTAATGTATATCTGAAATAATTATAAAAACAGATAGCTTCCATAACACATTTTCAAACTATTTAAAATTAAACATATAGGATAGATAATATACACACATATATTTGCATATACATTCACAGTGTACAGTGTATTTATAAAAATATATGGTATAATAAAGAGATAAAACTAAGGAAATTTGCTTTCAAATGTATGAGACTTATTACCTTACCTTTCATATGACAATTTATATTTACCAAGAACTTCAGATGAACTGACCTCTGCTTAAATGAGGGCACCAGAGATAATATAGGTAAGCTCTCTGATTTGAGATTGCTAGTAACCAGAAAGAGGTGTAAATTCAAAATATTATTCAAAGAATACTTTACAAAGATCTTATTTTCTTCAGATTTAGCTCTCAGAATAAATATCAGTTTCAACAAAAGGAAGGGGGAAGTGAATCCACTATTGGATATCATTTTGATGTAATAAAAAGTTATCATCTTAAATTATCTAGACTATCTGAAAAATATGTATTTGGATGGGGATGTATCTGTGTTTATATATTAAAATATAGATACATATTTATAGTAATATAGGAAGCATTATTTGTGTTTTCAAATTAACTCATTTGCCAACATCCGCTGGATCACTGAAAAAGCAAGAGAGTTCCAGAAAAACATTTATTTCTGCTTATTGACTATGCTAATGCCTTTAACTGTGTAGATCACAATGAACTATGGAAAATTCTGAAAGAGATGGGAATACCAGATCACCTGACCTGCCTCTTGAGAAACCTATATGCAGGTCAGGAAGCAACAGTTAGAACTGGGCATGCAACAACAGACTGGTTGCCAGTAGGAAAGGGAGTTCGTCAAGGCTGTATATTGTCACCCTGCTTATTTAACTTATATGCAGAATACATCATGAGAAACCCTGGGCTGGAAGAAGCACAAGCTAGAATCAAGATTGCCAGGAGAAATATCAATAATCTCAGATATGCAGATGACACCACCCTTATGGCAGAAAGTGAAGAGGAACGAAAAAGCCTCTTGATGAAAGTGAAAGTGGAGAGTGAAAAAGTTGGCTTAAAGCTCAACATTCAGAAAACGAAGATCATGCCTTCTGGTTCCATCACTTCATGAGAAATAGATGGGGAAACAGTGGAAAGTGTCAGACTTTATTTTTTGGGCTCCAAAATCATTGCAGATGGTGACTGCACCCATGAAATTAAAAGATGCTTATTCCTTGGAAGAAAAGTTATGACCAACCTAGGTAGCATATTCAAAAGCAGAGACATTACTTTGCCAACAAAGGTCAATCTAGTCAAGGCTATGTTTTTTTCAGTGGTCAAGTATGGATGTGAGAGTTGGACTCTGAAGAAAGCTGAGTGCCGAAGAATTGGTGTTTTTGAACTGTGGTGTTGGAGAAGACTCCTGAGAGTCCCTTGGACTGCAAGGAGATCCAACCAGTCCATTCTAAAGGAGATGAGCCCTGGGTGTTCCTTGGAGGGAGTGGTGCTAAAGCTGAAGCTCCAGTACTTTGGCCACCTCATGTGAAGAGTTGACTCATTGGAAAAGACTCTGATGTTGGGAGAGGTTGGGGGCAGGAGGAAAAGGGGACGACAGAGGATGAGATGGCTGGATGGCATCATCGACTTGATGGATGTGCGTTTGAGTGAACTCCGGGAGTTGGTGATGGACAGGGAGGCCTGGCGTGCTGTGATTCATGGTGTTGCAGAGTCAGAAATGACTGAGCGACTGAACTGAACTGAACTGAGGAAGCATTATTTGTGTTTTCAAATGAACTCAATGTCTAGTAGAAGGGAAATACCGTATTATAATAATGTATTTCTCATTTTACTAATAACATCATAAGAATATATTGTTTTTGTTATTTAGTCTTCACTAGGAATCTATTATGTACCAAAGACTGTGAAAGGGCCTTTTAAGTTCTATTTAAATTAATCATACAGTGATAAAAATATAGTAGCAAGAAAGATGGTGATAATTGTTCTGGCTGATGGAAAATAGGAACATTTCACATATTATATAAAAACTAAATCTATGTATTGAGGATGGGGAAGATTCTACCCAGTTGAGGAAATTCCTGAAAGAGGGAATTTTTGAGGAAAAACTATTTTGAGGAAAAAATGGGGACATTTGAAAATGGAGTATTATGGAAACTTGATCAAAAAAGATATGAATGGTGGCTGGAATATAATGTTCTAAAGTGGTGGTGAGAGGAGATGTTATGTTAATAATAATGATTATAAGTTTGAAGATAATTAAGCTCAAGTTATAAAGACCATCATTTGGCAATTTTCTATCAAGTGAAAAAATTAAAAAATAGATCAGAGGAGTATGAAATTTTGTGTTAGAATGGAATCTAGTAAACTATCAGTGCAGTTCAGTCGCTCAGTCATGTCTGACTCTTTGAAATCCCATGAATTGCAACACGCCAGGCCTCCCTGTACATCACCAACTCCCGGAGTTCACTCAAACTCACATCCATTGAGTAAGTGATAGCATCCAGCCATCTCATCCTCTGTCTTCCCCTTTCCCTCCTGCCCCCAACCCCTCCCAGCATCAGAGTCTTTTCCAATGAGTCAATTTCCATGGGGTGGCCAAAGTACTGGAGTTTCAGCTTTAGCATCATTCCTTCCAAAGAACACCCAGGGCTGATCTCCTTTAGAATGGACTGGTTGGATCTCCTTGCAGTCCAAGGGACTCTCAAGAGTCTTCTCCAATACCACAGTTCAAAGGCATCAATTCTTCAGTGTTCAGCTTTCTTCACAGTCCAACTCTCACATCTATACATGACCACTGGAAAAACCATATCCTTGACTAGACGGACCTTTGTTGGCAAAGTAATGTCTCTGCTTTTGAATATGCTATCTAGGTTGGTCATAACTTTCTGTCCAAGGAGTAAGCGTCTTTTAATTTCATGGGTGCAGTCACCATCTACAGTGATTTTGGAGCCCCAAAAAATAAAGTCTGACACTGTTTCCACTGTTTCCCCATCTATTTCCCATGAAGTGATGGGACCAGATGCCATGATCTTTGTTTTCCGAATGTTGAGCTTTAAGCCAACTTTTTCACTTTCCTCTTTTACTTACATCAAGAGTCTGTATAGTTCATCTTCACTTTCTGCCATAAAGGTGGTGTCATCTGCATATCTGAGGTTATTGATATTTCTTCCAGCAATCTTGATTCCAGCTTGTGCTTCTTCCAGCCCAGTGTTTCTCATGATGTATTCCGCATATAAATTAAATAAGCAGGGTGTCAATATACAGCCTTGACGTACTCCTTTTCCTATTTGGAACCAGTCTGTTGTTCCATGTCCAGTTCTAACTGTTTACTCCTGACCTGCATGTAGGTTTCCCAAGAGCAGTTCAGGTGGTCTGGTATTCCCATCTCTTTCAGAATTTTCCACAGTTTATTGTGATCCACAGTCAAAGGCTTTGGCATAGTCAGTAAAGCAGAAATAGATTTTTTCTGGAACTCTCTTCTTTTTTCGATGATTCAGTGGATGTTGGCAATTTCAACTCTGGTTCCTCTGCCTTTTCTAAAACCAGATTGAACATCCGGGAGTTCATGGCTCATGTATTGCTGAAGCCTGGCTCAGAGAATTTTGAGCATTACTTTACTAGCATGTGAGATGAATGCAATTTTGCTGTAGTTTGAGCATTCTTTGGCATTGCCTTTCTTTGGGATTGGAATGAAAACTGACCTTTTCCAGTCCTGTGGCCACTGCTGAGTTTTCCAAATTTGCTGGCATATTGATTGTAGCACTTTCACAGCATCATCTTTCAGGATTTGAAATAGCTCAACTGGAATTCCATCACCTCCACTAGCTTGGTTTGTAGTGATGCTTTCTAAGGCCCACTTGACTTCAAATTCCAGGATGTCTGGCTCTAGGTGAGTGATCACACCATCACAATTATCTTGGTCATGAAGAAACTATGCTGGAAGGAAATAAAAAAATATACATGGCTTCCCTGGTAAATGAGATGGTAAAGAATCTGCCTGCCGGAGACACCAGTTCAATTCCTGGGTCAGAAAGATCCCCTGGAGAAGAGATAGGCTACCCACCCCAGAATTCTTGGGCTTCCCTGGTAGCTCAGTTGATAAAGAAACCACCTGCAGTGTAGGAGACCTGGGTTTGATCCCTGGGTTGGGAAGACTCTCTCGAGGGGAGCATGGCATCCCACTCCAGTATTCTTGCCTGGAGTATTCCCATGGACAGAGGTTACTGGTGGGCTACATTCCATGGGGTCACAAAGAGTCAGATATGACTGAGCGACTCAGCACATTTATTTATGTGGAAAGGTTTTGACTTATTAATTTAAGTTTTACTCCTAACATTTTCTTCTCTTGAATTAAATCATTATTTTTGTTTCTGTTCAGTCACTAAGTCCTGTCTGACTTTTTGCAGACTTATGGTCTGCATGACTCTAGGCCCCTGTGTCCTCCACTATTCCCAGAGTTTGCTCAAAAGACTATAATCATGTTAAATGTTTAGGGTGTCTCTGATGGCTCCAACAGTAAAGAATCTGCCTGCAGTGAGGTAGCCCTGGGTTTGATCCCTGGATGGGAAAGAGCCCCTGGAGAAGGAAATGGCTACCCAGTCCAGTATTCTTACCTGGAGAATCCCATGGACAGAGGAGCTTGGTTGGGCTACAGTCGGCAGGGCCTCAGAATTGTAGATGACTTGAGTGACACACACACACACGTTAAATCGTTATCGTATTTTTTTATTTAGAAAGAGAGATTTAATACCCATAAAAGAAAAAGGAAAGGAACAATGGAAAAGAAAAGAAAGAACAGAAGAAGTGAGAGGAGGGAAGAAAGAAGGAAGGAAGAAACAACTAATTAAACAGACCAAAATGACCAATACAGCAAAATGTTTGAGTATGCTCCAACAGACCTGCTAGTTCAGATAATATGAAGTTCTTAAGATGAGCATTTGAATTTCATGAACAAACATGGAAAATGAATTCAACTTAAAGTAGAAGATGTCTCATGGGCATGTAGATTCTGTAGACTGAACAACAATGGGCATGTAGATTATAATTGCCACTTTAGAGCATTAAAAGTACAAACTAAAGCCAATATAACACATTGCAAATTATATTAGGTGGGGGTATTCTGAGCATTTTAGATTTAAATTATATGTTGCCATATTTTTAATATGGGAAAAATAGTAACAGTAGTAATTGGAGAAAATTGATGACAGAAGCAGCATAGAGAGAAACTTTCAAATTCAGTTTGCAGATGCAGCATATCAGTTGATGAGCCTTGGATAAAATATTATCTTTTGTTGGAGAAGACTCTTGAGAATCCCTTGGATTACAAGGAAATCCAACCAGCCCATCCTAAAGGAGATCAGTCCTGGGTGTTCATTGGAAGGACTGATGCTGAAGCTGAGACTCCAATTCTTTGGCCATCTGATGCGAAAAGCTGACTCATTTGAAAAGACCCTGATGCTGCGAAAGATTAAGGGCAGGAGGAAAAGGGGGTGACAGAGGATGAGATGTTGGATGGCTTCACTGACTCAATGGACATGAGTTTGGGTAAACTCTGGGAGTTGGTGATGGACAGGGAGGCCTGGCATGCTGCAGTCCATGGGGTCACAAAGAGTTGGACATGACTGAGCAACTGAACTGAACTGCACTAATACTTTCATCAACATATTATATTAAATTAAAATGTAATAAATGAAAATTTTAAAGGTGTTTATATATTACAATGAAATTCACAGTTTATCAAAGTAAAAGAAATATATTTACATTATATTCATTATATATAAGAGGATCTTATTATTAATACTAGTGTCTACTTCCCTAAAAAGACTTCTAAAATTTTATAGAAAACTGAACCTAATCATCTAGATCAATGACTTTTCACAGACTGAACAATCGTGTGAAACCATAAATCAGCTTAAAAAAGAGATACTGCACTAGAACGCAAGTAGCCTTCTGTTATCCTTCAAGTAATGACTGGCAACTCTTCCTAGAGAATTAATATTTCAACTTCTCATGGAATATATTAACTTTGACTGTTTTGTGCTTTATATAAATAGCCTCATATAAAGTACACTCTTTATCTAGTTGCTTTAACTCACCTTTATGTTTGTGAGATACATAATGTCACATATTGTTCTAGATCATTTTCATTATTTTACAATATTCCAGATAATTACATTGAAATTTATGTACCCATATTTTTCATCCTGTTGTGCTGGTATAAACATTCATATTCCTATTTTTTTTGTAATATATGTACCTGTTCTATAGGCTCTATACCTAGGGATGGAAATTCTGATTCATAGGGTTTGCATAAATTCAGCTTTAATAGACAATGCTAAACAGTCTCCCAAGATGATTCTACTGATTTACTTTCTTCTTCACTGTATGAAAGTTCTGGTAAAGGAACATATCCTTGCTTTGTATGTGTTTTGTCTTTTTAAAAATGTTGTATTTTCTAGTGGGTGTATGTAGTATATAAAATATATATCTCCTGGAGAAGGAAATGGCAACCCACTCCAATATGCTTGCCTGAACAATCCCAGGGACAAAGGAAGCCTGGAGGGCTACAGTCCATGGGTTGCAGAGAGTTGGATGTGACTTAGCAACTAAACAATAAGAAACAACAAAAATATATATATTATATATAAAGTCTAGTATATATTAGATTTCTTTTTTTTACAGAAGTCTTATGGTCACTGTAAATTTGAGAGTAAGGTATGGAATTCCTGAGTACCCTCTGTGCACACTCAGTTGCATTCAACTCTTTGCAATCCTGTGGACTGTAGCCCCCCAGGCTCCTCTGTCCATGGGATTGGGCAGACAAGAATATTGGAGTGAGTTGCCATTTCCTCATCCAGAGGATTTTCTCGACCCAGGGATCAAACCTACGTCTTTTGGCTCTCCTGCTTTGGCAGGTGGATTCTTCACCACAGAGCTACCAGGGAAGCCCAACGTGTGCCTTGCTACCCCCTTAATCAGATTCTCCCACCAGTCAGTCAGTCAGTTACATCACTCCCACCAGAGTGGTACATATTTTACAATCAGTGCAGGTATAGTATTATCACCAAGAGTCTGTAGTTTACATTAGGGTTTGTTCTTGATGCTATGCATATGTTTGGACAAATGCATAATAACATGTATCCACCATTTTAATGTCTTACAGAAAAGTTTCACTGGTGTAACAATCCTCTGTGCTCTGCCTAATCATTCCTGCTCTCCCTCTGAACTGTAGACACCGCTGATCTTTTTTACTGATTTCATAGTCAGAGATCTTTTCTGGAATATCATATAGTTTAAATCACATAGCCTTCACTCTTTCACTTAGTAATACATATTGTTTTTTCCTGGTTTGATAGCTTATTTCATCTTAGCACTTCATAACATTCTATTGTTTGACTGTACCATAGTTTATCTGTTAACTTACTGAGTAACATTGTGGTCGCACCAAAGTTTTGACAGTCACGAATTAAGCTGCTGTAAGTATCAGCTTATTTAAAATATCAGTTTGTATGTGGACATGTTTTCAACTTATTTGGTTAAATACTAAGGAATATGATTGCCAGGTTGTATACTAAGAGTGTTTTTAGTTTGAAACTCAGTTTGTTTTTTTCTTACAAAAGTAGCTATATCATTTTGTATTCCCACCAATGTGTGAGTGTTTCTTTGCTCTATATCCTCGTTAGCATTTGGTCCTAAGTATTCTGGATTTTGGCCTTCTTAATAGGTTTGTAGTGATTTCTTATTGTTTTTGTTTGCATTTCCTGATGACATATAATGCGGAACATCTTTTCACATTATTTGCCATCTGTATATCTTCTTTGATACGGTATCTGTTGATATCATTAACCTGCATTTCAAATTGGCTTATATATACTGAGTTTTAAGTTCTAACAGGTTAGAAGCTAAAACCAGAGGAAAATACTTTTGTCACAATGAAAAAAAAAGAAAACACTAATTGGAACAAAACTTGAAAAGATAACTAAGTAGGAATTATACCATTAATGACATGATAATTTTTAGGAATATTTTTATTCTAAAAGAAATGAAAGGGCACTGAATAGTTTTAAGTTGGGAGTGACATAATCACACTCGCATTTTTGGAAGAATTGCTTTGAAATAAAACAGAATAAAGGTGATTTTATGATTAAAGCAAGAGAAAACATGATATGGTTTTATTCAGCTAAGAAAGTGTACTTTTACTATCAAATCATGTTCACTCAGAATATTGAAACCATTGTTTTCTGCAAACATTTGGAGAGAGAGATGTTCAGTGACCTATTCTTGTTTCTTTTGTTTGTTACTGATTTTTATCCCCTCCTTTAATATAGCTCTTGGCCCTTTCTCCCACCACCACTCTAATATATTCAATAATTTTCTAATTTTAGTTACTTCAAATTTAAACTCAAGTTTGATAATAAGTGCAAAAACAACAACAAAAAATTAAGACATTTCAGACTCTAGTTACTAGTAATTTCATCATGGAAAATCTGTAACAAGAAAATATGAATTAAAAAATGCAGATTGTTGTTTAAAGGCAGTTTTTTTAGCAAGGTTTTACACCTTTTGATTCAATCATATGAATGATATAATCATAGAGGTAGAAGGAAAATAAGAAATCAACTAATAAAATGACTGACATTACAGGTGAGAAAATTGAGGCTTATAAATTATTATAATGGTCACTTGTCTAATACCTGATATTTAGTTCTGCAGATCTGCTTATATCATTACATTATAGATATTTGTCAAAGTGAATATGCCTATCTTTTAACAGAAATGTTGACCTTATTTAGCACAATTCTTTTCTCTATTAAAAAAAAAAAGAACTTTTTTTCTCTATTAGGTTATTTGACATACTAGAGAGAACAAACTATGAAATATGTCTTTAAATATTGAACATGTTTCAATAACCTATCAGCTCTATGACTATTCATTTAACTCAACCTGCAGAAAATTCTGAAGGCCTGTTTCAAAACTGACTCCCAAAGGTTAGACCAAGTTTGAACTTTGAGTGGTGAACTTTAGAATGAGGGAATATTGAACTATAATTTGTCATTTTTCAGGAAAAGTATTCTTATTGTAAAATATAGATGGAAACATAATTATCTCACCTCATTTTTGCTTGAAAGGGTGGCTTGTCATTCTTTACAGGAATTCAGAAAGTCTAGTTTGGCAAATTCCAGTAATTTTATATCACTGAATTTAATAAAGTAAGAAAACATTGAATATTTTGTCAGAAATATATTCCAGGGCTGTTATTTATTTTATTTTATTATTATTATTTTTTAAATGGAAGAGTTCAAGTATTAAGGCAGTTAATCTGATAAAGTTGGCTTCAGTTCAGTTCAGTTGCTCAGTCGTTTCCAACTCTTTGTGACCCCATGAACTGCAGCATGTCAGGCCTCCCTGTCCATGAAAAGGTTTCTCAAGAGGCAGGTCAGGTGGTCTGGTATTCCAATCTCTTAAAGTTGGCTTAAAGCTCAATATTCAGAAAACTAAGATCATGGCATCTGGTCCCATCACTTCATGGGAAATAGATGGGGAAACAATGGAAACAGTGTCAGACTTTATTTTTGGGGGGCTCCAAAATCATTGCAGATGGTGATTGTAGCCATGAAATTAAAAGATGCTTACTCCTTGGAAGGAAAGTTATGACCAACCTAGATAGCATATTCAAAAGCAGAGACATTACTTTGCCAACAAAGGTCCGTCTAGTCAAGGCTATGGTTTCTCTAGTGGTCATGTATGGATGTGAGAGTTGGACTCTGAAGAAAGCTGAGTGCTGAAGAAATGATGCTTTTGAACTGTGGTGTTGGAGAAGACTCTTGAGAGTCCCTTGGACTGCAAGGAGATCCAACCAGTCCATTCTAAAGGAGATCAGTCCTGGGTGTTCTTTGGAAGGAATGATGCTAAAGCTGAAACTCCAGTACTTTGGCCACCTCATGTGAAGAGATGACTCATTGGAAAAGACTCTGATGCTGGGAGGGATTGGGGGCAGGAAGAGAAGGGGACGACAGAGGATGAGATGGCTGGATGGCATCATCGACTTGATGGACATGAGTTTGAGTGAACTCCAGGAGTTGGTGATGGACAGGGAGTCCTGGTGTGCTGTTATACATGGGATCGCAAAGAGTCGGACGTGGCTGAGCGACTGAACTGAACTGAACTGAGTCTTATAAAAGTTATATAGAATAAAATTTCTTTAATGAATTTGGCTAAATATTGGCTTATAGTTTTTAATCTATTGTGCGTTGGTAACTGTACTGCTTTATATTTATGTATTTCAAAAATAGTATTTTGTAGAAGCAGTAGTGCTAGTAGTATAACATTCATTTTATTTTTTTCAGAAACCTTGGAAAATATGTTTTCAAACACATTAATGTCCCCGTCTCAACTTTTAGGCACAGAAAGTTCACTTGCAAAAGGGAAATTTTGCTTCCTTTGAAGTGATCTGTTAGTTTTGGAAACAAAATGCAGGTCTTTTGAGAGTTCATACCGTCTCAAAATCAATAAAGATGTGAACATATAAATGACCACATGCTACCATAATTAATTTAACATAAAACAATAACCTAAGATTCATACAGCACACAAATTAGCATAAAATAAGAATGATGTCTGTAGATATGAATGAAAGAAACATTTTGTAAGCTCTGGCCATTCAAAAGATAACAATAAGAAATGGTGAAGTAACATTGATGGAGTGCTGAATTATTACATGGTAGGGTCGAAACTGAGTTTTGTATGTCCAACAGAAATGTCTTGTCAAGCCTTAAGATCCTCTTAAGCTGGTTATTGTATAACTCTCCAGTTTGGTTAAGCTGGCATTTGCAGCACTTTCGTCACTACTGTCAAATTAAACTTCTGTTATTGAAATTGAACAGCTATTAAAATAACTGAAATGTAGATTTATATTTAGTGATGCATAAAAATATCCAAAATATGTTAAAGTCAGTAACTGATGTATCAGGGCAACATATATATTTGTAAACATGATTTTCTAAAACAAAAGAATGAAGACACATATGCTTCTTAGAAACTTTTCATAATTTATGCTCGAAAATTACTTTTGTTGCAGTTTTCATACCTTTAACTTTGCTTCTTCACTATGTACATAGAATAGATTTACAATGTGATTAATTTGTTATTACAAAAATAAGTAGATAGAAAAATTTTCACATCAGGCAGTTTAAGATGAGGGGAGACATTTTGGTATTAAAGATTTATGGAACTCCATGTCTACAGAGTAACTTCCTCAATTACCAAAATTTATCTACCAAGAAGAAAACATTAAGTTGTCATCATTTAGTATAAGGTATTATTCCATTTGTGACATATAGTTATCTTTATTTTTTTTAATTTTATTTTATTTTTAAACTTTACATAATTGTATTAGTTTTGCCAAATATCAAAATGAATCCGCCACAGGTATATATGTGTTCCCCATCCTGAACCCTCCTCCCTCCTCCCTCCCCATACCATCCCTCTGGGTTGTCCCAGTGCACTAGCCCCAAGCATCCAGTATCGTGTATTGAACCTGGACTGGCAACTCGTTTCTTACATGATATTTTACATGTTTCAATGTCATTCTCCCAGATCTTCCCACCCTCTCCCTCTCCCACAGAGTCCATAAGACTGTTCTATACATCAGTGTCTCTTTTGCTGTCTCGTACACCAGGTTATTGTTACCATCTTTCTAATTTCCATATATATGCGTTAGTATACTGTATTTATGTTTTTCCTTCTGGCTTACTTCACTCTGTATAATAGGCTCCAGTTTCATCCACCTCATTAGAACTGATCCAAATGTATTCTTTTTAATGGCTGAGTAATACTCCATTGTGTATATGTACCATAGCTTTCTTATCCATTCATCTGCTGATGGACATCTAGGTTGCTTCCATGTCCTGGCTATTATAAACAGTGCTGCGATGAACATTGGGGTACACGTGTCTCTTTCCCTCCTAGTTTCCTCAGTGTGTATGCCAATCAAAAAATGGGCCAAAGAACTAAATAGACATTTCTTCAAAGAAGACATACAGATGGCTAACAAACACATGAAAAGATACTCAACATCACTCATTATCAGAGAAATGCAAATCAAAACCACTATGAGGTACCATTTCACACCAGTCAGAATGGCTGCCATCCAAAAGTCTACAAATAATAAATGCTGGAGAGGGTGTGGAGAAAAGGGAACCCTCTTACACTGTTGGTGGGAATGCAAACTAGTACAGCCACTATGGAGAACAGTGTGGAGATTCCTTAAAAAACTGGAAATAGTTATCTTTATTTTAAGATGAATCCTTATTCTACAAAGTTTAAATAGAATAATCATTAGTATAAAGTAACTGACCAAGAAAAATACGTGGAATTATAAATGTTAAAGATTCAGTATGTTCTCCAGAAATTGGAATTATAAACAGAACTCCAGTCATGAAACTCTGCCATAGCATAAAATTGATTTTAATAATGCTTTTGTTTTAAATATCATCAGTATGTTTAAGATTAATCATATTACAGTGAGATGTATTTTTGGAATGTTTGATGCATATTGATATCCTCGCAGTTGTGGTTATTTATCTTCATGGTTAAAAGTTGTTGCCATGTTATCATTAGTAATGAGCAAAGTCAGTGTTCCACAAAATCTTGAGTTATGTACAATGGAACCATTTTTTAATATGGAAAATACATCTTTAACTTGTTTGTTGTAATGTAACATCTTTAAATTACATCAAAGTAGTTTTTTTTTTTATTTTATTTTATTTTTAAACTTTACATAATTGTATTAGTTTTGCCAAATATCAAAATGAATCCATCACAGGTATACATGTGCTCCCCATCCTGAACCCTCCTCCCTCCTCCCTCCCCATACCAGAACTGCCTTATGATCCAGCAATCCCACTGCTGGGCATACACACTGAGGAAACCAGAAGGGAAAGAGACACGTGTACCCCAATGTTCATCGCAGCACTGTTTATAATAGCCGGGACATGGAAGCAACCTAGATGCCCATCAGCAGATGAATGGATAAGAAAGCTGTGGTACATATACACAATGGAGTATTACTTAGCCATTAAAAAGAATTCATTTGGATCAGTTCTAATGAGGTGGATGAAACTGGAGCCTATTATACAGAGTGAAGTAAGCCAGAAGGAAAAACACCAATACAGTATACTAACACATATATATGGAATTTAGAAAGATGATAACAATAACCCTGTGTACGAGACAGCAAAAGAAGTTTACACTTTCACACTTTTCATGACATCTTTGAATGTCTTTCCAGATGGCTCAGCAGGTATAGAATACACCTGGTATGCAGATGTGGGTTTGATCCCTGGATTGGGAAGATCCCCTGAAGAAGGAACTGGTAACCCACTCCCAGCCTGAAAAATCTCATGGACAGAGGAGCCCGGTGGGCTGCAGTCCATGGGGTCACAAAGAATCGGACATGACTGAGCACACAGCAACGTCGTTAAATGCTTTCTGAAGAGTGAGTGTTACTAAAAATCTGTCTTCTATAATATAAAAATCTCAGGTAAATCAGAGACATCAACCAGACTGAAAATATCACTCTTTGTTTTGTTCATGAATGTATTAACACATAGAATTTGTCAATATCTGAAGTTATCTTTAAAAATTAAAATATAGAATCATTGGGTTGCCTAACCACATATATCAATACATAAAACTTCAATTCCTCCACTTTGATTTTTTCAATTACCATCGAATACTGAAATTTCCTCACATTTATTTCCAAACAAGTCCACAGTTTTGAACTTCAAATCTATATAACTGTCACATAACTTAATTCTCCAATTGAATGTCTTGTTGATACCCCAAACAAATGTACCTAAAAGAGTGAGAAACTGTAATCACTCTATTGTCTAGTATTCCCAGTGTAAATCATTGTCATTACCACACATGCTTGCTTAGACTAAGAAATCTAAGGATATATTCCAGATGACATTTTTACATAAACTTTATATAAATTACCAATTCACACCTAGGTCTCTCCTAAGCTACTCTTGAATCATCCACTTTTTCCTTGCTAGCTACTGATACATCAAGACTGCATCTTCTTTGCCTGTGCCCCCGCCAAAACATACACCCCTCCCATTCTACCCATATTAATTCTTATAGTTTTCATTGTATTTTATCAAAACAAAACTTTCCTTTTAACTTCTTTGCTTAAAATCCTTCAGGGACTACATGTTGTTCTTAGAAGATATTCCAAGATTCTTGAACTACCCTACAGGATTTTAAATGGTAAGATCTTTGCTTTACCGGTATTCTGTTTTATAATTTTTGGCACCCATATTTTCCTTTTATTAGCTTTTAATCTTGACCTGAGCTCAGTTTTTGATAACTCAGTTCTTATATAACTTTTCCTTTGACTATCTCCTAAATTACTGTGAAGTAAATCTCTTTTCTGTCATTCTAGTTTGCTTCCCTTTAATGTTTTTCTGTCAATGTTTCAACTACTTTTCACACCTCTAAAGACATTTCTGTTTGTCTCATTCTTCTACTATAATATTAATATCACATCAGTGACCAGGTTTTATTTTTTTTAATTTCATCATCTTACCTCAAAACCTTAATAATGTCTTTCAACTTATTTTCCAGTCTCAGTGCTTCAGCTGTCATGCAGACTCCTGTCATCTCACTGTTTTCATCTGATAACCATGTTCCCATCTTTCTATCATTTGTTCATACTCCACTGATGCAAGGCATTGTCCCAATGCTGGGAATAAAGTAGTGAACAGGATGGTCCATGTCTCATGGCATTTATATTCAAATCAAGGAGATGAACAAGTGGTTAAATAAATGACAAAAAGAATGGACTATTCCTGACCATTATTAAACTAAACATCATATAATGTAATGCATGGAGCCTTACAAAAGTCTCATTATTTTAGGTATTTATTGTTATGTATATTTGTGTGTGTGTATATATATATATATATATATTTATATTTTACTATAAAATGGCTATTTACATTACTTTATTACATGTTTCTCTGGAATACTCTAGTTTTTACTGTCATTTTAATTTTATAGAGGACACAAACAAGACTCAAAGAGCTAACATGGTTTTTTTTTTGTTGTTGTTTTACTACCATTTTATTTATTTTTTAAAATTATTATTATCATTTTTTTTTTTTACTTTACAATATTGTATTGGTTTTGCCATACATCAACATGAATCCACCATGAATGGATTCTGAACCCCCCTCCCATCTCCCTCCCTATACCATCCCTCTGGGTCATCCCAGTTTTTAAAGGACCAATAGCTAATGAGATGTTGATGAAATTTTATAAATTTAGATAAATTCTTTGGCTCTGATAAGCATGCTCTCCAACTTCCAGTGTCCTCCTCTTTCTAAATTTTTGGAGTTGAGGTAATTCTAGAAGTATGGAGTGTTTAAGTTGTATTTGATGCATATTTCCAGGTATTGTTTACTGTTGTTGATTATTATTGTATTATCATCTTTATTATTAATTTGGTGAGAAGAGAGTATACAGGAGGGTTATTTACCGGCCTCTCTCTGCAGTATTTATTATCAAGATGGAAGGTGAGAAGAATAATAAGACCTGAAATTTTAATAATACACAAATATGTTAGGGAAAAGCCTGAACATTCTTCTTTTTAAATAACTTTATTTATTTTGGGCTGTGCTGGGTCTTTGTTGTTGTGTGTGCTTTTCTCTAGTTGCAGCAAGTAGAGACTACTCTCTAGATTGCCATGTTCAGGCTTCTCATCGTGGTGGCTTCTCTTTCATGGAGCATGGGCTCTAGAGTATGCAGGGTTCAGTAGTCATGGCTCCCATGCATAGAGTACAAGCTCAGTAGTTGTGGTGAACAGGCTTAATTGCCCTGGGACATGTGGGATCTTCTTGGACCAGGGATCAAACCCATGTCTCCTGCATCATCAGATTCTTATCTACTGCGCCACTGGGGAAGCCCCCACTAAAAATTATTACTATTGTATTTTTTCTAATAAGGGTATTTCTACTAACAAAATATAAAAAACATTTTTAAAAATGAAGCAATATCATATAAGAAAAATAGTAACTGGAGCAAAGTGATATAAATTTTAATTTATTTTCTGATGATTTTTTATTGGAATAGAGTTGCTTTACAATGTTTTGTTAATTTCTGCTGCATAGCAGAGTGAATCAGCTACACGTATATAAAGCCCCTCTTTTTTTTTTTTTTTTTTAAATTTCCTTCCCATTTAGGTAACCACAGGGCATTAAGTACAGTTCCCTGTGTTATACAGTAGGTTCTCATTAATTATGTTTTATACGTAGTAGTGTATGTATGTTAATCCTAATCTCCCAATTCATTCCACCTTCACCTTCTCCCCTTGGTATCCATATGTTTGATCTCTGCATCTGTGTTTCTATTTCTGTTTTGCAAATAAGTTCATCTGTATAATATTTTTAGATTCCATATTTGTTTTTATCTCTCTCTGACTTAATTCACTCTGTTTGGCAGTCTCTAGGTCCATCTATGTCTCTGCAAATGACACAGTTCCTTTCCTTTTTAATGACTGATTAATAATACATAGTATATATGTACCACATCTTTTTTATCTATTCTTCTGTTGATATATGTTCAGGTTGCTTCCATGTCCTGGCTGTTGTAAACAGTGCTTCAGTGAACACTGGGATGCATGTATCTTTTGGAATCATGGTTTTCTCTGTCTATATGCCCAGGAGTAGGATTGCTGGGTCATATTGTAGTTCTGTTTTCAGTTTTTTAAGGAACGTCCATACTGTTCTCCATAGTTGCTATATCAATTTAGATTTCCACGAACACTGTAAGAGGGTTCCCTTTTCTCCAATACATGTTGGGTTCTTCTCTCCAGCATGTATTATTTATAGATTTGTGATGAAGTCCATTCTGGTGACTGTGAGGTAATACTTCATTGTAGTTTTGATTTGCACTTCTCTAATAATTAGTGATGTTGAACATCTTGTCATGTGTGTGTTGACCATATGTATGCCTTCTTTGGTGAAATGTCTGTTTAGATCTTCTGCCAATTTTTTCATTGGATTGTTTGTTTTTTTTTCATATTGAGCTGCATGAGCTCCTTGTATATTTTGAAGGTTAATCTCTTTTCAGTTGCTTTGTTTGCAAATATTTTCTCCCATTCTAATGATTGTCTTTTCATCCCATTTATGGTTTCCTATTTTATGCAAAAACTTTTACGTTTAATTAGGTCCTATTTGTTTATTTTTGTTTTTAGGAGGTAGGAGGTAGCTCTCAAAAGACCTTGCCACAGTTTATGTCAGAGTGTTCTGTTTATGTTTTCCTCTAAGAGTTTTATAGTATTTAGCCTTACATTTAAGTCTTTAATCCATCTTGAGTTTATTTTTATGTATGGTGTTCAGGAGTGTTCTAATATTTTAAATAAAAGCATATCAGCAAGGACAGAATTCAATTTAAAAGAAAAAAAATACAAAAAGTCAGAAACTAACATAACAGTATGAGTGATGAAGTGAAATCATAAGACATTCAGTATATTATGTTTGCCCCTCTCCATCTCCACTGAGGGTGAAGCTCTCAGAATCTCATTATCTTGTGTTAGTGATGAGGGCAGAAATGGTGGTGTCTACTGGGCAAAGCATGAGGAAGACCCTGAGGATGTTATTACTGGGTTGGCAAAAGTTTGTTTGGATTTTTCCATAACACCTTAGGGAAAAATCCAAACGTTTTGGCCAACCAACACTTATAGTTAACATTGTTTTAGTTTGAATTTCTTGTCACATTTCTGAAATAATATTTAAACTGGTATGCTGTAAGAGGATCCTTATATAAACTGCTGATGCTATACCTGTAAAAAAATTATTTACGAAAAAATTTGTACTGGTGCTCTCATCAAAAGATAGACCATGGAAGATAAAGATTAGTATTTTAGTGAAAATGCAAAGAGAATTATACTATTGACTTATGTCTACCCATGATTTACAAGTTTATTTGATATCATTGTCTCTTGATGGGATGCTAAAAAAAAAAAAAAAATCCTTATTCTGGATCTTTAAAAACTATTAGTATGATAATATATATGTATTTATCTTTGAGATAAATAATTAAAGGGAAAAATTAATTATCTAATTTCATTTTGTTATTATATCTAATTATTGCCATACTGGAAAAATCTGTAATTCTCCAATGACTTATTCTTAATATTTTTCACTTATTTTTCTGGGGCTTCCCTAGTAGCTTGGATGGTAAAGAATCATCTTGCAATGCAGAAGACCCTGGTTCAATCCCAGGGTTGGGAAAATCTTGTGGAGAAGGGAATGGCTACCCACGCCAGTATTTTTGCCTGGAGAATCCCTTGGACAGAGAATTCTGGTAGTCTACATTCCATGGGGTTGCAAAGAGTTGGACATGACCGAGCGACTAACACTTTCACACTTTTCACTTTCACACTTTTCACTTTCACTTTCTTATAACTTACCTTTATAGGAAACCTTACAACATAGGCAAAATCTGACTCAATCTCATTCTCTTCCTACGGTCTTTTTGTTTCCAAGTCATGTAGAATTGAACATTTGAAGTTATTTCTCTTTCTTGTCTTTCTTCATCTGCTCATTCCTTCTCTTCTAACAGAATGCATTTGATTTTAAGCCTCTTGTCATCCCACAACACCTGCATTTCTGTATTATCTGACTTCCTAATTTCTCAAGTTTTTATTTAATTCACAAATCTGAGTATGACATAATGACTAATAAAGACTATTTTTTTTTCCTCCTAGGTATGCACTGCTTGCTTTGTTATATGTGTGATACCCCAAAACACTCACTGTCTGACCTTTTGTTGTCATTAGCTTTTTCTATCTGGCTTTGAGGAATTCAACCAGTTTGCAGCCTTCATTTTAAATACTTCATGAAATCCATTTCTGATGTCTTTGTAAAAAGTTGTAAGTTAATATATGCAAAAGAAGGAAATGACAAGCAAAACACAGAATGGCAGTAACTGGATTTTTGGAGTATATAACAGTTGTCTTATTTGTGTGCATATTTCTAAAAGATTTTTAATATATTTAACACTATCATTTCATCATAAAAATGTAATTTAAATACAGAAGAATAAGAATGAATCATGGCTTTGGTTAAACTTATTAATATTTAATAGCTAACAATATTAGTTCACACTTGAAAAATGAATAACAGATTGCTCAGAGTTATGTATTATAAGACTTTGAGTACACTTTCTGAAAATACAGGCAAATCATTAGTAAACAATTCTGTTAAAAAAAAAATTCTCTCCAGAATAATCCATCTAACTTTTGTGTGCATTACTAATAATCATCCTTAATAGCAGTAATAAATCATTATTTGAATGCTGCTTCTCTGCCAACCACCAAGCTGTTTCTCACCAAATTCATTTTGCAAACATATTAATTGGATTTTGTTATTATTCCATTTTTAAGATGAAGAACATAAGCTCAAGATATGAAATTAAAACCCTTAAGTTGAGTAGCATATAGTTTATAAGAAAGCATTTGAAACAAGTCTTCCTGATTCTAAGATCTATTTCATATGGATTGGGTGTTCAATATATTATTAAATTCTGTAAAATAAATAATTGTTGCTTTTGATGAAACTGTTTTAATACATATTAAATAAAATTAAGGATGGTTATGAAGTAGGTAGATGAGTGAGAAAGGTTATTAAGGATTAGATAAGTGTAATTTTAAAAATTTATTTATTTTTATTTTTTTACACAATGGCATATTATTCAGCCATTAAAAAGAATACATTTGAATCAGTTCTAATGAGGTGGATGAAACTGGAGCCGATTATACAGAGTGAAGTAAGCCAGAAAGAAAAACACCAATACAGTATACTAATGCATATATATATGGAATTTAGAAAGATGGTAACAACAACCCTGTATACGAGACAGCAAAAGAGACACTGATGTATAGAACAGTCTTTTGGATTCTGTGGGAGAGGGAGAGGGTGGGATGATTTTAGAGAATGGCATTGAAATATGTATAATATCATACATGAAATGCGTCACCAGTCCAGGTTCGATGCACGATACTGGATGCTTGGGGCTGGTGCACCGGGATGACCCAGAGGGATGGTATGGGGAGGCGGGAGGGAGGAGGGTTCAGGATGGGGAACACATGTATACCTGTGGCAGATTCATTTTGATATTTGGCAAAACCAATACAATATTGTGAAGTTAAATAAAATAAAACATTTTTTAATTTAAATTTATTTATTTTAATTGGAGGCTAATTACTTTACAATATTGTAGTGGTTTTGCCATACATTAACAAAGAAGTTTTCTCATAAAAGTCATCAGTCTTTTTAATGTAGTAAATTTAATGTACTTAATGCCATTAAAGACTTTGGCATTTATTCTAAAATATGATATATTATTTTTCTAGAATATTGTTTGTTAAAATCAGATATGACAAATTCAGTCCATGAATAGTCATGTACTAGTTCTATTAAGTTAAAATGAACTTTGCAAGAGACTTGTTCCTAGTGCCACCATTTTGTGTCATTATATTACTCAGAAGTTGGCATTATCTGGATGATTCCTTAACTATGTAAACACACTCCCAACTGAAGGAGGAAAATATTGTCTTGGATAGCTGAACTGGTGTTATAATTAGGAGACATGACATTATCTGGATTTATTAGGTCTGCATTATTATAATTCAAAACATTCTGCATAAATCATCTTGCTTAGAAATGCTGATAAATGAGAAGTCAGAGTGATTTAAATGCCTTTACAAAGGCTTTCCTGGTGGCTTAGACCAATAAGAATCTTCCTGCAGTGCAGGAGACCTGGGTTTGATTCCTGGCTTGGGAAGATCCCCAAGAGGGGGGCATGGCAACCCACTCCAATATTCTTGCCTGGAGAATCCCCATGAACAGACAAACCTGGAAGGATACAGTCCATGAGGTTGCAAAGGGTCGGACACGACTGAGTGACTAAGCATAGCACAGAGTACATTTTCTGTAAGCATCAGTTCAGTTCAGTCGCTCAGTCACATCCGACTCTTTGTGACGCCATGAATCACAGCACACTAGGTGTCCCTGTCCATCACCAACTCCCAGAGTTCACTCAAACTCATGTCCATAGAGTCAGTGATGCTATCTAGCCATCTCATCCTCTGTCGTCCCCTTCTTCTCCTGCCCCTAATCCCTCCCAGAATCAGAGACTTTTCCAATGAGTCAACTCTTCGCATGAGGTGGCCAAAGTACTGGAGTTTCAGCTTCAGCATCAACCCTTCCAATGAACACCCAGGACTGATTTCCTTTAGGATGGACTGGTTGGATCTCCTTGTAGTCCCAGGGACTCTCAAGAGTCTTCTCCAACACCATAGTTCGAAAGCATCAATTCTTCAAGGCTCATCTTCACAGTCCAACAGTCACATTCATACATGACCACTGGAAAAACCATAGCCTTGACTAGATGGACCTTTGTTGGCAAAGTAATGTCTCTGCTTTTGAATATGCTATCTAGGTTGGTCATAACTTTCCTTCCAAGGAGTAAGCGTCTTTTAATTTCATGGCTGCAGTCACCATCTGTAGTGATTTTGGAGCCCAGAAAAATAAAGTCTGACACTATTTCCACTGTTTCCCCATCTATTTCCCATGAAGTGGTGGGACTGGATGCCATGATCTTGGTTTTCTGAATGTTGAGCTTTAAGCCAACTTTTTCACTCTCCTCTTTCACTTTCATCAAGAGGCTTTTTCGCTCCTCTTTACTTTCTGCCATAAGTTTGGTGTCATCTGCATATCTGAGGTTATTGATATTTCTCCCGGCAATCTTGATTCCAGCTTGTGTTTCTTCCAGTCCAGGGTTTCTCATGATGTACTCTGCATATAAGTTAAATAAGCAGGGTGACAATATACAGCCTTGTCGGACTCCTTTTCCTATTTGGAACCAGTCTGTTGTTCCATGTCCAGTTCTAACTGTTTACTCCTGACCTGCATACAAAATTCTCAAGAGGCAGATCAGGTGGTCTGGTATTCCCATCTCTTTCAGAATTTTCCACAGTTTATTGTGATCCACACAGTCAAAGGCTTTGGCATAGTCAATAAAGCAGAAATAGATGTTTTTCTGGAACTCTCTTGCTTTTTCTATGATCCAGTGGATATTGGCAATTTGATCTCTGGTTCCTGTACCTTTTCTAAAACCAGCTTGAACATCAGGAAGTTCACGGTTCACATATTGCTGAAGCCTGGCTTGGAGAATTTAGAGCATTACTTTACTAGCATGTGAGATGCGTGCAATTGTGCAGTAGTTTGGGCATTCTTTGGCATTGCCTTTCTTTGGGATTGGAATGAAAACTGAACTTTTCCAGTCCTGTGGCCACAGCTGAGTTTTCCAAATTTGCTGGCCTATTGAGTACAGCACTTTCACAGCATCATCTTTCAGGATTTGGAATAGCTCAACTGGAATTCCATCACCTCCACTAGCTTTGTTCATAGTGATGCTTTCTAAGGCCCATTTGACTTCACATTCCAGGATGTCTGGCTCTAGGTCTGTGATCACACCATTGTGATTATCTGGGTCGTGAAGATCTTTTTTGTACAGTTCTTCTGTGTATTCTTGCCATCTCTTCTTAATATCTTCTGCTTCTGTTAGGTCCATACCATTTCTGTCCTTTATTGAGCCCATCTTTGTATGAAATGTTCCTTTGGTATCTCTGATTTTCTTGAAGAGATCCCTAGTCTTTCCCATTCTGTTGTCTTCCTCTATTTCTTTGCATTGATCACTGAAGAAGGCTTTCTTATCTCTTCTTGCTATTCTTTGGAACTCTGCATCTTTCCTTTTCTCCTTTGCTTTTCACTTCTCTTCTTTTCACAGCTATTTGTAAGGCCTCCCCAGACAGCCATTTTGCTTTTTTGCATTTCTTTTCTATGGGAATGGTCTTGATCCCTGTCTCCTGTACAATGTCACGAACCTCATTCCATAGTTCATCAGGCACTCTATCTATCAGATCTAGGC
Organism: Bos indicus x Bos taurus; assembly: GCF_003369695.1. NCBI lineage: Eukaryota > Metazoa > Chordata > Mammalia > Artiodactyla > Bovidae > Bos > Bos indicus x Bos taurus. The sequence continues at coordinate 79,025,192 of NC_040081.1, read as the reverse complement.
CCTTAAATCTATTTCTCACTTCCACTGTATAATCATAAGGGATTTGATTTAGGTCATACCTGAATGGTCTAGTGGTTTCCCCTACTTTCTTCAATTTCAGTCTGAATTTGGCAATAAGGAGTTCATGGTCTGAGCCACAGTCAGCTCCTGGTCTTGTTTTTGCCGACTGTATAGAGCTTCTCCATCTTTGGCTGCAAAGAATATAATCAATCTGATTTCGGTGTTGACCATCTAGTGATGTCCACGTATAGAGTCTTCTCTTGTGTTGTTGGAAGAGGGTGTTTGTTATGACCAGTGCATTTTCTTGGCAAAACTGTATTAGTCTTTGCCCTGCTTCATTCCATATTCCAAGGCCAAATTTGCCTGTTACTCCAGGTGTTTCTTGACTTCCTACTTTTGCATTCCAGTCCCCTATAATGACAAGGACATCTTTTTTGGGTGTTAGTTCTAAAAGGTCTTGTAGGTCTTCATAGAACCGTTCAACTTCAGCTTCTTCAGCATTACTGGTTGGGACATAGACTTGGATTACTGTGATATTGAATGGTTTGCCTTGGAAACGAACAGAGATCATTCTGTCGTTTTTGAGATTGTATCCAAGTACTGCATTTCGGACTCTTTTGTTGAACTATTACTTAACCAATTTGCCAAGATTCAAAAGAACACAGAATCCAGATGAAAGCCAGGCTTTGAGCCTCTTTTTTTCAAAAGGAGTATTTGCTATTCCTGAATGAGGCAGGTGAAGGGCTAAAAATGGATTAACATTGAAATCTCGGAACCACCACAGATTGAGGACATAAACTGCAAGCGACCTCAACTTTGAATCGGGATCTTCAAGAACTATTCAGTAGGTTTTCCTTATCCATTCATCTGTTGAGAGACATTACATTTCTTCCATGTCTTGGCTAATTGTGGTGCTTTGAATGTGGCGGTTCATGTATATTTTGAAATTAACATTTTCTCCAGATATATGCCCTGGAGTGGGATTGAAGGATCATATGGGCTTCCCTGGTGGCTCAGTGGTAAACTATCTGCCTGCCAAGCAGGAGATGTAGGTTTGATCCCTGGGTCAGGACTATCCCTTGGAGAAGGAAATAGCAACCCACTCCAGTATTCTTGCCTGGGAAATCCCATGAACAGAGGAGTGTGATGGGCTACAGTTCATGGGATAGCAAGATTTGGACACTGTATCTAATGAGATTGAGGACAACAATGCTGCTTAATATCCTACAGTGTATAAGGTAGACCCCTCCAACAATATCAAAATGTTCAAACTAAAATGTCAATGATACCAACGTTCATAAACTCTTCCTTATCAAAGTTTCAATTTCCAGTCCTTTAAAATTACATATTGATACTTTAATTCATGGAGGAACCTGATAGGCTGCAATCCATGGAGTCGCAGAGTTGGACATGACTGAGGGACTAACCACCACACACATATTTTATTTAGAAGGTTTTTTCCATTTTCCCAAGCATTGTTTTATATTTTACATTGTGGAGGTTTTGTACATCTTTGGTTAAATGTATTCCTAGGAATTTGATTTTATTCATGTTCCTATAAACCTTGTTTTTATTTTTTAATTGTTCACTACCAGTATATAGAAATTAAACAGATTTATTTATATGGATTTGGTGTCTGATCTTGATAAATTCACCTGTTGCTGTTTTCTCTAGATAATATTAGATTTTCTTCATATAAAATTTTGTTATCTGTGACTAATAATATATTTCCTTTTTCTGAATACTGATCCTTGTTCTTATCATTTTTTATTGAGATAAAATTGGTACATTGTAATACTTCAGGTGTACAACATTATTATTCAACATTTGTGTTCATTACAAAGAGATCATCGCAAAAATTCTACTTACCACTTATCACCATGCACTTAAACCCCTTTGATCTATTTTACCCAACCCCAAATCCCTTTTTGTAATTTTCTTGCTGTCTTTTTTTGTGGTATCCCATGCAGTGCCTAATAGAAGTGCTTATAGTGGCCTTTATCTTCAGCTCAGTTCAGTTCAGTCGCTCAGTCGTTTCCGACGTTTTGCGACCCCATGAATCGCAGCATGTCAGCCCTCCCTGTCCATCACCAACTCCCGGAGTTCACTCAGACACACGTCCATCAAGTCAGTGATGCCATCCAGCCATCTCATCCTCTTTCATCCCCTTCTCCTCTTGCCCCCAATCGCTCCCAGCATCAGAGTCTTTTCCAATGAGTCAACTCTTCGCATGAGGTGGCCAAAGTACTGGAGTTTCAGCTTTAGCATCATTCCTTCCAAAGAAATCCCAGGGCTGATCTCCCTCAGAATGGACTGGTTGGATCTCCTTGCATTCCAAGGGACTCTCAGGAGTCTTCTCCAACACCGCAGTTTAAAAGCATCAATTCTTCTCTGCTCAGCCTTCTTCACAGTCCAAGTCTCACATCCATACATGACCACAGGAAAAACCATAGCCTTGACTAGACAGACCTTTGTTGGCAAAGTAATGTCTCTGCTTTTGAATATGCTATCTAGGTTGGTCATAACTTTCCTTCCAAGGAGTAAGTGTCTTTTAATTTCGTGGCTGCAGTCACCATCTGCAGTGATTTTGGAGCCCCCCAAAATAAAGTCTGCCACTGTTTCCAGTGTTTCCCCATGAAGTAATGGGACCAGATGCCATGGTCTTCGTTTTCTGAATGTTGAGCTTTAAGCCAACTTTTTCACTCTCCTCTTTCACTTTCATTAAGAGGTTTTTTCTTTCTTCTTCACTTTCTGCCATAAGGGTGGTGTCATCTACATATCTGAGGTTATTGATATTTCTCCCAGCAATCTTGATTCCAGCTTGTGTTTCTTCCAGTCCAGCGTTTCTCATGATGTACTCTGCATATAAATTTTCTTATTTTAATGTTAAAATTTTTTTTCAAATAGTTAATTCATTATGGGTGTTACACTTTCTCTAGGCTTGTTCTTAATATTCTAAACATGTATATAAACATTTTTTTATCTTGCTTTTTAATATTATTGTGACTTTGTATTTTATTTCGTAAAATGTTCTCCAGCTTGTCAAAACTGAGCACTTTTTTTTTTTTTTCCATAGTATGTGGTGAAGGTCACCTCATGCGAAGAGTTGACTCATTGGAAAAGACTCTGATGCTGGGAGGGATTGGGGGCAGGAGGAGAAGGGGATGAAAGAGGATGAGATGGCTGGATGGCATCACTGACTCAGTGGACGTGAGTCTCAGTGAACTCCGGGAGCTGGTGATGGACAGGGAGACCTGGCGTGCTGCGATTCATGGGGTCACAAAGAGTCGGACACGACTGAGCGACTGATCTGATCTGATCTGGTCTGAACACACTGGGGGCAAAAAACAAGCAAACAAACAACAAAAAAAAACCCTTCAACTCCTGGAATAATTTTCATTTTAATAATGTTTTATGTTTTACTGTATTGACTTTTAGTATTTTAAGATTTTACATCTAGATCCATGAGCAAAATTGATTGATAATTTTCCTTTCTTTTGATGTTCCTTTCATGTTTTGCTGTCTTGTTCATTTTGCTCCAATGTCTTCAGAAATAGAATTCCAACTGTTTTCTCTGGACGAGCTTCTGTGAGGTGGCTAATACTGTATTTCAATTTATTGAATACAGAAGAGATATTATAAGTGATTTGCAGAAAAGATATTAGAAGTGATTTATTCAAGTAAGACTTGATATTACACAAACATTAAAAATCATCTTGATTAAAACCATAATTCCTTGGGACTGGTACACTGGAACGATCCAGAGGGATGGTATGGGGAGGGAGGAGGGAGGAGGGTTCAGAATGGGGAACACATGTATACCTGTGGTGGATTCATTTTCATATTTGGCAAAACTAATACAATTATGTAAAGTTTAAAAATAAAATAAAATTTAAAAAAAAGAAAAAATCAGATGAATCTTAAAAACAAAAACAAAAAAACCCCATAATTCCTGTATATTTTTTTCATATTTAAAATAGATCATATAATGAACATCTTATTTTGTTTATTATGTATTTTTCTTTTTAAAATTCAAAATCAGATTCTTGCAGAAGTAAAGCATTAAGCTTAGTATGTTTCAATCATCATTATAGGTTGCAGTTTACATAGACAAGACATCATTTAGTTTTTCTAGTAGATTGAATTGAGGGAGATGATAAAAAAGATAACATTTAATCAGTATCCTGTCACAATTTAAGAAAATAAATCCATAATTATTTCTAGATTATCAAAATAGTTTTATTAAGAAAAATATTTCTGTTCTGGAGAGTAAGACTGTAATTGCATTACTTTTTCCCAAAGCTCCTTTTGGATTTTGCATTTTTTTCTGAATTGTGTATTTATTCTTGTACTATGAGGTGCAAAAATATATGATGATTAGTTTGTTTTACAAGGTTTCCTTCATATATATATATATATATATATATATATATATATATATATAATATATATTCATTTAAACATGGAGTTGAAATTGCATGTAACTTTAAGTTTTCAGACTTAGAGAATATTTATCTAAAAGAAGGAAATTGCTGAAATATTAGGAGGGAATGTTAGGTAGTGACAGTTTATCCTGAAGTTTTGTGAGCACATTTTTGTCCCAAGTTATATCAAAACATGTAGTATTCTACTTTTCACACACATTGAATGTTTTTCAAGCAGAATAAGACCATAGTATTGATTTATTATTGGTGTGTATAATAGTTTACCTTGGTTACTGCATCTCTCAGTAGAGCAAAACTCATTTCCCAGATTTGAAGTGTAAGTTGTAACATTTTTATTGGAGTGGATATGCCTCAGATAAAAATAGAGTGTAGTTTTGCTTTTTGGCATGACCTTGTCATTTGAAAAAAGCATTCCACTTTAACGACATCTAATTTAAAATGCCTCTGGGAATGAGTTGAATTTACTGAGATATTTTAAATAGTAATTACTTAGCAGAGGTTGTTGGATCATTTGTAGAGTATCAGCCTTCTTCAGGGCAGATATTTGAGACTACTTGAAATGAATTAAGTCTTCTACCATTAATGTTTGATGGGAGACCATAGTGAAAAAGATGGATGCTTATATAATTGACATCCTTAACATTTAGAGCTGAGTACTTAAATGCCAGAAACATAATTCTGAATAAAATGTCAGGACTTAACATAATAATATTTAATGATGTAGTATGAAAGGAATGAACAGAAGTCATTTTATATTATTAATGAAATTATTTAAAGTAGGCTTAATTGTCTCCATATATCATTAAGAAGTTTTGTTCATATTGTTTCTAAGAATAATTTACCTTAAATATCCAGCTTCTACTAGTCCTGAAATGTCAAACATCCTTCTGTTTCACATGTTTGTAAAATACTTTTATCAAAATGTAAACTGCAATTGAACTTGAACAGCTAAATATAATCACAACAGGCGAAGTACCAAATCCTGCTTTATACGTTTTTAAAATTTATTTATTTTAATTGGAGGATAATTACTTTACAATGTTGTGATGGTTTTTGTCATACATCAACATGAATTGGCCATGGGTACACATGTGTCTCCCCATCCTGAGTTCCCTTTCCCACTCCTGAGTCCCACTCTCCCATCCACCCTATCCCTCTGGGTTGTCCCAGAGCACAGACTTTGAGTGCCTTGTTTCATACATCGAACTTCCAATGGTCATCTATTTTGCATATGGTAATGTACATGTTTCAGTGCTATTCTCTCAAATCATCCCACCCTCCAATTCTCCCACTGAGTCCAGAAAGTCCGTTCTTTAGGTCTGTCTCCTTTGCTGGCCTGAACGCATATATATGGAATTTGGAAAGATGGTAATGACGATATTTCTCCTGGCAATCTTGACTCCAGCTTGTGCTTCCACCAGTCCAGCATTTCTCATGATGTACTCTGCATATAAGTTAAATAAGCAGGGTGACAATATACAGCCTTGACGAACTCCTTTTCCTATTTGGAACCAGTCTGTTGTTCCATGTCCAGTTCTAACTGTTGCTTCCTGACCTGCATACAAATTTCTCAAGAGGCAGATCAGGTGGTCTGGTATTCCCATCTCTTTCAGAATTTTCCACAGTTTATTGTGGTCCACACAGTCAAAGGCTTTGGCATAGTCAATAAAGCAGAAATAGATGCTTTTCTGGAACTCTCTTCCTTTTTCCATGATCCAGCGGATGTTGGCAATTTGATCTCTGGTTCCTCTGCCTTTTCTAAAACCAGCTTGCACATCAGGAAGTTCACGGTTCACATATTGCTGAAGCCTGGCCTGGAGAATTTTGAGCATTACTTTACTAGCATGTGAGATGAGTGCAATTGTGTGGTAGTTTGAGCGTTCTTTGACATTGCCTTTCTTTGGGATTGGAATGAAAACTGATCTTTTCCACTCCTGTGGCCACACAATGTTTATATAATTTTTACTAATAATTCAATGAAAATGAGGGGCAAGAGTCACAAGAATAATTAACTTCATTTTTAATTAGAAAATATTTTGGGGGAGGATACCTTAGAGAATACTTTTTACAAAATCTTTATGAACTATATATCCAGATCTGTAAGAAACTTGGGGTGGATTATAGTTCAGCTAGTTATTTTACCAAACCTAAATTTCTGCCATTGAAATCTTAATTACCTCCATAAGAACAAAACAAAGCTGCAGTGTGTTAATAAAACTGATATTTAACCATGCCCATCAAGTTGGGAAGGTTTCTGAAAAGGATTTCCAGATAAGATAGTGAATCATGCTCTCATATGAGACAAGAGAGGAAATATGTCAATATTAAGCATTGAATTCTGAGACTATCATGATAAGCAGCATGAAGTAATATCAAATAACATGGACTAATTCTAATTACAGTCATCTTTTCAGTTTCTATCTAGGCTACAAAACAGGTGACCTATCTCCTGAGATTTATGTTCCCTTTTATAGTATCATTATGGTATATTTTATAGTAATGGCTCTCAAATTGTATTCCCAGGGACCACCAGATGTCAAAACTACTGTCATGGTAATTATTTTTTCACTTGTATTCCATCAAGAGTGTATGATGGGTTTTTCAAAAGACTTCTGACTAGTGATATTGCCACAGATTTAATGCAAGAAAACATGAATCTCTATGCCAGTTAGTCATTGGACAATTTATTAAGAAATTGCTGAAATGTAAAGCAATGTCACTCTTTCAGTATCTTTGGAAATTGTAAGTATTTTTTAATAGAATATGCTATGTATGCAATGGTTTTATTACTGTTGTTTTAATTGAATTAATTGTTTCAGAATTAACTTCTAGTATTATTATAAATTATAAGAGATCAAACATGCATAAAGTTCTTTGGACTCTCAATATTTTCTAAGATTATAAAGAGTTCCCAAGAACAGATAGTTTGAGGACCATCATTTTATAGCATCTTTTAATGATTGAGTTGCTAATATTGGTTATTGCTGTTATTATTATTTGAGATATCTTTACCCTCACTCCTGCACCACTGGAGAACTAGAATTTCTTTATTAGGATATACTTTCTATCCTGTATAGATAGATATACTTTATTAGATACTTTCCTCTTACAGGATATTTGAATTTCCAAGTCTTTTGCATTTCTAGGAAAACCTACTTTGCAAATATGATTTATGGAAAGTTCTGTTTCTTTAGCCAAATTAGTTACCATAATTTAATCACACAAGAAAGTGACTCAAGCATAGTACTTATACATATCTACTTTATCAAAACAGTCCCCAGTATCAATATAATGGTTTTCAAGATAATATTTTTCCCTTTTTCTGTTAAGCATATTTGGAGCAGAGGATGTTGTCCCCTCATTGTCTCTCCAAAATAGCATGTGTTTTCTGGAACAATGTAGCTGCTCAAGTATTTGATGAATTAATAAATGTTACATGTTTCAGAAATGCATGCACTATCTACTATCAATATTAAGCTATCCTGAATTTGTTAACTTCACCTAAATCAAATTGACATTACTGTCCTAGTCTTTTAAAGGTTATAATTCCCCATCTCCCATACTGCTTCGGTGTATTAATCACCCATATGCAGACATTATTTTTCATATTTTTAAATGATTATTTCAAATTATCTTTGAAATTATTCTCTTTCCTTATTGCTTTCAAAATGAAGTAAAAACTTCTTCATATTAACTTTCAAAGCCTTTTATTATCTGACTGAAATCTAACTCCCCCAAAATGTAATTTTCCAGTGCCCTTTTACTTGTTTTATGGTCTAACCCTAGAGACATGTGTTTTCTATAACATGTTAATAACTCTGAGAATTCGTGTTTTTCATACACAATAGTAAGAAGCACTGTTGTTATTTTTTAACAATATAGTTTTATCTAGTTTTTCAAGTTAAATTTGATAATATACATTTTATTTTATAATCCCTTTTATCACACTGATACTATTTTCTAGTATTGCTTAATAGCTATTAAATGATTGCAGTTAACTGGATATTAGCTATTTCTGTTCAGTTTAAATGTATACACATTGGTGAATTTTACAATAATATGGCTTAATGATTAATGTTACTACATACATCTTTGCATAATATATTTTTTTAATTACTTCTCTTCTGTGTTATATATGTTCACTGGCTTTTTTTAAAATTTAAATTTATTTTAATTAGAGGCTAATTACTTTACAATATTGTATTGATTTTGCCATACATCAACATGAATCTGCCATGGGTGTACACATGTTCCCAATCCTGAACCCCCCACCCACCTCCCTCCCCATATTCACAATGAAACAAAAAATGAGGAAGTAAAATAATATTTTTTTTCATTGAAGTATAGTAGTTGATATTCGGTTGCTTAGTCATGTCCCACTCTTTTTGACTCATGAACTAGTGTTTATCAGGCTTCAATGTTCTTCACTGTCTCCACGAGTTTGCTCAAACTCTCGTCAATTGAGTCAGTAATGCCATCCAAATATCTCATCCTCTGCACGCCCTTCTTCTCTTGCCCTCAATCTTTCCCAGAATTAAGCTCTTTTCTGATAAAGTATAGTTAACTTACAATATTAGTTTCAGATGTACAACATGATGAATCAATATGTTTATACATTGGGGAATGATTACCATGATAAGACAAGTTACTATCTCTCAACATACAAAGTTATTACAGTATTACTGACTTATTGAATATGCTATTCATTACAGCCTCATGACTTATTTTGTAACTGGGTTTGACCTGTTAGCATGGCCGAGAGGAGCTACCCCACGTCCGAGGTCAGGGTCAGTGGCTGAGAGTGCCAGGCTGCGACAGCACAGGAGTGGCCAAAAGGAGTTACTCTACATCCGAGGTCAGGGGCAGTGGCCAGGAGGAGCTACCCCCGCCTGAGGCCAGGGGTGGCGGCCGGGAGGAGCAACCCCACTTCCAAGGGGCGGTGGCTGCATGGATGCAGGAGGGCCTAGAGGAGCTATTCCACTTTCAAGGTAAGGAGGGGCAGCGGTGAGGATATACCCCTTGTCCAAGGTAAGGAGCAGTGGCTGCACTTTGCTGGAGCAGCCGTGAAGAGATAACCCACATCCAAGGTAAGAGAAACCCAAGTAAGACAGTAGGTGTTGCAAGAGGGCATCGGAGAGCAGACACACTGAAACCATAATCATAGAAAACTAGTTAATCTAATCACACTAGGACCACAGCCTTGTCTAATTCAATGAAACTAAGCCATGCCCGTGGGGATACCCAAGACGGGCAGGTCATGGTGGAGAGATCTGACAGAATGTGGTCCACTGGAGAAGGGAATGGCAAACCACTTCAGTATTCTTGCCTTGAGAACCCCATGAACAGTATGAAAAGGCAAAAAGATAGGATATGAAAGAGGAATTCCCCAGGTCAGTACGTGCTCATTATACTACTGGAGATCAGTGGAGATATAACTCCAGAAAGAATGAAGGGATGGAGCCAAAGCAAAAACAATACCCAGTAGTGAATGTGACTGATGATAGAAGCAAGGTCTGATACTGTAAAGAGCAATATTGCATAGGAACCTGGAATGTCAGGTTCATGAATCAAGGTAAATTGGAAGTGGTCAAAGAGGAGATGGCTAGAGTGAACCTAGACATTCTAGAAATAAGCTAAATAAAATGGACTGGAATGGATGAATTTAACTCAGATGACCATTATATCTACTACTGAGTCAGGAATCCCTCAGAAGAAATGGAGTAGTCATCATGGTCAACAAAAGAGTCTGAAATGCAGTACTTGGATGCAATTTCAAAAATGACAGAATGATCTCTGTTCGTTTCCAAGGCAAACCATTCAATATCACAGTAAACCAAGTCTATGTCCCAACCAGTAATGCTGAAGAAGGAGAAGTTGAACGGTTCTATGAAGTCCTACAAGACCTTTTAGAACTAACAGCCAAAAAAGATGTCTTTTTCACTATAGGGGACAGGAATGCAAAATAGGAAGTCAAGAGACACCTGGAATAAAAGGCAAATTTGGCTTAGGAGTATGGAATGAAGCAGGGCAAAGACTAATAGAGTTTTGCCAAGAAAATGCACTGGTCATAGCAAATACCCTCTTCAACAACACAAGACTCTACACATGGACATCACCAGATGGTCAACACTGAAATCAGATTGATTATATTCTTTGCAGCAAAAATGGACAAGCTCTATACAGTCAACAAAACAAGACTAGGAGCTGACTGTGGCTCATATCATGAAGTCCTTATTGCCAAATTCAGACTGAAATTGAAGAAAGTAGGGAAAACCACTAAACGATTCTGGTATGACCTAAATCAAATCCTTTATGATTATACAGTGGAAGTGAGAAACAGAGTTAAGGGCCTAGATCTGATAGATAGAGTGCCTGATGAACTATGGAATGAAGTTAATGACACTGTACAGGAGACAGGGATCAAGACCATCCTCATGGAAAAGAAATGCAAAAAAGCAAAATGGCTTCTGGGGAGGCCTTACAAATAGCTGTGAAAAGAAGAGAAGTGAAAAGCAAAGGAGAAAAGGAAAAATATAAGCATCTGAATGCAGAGTTCCAAAGAATAGCAAGAAGAGGTAAGAAAGCCTTCCTCAGTGATCAATGCAAAGAAATAGAGGAAAACAACAGAATGGGAAACACTAGAGATCTCTTCAAGAAATTAGAGATACCAAGGGAACATTTCATGCAAAGATGGGCTCAAGAAAGGACAGAAATGGTATGGACCTAACAGAAGCAGAAGATATTAAGAAGAGGTCGCTGGAATACACAGAAGAACTGTACAAAAAAGATCTTCATGACCCAGATAATCATGATGGTGTGATCACGGACCTAGAGCCAGACATCCTGGAATGTGAAGACAAGTGGGCCTTAGAAAGCATCACTATGAACAAAGCTAGTGGAGGTAATGCAATTCCAGTTGAGCTCTTTCAAATCCTGAAAGATGATGCTGTGAAAGTACTGCACTCAGTATGCCAGCAAATTTGGAAAACTCAGCAGTGGCCACAGGACTGGAAAAGGTCAGTTTTCATTCCAATCCCAAAGAAAGGCAATGCCAAAGAATGCTCAAACTACGGCACAATTGCACTCATCTCACATGCTAGTAAAATAATGCTCAAAATTCTCCAAGCCAGGCTTCAGCAATACGTGAACCATGAACTTCCAGATGTTGGAGCTTGTTTTAGAAAAGACAGAGGAACCAGAGATCAAAGTGCCAACATCTGCTGGGTCATGGACAAAGCAAGAGAGTTCCAGAAAAACATCTATTTCTGCTTTATTGACTATGCCAAGGCCTTTGACTGTGTGGATCATGATAAACTGTGGAAAATTCGGAAAGAGATGGGAATACCAGACCACCTGACCTGCCTCTTGAGAAATTTGTATGCAGGTCAGGAAGCAACAGTTAGAAGTGGACATGGAACAACAGACTGGTTCCAAATAGGAAAAGGAGTCCGTCAAGCCTGTATATTGTCACCCGGCTTATTTAACTTGTATGCAGGGAACATCATGAGAGACACTGGGCTGGAAGAAGCACAAACTGGAATCAAGATTGCCGGGAGAAATATCAATAACCTTACATATGCAGATGACATCACCCTTATGGCAGAAAGTGAAGAGGAACTAAAGATCCTCTTGATGAAAGTGAAAGTGGAGAGTGAAGAAGTTGGCTTAAAGCTTAACATTCAGAAGATGAAGATCATGGCAACTGGTCCCGTCACTTCATGGGAAATAGATGGGGAAACAGTGGAAGCAGTGTCAGACTTTATTTTTTGGGCTCCAAAATCACTACAGATGGTGACTGCAGCCATAAAATTAAAAGATGCTTACTCCTTGGAATTTTCCACAGTTTATTGTGATCCACACAGTCAAAGGCCTTGGCATATTCAATAAAGCAGAAATAGATGCTTTTCTGGAACTCTCTTGCTTTTTCCATGATCCAGCGCATGTTGGCAATTTGATCTCTGGTTCCTCTGTCTTTTCTAAAACCAGCTTTAACATCAGGAATTTCACAGTTCACGCATTGCTGAAGCCTGGCTTGGAGAATTTTGAGCATTAGTAGCGTGTAAGATGTGTGCAATTGTGCGGTTGTTTGAGCGTTCTTTGGCCTTGCCTTTCTTTGGGATTGGAATGAAAACTAACCTTTTGCAGTCCTGTGGCCACTGCTGAGTTTTCCAAATTTGCTGGCATATTGAGTGCAGTACTTTCACAGCATCATCTTTCAGGATTTGAAATAGCTCAACTAGAATTCCATAACCTCCTCTAGCTTTGTTTGAAGTGATGCTTTCTAAGGCCCACTTGACTTCCCATTCCAGGACATCTGGCTCTAGGTCCGCGATCACACCATCATGATTATCTGGGTCATGAAGATCTTTTTTGTACAGTTCTGTGTATTCTTGCCACCTCTTCTTAATATCTTCTGGTTCTATTAGGTCCATACCATTTCTGTCCTTTCTTGAGCCCATCTTTGCATGAAATGTTCCCTTGGTATCTCTAATTTCTTGAAGAGATCTCTAGTGTTTCCCATTCTGTTGTTTTCCTCTATTTCTTTGCACTGATCACTGAAGAAAGCTTTCTTATCTCTTCTTGCTATTCTTTGGAACTCTGCATTCAGATGCTTATATTTTTCCTCTTCTCCTTTGCTTTTCACTTCTCTTCTTGTCACAGCTGTTTGTAAGGCCTCCTCAGACAGCCATTTTGCTTTTTTTGCATTTCTTTTCCTTGGGGATGGTCTTAATCCCTGTCTCCTGTACAGTGTCATGAATCTCATTCCATAGTCCATCAGGCACTCTATCTATCAGATCTAGGCCCTTAACTCTATTTCTCACTTCCACTGTATAATCATAAGGGATTTGATTTAGTTCTTACCTGAATGGTCTAGTGGTTTTCCCTACTTTCTTCAATTTCAGTCTGAATTTGGCAATAAGGACTTCATGATCTGAGCTACAGTCAGCTCCTGGTCTTGTTTTTGTTGACTGTATAGAGCTTCTCCATCTTTGGCTGCAAAGAATATAATCAATCTGATTTCGGTGTTGACCATCTGATGATGTCCATGTGTAGAGTCTTGTCTTGTGTTGTTGAAAGAGAGTGTTTGCTATGACCAGTGCATTTTCTTGGCAAAACTCTATTAGTCCTTGCCCTGTTTCATTCCGTATTACAAGGCCAAATTTGCCTGTTACTCCAGGTGTTTCTTGACTTCCTACTTTTGCATCCAGTCCACTAAAATGAAAAGGACGTCTTTTTTGGGTGTTAGTTCTAAAGGTCTTGTAGGTCTTCATAGAACCATTCAACTTCAGCTTCTTCAGCATTACTGGTTGGGGCATAGACTTGGATTACTGTGATATTGAATGGTTTGCCTTGGAAACAAATAGAGATCATTCTGTCATTTTTGAGATTGCATCCAAGTAGTGCATTTCGAACTCTTTTGTTGACCATGATGGCTATTCCATTTCTTCTGAGGGATTCCTGACCTCAGTAGTAGATATAATGGTCATCTGAGTTAAATTCACCCATTCCAGTCCATTTGAGTTCTCTGATTCCTAGAATATCAACATTCACTCTTGCCATCTCTTGTTTGACGACTTCCAATTTGCCTTGATTCGTGGACCTGACAGTCCAGGTTCCTATCCAATATTGCTCTTATAGCATCAGACCTTGCTTCTGTTGCCAGTCACATCCAGTGGAAAATTATGAAAGAGATGGGAATACCAGACCACCTGACCTGCCTCTTGAGAAATATATATGCAGGTCAGGAAGCAACAGTTAGAACTGGACATGGAACAACAGACTGGTTCCAAATAGAAAAAGGAGTCCATCAAGGCTGTATATTGTCACCCTGCGTATTTAACTTCTATGCAGAGAACATCATAAGAAACCCTGGGCTGGAAGAAGCATAAACTGGAATCAAGATTGCTGGGAGGAATATTAATGACCTCAGATATGCAGATAACACACCCTTATGGCAGAAAGTGAAGAGCAACTATAAAGCCTCTTGATAAAAATTAAAGTGGAGAGTGAAAAAGTTGGCTTAATGCTCAACATTCAGAAAACAAAGATCATGGTATCCGGTCCCATCACTTCATGGGAAATAGATGGGGAAATACTGGAAACAGTGGCAGACTTTATTTTTCTGGGCTCCAAAATCACTGCAGATGGTGATTGCAGCCATGAAATTAAAAGACACTTACTCCTTGGAAGGAAAGTTATGACCAACCTAGATAGCATATTCAAAAGCAGAGACATTACTTTGCCAACAAAGGTCCGTCTACTCAGGGCTATGGTTTTTCCTGTTGCCATATATGGATGTGAGAGTTGGAGTGTGAAGAAGGCTGAAGGCCGAAGAATTGATGCTTTTGAACTTTTGTGTTGGAGAAGACTCTTGAGAGTCCCTTGGACTGCAAGGAGATCCAACCAGTCCATTCTGAAGGAGACCAGCCCTGGGATTTCTTTGAAAGGAGTGATAATGAAGCTGAAACTCCAGTATTTTGGCCACCTCATGTGAAGAGTTGACTCACTGGAAAAGCCTCTGATGCTGGGAGGGATTGGGGGCAGGAGGAGAAGGGGAAGACAGAGGATGAGATGGCTGGATGGCATCACTGACTCGTTGGACGTGAGTCTGAGTGAACTCCGGTAGTTGATGATGGACAGGGAGGCCTGGCATGCTGCGATTCTTGGGGTTCAAAGAGTCAGACACGACTGTGCTCCTGAACTGAACTGAACTGAACTGATGTACTTATTACTGTTTTGTTCATTGTTTTCTATTTTTTTTTAAATATCTTTTCTGTTCCCTTCTTCTTGTATTATCTTCCTTTATGGTTTGATTAACTTGAGTGTTATATTTGGTATCCTTTCTTTTTAGTTTTTTTGAGAATTTATTGCAAGTTTTTGCTTTGGGTGTAATAAAGTTCATACACATCAACCTGTATATATAGCAGTTTATTTTAAGCTAATAGTCCCTTAAGTTGAAATACATTCTAAAAGCACTGCATTTTTACTGTTTCCCTCCATATTTTGTTTCTGATAATGTATTTTAAATCTTTCAACTTTGTGTATCCCTTAACCACTTTTTCAATTATAGTTTCTTTTATACATTTTTTCTTTTAACCTTCATAGCAATTTTTAAATGACTGATTCACTTCCTTTACTGTATATTTGCCTGTATTAGCAGATTTTTTTTATTTTATGTATTTTTTTATGTCTGATTATAGCTTTTACTATTCAACTTAAGGAAGGTTCTTTAACATTTCTTGTTATTTTGGTTTCATGATAAATTCTTTAGCTTTTGCTTATCTGGGAAACCCTAAATTGGCTTCAATTATGAGTGATAACTTTTCTGTGTAGAGTACTCTTGGTTGTGTAATTTTGTTTTGTATTGCATTGTTTTCCTTTCAGCACTTTAAATATATTATGCCACTACTTCTGGCCTGAAAACTCTGCTTATAGCCTTATGGAGGTTCTTTTGTGAGTTTTTTTTTTTTTTTCCACCTTGCTGCCTTTAAATTTCTTTCTTAATTTGAAATTTTGTCATCTTAACTATGACATATCTTGAAGTGAATCTCTTTGAATTTTTTTTTTTTTTTTTTTTTTGGGCGGGTGGTTCCCTCCCTGTGCTTCCTGGGCCTGGTATCTGTTTTCTTCCCCAGGCTAGAGAAATTTCAGCCATTGTTTCTTCAAATAATTTTCTGTATCTTTCTCTCTCTCTTCACCTTCTAGGGTGTCTAAAATGGAAATGTTAGTATGCCTATAGTGTTCCAGAGGTCCCTTATACTATATATTTTTAGTTTATTTTAATTTTGCTATTATGATTGGGTGATTTCCACAAGTCTATCTTTTAGATCACTTTTGCATTATTCTGTATCACTTAATCTTCTTATTACTTGCTGTGTAATTTTATTTTAACTGTCAGTCTTCAGACCTGATAGGTTTATATATATATACACATTTTTTTTCTAACTCCTACTGAAATTCTCACTGTGTTCCTTCATTCTGCAGAGTTCAATGAATATTTTTATGACCTTTACCTTGAACTCTTTGTAAGATAAATTACTTGTTTCATTATTGTTATTTTCTGATATTTTATCTTATCTCATTTGGAATATATTTACCTCCTCATTTTATTTGACTTTCTGTGTTCTTTTTCTATAAATTAGGCAAAACAGTTACCTCTCCTGATCTTGAAAGCAATGACCTTATGTAGGAATGTTTCCTATGTAGACTCTAGATGTTGGATAGCTTTGGCAGGTGGACTGGGCCTGGAACAGAAACAACCTGGAGTGTCCTGGAGTATGCTGAACTGGGGCTGCCTTGACTAGATGACTGGATCTGGAGTTTGTACAGGGCAAGTTATTCCTGGGGTGCACTGGACCACTCTGAAGTTGCCTTGGGGTGGCTGGAACTGGAGTGGACCTCACCAGAGGCTTGCTGGAGTGCCAGATGCCTCTGGCTTGGGACTCAGAGTAAGTAAGATTTTATGTATACACTTGGTTTCCTATAGCCCTCTGGCTCTCCTGGACTATAAATCCCATTGGTTTTCAAACCCAGATGTTTTATGAGCTGAGTTTCCTGTTGTAGATCTCCAGGGCTAAGTTGCCTGCTGTGTAGCTCAAGCCCCTTACTGGTTAGGGAGGATTGCCATGTCTGTGATAACCCCTGCTGAATGTAGTCATGACACATGGGCCTTGGATCCAGATTAGACTGAATTTCTGTCCATCGTATCCTCAATGTGTTCTTTTCTTTATATCTTTAATTATAGAAGAGATGTTTCTCTAGTCTTCAGGCTGTTCTCAGAGAGAGTTGATCTATATATAGTTGTACTTTGATATGTTTCTGGGAGGAGGTGATCTCAGGATCTATTTTGCCATCTTGATCCCACCACTTGTCATATTTTAATTTCTTATTATTGCTATGTTTTTAAATTCAATGAAAGTGAAGTTGTTTTTTTTTATTCAATTTTAATTAAAAAAAATTATACATGTGTTCCCCATCCTGAACCCTCCTCCCTCCTCCCTCCCCATACCATCCCTCTGGGTCGTCCCAGTGCACCAGCCCCAATAACTTCCATATTTAAGTAATTTCTAGATTTGTTTTAATTTTATTCTTTTGTACAATATAATTTTGTTATTCTGGAGAATAACTAAGTAATTTAATAATCCATAATCATTCACTCATTAAATTTCTAGTGGTCATGTATATGGCTTCCCCTTTGGTTCAGCAGTAAAGAATCCACCTGCAGTGCAGGAGCCGCAAGAGACCTGGGTTTGATCCCTGGGTCATGAAGATCCCCTGGAGAAGGAAAAGGCAATCCACTCCAGTATTTTTGCCTGGAGAATCCCATGGACAGAGGAGTCTGGCGGGCTTCAGTCCAAGGGCTCTCAAGGAATTGGAGACAACTGAAGTGACATAGCAAGCACTCATGGCTATTGCTAATACATAGCTTCAGGGTTAGCCTGATGTTGCCAGGTGATGCTAGTGATAAAGAACCCACCTGCCAATGCAGGAGGAGTAAGAGATGCGGGTTTGATCCCTGCATCAGCAAGATCCCCTGGAGAAGGGCATGGCAACCCACTCTAGTATTCTTGCCTGGAAAATCCCATGGGCATTGGAACATGGTAGGCTACAGTCCATGGGGTCGCAAAGAGTCAGGCATGACTGAAGCAACTTAACAGGCAAGCACATTTATCTCAAAGAAGAGAGTAAACATGAAGTGTTCTATAGAGATTTTAGGAGATATAATTGGTCTATGTAATTTACATCCACTTTCAAATTCTGAGTCCAGAACTCAGTCATAAGGCCCTAACTGACCATGTAGACATGTTCTGAAGTGCAGACAATACAGTTTTCCTGTATATTTAGGGGAAAATAATTTTCTGAAATAACTACATGGTTTCTGTCAGATTTAAGTATCCAAGTAAGACTGGCATTTGAGAAAATCTTTGAGTAGAAATATAAAATATTATTTATTGGGATAAAACACTGGTTT
This sequence comes from Bos indicus x Bos taurus, assembly GCF_003369695.1. NCBI lineage: Eukaryota > Metazoa > Chordata > Mammalia > Artiodactyla > Bovidae > Bos > Bos indicus x Bos taurus. Next base: position 79,006,775 of record NC_040081.1, on the reverse strand, counting down.
TAAATAGTAAACTATTACTAGGTACATCAGATTAACAGAGGACACTGACATAATCTTTTCTGTAAATAAGATTTTATTCCATACTGTAACACTTTAACATTCCTTCTTCCTGTTCTAGGTTTGAAGTGCAGAAATAACATCGATTTTTAAAAGCCTGGACCAAGAGGGTTCAGTAACTATTCTCTGCAAAGACAGAGACAGTTTGATGTTAACTTGAGACTAATTAATATACCATAAATTATTTTATTCAATAAGGCTTTAAATTTTTAATTCATTTCTGAGGAGATTCCAGATTGACAGAGTAGCAGGAGTGAATTATCACCTCTCAATTGAAAATTCAAATGTTGATTAAAATGAGTAGCAGAATTTTAAGCTAATGACTCTTGGACAGTTAACTTAAACAAGTCTTTAAGAATTTAGACTCTTAATATGATAATGAAAATGTATATTTTAATGACTTAATTGTGTTTTTAGGAATCATCTTTGACATAAAATTAACATTTTATACATACAGTATAAATGTTAATTTTATTAGGGTGTTTATACATATTAGAATGCTGCATAATGCATATTGGGATATGTTAATAGTTTTCTCTTGGGAATGCCACATGTTCAATAAACAGACCTGCTTTTCTCTGTCTCTCACCATCTCACTCTTTGTCCTTTTATCCTTTCACCTTCTCTCTCTCTTGCCTCTTGTTCTTTCTATTGGCTGTGAGAGTTGGACTATAAAGAAAGCTGAGCACAGAAGAATTGATGCCTTTCAACTGTGGTGTTGGAGAAGACTTTTGAGAGTCCCTTGGACTGCAAGGAGATCCAACCAGTCCATCCTAAAGGAGATCAGTCCTGAATATTCATTGGAAGGACTGATGTTGAAGCTGAGACTCCAATACTTTGGCCACCTGATGCAAAGAGCTGACTCATTTGAAAAGACCCTGATGCTGGGAAAGATTGAGGGCAGGAGGAGAAGGGGATGACAGAGGATGAGATGATTGGATGGCATCACCGACTCAATGGACATGAGTTTGGGTAAACTACAGGAGGTGGTAATGGACAGGGACGCCTGGCGAGCTGCAGTTCATGGGGTTGCAAAGAGTCAGACATGACTGAGCAACTGAACTGAACTGAACTCTCTTTCCTGAGAAAGTAGCTGGTCTTTGTCTCTGTAATACTTCTCCTCTTTCACACTTAGGGTTACTGATCAACACATTTAATTGTGGGTTTAACTTTTATTTTCACAGCACAGTGATTATGCGATGACTTTGAATAGTGTTGCCATCATTAAATAGTTAAGTAGTTAAAAAACTGAAAATAAATTAATCTGTTCTGCTAATTATTTATAATGTTTGACAGCTCTGATCAAACATATATTATCCTTTTCTAAGATAAGGAGCTTAGCAAAATTTTTTACCAAAACAGTTTGGAGATATCCACTCAGATAAAGTCATCATGGGATATGTGAAATATTCTCAGAACCTTCAATACTTTGTTATGTAGTTTGAAATATAGAAGGTGCATAGTTTGTCCTCACCAAAAAAGATTTTGTATGTATGTCTTTCATATTCAAGAAAGTAAATGTAAATATTTCAGGACTACTATAATGAGAAAGAAATATGCCTTACCCCAACCTCTATAGCAGTGACTTTCAAACTTTAGAATGTATAAAAGTCACTTGGCATCTTCTTAAAATGTGATTTCCAATTCAGTAATTTGGGGCAACACTGAAATTCTTCATCTATCCAACTCCCAGGAGATGCTTATGTTGAGGTATGTGGCCCCGCATTGAATTAGTAAGACTTTAACCTGTTTTCAGAAGTGTCTTTCTAATACATGCACACACACAAATGAGCTCATTAAGTCTCTAATTTTTTAAATTGCGTCCCTACTAATTACAAGGAAAATTCAATTGCACACATTTTCTTTACTCCTTTTTCCATGGAGCTTCTCACAATGTTAGATAGAATCTCTTTGCTGTTTCCTTCATTTTTAATTAGCAAACACTGGTTCATTCTTCCAAAGGGAGCTCATATGCCTGTAAATACCATAATGCCACCAGACAACCTAGCCACTCCATTTTTCATTCTCTACATGACGAATTTGTACATTTGTTTGATTACATGTTCTAAATATCAAATGATACTTCATAGTAGTTTTTGTCCTTGTTTAAAGGTATTTAATGATTGTTTAAAAATAGGAGGAAAATAAGGGACAAAAATTTAAACAGATTTAGATAATTGGGGAGGGAGAAAGAGGAAGTCTTATCTTGTGTGGTCAATATGGCAAAAAATAAATGAGTTATTAAAACATTAAATTATAAGCTTAATTTTTAATTTTATTGAAATATAGTTGATTTAAAATGTCACATTAGTTACAGGTGTACAGCAAAGTGATTCAGTTATACATACATATATATCTGCTCTTTTTTAGATTTTTTTCCCATTATAGATTATAATAAGATATTGAGTATAGTTCCCTGTGCTACCCAGTGTGTCCTTGTTGATTATCAACAATGAGCTTTAGTATCAATAATGACTATGCAAAACTTGAATTTAATTTTCTTTTCTTTTTAAAGGGACAGTATTTTTTTATTATTATTATTGTAAAAATTTTTTCTTTACCTGGTAAGTAAATCAGAATCTATCAGAATCCATCAGAATCTAGCATGTGAGCCTGGCACACAGTACCTACTCAGATATTTAAATCATCCAAGTGATATTGCATTTGTGTGTTTCTTTACTATTATTATTTCACATATAATCAAGTGTCTATGAAGTACCAGACACTGACCTGATCACTAGTGATACAGTGATGAGCAAAAATCACTTCTCCTGAACACTCGTAGTTCAGTAGAAGAAATAAGCATAAACAAGTAGTCACACTAATAATTATTTCATTATGGACTGAGAAGTGCTATGACGGAAAAGAAGGAAAATAAAGACATAATGGCAATGAAGATTGATTTAGTGTGGAAGCACCAGTTAAGCCTCTCCAAAAAAGTATTATAGAATCCTAAAGTATAAATAAGAGCTCAAAAACCACCATATCCTGAGTGTAATAATTTTAAAAGATTATGCTTTAACAAGAGATAAAATATGAATGGTTTATTTTGAAACATGGATAATGCATTGTTGTTTTTTTTCCCAAATAAACTGTATATTTTCATGTTATTTTTAAAGATACATTTTTGTTAAACATTGAAAAAATTTTTTAAAAATTAAAAAAAATGAATAGAAGTTAATGACTTAAAAAATATCAGGAGGATTGGAAGACTGTTCTAGACTGAGAAAACAGTAATAATTTAAGATTTTCAGTTAGGGAAGTACTTGAGGTAGTTAATGGACTAAGTAGTTATAGCTGTGCACCTTGAGCATATAATGGTGGGGTAGTAGTTTAACAAATGAGATTGAGATAGTTGGTTACAGCAAATGACCAAATTGTGCAGCTTTCTTTCCACTATCTTAAGAGGTTTGGATTTTACTTATGTTCTTGAATGAGAAGCAAAAGAAAGATTTTATGCAGGGTATAACTATAAGATTTATATTAATATTAGAAAAATACTGTTCTACCAGTAGTCTGGGTTATGAAATAGCAGGAAGGTTATAGTATACTTATTTGAGTATCTATTGAGTCTTGTTCACTGTTGCACATGTGGTTCACACAATATTTGTCAGCATTATTCTCTGACTTCAGTTGCACTAAGTGAAAGGACAATAAATATTTTACATCAGCATGTTCAAACTCTAAATTTCACTCTCAATAAGAATTAAGCCTTTTGAATTTAAATTCAGTACTTTATACTATTATTTCTTCTTAATATTGTCTTACTACCTTTTTCTATGTACAGTGAAAAACCTAATCATTCACCACTAGGATAGTCTCCATTTAGAGGAAGAAGAGTGTTTAGAAGTACAGAGAATATATTACTTTAGTGCATTTTTAAAGGTATGGTTTTCACAGACTTTGTGTGTCAAATCAGTGATCAAATGACAGGCAAGCGATCTTACTTATTTTGTGATATTTAGTAATGAAGTACAGTGATTATAGTAAATCCAGATAAATGAAAACCAAAATATGTGTGTGTGTTAGTTGTTCAGTCACGTCTGACTCTTTGCTGCTCCATGGACTGTAGCCGGCCAGACTCCTCTATCCGTGGAATTCTCCAGGCAAGAATACTGGAGTGGGTTGCCATTCTCTTCTGCGGGAGACCCTCCCAACCCAGGGACTGAATCTGGAACTCTTGTATTGCAGGCAGATTCTTTACTGTCTGAGGCACTAGGGAAGACAAGAAAACCAAAATATCACAGTAATTAATCAATAAAGTTTTTGATAAATGTAACCTGAAAGTAATCTTACATATCAGATTATCCTTAGAAGGGTGCAAAATAAAATATTTCTTCACCATCTGATTAGTTTCAGGAGTTTACTTTAGCAGATACTTAAGTGGTGGTTTAGTCACTAAGTCATATCTGACTCTTGCGACCCCATGGACTGTAGCCAGCTAGACTTCTCTGTCCATGGGATTCTCCAAGCAAGAATTCTGTAATGGGTTTCCATTTCCTTCTCCAGGATATCTTTCTGACCCAAGGATCAAATCCAGGTCTCATGAATTGCAGGCAGATTCTTTACCAACTGAACTATGAGTTACTTTAGTAGATTATTTTAAATGAATCAGTTTGAATTCATAATTTAAATGTTTATAGCAGTAATGGAATATTAAATAGTAATGAATATAAATAATGTGTGTTGAACATAAATAATCATAAGTGTATTTCTTTAATGACACTGATATAACTTTATGCTTGAGTATTATTAGGGCAGCCAGGAAGGTTTTGTATTACAACAAACTATGTGAATGTTATTGGTTGTAGTACAGTTTGAATATGTCAATGTGATTCAGCTGAAATCCAAAGTACAGTATTCTTTGCTAAGCAGTGACATAAAAGTGGGGACCTTAGAACCCTTTAAAATAAAGAGGGAAAAATAAAGACTCTTTTCTCCATTGCACATAGCAAGTCTCTTTCAGAGGCTTTAGGTCTAGCAATATGAGTCTATCAGAATTTCAGCCAGTGAGGACTACACATTGCTAGTCAGTAGATCATTTTTCATTCTCTTAACTTGCACCAGCATAGAAAGGTTAAAATTTGTTATGTTGCATTATTCTAAATATACTAGAAATTTTAACAACTTTTTTGAGGGATTTTTAATTTAGGGCCAGTGGGTTAGTAACATGGAATAACATTCACAGACTTCTAATTAAACATGAAAAATTAATACATTCTTCCTTCTGAATTTCACTTTAAAGGACAAAGAGGATAAAGGAGACAATAGGTGATGAGGGTTTAAGTGAAATTAGAAGAATCAGCATGTCACCTGGGAAAGTAGAAAGAGCTGAAACCTAAATGCTGACCACAGTAAATATCTTGTGACTCAAGACGTATATCCTAAAGAGATCCGGTCAGGATTACAAACTATGGGTTTAAGCCATCTCAGGAAGCAGGGTAAGGTGTCAAATTGACATAGGCAAACCCATACAGGAATAGATTAGAATCAAAAGTTATTTAATAAGTCTGTACCTAGCAAAATCTGATGACCCCATTGACTGAGGAAACTGGAATGCCTCTGGATCTGGGGACACTGCACATAAGGAAAGATTTCCAGAATCTGACAAACTAAAAGCCAAAAAAACAAACAAACAAACAAAAAAACACATAATATTCATCTTATGGATCCTTTAAACTCTTTTATTAAACATATAAGTTAATTTATTAACTTATGGAATTTTTTTGCATTACAGAACTTTCCTCTGGATAATTTACTCTTTCTTGGGCTTTGCCACTTAAGAAAGACAGTTTATCAAAAGGTGTTATCATGTAACACTGATGGAAATTGCCTTCATTTTTACAATATATGCATGGTGTGGTGAGAGAGATCTTTTATTTTATATTTCAAATCTTTTAGGCAGTAGAAGTTTGGTTTGTTCAAAGTTATTCAAAAACTGAATTACAGTAACAGACACTTCTTTTACTCAACATGTTATATATTAAATTATTTTTCTTCAAAGGGATCTTTTCTTGAAATGACTTTAAAAAATAATGTGTTAAGACAGCAAAGCCCGAAAACGGTAGGGTCTATTCTGCTTAAAAGAAACTTATTATTTTGTGGGATGACTGATCATAAGCACACACATTCAGAACAAAAGGCAAAATCTTGACTCACCAGGTCCCTGTTCTCATTGGTTCCACAACAGATGCCACCAATATCCATGCAAGCAAACACAAAACGCAGTTGACAAAAATAATATTGATGCTAATTTGACTCACAGATACACACATGCAGCAAGCATATTTCACCTTCATTTAAACTTGAGAGGTCAGGAAATGTTTGGGGGAAAATCTGTGGTTTCATTTTCACATGCAAATATTCAGGAAACAATACTGGTATTTCTCTCTTCATTTCTGTTTTCACGAGACCTTTTTTTTGTTTGTTTGTTTTTTGTTTTTCTCTTAAAATCCTTAATTTTAACCTTATATTTCCATGGTATGACTTCAAATTCATAGTTTTGTGACAATTTTGTATTATAAGATATGTGCTTAAATGGTATTTGTGATCTTCCTATGCTACAGGTTAAGCCATTGGTAAATATTGTTATGAAACAAAATCGTTCAGTTTGGACATTTTAAATTAAAAATATTTTTTAAAAAATCAAAAACTATTTGATGTATTATACACATAAGGAAGGTATACTCTAAAACAATATAATAATAATGAGAGAATTCATTTCATTCACTGTAGTTGGTGATCAGTCACTCAGTCATGTCTGACTCTTTGTGACTCCATTGACTGCAGCGTGCCAGCCTTCCCTGTCCTTCACTATCTCTTGGAGTTTGCTCAAACTCATGTCCATTGAGTCAATGATATTAATCCAACCATCTCGTCTGCTGTCACCCCATTCTCCTTCTGCCCTCAGTCTTTCCCAGCATCCAGGTAATTTTCAATGTGTCAGCTCTTCACATCCTGTGGCCAAAGTTTTGGACCTTCAGCTTCAGCATCAGTCCTTCCAATGAGTATTCAGGGTTAATTTCCTTGAGGACTGACTGGTTTGATCTCCTTGCTGTCCAAGGGACTCTCCAGAGTCTTCTCGAGCACTAAACTCAAAAGCATCAATTCTTTAGCACTCACATAGCTTTATGGTCCAACTGTCACATCCATACATGACTACTGGAAAAACCATAGATTTGAGTAGACAGACCTTTGTCAGCAAAGTGATGACTCTGCTTTCTAATACACCATCTATGTTTGTCATAACTCTTCTTCCAGTTCAGTTCAGTTCATTCCAGTCACTCAGTCATGTCTGACTCTTAGCGACCCCGTGGACTGCAGCACACCAGGCTTCCCTGTACATCACCAAGATCCAGAGCTTACCCAAACTCATGTCCATTGAGTTGGTGATGCCATCCAACTATCTTATCTTCTGTCATTCCCTTCTCCTTCCTTCATTCTTTCCCAGCATCAGGGTCTTTTCCAATGAGTCAGTTCTTTGCATCAGGTGGCCAAAGCATTGGAGTTTCAGCTTCAGCATCAGTCCTTCCAATGAATATTCAGGGCTGATTTTCTTTAGGATGGACTGGTTGGATCTCCTTGCAGTCCAAGGGACTCTCAAGAGTCTTCTCCAACACCACAGTTCAAAAGCATCAATTCTTTGGTGCTCAGCTTTCTTTATAGTCCAACTCTCACATCCATACATGACTATTGGAAAAACCATAGCTTTGATTAGATGGGCCTTTGTTGGCAAAGTAATGTTTCTGCTTTTTAATATTCTGTCTAGGTTGTCATAACTTTTCTTCCAAGAAGCAAGTGTCTTTTAATTTCATGGCTGCAGTCACCATCTGCAGTGATTTTGGAATGCAAAAATATAAAGTCTGTCACTGTTTCCATTGTTTCCCCATCTATTTGCCACGAAGTGATAGGACTAGATGCCACAATGTTCGTTTTTTGAATGTGAGTTTCAAGCTAGATTTTCACCCTCCTCTTTGACCTTCATCAAGAGGCTCTTTAGTTTCTTGCACTTTCTGCCATTAGGGTGGTGTCAACTGCATGTCTGAGATTATTGCTATTTCTCCTGGCAATATCAATTTCAGCTTGTACTTCATCCAGCCCTGGATTTTGCATAATGTATTCTGTATATAAGTTAAATAAGCAGGTGACAATATACAGCCTTGATTTTCTCCTTTCCCAATTTTAAACCAGTCTGTTTTTTCCATGTCCAGTTCTAACTGCTGCTTCTTGGCCTGCATAAGGTTTCAGGAGGCAGGTAAGGTGGTCTGGTAGTCCCATCTGTTGAAAAATTTTCCACAGTTTGTAGTGATTCACACAAAGGCTTTAGTGTAGTCAGTGAAACAGCAGTAGATTTTTGTTTTCTGGAATTCCCTTACTTTTTCTATGATCCAACAGATGTTGGGAATCTGATCTCTCGTTCCTCTGCCTTTTCTAAATCCAGTTTGTACATCTGAAAGTTCTGGATTACTGAAGCCGAGCCTGAAGGATTTTGTGTATTATCTTGCTAGCATGTGAAATGAGTGTAATTGTATTGGTTTGAACATTTTTTTAGCATAGGTCTTCTTTGGGACTGGAATGAATACTGACCTCTTCCAGTCCTGTGGCCACTGCTGAGTTTTCCAAATTTGCTGGCATATTGAGTGCAGCACTTTCACAGCATCATCTTATAAGATTTGAAATAGCTCAGCTGGAATTCCATCACCTCCACTAGCTTTATTCTTAGTGATGCTTCCTAAAGACCACTTATCTTCACACTCCAGAATATCTGGCTCTATGTGAATGACAACACCATCATGGTTATTTGAGTCATTAAGACCTTTTTTTATACAGTTGCTTCTGTTTATTCTTGCCACCTGTCCTTTATTGTGCTAATCTTTGCATGAAATGTTCCCTTGATATCTCTAATTTTCTTGAAAAATCTCGAGTCTTGTCCATTCTCTTGTTTTCCTCTATTTTTTTTTTTTTTTTAATCACTGAAGAAGGCGTTCTTATTCTCCTTGCTATTGTTTGGAATTCTGCCTTCAAATGGGTATATTTTTCCTTTTCTCCTTTGCCTTTTCACTTCTCTTCTTTTCTCAATTTTTAAGGCCTCCTCAGACAACCGTTTTGCCTTTTTGCATTTCTTTTTCCTAGGGATGGTTTTGATTACTGCCTTCTGTACAAAGTTATAAACCTCTGCCCATAGTTCTTCAGGCACTTAATCAGATCTGATCCCTTGAATTTACTTGTTACTTCCACAGTATAATTGTAAGGGATTTGACTTAAGTCATACATGAATGGTCTACTGGTTTTCACTACTTTCTTCAATTCAAGCTGAATTTTGCAATAAAGAGTTGTTGATCTGAGCCAGAGTCCACTTCAGGTATTGCTATATAGAGATTCTCCATCTTTGGCTGCAAAGAATATACTCTTTTTCATTTCTCTATTGATCATCTGGTGATGTCCACATATAGAGACATCTGTTGTATTGCTAATTAAAGGGTGTTTTCTATGACCAGTGTTGTTGTCTTACCAAAGCTCTGTTTACCTTTGCCCTGCTTCATTTTGCACTTCAAGGCCAAACTTGCCTGTTTCTCCAGGTATCTCTTAACTTCTTACTTTGCATTCATTAGGAGAACCACATGTGTATGTATATGTATGTATTATAGAAAAATATTTATACAAATGATACTATGTCTAAAGAAATAGACATGTTCATGTATATGATTAATGTCAAATAAGAAGTACTTGCATAAGGGAAATTTTAAGGACATTATATTAGAATATTTAATAGTAGAGCATATTTAATCACTACAAGTATGTAAATTGGTCATAAAACCCAATCAGTTACAAATGTTTTCTAACTTTTTATTAGCAATATATAAAGTCCTGGTGAGAGTGTGTCCTATGCTTTTTCTTTCTATAACTGAAATTTGGAGTCATTTAAGCCATCATTGGAGAAGGCAATGGCACCCCACTCCAGTACTCTTGCCTGGAAAATCCCATGGATGGAGGAGCCTGCTATGCTGCAGTCCATGGGGTCGCTAAGAGTCGGACACGACTAAGCGACTTCACTTTCACTTTTCACTTTCATGCATTGGAGAAGGAAATGGCAACCCACTCCAGCGTTCTTGCCTGGAGAATCCCAGGGATGGGGGAGCCTGGTGGGCTGCCGTCTATAGGGTCGCACAGAGTCCGACACGACTGAAGTGACTTAGGAGCAGCAGCAGCAGCAAGCCATCATTCCTCAATTTACTTGCTGTGTGTACTTGTATAAATTACTTAACTATTCTGTGCCTCAGATTTCTTTTCTGTGCTATGGAGATAAGCTCTATGTCACAGAGTTCTTGAGGCTCAAATGAGTTAATGTACATAAGACATATGACAAATGTTAAATAGGGATGCTTGTTGTTGTTATTGAATGCATAAAATTTCCCTTTTATCATAGTACTAGAATATATATATATTTGAAATCATATTCATTTTTTCAGGAATATATAAAGGAGCATTGTGTCTTTTGATGAATAATTAGAAAGAAGAGATTAATGTTGAGGTAGAATGCTTTTAATAGTCAGAATAAGGAAACAGTTCTGTCCTTGGCTAATGATATTCTTTATAGTAGACATCACTTTTTACATCTGTTATTTCTTTCACATCTAAATTTACTTTAAAATCATATATATATATATATATATGGTTAAATTATATGTTCATAAAATTATTTTATTATTGAATACCAAAGGTGATGAATGTAAATCACATATTACAATTAAGGTTAAAATTAACACTGATATACCAGTTACACAGATAAACACATCAAAATTTACAATTGGACTACTGTGTCTTTGAAATCACATATATGCTCTTGGTGGTGGTAGTGGTTTAGTCACTAAGTGGTGTCCTTCTCTTGTGACCCCATTGCCTGTTGCCTGCCAGGCTCCTCTGTCCATGAGATTCTCTAGGCAAGAATACTATAGTGAGTTGCCATTTCCTTCTCCAGGGGATCTTCCCCACCCAGGGCTCACTAGAAAGCAACTGATGTATCCAATATGCTGTCTACCACTCCTTTGTTTTTCTCTAAATCTTTCTCCTGCCCTCCCCCTGGCTCTTTTTTTCTCTCTCTCACATATACACACACAAATGCTGATTGGTTTTATATAGATTTTAAATCATAAATGGAATTATACTTTCTGCATACTTTGGCAAATTTATTTTTTGCTCTATAATGTATATGTGAAATTCATATATGTAGTTTAGATCCAGGTGTTTTATTTTCATTATGTATGGTATACTATAGTAGTCATAAGAATTTACCTCTTTTGAAAGATGCTTTACCATTTTTACTATAACATTGCTCATGTAACATTATCATGTATGTTGTCTAGTACACTTGTACGAGAGTATCATATCCCATACACATGTACAGAGTAGTGTTTTTCAGTCTGAGTCCCAGCCCTGCAGAGGGTCATAAAGTTGGTATAGAGGATTATGTTCTACATTGGTGAATGTAATGAGGTGGATTAGAAAGGAACAGAAAAAAGTAAACAGAATAAATTATTTTCATTGTTCATCTCATATTGTTGTGGTAAATGTTACTTCATTAGACTTTTGTTTATACATACAAATATTGTGGGGAATATTTTCATTTGTTTTCACATACATTAACACAAATTCTTATAAGCATGCATGTGTTTATAATGTTACAATATTAAATAAATTTCTTACTATAATTCACCATAAATTTTGAAAAGTAAAAAAAGAAAAAACAGTTCTAGTGTATATATCCAGAAGTGGAATTGCTGAGTAATAGAATATACATATTTTAAAATTTACTATAAAAGACTATATTGTCATCTAAAATACTGGCATAAATTATTTATAACATACACTATTATATGTTTGCATTTATAACAGAGATACACAGTTTTGATTGTGTCAAATTATTGACAATGATTGATACTCTCAGACTTAACATTTTCTCTATCTCCTGTTGATAAAATTTTTATCAGTTATTTTGATTTTGTTTATTTCTAATGATGATAAGCATCTCTTTGTATACCCATTAGCTCTTCAAGTTTCTTCTTGAATAAAGTATTTAAGGTTTTTTTTTTTAATTTTACATAAAATTATTTGTTTGCCTTATTCTTAGTTATTTGCAGGCATCCAAATTATATAATGGAAACTATTACTCTTTCAATTTTATATTCAATATTATTTCTATTTTAAGGTTAATATTCTCTTCCATTATGCTCTATTTGGATAAAAAAAGTATCTTTGGTTTTAATGTAGATAATTTTTAACCTTCCTGTTTAAGGGAGAGTGAATTCAGTGAGACTGAGAAAGCTATCTTTTTCTCTGGAGATGTCACAATGTCTAGCTTTTAGCTGTTGTCCGTGATAAGGGTAGGGTCATTTGTGATGTGCCATTTGAGCTCCAAACCTCCCTGATGACTTCACGATGTCCCAAAGCTAGTTTTTGTTTTGTTTTGCTTTTTGCTTAAAAATAATAGAGTAAAAAATAATTATCTTTCATTTATAATGCACAGTGAACATGCTAATCTATTCAGCCACTTCTGGGCCACCAGAAGTTCTTTTTCATTTTTGTACTTGTTTAATATTTTATCAATTGGCCCTGGCAATTTTTTACCTATTTAAGAAGCTCAGTTTAGTGAATACAATTTTATCTTTCTTTGAGGATTAAGAATCTTGAAATATCAGATTAATGTTTCTAAACCTTAGTTCCTTTCTAAGCATTCTGAGAATGTGCTCCATGCACTGTGTGGTGAACTGGGGATTATAGGGGCTGGTTTTGATATCAGAATTGGCTCTACCACTTATCTAGCTGAAGGGACTGAGACAAGTAGTTACCAGTGAGGTTTATGAGCCTTAATGTCCTCATTTATAAAATGAAACTAATAATTACTGTGTTAGGATCAGGGATGGTGAATATAAAGCCCTTAGTATAGTATCATCTGCCACATAGGACGCACTAAACAAATATCTTCTTTTTCTCACTTTATACTGCAAAGATATTGATTGATCTCAGGACGTAACCTAGAAATATTGATAATATTGACAACTTGTAGTGAATACCATAGGCTTTCCCATGTGGCTCAGATGGTAAAGAATCTGCCTGCAATGCAGGAGACCTAGGTTCAATTCCTGGGTCAGGAATATCCCCTGGAGAAGGGAATGGCTACCCACTCCTGTATTCTTGCCTGGAGAATCCTATGGACGGAGAAGCCTGGTGTGCTACATTCCATGGGGTTGCAAAGAGTCAGACATGACTGAGCAATTAACACTTTCACTTTCACACTGAATACTGTAGTGCCTCCCCAGATCACTCCCCAAGGTCACGCTCTACTCCAGATGCTGAGGGATCACAATTGCATACCTCCCAAGGCATTGCCCTGGGACACCAGGGACTAGTTTTTGCTTTTGTTGTTGTTTGCTGATAGTTTTCTGCCTGAGTAACTGCTTAGGCAGTTTGGCTTGAATATGTGTACAGAGGAACATAAAAACCTCACTGTGAAATTCATTCTTGATTTAATTTTTCTGAAGTCAGGACTCATTGTAATACAATTATTGGTGGCTCAATTTGGAGACAAAAAAATATATTTGTGAATAAGAGTCCTGAGAGCTTGCACCTGGATGTCTCTTAAATCCCAATGCTGTACTCCTTTTGTTGTTTTAAATAAGACTTTGTGTGAGGATGCTCTGTACAACTTTTGAGACCTTTTAAAGATCAAAATATATGGAATCTTTGCAGTTGGCAATGGGAATGGGATATCTGAAACCATCTCTGACAATACAATTTAAATAATACTATTGGAGAGAAATAGAGCCAAGGGGGAGGAATCATTGTTTTCAGGTTGACTTCCTATCCATCTCTGGATTTTGGGTGCACAAGTATTACATCCACTGACAGGAAGAAAACTGTAAATGAGTCTGGAAGTATATGGATCCAGGACAAGGTGGACAGCTAATGTATTACAAAATAAATTTTTAAAAATGATACATCAGCCAAGAATGTGATACATTTTTTTAAATATGTCCTAGTAAAACTAAAGATAACAGGTAGCTGGAGGCTGTAGAACTGTAAAACTATGGCCTGTACTTCCTGTATTAAGATTTCCACTATCTCCATACCCCTCACCATGTAATGACTGATGCTCTGATAAATGGGACTCTAATTGTTTGGGCCCCCACTGACTTTATTGTTGAGGAGAAGAAATGATGTGCAGAAAGCTGTTAGGGATTTTAAGCCTCCACATGGAACTAAATGACAGGAAATTGTTCAGAGTTATGCCAAAAACAGTGGAACAATTGGAAAGGAAAATACGAGAAAAACTTACAATGTGGAATTAAACTATGTGGAATTCTTCAGAGGCTTAATTAAAAATGACATGAAATAGAAGTAGATGGAGTAGCTACTAAAATTTTAATGGATGACTATAAGAGACCAGGTCATTCAGCCTTACCAACTGTTCAGGTTGTAAAAAGACTATGACAAATTGACTTACTTCATCTTGGCCTTAATATATTTAAAAAAAATCTTATTACTGAAAACTGAAGTCTACAATCTTTTCAGAGTCAATGCCAATTAAAATAGGAGAGAATCAGAATTCTAACTGACAAGAGGGTCAGGGTCTTGTGACTATCCCCAATGGGGACTAGAGGTCATTTGCCTTGATATGGGCACAATAGCCTTCAGCTGGCAAAGGAAATTTATTAGAATTGATTGACACTGGTATTAGTGTACTATCCTTAATAACCCTGCTGATGAAAAGTTGCTGCTGCTGCTAAGTCGCTTCAGTTGTGTCCAACTCTGTGTGACCCCATAGACGGCAGCCCACCAGGCCCCACCGTCCCTGGGATTCTCCAGGCAAGAACACTGGAGTGGGTTGCCATTTCCTTCTCCAATGCATGAAAGTGAAAAGTGAAAGCGAATTCGCTCAGTCGTGCCCAACTCTTAGAGATCCCGTGGACTGCAGCCTACCAGGCTCCTCCGTCCATGGGATTTTCCAGGCAAGAGTGCTGGAGTAGGTTGCCATTGCCTTCTCACGATGAAAAGTTAGAAGATAGCAAATGTAGTGGGATCTGGTGATACAATTATAGGAAGTTTTCAGGGAAAAATATGGCTCAAATTAGGAATTTATAAACAAAAGTTATTTATGGGTGTTGGCTTACTATTGCCAGACTATAATATTGGAATATTTGTGATGTTTAAATGGAGTAGTTATTCCTTATCCAAAATATAGAGGAAAGGGATGATACGCAAATCTGCTTTTCAAGTTTTTTTGATTGAAAAACCTGCAGGGGAACATTTAGAATAATATAAATGTACTCAAGTGCTTCTTTTAAAATAACCTAGGATAAACAGTGCTTCGATGAACATTGGGGTACACGTGTCTCTTTCCCTTCTGGTTTCCTCAGTGTGTATGCCCAGCAGTGGGATTGCTGGATCATAAGGCAGTTCTATTTCCAGTTTTTTAAGGTATCTCCATTCTGTTCTCCATAGTGGCTATACTAGTTTGCATTCCCACCAACAGTGTAAGAGGGTTCCCTTTTCTCCACACCCTCTCCAGCATTTATTATTTGTAGACTTTTGGATCGCAGCCATTCTGACTGGTGTGAAATGGTACCTCATAGTGGTTTTGATTTGCATTTCTCTGATAATGAGTGATGTTGAGCATCTTTTCATGTGTTTGTTAGCCATCTGTATGTCTTCTTTGGAGAAATGTCTATTTAGATCTTTGGCCCATTTTTTGATTGGGTCATTTTTCTGGAGTTGAGCTGTAGGAGTTGCTTGTATATTTTTGAGATTAGTTGTTTGTCGGTTGCTTCATTTGCTATTATTTTCTCCCATTCTGAAGGCTGTCTTTTCACCTTG
Organism: Bos indicus x Bos taurus; assembly: GCF_003369695.1. NCBI lineage: Eukaryota > Metazoa > Chordata > Mammalia > Artiodactyla > Bovidae > Bos > Bos indicus x Bos taurus. The sequence continues at coordinate 78,990,848 of NC_040081.1, read as the reverse complement.
CTAATAGTTTCCTTTGATGTGCAGAAGCTTTTAAGTTTAATTAGGTCCCATTTGTTTATTTTTGCTTTTATTTCCAATATTCTGGGAGGTGGGTCATAGAGGATCCTGCTGTGATGTATGTCAGAGAGTGTTTTGCCTATGTTCTCCTCTAGGAGTTTTATAGTTTCTGGTCTTACGTTGAGATCTTTAATCCATTTTGAGTTTATTTTTGTATATGGTGTTAGAAAGTGTTCTAGTTTCATTCTTTTACAAGTGGTTGACCAGATTTCCCAGCATCTAGGAAGCAACCTAGATGTCCATCAGCAGATGAATGGATAAGAAAGCTATGGTACATATACACAATGGAGTATTACTCAGCCATTAAAAAGAATACATTTGAATCAATTCTAATGAGGTGGATGAAACTGGAGCCTATTATACAGAGTGAAGTAAGCCAGAAGGAAAAACACCAATACAGTATACTAACGCATATATATGGAATTTAGAAAGATGGTAACGATAACCCTGTATACGAGACAGCAAAAGAGACACTGATGTATAGAACAGTCTTATGGACTCTGTGGGAGAGGGAGAGGGTGGGAAGATTTGGGAGAATGGCATTGAAACATGTAAAATATCATGTATGAAACGAGATGCCTGTCCAGGTTCAATGCACGATACTGGATGCTTGGGGCTGGTGCACTGGGACGACCCAGGGGGATGGTATGGGGAGGGAGGAGGGAGGAGGGTTCAGGATGGGGAACACATGTATACCTGTAAATTAAAGAAAGATTAAAAAAAAAGAAGAAGAAAAAATAATAACCTAGGATAACTGGGAGATATAAATATTCTAGTTTAATAAAGGGACTATTAGATGCAAATATATTAATTAGTATCACAAAACTCCTTGTTTAATAGTCCAGGATGGCCCATAATAAGCTAATGAATTTTGCAAAAGAAATGTAGATCATAGAGGGTAGCATAAAGTTATGCCTTCAAAAGTATCAGCTGTACCAACATGGTATAAACAGTTCAAAAATTCAATATATGTTACACACTGAAGTACATTGCTTAGTTGGCACTTGCTTTCTTTTCCACCTCTGTTTAGAAGAAAGTTGAAGCTTAGTTGGAAAGTACTATTATTCACTATACTATCATAAAATGTTAATCTCAATTTGAAAACTAATCCAAGGAATAATTAAAAATACTTATTAATCCTGTGACCATTGGAGAATGGCTAATTAATCACAATAAGTACAGAGCACATAGCAAATGATAAAATTCTGTGGTATTTAAATAGGGGGACAGTAGAGATACTGCTCAACAAATAATAAGTTATTTTCTCTGCTAGCTCTAAAGTCAGTTAAGAGGCATACAGATTTATTGATGTTTGGTTTCTAAAGATATTGCATGACAAATTTGGGGATATTATTAGCATCTGTTCACAAAGTTACCAGGAAAACAGTTAAGTTTGATTCTGCCCTTCCAAGAACAAGCTTCCTTATAGCATTAAATACACACACACATACACACACACACACACACACACAAATACACACACAGTATAATTCAGCATTTACCGACTCCATACTTAAATGACTTTGAAAGTGTCTGAAACTTATGTCCATAATGATCAGACATTGAGTGAGAGCCTGTTACTGCCACCCAGCCAAAATCATCCTGATTTTGGAAAATTTATTGTGAGCTTCAAGTTATGCACTATTTAAAGGGAAATTGCTATTTTCAAACTGCAATTTAGTTGCAACTGCTTCTGTTATAGAAGGGCAGAAATTAACTTAGCACACAAGATGCTCATTGTGTCAAGTCACCTGCTCCATTTCTGATTTATCAACACTGTTTTACTGCATATAGACCATTTTTTTATGTGTGGATAGAGGGAAAATACTTAGGGTAAAGGACACTTGGAAAACAGGCCAGTATTAGTTTAGGGATGGTGTGGTGGCATGTATTCTTTGCTTCTAACAGTTTAAGTGGTTGCCAAAGATGCCTATAAGAAACTCTTGGACATGCTCAAATTGACTTATATTTTGATGTCAGCATTCCATGTGATATTGCACTGGACAATTCAACAATTTTTAGTCCCAAATATGTACTAAATTTGCAATTATCAGAGAAACACTTTAAGGCAACAAAATGTTTGGTTGACAAACCAAACCAACATTTACCAAAATATCCTACCAAAAAGGGCCAGAGGGATGGTATGGGGAGGAAGGCAGGAGTGGGGTTCAGGATGGGGAACACGTGTACACCCATGGTGGATTCATGTTGATGTATGGCAAAACCAATACAATATTGTAAAGTAATTAGCCTGCAATTAAAATAAATAAATTTATATTAAAAATTAAAGAAAAATAAAATAGTAAAAAAAAATAATAAAATAAAAGTGGAAAAAAAAAAAGGATCATAGGAGAAACTGGCAAATCTAAGAGTCCTTTGTTGTTCAGTCACTCAGTCATGTCCAACTCTTTGTAACCCCGTGGACTGGAGCACACAAGGCTTCCCTATCCTTCACTATCTACCAGAGTTACCTCAAACTCATTTCCATTGAATCCGTGATGCCATCCAACCATCTCATCCTCTATCAACCCCTTTTCCTTCTGCCTTCAACCTTTCCCAGCAACAGGGTCTTTTCCAATGAATCAACTCTTCACATATTCAGTATTCAGTTCAGTCGCTCAGTCATGTCCGATTCTTTGTGAGCCTATGAACTGCAGCACACCAGGCCTCCCTGTCCATCACCAACTTCTGCAGTCCGCCCAAACCCATGTCCATTGAGTCGATGATGCCACCTAACCATCTCATCCTCTGTCATCCCCTTCTCCTCCTGCCTTCAATCTTTCCCAGCATCAGGGTCTTTTCAATGAGTCAGCTCTCTGCATCAGGTGGCCAAAGTATTGGAGTTTCAGCTTCAACATCAGTCCTTCCAATGAACACCCAGGTCTGATCTCCTTGCAGTCCAAGGGACTCTCAAGAATCTTCTCCAACACCACAGTTCAAAAGCATCAATTCAGCTTTCCTTATAGTCCAACTCTCACAACCACACATGACCTCTGGAAAAACCATAGCCTTGACTAGCAGACCTTTGTTGGCAAAGTAATGACTCTGCTTTTTTTTTTTTTTTTTTGACTCTGCTTTTTAATATGCTGTCTAGGTTGGTCATAACTTTCCTTCCAAGGAGTAAGCACCTTTTAATTTTATGGCTGGAATCGTCATCTGCAGTGATTTTGGAGCCCAGAAAAATAAAGTCAGTCACTGTTTCCACTGTTTCCCCATCTATTTGCCATGAAGTATTGGGACCAAATGCTATGATCTTAGTGTTCTGAATGTTGCACTTTAAGCCAACTTTTTCACTCTCCTCTTTCACTTTCATCAAGAGGCTCTTTAGTTCTTCTTCACTTTCTGCCATAAGGGTGGTGTCATCTGCATATCTGAAGTCCCAGCATCAGGGTCTTTTCCAATGAATTGACTCTTCACATAAGGTGGCCAAATTATTGGAGATTAAGCTTCAGCATCAGTTCTTCCAATGAGTATTCAGAGTTGACTTTCTTTAGGATTTACTGGTTTGATCTCCTTGCTGTTCAAGGGAATCTCAAGAATTTTCTCCAATACCACACTTTGAAAACATCAATTTTTTTGGCACTCAGCATTCTTTATAGTCCAACTCTCACATTCATGTATGACTATTAGGAAAACCATAGCTTTGACTAAATGGACCTTTGTCAGCAAAGTGATATCTCTGCTTTTTAATACACTGTCTAGATTTGTCATAGCTTTTCTTCAAAGGAGCAAGTGCCTTTTATGGATGCAGTCACCATCCACAGTGATTTTGGAGCCCAAGAAAATAGAGTCTCTCACTGTTTCCATTTGTTCCCTATCTATTTGCCATGAAGTGATAGGACTGGATGCCATGATCTTTTTTTAAATGTGAATTTTACACCAGCTTTTTCACTTTCCTCTTTCATCTTCATCAAGAAGATCTTTAGTTCCTCTCTGCTTTCTGCCATGAGGATGGTGTCATCTGCATATCTGAGGTTGTTGATATTTTTCCCAGCTGTCTTCATTCCAGCTGGAGCTTCATTCAGCCCAGCATTTTGCATGATGTACTCTGCATATAAGTTAAATAAGCAGGGTGATGATAATAAAACTATGATGTACTCCTTTCCCAACTTGGAACCAGTCCATTGTTCCCATGTCCAGTTTTAACTGTTGTTTCTTAACCTGCTTACAGGTTTCTCAGGAGGCAGGTAAGGTCCTTTGGCAAGCCGGATTTTCCTTCACTATGGAAAGACATACTGAGTAAAAAGTCTTATTGACATTTATTGGCCAAAAAAGGGAATTTATTTCAGGAGAAATTAAAAGGATGCAGCCAGACTAGACATATTATGCTTCTTTGGAAAATGAATAAAATAACCTCAGAGAATAAATAGCATGATAGGAATAACAATGGAAAAGAGTATGAACACTGAGCCAAGCAAGAGGGGCTATTAAGAATGTCCAGTTAGATGAAAACAGAGGTAGTTCAAGGGCAGTGGTCTGGATCTTGGAAACAGAAGTAAAAACAAGGGACTTTACTGAAAGATTTATTGTCCAGTTAGCCCATGGGAATTCCTAAAAGGAGAGCATAATTTGCATAGATGACCCCCTAATGACAAGGCCCTATGTATAAACAAACAAATATACCTACTATAGGAGTTGAAATTGGAAACATATTCAGTTTAACCAGGAATTTACTTGAGTGTGTGTGTGTTTTGAGTAATGGGGCTGGGGGGGGGGGTGGTGGTTGAAGGATTAAACTTAAGTATAAGGCTCAACCTAGATAGCATATTGAAAAGCAGAGACACTACTTTGCCAACAAAAGTCCATTTAGTAAAGGCTATGGTTTTTCCAGTAGTCATGTATGGATGCGAGAGTTGGAATGTGAATAAAGCTGAATGCCGAAGAATTGATGCTTTTGAACTGTGGTGTTGGACAAGACTCTTGAAAGTCCCTTGGACTGCAAGGAGATCCAACCAGTCCATTCTAAAGGAGATCAGCCCTGGGTGTTCTTTGGAAGGAATGATGCTAAAGCTGAAACTCCAGTACTTTGGCCACCTTGTGGGAAGAGTTGACTCATTGGAAAAGATTCATGCTGGGAGCGATTGAGGGCAGGAGGAAAAGGGGACGACAGAGGATGAGATGGCTGGATGGCATCACTGACTCAATGGACGTGAGTTTGAGTGAACTCCGGGAAATGGTGATGGACAGGGAGGCCTGGCGTGCTGCGATTCATGGGGTGGCAAAGAGTCGGACACGACTGAGCGACTGAACTGAACTGAACTGATAAGGCTTATCATGAAACCTTGTCAATACAGTCTTGTAGTAGGATATCAGTATTATGGCTATGCCCTACAAGAGACCTGGAATCCAAAATTAACAAAAAGTTGATTACTGACTTATATCACAATCCATGAAAACATTTGTTATTACGGGCAGGAACTGTATTATCAAATGTATTAAGAAACTCTAAAAATATTATTATAATTCTCAATGACATGTTTTGCAATAATTTTAGATTAATAATGTGATTTCCATTTGTGTAATATTGATATAATTAGTAAGAATAATATGACTGATTTACCTACACCTCATTTGATGATGCAAAAATAGTATTTGAAAATTGTCTTTTTCCTTTTCATTCTACAAGTATTGCAAAAGATACATTGGAAGAAATGATCATGAAAGTGTTACTCAGTTGTGTCTGACTCTTTGTGACTCCATGAACTGGAGCCTGCCAGGCTCGTTTGTCAGTGGAATTCTCCAGGAAAGAATAATGGAATGGGTAGTCATTCCTTTCTCCAGGGGATCTTCCTGACCCAAGGATGGAACCCAGGTCCCTGCGTTGCAGGCAATCCTTTACTGTCAGTGTCACCAGGGAAGCCCATAGAAGTTCATGATTAAGAAGAATTGTTTTAGTGTCAGGAGGTTCATTCTATAGTAGAGAGTTAATTTACAGGTGAACTGATAAACTATCTTATCTCTGGGATTGCCAGTATGTATAGCTTTGACTCTTGGCGAAGATAAAAAAGGAATTCATTTATGACACGCTATTTAAAGTGTGAAATTCACTTGGCTAGCCCCACGGTCAATTTATTCACTGATGTTTTTCAAAAGGCCAAACAGATGTTAATATTATAGTTACATTTCTTTTACATTAAGGAATTTATGGGCAGACAAGAGGGGCTACTTCTTTAAAGAAGAGTCATTCTATTGGATAATTTTTCTTTCAGTGTTTATTTTCCTTACAATTTTGATGGTGTATTTTTTCTAGCCTAGACATGAAAGAAAACCGAAAGTCACTAAATCGTATCTCACTCTTTGTGACCTTGTGGATTGTAGCCTGCCAGGCTCCTCTGTCCATGACATTCTCTAGGCCGGAATACTGGAGCAGCTAGGTGTTCCCTTCTCCAGGGAATCTTCCCAACCCAATGACTGAACCCAGGTCTCCTGCACTGCAGGCAGATTCTTTACCCTCTGAGTCACCAGGGAAGCCAAGCCTAGATATAGCAATGTCCTCTTCCTGGGTTCAGCTGATTACTTGATCTTAAGTGCTATTAATTTTGTATGTGATTTTTCTTTTTTTCTGAGTCAAAATATCTTCCAAGTGCTTAGCATGGCAATTTGCCATTTTATTTTCTAACAGAAAATTTAAGATGATCAACAAAGAACATAGATCTAGTCTTTGTGATATCTTCACCTTTGTCTTGAGCAGTGTGTTCCCATAAGGTTCAATTTATGGGGACTCTGAAATGGATGCTTACGCCCTGCTATTTATCAGACTGAATTTTTGATCAAACAGTTTTGAAAAAAATTCTCAGAGAAAGTTAATGAAATGAATTGTCCTATTTTTATATTAACTGTATATCCATCCATGGTCAAATTTTGATTCATATATATGAAATTTTGATAATTGATCCTTCTTGCTTTTTCTACCAAGTTTTCAAAAGTCCAAGATCTACAAAGGAATAAACTAATTCATAGGGATTAAGAAATACTGGACTAGAAGTTTATAAAGCAGTCCTGATTTCTTCAATAAACTTTACTCTTTCCTGACCTTAATGAGATTATGCAAATATGATCTCAAGCAAGATTGAAAATTAAGGAACCAGAGTTTTTTGTTTTCATTTCTTCCAACCACAGTATATTATGATAATGTTCAATGAGTGGAATATCTTTAGGTATGGCCAGTGTGTGAAAGAAAAAAAGGGTTTGGTGAAAGTGCAAAATATGTGCAAGGAAAAGCAAAGTTGAGGTCTGAAGAAGCAGTATGCCAATCTGGATTTGCAACAGAATAGAGTGTGGAGGGTTTAAGTTTGGATGTTAGCTATCCCACATTTTCATTAGGTCTTATTCATGAGTATCTAGGATAAATAATTATAGAATTTCCCCATTCCTTAGTGGTCTCTTCATGCCAATTGTTACTTATTTCAGTTTTTGAATTTTTTTGATTCTAATGCACATAAATGGATTATATTATTATTATAAATTATTCAGAGTAAATACTGAAGTTCTAAATTTTGCTTGATAGACTCTTGTCTAGACTCTTTTCAAAGCTTCAATTATTTAGTGCTATTCTCACCATAACCCTAAAGTTTTTGGAAGTCTTGTGACTACCAGTATCCAAATGAAGAGAAGAAACAAAATACAAATAATCAGGCATTAAGATTCCTAACCCTATTGCATCTTATCTATAAGCTCCTTCATCAATACAAAGCAAATCAAGAAGCTAATATCAAGGGGACTAAAAGGAAAAAATAAAAGACTTAGGGTTGCTTTTACGTACAGGAAACTGCACTCATCAAAAGTAGACATTGGTAGTACAGTCGTTGGAATTCTGAGGACAGATCTTATAGCATTTCTGTTATGATCTATCTTCCTGGATATGGAAATAAGGATTGCCAAAATTCTTCAAGCCAGGCTTCAACAGTATATGAACTCTGAACTTCCAGATGTTCAAGCTGGATTTAGAAAAGGCATAGCAATGACAGATCGAATTACCAACATCCGCTGGATCATCGAAAAAGCAATGTCTCTTAAAAGAGAGTTCCAGAAAAACATCTACTTTCTTTTATTGACTATGTCAAAGCCTTTGACTGTGTGGATCACAATAAACTGTGGAAAATTCTGAAAGACATGGGAATACCAGATCACTTATCCTGCCTCCTGAAAAATCTGTATGTAGGTCAAGCAGCAACAGTTAGAACTGGACATGGAACAATAGACTGGTTCCAAATCAGGAAAGGAATATGTCAAGTCTGTATATTGTCACCATGCTTATTTAACTTATATGCAGAGTACATCATGAGAAACTCTGGGCTGGATGAAGCACAAGCTGGAATCAAGATTGCTGAGAGAAATATCAGTAACCTCAGATATGCAAATGACACGACCCTTATGGCAGAAAGTGAAGAAGAACTAAAGAGCCTCTTGATGAAAGTAAAAGAGGAGAGTGAAAAAGTTGGCTTAAAACTCAACATTCAGAAAACTAAGATCATGGCATCAGGTCCCATCACTTCAAAGCAAATAGATGGGGAAACAATGGAAACATTGAGAGACTATTTCTTTGGGCTCCAAAATCACTGAAATTCAAAGGCGCTTGCTCCTTTGGAAAGAAGCTATGACCAACCTAAACAACATATTAAAAAGCAGAGACATTGCTTTCCAACAAAAGTTCATCTAGTCAAAGCTATGGTTTTTCCAGTAGTCATGTATGGATGTGAGAGTTGAACTCTAAAGAAAGCCAAGCACCAAATAATTGATGCTTTCAAACTGTGGTGTTGGAAATAACTCTTGAGAATCCCTTGGACTGCAAGAAGGTCCAACCAGTCAATCCTAAAGGAAATCAGTCCTGGGTGTTCATTGGAAAGACTGATGCTGAGGCTAAAACTACAATATTTCAGCCACCTGATGCAAAGGACTGACTCATTGGAAAGGCCCTTGATGCTGGGATACATTGAAGGGGACAACAGAGGATAAGATGGTCAGATATCATCACCAACACGATGGACATGAGTTTGAGTATGCTCGGGGGAGTGGGTGATGGACAGGGAAGCCTGGCGTGCTGCAGTCCATGGCTTCACAAAGAGTCAGATACGACTGAGTGACTGAACTGATCTTCCTGGAAGTGTTCTCTGGGTGGGCATTAGAAGATAAAGTCTTGATCTGATTTACATCATTTAAATCTGTGGGAGCCTTTATTTTTAAAATGCCAGACTTGAAGACTCTAAAGAAGCTTTTCTAATTTGAGAGAGAATGAAAGAGAGAGATTGATTTTACAAATTTTTTTTAAAACGCTCAGTTTCAATTGGTTTCAGAAATAGTTGATTAAAAATGTTTTTCCAAATGGGAGGAATCATTCTTACAAATTAGAAGTTTTGGTCAATTTGGGATAATAAAGATGGCTGGAAAGGAACAGTTAAGCTAAGTCATTCATAAGAAGAAATGAGAAGCAACAGTGGCAGAGACTAAGTACAAAATCTCAGTTTATCTCTCATATATTACTAACAAGATTTTAAGATTTTGATGGTTTTAATTGAGTACATGGGAGCTGTGTTCATGGTCTGCTAATTTTCTAAATGAAGCCAATGCTTCTATGTCTTTTTATATATAGGTTGGAATGCCAAAACGTTGTTGATATATAAAAGGATAAGAATAAGAGGAAATTAAACTGTTAAATTTAGCTTTTCTTATTGAGATATCCTGAGGCATGTCCCAATGTGATCAAATACAAATATATTAAGACATTTATTTATGTGATACTGTAATATTTGTGATACTATTTTAGATATTTCCATACTTAAGGAAAATATGCTCAGAAAATTATCAACATTAATGAATACATTTAGGAGATAAAAGGGCCAAGTTTCTTGTGATTTGTTTTCCTTTCAAGGGAAATAATAATGGAAATGGTATAAGAAACAAAGATTTAGATATTTTAAAAAATTAAGTTCAATAACTCATGTATCTGCCTTTAAATAAACCCTTTTATAATCTCAGATAAGTATTTAGAATACTAGAATTCATGTTACTTTAATATTCACAAGTAATATCTTCCCTAAAGCTTCTAAATTCTAATACTCCCAAAGGAATGTAATAGAGAAATAAAATATATTATTTTAAAGAAATAAAGGACGTACTGAGGAAAGGCAAATATCTAGTAACACAAAGTCATGTATCATGGAAATAAAAATGAAAATACATATATATTTACTTAATTTGTTGAAACTAGCATGTCTTATGATTTTGAACCCAGACTTCAAAAGAAGTGCACAGCTCTGGGAAATGACTCATAATTTTTATTCTAACATACTCATGCATGTTTTGGAACACTTGATCTTCAAATCATTTATTTTCTTTCAAGCCATTTTTTTTCTATTTATCAAAACAAATTCAGTAATGCAATAACAATCTTAATTTCTATGCTATACATTTATACCTTATACATTAGCACAAAGTTTCAATATGCATTTACCTTGCAAAACTACATTTCTCTGGACATTCTTTGCCTAAAAATTCTTCCTCCCTCTTTTTCAAAATTCTTTCAGAGAATATTGAAAATACAGAATATAAACATGATAAAGCTGACCCCAAAATATTTTATTTTATTTTTTAATATAAATTTATTTATTTTAATTAGAGGTTAATTACTTTAAAATATTGTATTGGTTTTGCCATACATCAACATGAATCCACCACAGGTATACATGCGTTCCCCATCCTGAACCCTCCTCCCTCCTCCCTCCCCTTAACATCCCTCTGGGTCATCCCAGTGCACCAGCCCCAAGCATCCAGTATCATGAATTGAACCTAGACTGGCGATTCATTTCATATATGATATTATACATGTTTCAATGTCATTCTCCCTAATCATCCCACCCTCTCCCTCTCCCACAGAGTCCAAAAGACTGTTCTATACGTCTGTGTCTCTTTTGCTGTCTCGCATACAGGGTTATTGTTATGATCTTTCTAAATTCCATATATATGCATTAGTATACTGTATTGGTGTTTTTCTTTCTGGCTTACTTCACTCTGTATTATAGGCTCCATTTCCATCCACCTCATTAGAACTGATTCAAATGTGTTATTTTTAATGGCTGAGTAATACTCCATTGTGTATATGTACCACAGCTTTGTCATCCATTCATCTGCTGATGGACATCTAGGTTGCTTCCATGTCCTGGCTATTATAAACAGTGCTGCGATGAACATTGGGGTACACGTGTCTTCTTCAATTCTGGTTTCCTCGGTGTGTATGCCCAGCAGTGGGATTGCTGGATCATTCTTTTCTTTGATTTGGAATAACCTAGAAATAAGTATTCTTTCTAAATATATATTTATTGCTGGCACGATGTGAGGAAAGAATCCACCTGCAGTGCAGGAGTCCTGGGTTTGATTCCTGCATTGGGAAGATCCCCTGGAGAAAGGAAAGATTACCTACTCCAGTACTCTGGCATGGAGAATTCCATGGACTGTGAGATTGCAAAGAGTTGGACACAATTGAGTACTTTCACTTTCAGTGACAGGAAAAGCAAGACACGGGTCACACAAATATTACCAAGGTCAATTAATCTCTTCAATCTCAGTTGTTTTTTGATCTGGTTTGTTAGAAGGATTTTACTAATGTGATCCATTTCTTTCTGGTAAACTGTTTGCACTTGATTTATGACATGTTAAATCTCTCAGTTTTTCTCCTATTTAAGAATCAAAGCTTTCTCTGTCTTTTACTGATGTGTAGACAGACGTTGAGGAGAAGGCAATGGCATCCCACTCCAGTACTCTTGCCTGGAAAATCCCATGGATGGAGGAGCCTGGTAGGCTGCAGTCCATGGGGTCGCTAGGAGTCGGACACAACTGAGCGACTTCACTTTCAATTTTCACTTTCATGCACTGAAGAAGGAAATGGCAACCCACTCCAGTGTTCTTGCCTGGAGAATCCCAGGGACAGGGGAGCCTGGTAGGCTGCTGTCTATGGAGTCGCACAGAGTCAGACACTACTGAAGCGATGCAGCAGCAGCAGCAGCAGCAGACAGACAGACATTGAAATGCTCCAAGTGTCATTCCTTGGACCGTATTTTCTTTTTATTTTATTCTCACCTTCTAGATAATTTTGATCACTTTCATGGCCTTATGTGACAACTGCCATAACTCTGATCCAGACTTCTCAGAAATCTTGGTTTGTCTGTTTGAATGTGTGATACACATATCAAGATTAATATATTAATACCTGAATTTTATTTTTTTTATCATGGTTTTTTCCACATTCTTCCTCTAATAACTAAACATTAACTCTGTCCATCTAGTTTCTCATTGGAAAAACGCATTGGAATAATCCTCAACTCTTCTGTCCCTTTCACTACCCATATTCCATTATTTATCAGTAATTCCTGTGGGATCTATTTTTAATATTGTTTTTTTTTATTTAATTTAATTTTTAACTTTACAATATTGTATTGGTTTTGCCATATATCGAAATGAATCCACCACAGGTATACATGTGTTCCCCATCCTGAACCCTCCTCCCTCCTCCCTCCCCATACTATCCCTCTGGGTTGTCCCATTGCACCAGCCCCAAGCATCCGTGCATCGAACCTGGAATGGTGACTCGTTTCATATATGATATTATACATGTTTAATGCCATTCTCCCTAATCATCCCACCCTCTCCATCTCCCACAGAGTCCAAAAGACTGTTTGATACATCAGTGCCTCTTTTGCTGTCTCGTATACAGGGTTATCATTACCATCTTTCTAAATTCCATATATATGCGTTAGTATATTGTATTGGTGTTTTTCTTTCTGGCTTACTTCACTCTGTATAATAGGCTCCAGTTTCATCCACCTCATTAGAACTGATTCAAATGTATCCTTTTTAATGGCTGAGTAATACTCCATTGTGTATATGTACCACTGCTTTCTTATCCATTCATCTGCTGATGGACATCTAGGTTGCTTCCATGTCCTGGCTATTATAAACAGTGCTGCGATAAACATTGGGGTACACGTGTCTCTTTCAATTTTGGTTTCCTCAGTGTGTATGCCCAGCAGTGGGATTGCTGGATCATAAGGCAGTTCTATTTCCAGTTTTTTAAGGAATCTCCACACTGTTCTCCATAGTGGCTGTACTAGTTTGCATTCCCACCAACAGTGTAAGAGGGTTCCCTTTTCTCCACACCCTCTCCAGCATTTATTGCTTGTAGACTTTTGGATCGCAGCCATTCTGACTGGCGTGAAATGATACCTCATAGTGGTTTTGATTTGCATTTCTCTGATAATGAATGATGTTGAGCATCTTTTCATGTGTTTGTTAGCCATCTGTATGTCTTCTTTGGAGAAATGTCTATTTAGATCTTTGGCCCATTTTTTGATTGGGTCATTTATTTTTCTGGAATTGAGCTATAGGAGTTGCTTGCATATTTTTGAGATTAGTTGTTTGTCAGTTGCTTCATTTGTTATTATTGTCTCCCATTCTGAAGGCTGCCTTTTCACCATGCTTATAGTTTGCTTTGTTGTGCAGAAGCTTTTAAGTTTAATTAGGTCCCATTTGTTTATTTTTGCTTTTATTTCCAATATTCTGGGAGGTGGGTCATAGAGGATCCTGCTGTGATGCATGTCAGAGAGTGTTTTGCCTGTTTTCCTCTAAGAGTTTATAGTTTCTGGTCTTATGTTTAGATCTTTAATCCATTTTGAGTTTATTTTTGTGTATGGTGTTAGAAAGTGCTCTAGTTTCATTATTTTACAAGTGGTTGACCAGTTTTCTTAGCACCACTTGTTAAAGAGATTGTCTTTAATCCATTGTATATTCTTGCCTCTTTTGTCAAAGATAAGGTGTCCATATGTGCGTGGATTTATCTCTGGGCTTTCTATTTTATTCCATTGATCAATATTTCTGTCTCTGTGCCAGTACCATACTGTCTTGATGACTGTGGCTTTGTAGTAGAGCCTGAAGTCAGGCAGGTTGATTCCTCCAGTTCCATTCTTCTTTCTCAAGATAGCTTTGGCTATTCGAGGTTCTTTGTATTTCCATACAAATTGTGAGATTATTTATTCTAGCTCTGTGAAGAATACCATTGGTAGCTTGATAGGGATTGCATTGAATCTGTAAATTGCTTTGAGTAGTATACTCATTTTCACTATATTGATTATTCCAATCCATGAACATGGTATATTTCTCCATCTATTAGTGTCCTCTTTGATTTCTTTCACCAGTGTTTTATAGTTTTCTATATATAGGTCTTTAGTTTCTTTAGATAGATATATTCCTAAGTATTTTATTCTTTTCATTGCAATGGTGAATAGAATTGATTCCTTAATTTCTCTATTTTCTCCTTATTAGTGTATAGGAATGCAAGGGATTTCTGTGTGTTGATTTTATATCCTGCAACTTTCTATAATCATTGATTATTTCTAGTAATTTTCTGGTGGAGTCTTTAGGGTTTTCTATGTAGAGGATCATGTCATCTGCAAACAGTGAGAGTTTTACTTCTTCTTTTCAAATTTGGATGCCTTTTATTTCTTTTTCTGCTCTGATTGCTGTGGCCAAAACGTCCAAAACTATGTTGAATAGTAATGGTGAAAGTGGGCACCCTTGTCTTGTTCCTGACTTTAGAGGAAATGCTTTCAATTTTTCACCATTGAGGATAGTGTTTTCTGTGGGTTTGTCATATATATCTTTTATTATGTTGAAGTATGTTCCTTCTATTCCTGTTTTCTGGAGAGTTTTTTCATAAATGGATGTTGAATTTTGTCTAAGGCTTTCTCTGCATCTATTGAGATAATCAAATGATTTTTATTTTTCAATTTGTTAATGTGGTGTATTACATTGATTGATTTGCAGATATTGAAGAATCCTTACATCCCTGGGATAAAGCCAACTTGGTCATGATGTATGATCTTTTTAATGTGTTGTTGGATTCTGATTGCTAGAATTTTGTTAAGGATTTTTGCATCTATGTTCATCAGTGATATTGGCCTATAGTTTTCTTTTTTTGTGGCATCTTTGTCAGGTTTTGGTATTAGGGTGATGGTGGCCTCATAGAATGAGTTTGGAAGTTTACCTTCCTCTGCAATTTTCTGGAAGAGTTTGAGTAGGATAGGTGTTAGCTCTTCTCTAAATTTTTGGTAGAATTCAGCTGTGAAGCCATCTGGACCTGGGATTTTGTTTGCTGGAAGATTTCTGATTACAGTTTCGATTTCCATGCTTGTGATGGGTCTGTTAAGATTTTCTATTTCTTCCTGGTCCAGTTTTGGAAAGTTGTACTTTTCTAAGAATTTGTCCATTTCTTCCACGTTGTCCATTTTATTGGCATATAATTGCTGATAGTAGTCTCATGATCCTTTGTATTTCTGTGCTGTCTGTTGTGATCTCTCCATTTTCATTTCTAATTTTATTGATTTGATTTTTCTCCCTTTGTTTCTTGATGAGTCTGGGTAGTGGTTTGTCAATTTTATTTATCCTTTCAAAGAACCAGCTTTTGGCTTTGTTGATTTTTTCTTTTTTGCTAATTTTTGCTATTGATTTTTGCTATTTTTGTCCCCCCCCCCCTTTTTTTTTGCATTTATTTCTGCCCTAATTTTTAAGATTTCTTTCCTTCTACTAACCCTGGGGTTCTTCATTTCTTCCTTTTCTAGTTGTTTTAGGTGTAGAGTTAGGTTATTTATTTGACTTTTTTCTTCTTTCTTGAGGTATGCTTGTATTGCTATGAACTTTCCCCTTAAGATTGATTTTAAAGTGTTCCACAGGTTTTGGGTTGTTGTGTTTCATTTTCATTAGTTTCTATGCAAATTTTGATTTCTTTCTTGATTTCTTCTATGATTTGTTGGTTATTCAGCAGGGTGTTGTTCAGCCTCCATATGTTGGAATTTTTAATAGTTTTTCTCCTGTAATTGAGATCTAATATTACTGCATTGTGGTCAGAAAAGATGCTTGGAATGATTTCAATTTCTTTGAATTTACCAAGGCTAGATTTATGGCCCAGGATGTGATCTATCCTGGAGAAGGTTCCGTGTGCTCTTGAGAAAAAGGTGTAATTCATTGTTTTGAGATGAAATGTCCTATAGATATAAATTAGGTCTAACTGGTCTATTGTATCATTTAAAGTTTGTGTTTCCTTGTTAATTTTCTGTTTAGTGGATCTATCTATAGGTGTGAGTGGGGTATTAAAGTCTCCCACTATTATTGTGTTATTGTTAATTTCTCCTTTCATATTTGTTAGCATTTGTCTTACATATTGCAGTGCTCCCGTATTGGGTGGATATATATTTATAATTGTTATATCTTCTTCTTGGATTGATCCTTTGATCATTAGGTAGTGACCTTCTTTGTCTCTTTTCACAGCCTTTGTTTTAAAGTCTATTTTATCTTATATGAGTATTGCTACTCCTGCTTTCTTTTGGTCCCTATTTGCATGGAAAATCTTTCTCCAGACCTTCACTTTCAGTCTGTATGTCTCCCCTGTTTTGAGGTAGGTCTCTTGTAGACAACATATGTAGGGGTCTTGTTTTTGTATCCATTCATCCAGTCTTTGTCTTTTGGTTGGGGCATTCAACCCATTTACATTTAAGGTAATTACTGATAAGTATGATCCCATTGCCATTTACTTTATTGTTTTGAGTTCAAATTTATACACCCTTTTTATGTTTCCTGTCTAGAGAATATCCTTTAGTATTTGTTGGAGAGCTGGTTTGGTGGTGCTGAATTCTCTCAGCTTTTGTTTGTCTGAAAAGCTTTTGATTTCTCCTCCATATTTGAATGAGATCCTTGCTGGGTACAATAATTTGGGCTGTAGGTTATTTTCTTTCATCACTTTAAGTATGTCTTTTCATTCCCTCCTGGCTTGAAAAGTTTCCTTTGAAAGATCAGCTGTTATCCTTATGGGAATTCACTTGTGTGTTATTTGTTGTTTTTCCCTTGCTGCTTTTAATATTTGTTCTTTGTGTTTGATCTTTGTTAATTTGATTAATATGTGTCTTGGGGTGTTTCACCTTGGGTTTATCCTGTTTGGGACTCTCTGGGTTTCTTGGACTTGAGTGATTATTTCCTTCCCCGTTTTAGGGAACTTTTAAACTATTGTCTCCTCAAGTATTTTCTCATGGTCTTTCTTTTTGTCTTCTTCTTCTGGGACCCCTATGATTCGAATGTTGTAGCTTTTAATATTGTCCTGGAGGTCTCTGAGATTGTCCTCGTTTCTTTTAATTCGTTTTTCTTTTTTCCTCTCTGATTCATTTATTTCTACCATTCTATCTTCTAATTCACTAATCCTATCTTCTGCCTCTGTTGTTCTACTATTTGTTGCCTCCAGAGTGCTTTTGATCTCATTTATAGCATTATTCATTATATATTGACTCTCTTTTATTTCTTCTAGGTCCTTGTTAAACCTTTCTTGCATCTCCTCAATCCTTGTCTCCAGGATATTTATCTGTGATTCCATTTTGTTTTCAAGATTTTGGATCAATTTCACTATCATTATTTGGAATTCTTTATCAGGTAGATTCCCTATCTCTTCCTCTTTTGTTTGGTTTGGTGGGCATTTATCCTGTTCCTTTACCTGCTGGATGTTACTCTGTCTCTTCATCTTGTTTAAATTGCTGAGTTTGAGGTGTCCTTTCTATATTCTGGCAGTTTGTGGAGTTCTCTTTATTGTGGCATTTCCTCACTGTGTGTGGGTTTGTACAGGTGGCTTGTCAAGGTTTCTTGGTTAGCGAAGCTTGTGTCGGTGTTCTGGTGGGTGGAGCTGGATTTCTTCTCTCTGGAGTGCAATGAAGTGTCCAGTGATGAGTTATGAGATGTCTATGGCTTTGGGGTGACTTTGGGCAGCCTGTATCTTGGAGCTCAGGGCTGTGTTCCTGTGTTGCTGGAGACTTTGCTTGGTATGTCTTGCCCTGGAACTTGTTAGCCCTTGTGTCGTGCTTGGTTTCAGTGTATGTATGGAGGACTTTGGTGAGCTCCTGTCAATTAATGTTCCCTGGAGTCTGGAGTTCCCTGGAGTCAGGGTTTGGACTTAATCCTCCTGCTTCCAGTTATCAGTCTTATTTTTACAGTAGTTTCAAAATTTCTCCTTCTATACAGCACCACTGATAAAACATCTAGGTTAAAGATGAAAAGTTTCTCCACTGTGAGGGTCACCCAGAGAGGTTCACAGTGTTACATGGAGAAGAGAAGAGGGAGGAGGGAGTTAGAGGTGACATGAATGAGATGAGGTGGAATCAATAGAGGAGAGAGCGGGCTAGCCAGTAATCGCTTCCTTATATGCACTCCACAACTGGACCACTCATAGATGTTCACAGAGTTATATGGAGAAGAGAAGAAGGAGGAAGGAGACAGAGGTGGCCAGGAGGATAAAAGGGGGGAATGAAGAGGAGGGAGACAAATCCAGCCAGTAATCAGTTCCCTAAGTGTTCTCCACCATCTGGAAAACACAGAAATTCACAGAGTTGGTTAGAGTAGAGAGGGGTTAGGGAGGAGACACAGGCGACCTGGTGGAGAAAAAGGAGAGTCCAAAGGGGGAGAGAGCAGTCAAGCCAGTAATCTCACTCCCTAGTAAAAAATGGGTACTGAAGATTGGGTTCTTAAAGGTACAAAATTGGTAACAAACACATAAAAGCAAAAATTAAAAATCTAGAGTTTGGAATTTCAAAAATACAATGTTAAAGAAAAGAAGGAAAAGAAAGAGAGAAAAAGAACAACAACAACAAAAAAACCCAAAATCACAAAAATTATAAAGAAAATATAGATACAAAATTGATAATGAATACCAATAAACAAAAGTTAAAAATCTAGAGTAGAGTTTGGAATTTCAAAAATACAATGTTAAAAAAAGAGAAACAGAGAGAAAAAAAAAACAACAAAGTTGCAAAAATTATAAAGAAAATATAGGTACAAAATTGATAACAAATACCAAAAAGCATAAATTAAAAGTCTAGAGTAGATTTTGAAATTTCAGATATACAATGTTAAAGAAAAGAAGAAGAGAAAGAAAGAGAGAGAAGAAGAAAAAAAAGTCACAAAAATTATTAAAAAAAAAATAGGTACAAAATTGATAACAAATACCAAAAAGCTAAAATCAAAAATCTAGAGTAGAGTTTGGAATTTTAAAAATATAATGTTAAAGAAAAGAAGAGGAAAAAAAAAAAAAAAAAACAAGGTCACAAAATTTATAAAAATATATATATATGAAGTTTTCTTTTTTTTAAAAAAACAGGTTTTGTTTTTTGTTTTTTTGCAAAGTACTAGTAGGTTATAAAAGTGAAAATTAAAGGAGTAATAGAGGACTTAAACATTTTTTTTTTAATTAAAAAAAAGAAAGAAAGAATGATCGTAAAAATAGTAAAACTATATCTAGGATTTTCTCTGGTGTTATTGTGGGTATTGTGTGGTCAGTTCATTTGCGGCTAGTTCCTTGGTCCAGCTTATATTTCTCAAGATCTATAGGCCCCTTCCTATGTAGTCGGTACTAACCACAGGGTTTTAATCTATTGCCTGTAGCTTCCAAGGCGGTTCCCTCTGTTATAGCTTCTTCTGTTTGCTGGTCTCTTCAGTGTCTGATTTCCGCCCTGACACAAAGGGGATGGTGGTGGACACTTTTTTTTTTTTTTTGTCTCACTTGTTCAGTTGTGCTGTGGGGAGGGAGAGACGCTGCAAACAAATAACACTGGCGTGTGCTCACAGTGCCTCAGCCACACTGGGCCTGCCCCCACTCACGGCGCGTGTAGCCTCCCTGCCCACACAGCTCAGGCTCTAGGTTGCTCCACCAGGAACCATCTGCAGCCGGCCTTGGGCTGCTTGCACCTCCCAGGTCTAAGACGCTCAGGTTCAGGCACTCAGGTAGCCCTCAGAGGTTCAGACTCAGTTGGGCCTGCGTTTTGTGCCCTTCCCAGGTCCGAGCAGCTCAGGTGATGAGGTGTTTGGTGAGCATGGTTGCTGTGACTTATCACTTCCCCACCGCTCGGTTATCTAGGTGTACAACCAGTGCACCTTCTCAGGTGGCTGTTGACCATCCAGAACCCCAAGAAGTTTTAGTTAGCAAAGAAGCCTGCATACAGTTTTGTAGATAATGTCTCTCTGGGGCTGCGATTGCCCACTTCCGGCTCTGGCTGCCTGTCACCAGAGGGGGATGGTCTGCAGTCGGCTATCTCTGTTCAGTCCTTTGCTCCTTGCATGGGTCTGGTGGTGCCTTAGGTTAGGGCTGGATTTTTGTGTGGTAGATATCCCACAGTCTGGTTTGCTAGCTCAAATTATTTCGCTCAGATAGTGCTCGGGGTATTCAGGCCAGATCCTTACTCTAAGCGCTGCAGCCTGTGCCGTGCCTCCCTGCCCAGCCCCCGCTTGCTAGTGGCGTGTGCAGGCGTCTGCACTGCTTCTCCACTGGGTGAGTTACCATAGGGCTCATAATCTGCAGGTTTTAATTGTTTATTTATTTTTCCTCCCTGTTATGTTGCCCTCTGTGCTTCCAAGGCTCGGCACAGATTCGGCCATCAGAATGTCTCTTGGTGTTTGGAAACTTTTCTCTTTTTAAGATTCCCTTCCCGGGACAGAGCTCCATCCCTCCCTCTTTTGTCTCTTTTTTTGTCTTTTATATTTTTTCCTACCTCCTTTCGAAGACAGTGGGTTGCTTCTCTGGGTGCCTGATGTCCTCTGCCAGCATTCAGAAGTTGTTTTGTGGAATTTACTCGGTGTTTAAATGTCCTTTTGATGAATTTGTGGGGGAGAAAGTGTTCTTTCCATCCTATTCCTCCGCCATCTTAGCTCTTCCCTCCTATTGTTTTTTTTTAACCTGACCTCTCACTATCTATACCTGGTTCAAGTCATTGATTTTTTTAATTAATTTTTTTGGTGTATGATTATTTTACAATGTTGTTTTACAACTTCACAACAAAGTGAATCATCATGTATATTTTATATTCTATATTAACTATAAATATATATTACATATACAGTGATTATATATATGTAATTATTATATATATATATATTATATAATATGTGTGTGTGTCTGTATTTTCTTGTATTTCCTTCCTATTAGGTCACCACAGAACATTGGGTGTAGAGTTCCCTGTGCTATACATTAGGTTCTCAATAGTTATCTATTTTATAACTAGTAGCATATATATGTTAATCCCAATCTCCCATTTCATCCCAACCACCTCCTCCCCATATTTGTATCCATAAGTTTGTTTTCTACATGTGAGACTCTATATCTGCTTTGCAAATAAGTTCATCTGTATCACTTTTTTAAATTCTACGTTCAGATCAGATCAGATCAGTCACTCAGTCGTGTCCAACTCTTTGCTACACCATGAATCACAGCACGCCAGGACCATCCCCAAGAAACATAAATGCAAAAAGACAAAATGGCTGTCTGAGGAGGCCTTACAAATAGCCGTGAAAAGAGAAGAGAAAGCAAAAGAGAAAAGGAAAGATATATCCATTTGAATGGAGTTATAAGGAAAAGCAAGGAGAGATAAGAAAACCTTCTTCAGTGATCAAAGCAAACAAATAGAGGAAAACAGTAGAATGTGAAAGACTAGAGATTTCTTCAAGAAAATCAGAGATACCAAGGGAACATTTCATGCAAAGATGGGCTCAATAAAGGACAGAAATGGTATGGACCTAACAGAAGCAGAACATACTAAGAAAAGATGGCAAGAATACACAGAAGAACTATACAAAAAAGATCACAACTGATATAATAACAGAGGTGTGATAACTCCTACTCACCTAGAAACAGATATCTTGGAATATGAAGTCAGGTAGGCCTTAGGAAGCATCACTATGAACAAAGTTAGTGGAGGTTATGGAATTCCAATTGTGCTACTTCAAATCCTAAAATATGTTGCTGTGAAAGTGTTGCATTCAATATGTCAGCAAATTTGGAAAAGTCAGCAGTGGCCACAGGACTTGAAAGGTTCAGTCTTCATTGCAACCCCAAATAAAGGTAATGCCAAAGAATGCTCAAACTACCGTACAATTGCACTCATCTCACGTGCTAGTAAAGTAATGCTTAAAAGTCTCCAAGCCAGGCTTCAGTAATATGTGAACCGTGAACTTCTTGATGTACAAGCTCATTTTAGAAATGGCAGAGGAACCAGAGATCAAATTGCCAACATCTGCTGGATCATCAAAAAAGCAAGAGAGTTCCAGAAAAACATCTATTTCTGCTTTATTAACTATGCCAAAGCCTTTGACTGTGTGGATTACAATAAACTGTGGAAAATTCTGAAAGACATGGGAATATGAGACCACCTGACCTTCCTCTTGAGAAAGCTCTATACAGGTCAGGAAGCAACAGTTAAAACTGGACATGGAACAACAGACTGGTTCCAAATAGGAAAGGAGTACGTCAAGGCTGTATATTGTCACCCTGCTTATTTAACTTATATGCAGAGTACATAATGAGAAACACTGGGCTGGAAGAAGCACAAGCTGCAATCAAGATTGTCGGGAGAAATATCAGTAACCTCAGATATGCAGATGACACCATCCTGATGGCAGAAAGAGAAAAAGAACTAAAGAGTCTCTTGATGAATGTGAAAGAGGAGACTGAAAGAGTTGGCTTAAAGCTCAACATTCAGAAAACTAAGATCATGACATCCGGTCCCATCACTTCATGGCAAATAGATGGGGAAACAGTGGAAACAGTGTCAGACTTTATTTTTGGGGGGCTCCAAAATCACTGCAGATGGTGACTGCAGTCATGAAATTAAAATACACTTACTCCTTGGAAGGAAAGTTATGACCAACGTAGACAGCACATTAAAAAGCAGAGACATTAGTTTGCCAACAAAGGTCCGTCTAGTCAATGCTATGGTTTTTGCAGTAGTCATGTATAGATGTGAGATTTGGACTATAAAGAAAGCTAATAGCCAAGAATTGATGCTTTTGAACTGTGGTGTTGGAGAAGACTCTTGAGAGTCCCTTCGACTTAAGGAGATCCATCCAGTCGATCCTAAAGGAGATCAGCCCTGGGTGTTCTTTGGAAGGAATGATGCTAAAGCTGAAACTCCAGTAGGTTGGCCACCTCATGCGAAGAGTTGACTCATTGGAAAAGACTCTGAAGCTGGGAGGGATTGGGGGCAGGAGGAAAAGATGACAGAGGATGAGATGTTTGAATGGCATCACTGACTCAGTGGACGTAAGTTTGAGTGAACTTCGGGAGTTGGTGATGGACAGTGAGGCCTGGCGTGCTGCGATTCATGGGCTCGCAAAGAGTCAGACACAACTGAGCGACTGAACTGAACTGAATGTTGAAGCTGAAACTCCAATACTTTGACCACCTGATGCAGAGAGTTGACTCACTGAAAGACCCTGATGTTGGGAAAGATTGAGGGCAAGAGGAGAAGGGGCCAACAGAGAATGAGATGGTTGCATGGTATCACTGACTCAATAGACATGGGTTTGGGTGGATTCCAGGAGTTGGTGATGGACAGTGAGGCCTGGCGAACTGTGATTCATGGGGTTGCAAAGAGTCAGGCATGACTGAGTGACTGAACTGAACTGATGATGGCTGTTCTGACTGGTGTGAGATGATGTCTCATTATAGTTTTGATATACATTTCTCTAATAATTGGTGAGTTAGAGCATCTTTGCCTATGTTTCTTGGCCATATGTATGTCTTCTTTGGAGAAATGTCTATGTAGGTCTTACACCCTTTTTTCCAATGAATTATTTTTTTCTTGTGTTAAGCTATATGAGGTTTTTTTTTTTTTTATGTATTTTGGAGATTAAGCTCTTATCAGTTGCTTTGCTTGCAATTTTTTCTTCCATTCTGAGTGTTGTCTTTTCATTTTGTTTATGGTTTCATCTCTGTGCAAAACGTTTTAAGTTTAATTAAGTTCCATTTGTTTATTTTTGTTTTATTTTCATTGCTCTCGGAGATGGATCAATGAAGATCTCACTGTGATTTATGTCAAAGAGTGTTCTGCCTCTGTTTTCCTCTAAGAGATTTACAGTGTTAACTTACACTTAGGTCTTTAGTCCATTTTGAGTTTGATTTTATGTTTGGTGTTCTAGAGTGTTCTAAGGGATTTTTTTTTTTTTTAACCAGTTTTCCCAGCACCATTTATTGAAGAGACCATCTTTTCTCCATTGTATATTTTTGCCTCCTTTATTATAAATTCGGTGATCATAAATGTGTGCATTTATCTCCAGGCTTTTTATCCTGATCAATTGAACTATTTTTTTTTTTATGTGTGTGTCTGTGTGTGTGTGTGTGTGTGTGTGTCAGTACCATACTGTATTAATTACTGTAGTTTTATAGTATAGTCTGAAGTCAGACAGCCTGATTCCTCAAGCTCGATTTTTTCTTTCTCAAGATATCTTTGGCTATTTGAAGTCTTTTGTGTTTTGTTTTTGAGTAAGATAGATGACCTGGATGACCCATTAAGGGAAGTTCACACTTAATCCAGCCTAATGAAGGCGATGTCACATGCTGGTGGAAAGACTGGTGGCATGTTTGAGGCCATATTTCCCAATCAGACCATCCTGATTTGATCAGACACAGCAAAGAAGAGAACCCTGGCCAAATTTTCTTGAATGACTCCAGTAAAGTTTCTGGTGACCCATATTGCTTTCTTGGCTGCAGAGATGCAAAAGACTCAAGTCATTGAATTTTGTAACCTGAATTACTATTCTTCTCACTGATCTTCCAGCCTCATCCTTTGCTTCACACTTCCAACTTTTCCCAATGCAGAAGATAGATTTATCCTTTTAAAATATAGGTCACTTCCTGGCTTAGTCATTACTCTCCATTGTTTTCTTATCATAGGCACAGTGAAATCCAAACTATTTTTCATGCCCTAGTAGGACCTCTATGAACTAGCCCATTGCTGTGTCTCTAGAATAATTAATATCTCCATCTGCTCTGACACTCATTTATTTTTCTCTAGACATCACTATGTCTAGAAAACTAGACACTTTTATATTCCTTGAACGTCCTTAAAAGCATCCTATCTCAAGACCTTGATTAGCTCTTTTCTTATCATGAAAATCTCCCTTCCCTAAATTTTTAAATAATTTGTTCATTTCTTTCAGATTCAAATAAAATTTATCCTTATTAATCAATTATCCCTGACTAAAGTTAAAAACAGTATAGGAAATGGCAACCCACTCCAGTAATCTTGCCTGAAAAATTCCATGGACAGAGGAACCTGGCGTGCTACAGTCCACGGGGGTTGCAAAAGAGTGGGACACAAGTGAGCACAGATGCACAAACTTAAAAATAGTAAACCCAATCCCTTTAGGTAGTCTCTATATTTTTACCCTATTTTATTCATCTGTAGTATTTATTGACATATTTATGTAGTTGTAGGTTCACAATAAATGTGTCATGGATGTATGACACTGAAAAACAGCATCTATCTTAGTACTCCTGTAGATTTAAGTTTTATCCTTCTTTTCTAGTTCTTGTAGCAGTTGTGCAGAGAGTCTTGTAGCATGTGTAAAAAATATTCAGATTCATTTTTTTGAGTGTCATTATAAACCTGTAGGAGATATAATGAATATTAATTTTATGGTGTTGTATGAATATGGGACAAAGAAATCAAATGATTTTTCATAATTTTTTTATGGAGTAAAGATTTAAATGACTTTTATCTGCTATGTTTTTACATTACCTAACTCCTTTATTCCTCTAAGAATTAAAATTATCAATTTTTGTTTGTCAAATTCCAAGAAAATTGGGACTGTAGCAGTGTATGTTGCTTCCCAGGCCCCCACTATATTGAATAATTATTTATCTCCTTTGTTCTTTTGTTGTGACCCACAATTTATATCTCTAAGACCTTGAATTTTAAGACCTTGAATTTTGAATTTATCTTTATTATAAAAATGACTTAGAAAACATATATGTTCAAGAAATGTGAGAGAACCTGACAGATAAAATTTTGTCCATTGTTTTACAGATTATAATCAGTTTTAAATGAGAGACATAAAGAACTCATTTTATAATTATGGGAAGCTTTCTAATGAGTTGAAACTTTACCTTATTGTATGAAAATTCATGCTATTGCACTTATAAGATGATGAATACCTATTATAAGAAACTGAAGCAATTCAGAAGAATTGAAACCCCACGAAAAATGTCTAAAACCCAATACCTATGGAAAAAAAATTGTTTTTAACATTATTCTAGCTAATTGTCTGCATATACTTACAGAAAAAGATGAGTAGAATAATACTTAGAAATATTTGTATAAAAAGCTGAACAGTCTTACGTGTTTTCAAATGGAATATATATTGAAATCAACAGAAAAAGAATAAAAATTATAAGAACAAAAATAAAAATTATAATTCACCTTATTTCAAAAATATTCCTTCACGAACACAAATATTGTGAACTAAAACATCACTGGGCTTCCCTGATAGCTCAGTTGTTAAAGAATCAGCCTGTAGTGCAAGATACCCCAGTTGGATTCCTGGACTGAAAAGATCTGCTGAAGAAGGGGTAGGCTAACCACTCCAGTATTCTTGGGCTTCTCTGGTGGCTCAGCTGGTTGTTGGGGGCCAGAGTGAGGTACTCTGCCCGTGGCAAAGGTCATGAGGAAGGAGGCTCGACATACACAAAGGCGGGATGGAGCCTCAGGAGTCCCCGTGGAAATCCTCGAGCATCTACCCCCATAACCAGAGCCTGCCTACTTTACTACTTTGTGCTCACCTACACCTCTGACTTTATGGGGGGCTGTCCCCCACCACCTCTTTTGGAGAAGGAGTTAACCTAGAGCTCCAGTTAATAATAATTCCTGGGCGTGAGAAGAGTGTTGTAACCTACAAACTCCTCTGAAGGTTCTCTAGCCTGCCTGACAGGCTTGTCCGGCCACATGTGATTGCTCATAGCCTCCCAACCGTGAGAGGCACGAGATGCTTTAAACCTTCTAAAAACAGGTTCCTTAGAAAAGTTAGAAAACTATTAGCATAAGTATAATGGGCTGATTAGAAATTGTATTGGTGAAGGGTTTTTCATTTGTTGAGCCAATGTTTGTTGCTAAGTCTCCACATCCCCTGCCCTTACACACATTAATGAATATATAGAAGAAATAAGTATTAACCTTTGATATTAATCACGTTAGACCTTAGGCTAAGTAAATTCTTTCCTTAACTAAAACCCACTACACCCTCACCCTATAGGAATGTAACTTTATTTGGGTGGCGTCTGTTTTAAGAATAATCACCCCTGGAGAAATAAGTGTCCTGGTTGACTGACCGTTGTCACAAGGAGAGGGTCGTAAATTGTCAGCAGGCCCCCCCTGGCCAGAAGATGATGTAACACCCCTAAGACCTCTGTATACATTTGTGTGAAGCACCTGACTTTAATAAAAGTCAGGACTGCTGTCCCCACGTGACTTTTGTATAACATCTCAGTGTATAAAAACAGACTCTGGAAAATAAAGAATGGGGATCAGTTTCTCGAAATACTGGTCTCCCCATGTCTCTCTCTCTTTCACTCTGGCTGAGTCTCCATCTGGAGCGCGGAACCCACCATGCTTACTAAATATGCCTGGGCTTCTAATATCCGACCGGGGAGGCCTCAGTGTCTCCTCTCCTTAGGGAGAACGGAAGGATGCCTGCGGCCTACATAAGTGGTGCAAGCTTCTTGTCTTGAAGTTTTATTGGTCTCCTGCGTAAACCAAGCTACTCAGCTTCTTTTCTCCACTGAATTTTCCTACTGAGCTATCCTTATTCTATTACTCTTTATATCTTTAATTAATATCCAATTGAAGCTATTGTATCCTGACCCTCGCCGACACCGTCCCCGCTTCGAATACCCTGGATCAGCCGGGGCTGGACCCCGGCAGGTGGCGCCCGAGACAGGGACTTCGAAGGTAGGTTCCCCAGAACAATTTGGGTCATCAGCCCTGTTGTTCCCCCTCAGAGCAATTAGGGTCATCAGCCCTATTGCCCCCCTCCTCGGAACAATCTGGGTCATCAGCCCTGTTGTTCCCCCTCGGAACAGGTTGGGTCATCAACCCTACTGCTCCTCCCTCGGAACAGTGGGTCATCAGCCCTATTGTTCCCCCAGTGGTAGGGATGGCTAGGACCCCACTCAGGGTGCTGCGGACCCCCCTGTAGGATAGACAGGGCGAGTAGGAGTGGGAAGTGTTGAAAGTGTTAAAGAGTTAGAGAGAAAAAATGGTTTCTGAAGTTAAAAGGGCAAAGAAAAGCCTGATCTTTTGAAAGCTAAAAGCTTTATCTTCTATTATATTTAACTTTCTGACATGTATAATACTGAACTAAGAACGGCAACTCTTTATACAAGTAATCTTGAAACTGTTAAAGAGGGTACTGTTAATTTAGATACTTGGGTGAAGGTAAAAAAAAAACAACTAAACACTTATCCTATAAATATGATTAAAAATGTTCTGGATCCTCATCATGAGGCTGTGGGATAGCCTATGGGAGAGGCTATAGCTGTGGATGGTAGTGGGTCTCCAACTTCTGCGCAGATCATTTCTCTGCCATTGACAAGGAAAAGGAGGGACACTGTGCTCTACCTCCCGAGGAGTGAGAGGGCTTACAGGACGCTGCGGCTGGGCACCCTGGCGAGCCCCTTCTCCCTCTACACAAACCTTTAAAAATTTATCCAACAATTTCTGATTTAAGGCGACTACTCCACCTCAGCTTGCACCTCCCAGGGCCTAGGAATTCCCCAGTTTACATCCAAAGCCTCCCAGAGCATTGCCTAAGGTTGAAAAAGATAAAAAAGTTTTCTTTTAAACAAAGGAGCTTTTAAAGAATACACAATATACAGAGCCTGCTCCTTGCAGAAAAATCCCCTCAGGGGGGCTTCACCCAAGCCAAAAAAAAAAAAAGAGAGAGAGAGAGAGAAAAATAAAAAGAAAAAAGAAAAAAAGTGAAAAAGAAAAAAGGAAAAAAAATAGAGAAAGATCTAAAGATAGAGAAAGAACTAAAGAGTGAAAAGGAGAGAGGAACGGAGGAGGAAGGAATCAGGGAATGCAGCAAGATAGAAAAAGGAAAAAAGGAAGTTAGAAAAAGAGATACAGAGAGAAAGAGAGGGAGGAGGAAAGAAAAAGTTAGAGAGAAAGAGGGTAAAGGAAAAGAAACAAAAGAAAGAGAAGACAGGAAGAAGGAAGAAGGGAGAATGAAAGAGGGAAACAAGAAGGAAATGATAGAAAGTAAAAGAGAAGAGAAGAGGAAGGAAAAAAGATAGAGTGAGGGAAAGAAAACTTGAGAAAGATTTAAAGAGAAGGAAGAAAAAATCAGCAGAGGAGAGAGGAGAGGACTTACAGGACACTGTGGCCAGATGCCCTGGCGAGCTCCCTCCCTCTCTGCGCAAACTTTTAAAAAAAACTTATCCACCACTTTCTGATTTGGGGCTATAGCCGCCGCCTCCGTTTGCGCCTTCCAGGGCCCAAAAGGTCCCCACTTTGCCCCCAAAGCCTCTCAAAGTGTTGCCTAAGCCTGAAAAAGATAAGAAGTTTTTTAAACAGTGGAGCTTTTAAAACAGACTGCATGCACAATATGCAGAGTGTGCTCCTTGGAGAAAACCCCCTCAGGGAGGTCTCACCCAGGCTAAGAGTAAGGGGATTTAGCAACAATATTAACCCCTGACGAGGTTACTCCAATTCCAACGGCCCCCTACCTGAGGGCATTGTAGGACTTGTGCTAGGGCGTAGCTCGCTTTCCTAAAAAAAATAAAAAGAAAGAAAAGAAAATAAAAGAAAAAAAAGAAAAATAAAATTTCGGTGGTGCATGGTGTAGTAGATTCTGATTATATTGAGAAATTAAAGTTTTGACCTCACCACCTACTAAAACTGTGCAAATTAATAAAGGTCAAAGAGTAAAACAGCTTTTTGCTTTTTACCTTAGTATCAGACAGGAAAAAAACTTGACTTCTCAGGCTAGGAGCCACAGAGCATTTGGATTTAGTGATCTAGCCTTTTGGGTGCAGGAAATTACAGCTCCAAGGCCTTTAAAAGATCTTTTAATTCAATAAAATAAAATGTCAGGGCTATTAGACACAGGAACAGACGTCTCTTAACATTGCTGGGAAAGACTGGCCCAGTTCCTGACCCAGGCATAATACTGAAAATGAGTTGGTGGGATTAGAGAAAGTGGTATGTGGGGTGAGAATGCTGTAGAGAAAGAGGTGAGGGAAAGTTTAAAACCTTGAAGAGTAGTGAGTTCCCTGTTGCTGGAAGTATTCAAGCAAAGATTATATGGTTGCTTGCCATCTAAAAAGCTATAGACCAGATTTAGGTTACAAAACGATAACTGGAGAAGCTTATAAAGATGTTGTGCAACACCTCTTTACTTGCTTCTCATATTTAAGTCTGCCAAAAGTTTTGAAAACTGCCCCGTTGAAGCAGAGAGATTGTTTACTAACTTTAAATGATTTCCAAAAATTATTAGGAGACATTAATTGGATAAGCCCACATTTAAAACTGACCACTGCAGATTTAAAGCCTTTGTTTGATTGCTTAAAAAGCGGTCCTAATCCCAGTTCCAAGAGAAAGTTGACTCTGAGACAGAGTAGAATTTTAAGAGGTTGAATTTTTCTGTATCTGTTGAGAAGATCATACAGTTTTTATTCTTCAGTTTATTGATGTAGTGCATAACAGTGATTGATTTGCAGGTAGTGAAAATTCCTTGCATTCCTGGAATAAATCTTTCTTGATCATGGTATATGATCCTTTTAGTGTATTGTTGGATTCTGTCTACTAGTATTTTGTTGAGAACTTTTGCATCTATGTTTGTCAGTGATAGTGGCCTGTAATTCTCTTTTTGTGTGTGATCTCTTTGTCTGATTGGATATTAATGTGAATGTGGCCTTGTAGAATGAGCTTGGAAGCATTCCTTCCTTTGAGATTTTTTGGAACCATTTCAGAAGCATAAGTATTAATTATTCACTAAATGTTTGATAGAATTTGTCTGTGAAACCATCTGGTCCTGAGCTTTTGTTTCTTGGGAGTCTTTTTAAAATCAAAGACAGTTTCAATTTCAGTACTTTTACTCTGCCTGTTCATATTTTCTATTTCTTCCTAGTTGAGTCTTGGGAAATTGTACCTTTCTAAGAATTTGTCAATTTCTTCCAGGTTGTGCATTTTATTGGCATATAGTTTCCTGTAGTGATTTTGTACAGTCCTTTGTGTATCAGCTGTAACTTTCTGAGGTACAAAAAAAAAAAAAAAAAAACAAACAAAACAAAAATGGCAGAGTATAAGAATGTGTACTCATCTTCTACTGTGAGAACTCCAAAATTACAACTCATTGCTGAACAGCCATCAATATAAGAATGTTGAATCCCACCAAAAGAGGATACTGCACATCCAAGGGCAAAGGAGAAGCCCCAGAAAGATGGTAGGAGGGGCGAAACTGTGTTTAGAAACAAACCCTATATTCACCAGAGACACTTGGAGGGCTCACACAAAACCTTGTGTGCATGAGGAGACCCATAGAGACTGAGACAGGCCTGCCTTGAGTGTTTGAGTGTCTCCTGCAGAGGCGGGTCAGCAGTGGCTTGCCACAGGGGCAGGGGCTCTGGGCCCAGTAGTCCTGGGTGTGGCATAAGCCCTCTTGGAGGACATTGCCATTAACCCCACAATACAGCCACCAAGCAGATGACCCACAAACTGAAGAACAATTATACCAAACAAATTCTCACACTGTTAAGAAAGTTCTAGGACCCACAACAGATTTCCTAACCTGGGAATTTGGCAAAGGAACTGAGAACCCCCAAGGAATTTGACTTTGGAAGCTAGTGGGATTTGATTACAGAACTTACACATGGGAAAACTGTTAGGTAAGTAGAATAGGGAAAAGGAGTCCAAAATGGTGGTGGCTAAAAGACAAGGAAGGTCAAAGGAAGGTCCGAGGACCAGAGTGAAGACTTCAGGCAGAACAAACAGCACTCCTGGCTAAGCCCAATTTGCATAGGGCAGGCCCAGGTGGAGGAAAAAACATAAAAGGAGGAGCCAAAGCACTTTCTCACAGACTCTTTCTCCCACGTGCGTGTGCTCTTCTCTCTCTCTCTCTCTCTCTCTCTCTCTCTCTCTCACTCTCCTGCTATCTTCTAATAAAATAGAGCTGTAACACTGATTTGCCTAAGAGCTGTAGCACAGTTTGTCCAAGACCCGAGAGCTGTGACGTGCCAAGGGCTTTAATGTCCGTTGCTCCAAATCTTTGTTGTGACTAGACAAAGAACCGAGGAACATACACTCACGTGACAAAAACCAACTCTTGGAGGGCATAAACAAAACTTTGTGCACACCTGGACCCAGGAGAAAGGAGCAGTGACTCCACAAGACACTGAGCCAGACTTGCCTGTGAGTGTCCAGGAGTCTCTGGCAGAGGTGTGTGTCAGAGGTATCCTGCTACAGGATCAGGGACACTGAGTGTGGCAGTGCATGCATGGGACCTTTTGAAGGAGCTCTTCATTATATTCACTGCCTCCACCATTGTTTGGTCTCAGATCAAACAACAAGGAGGGAACACAGCCCCACCCATCAACAGAAAATTGGATTAAAGATTTACTGAACATGGCCCCACACATCAGAATAAGACCCAGTTTCTCCACAGTCAATCTCTCCCATTAGGAAGCTTCCATAAGCCTCTCATCCTTATCCCTCAGAGGGCAGTTCAGTTCAGTTCAGTGGCTCAGTCATGTCAGACTCTTTGTGACCCCATGAGTCCCAGCACACCAGGCCTCCCTGTTCATCACCAACTCCCGGAGTTCACTCAGATTCATGTCCATGGAGTCAGTGATGTAATCCAGCCATCTCATCCTCTGTTGTCCCCTTCTACTCCTGCCCCCAAGCCCTCCCAACATCAGTCTTTTCCAAAGAGTCAACCCTTCGCAAGAGGTGGCCAAGTACTGGAGTTTCAGCTTTAGCATTATTTCTTCCAAAGAAATCCCAGGGCTGGTCTCCATCAAAATGGACTGTTTGGATCTCCTTGCAGTCCAAGGGACTCTCAAGAGTCTTCTCCAACACCACAGTTCAAAAGCATCAATTCTTCAGTGCTCAGCCTTCTTCACAGTCCAACTCTTACATCCATACATGACCACAGGAAAAACCATAGCCTTGACTAGATGGACCTTTGTTGGCAAAGTAGTGTCTCTGTTTTTGAATGTGCTATCTAGGTTGGTCATAACTTTCCTTCTAAGGAGTAAGTGTTTTTAATTTCATGGCTGCAGTCACCATCTGCAGTGATTTTGGAGCCCCCAAAAATAAAGTCTGACCCTGTTTCCACTGTTTCCCCATCTATTTCCCATGAAGTGATGAGACTGGATGCCAAGATCTTCGTTTTCTGAATGTTGAGCTTTAAGCCCACTTTTTCACTCTCCACTTTCACTTTCATCAAGAGGCTTTTAAGTTCCTCTTCACTTTCTGCCATAAGAGTGGTGTCATCTGCATATCTGAGGTTATTGATATTTCTCCTGGCAATCTTGATTCCAGCTTGTGTTTCTTCCAGCCCAGCGTTTCTCATGATGTACTCTGCATAGAAGTTAAATAACCAGGGTGACAATATACAATCTTGACATACTCCTTTTCCTATTTGGAACCAGTCTGTTGTTCCATGTCCAGTTTAAACTGTTGCTTCCTGACCTGCATACAGATTTCTCAAGAGGCAGGTCAGGTGATCTGGTATTCCAATCTCTTTTAGAATTTTCCACAGTTTATTGCCATCTCCACAGTCAAAGGCTTTGGCATAGTCAATAAAGCAGAAATAGATGTCTTTCTGGAACTCTCTTGCTTTTTCCATGATCTAGTGGATGTTGGCAATTTGATCTCTGGTTCCTCTACCTTTTCTAAAACCAGCGTGAACATCAGGAGTTTCACGGTTCATGTATTGCTGAAGCCTGGATTGAAGAATTTTAAGCACTACTTTACTAGCATGTGAGATGAGTGCAATTGTGCGGTAGTTTGAGCATTCTTTGGCATTGCCTTTCTTTGGGATTGGAATGAAAACTGACCTTTTCTAGTCCTGTGGCCACTGCTGAGTTTTCCAAATTTGCTGGCATATTGAGTGCAGCACTTTCATAGCATCATCTTTCCGGACTTGAAATAGCTCATCTCGAATTCTATCACCTCCACTAGCTTTGTTCGTAGTGATGCTTTCTAAGGCCCATTTGACTTCACATTCCAGGATGTCGGGCTCTGGATGAGTGATCACACCATCGTGATTATCTGGATTCTGAATATCTTTTTTGTATAGTTCTTCTGGCTGAGAGGAGCTACCCTAGTCCAAGGTCAGGAGTGGCAGCCAGGAAGAGCTACTCCATGTCCGAGGTTAGGGGTGGCAGCCAGGAGGAGCTACCCCACGTCCAAGGTCAGGGGCGGCAGCCGGGAGGAGCTACTCCGTGTCCAAGGAGCATTGGCTGCACAGGCACGGGAGGGCCTAGACGAGCTATCCCATGTTGAAAGTCAGGAAGGGCAGCAGTGAGGAGATGCCCCTCATCCAAGGTAAGGAGCAGCGGCTGTGCTTTGCTGGAGCAGCCGTGTAGGGATACTCCATGCCCAAGGTAAGAGAAACCCAAGTAAGACGGTAAGTGTTGCAAGAGGGCATCAGAGGGCAAACACACTGAAACAGAAAACTAGTCAATCTAATCACACTAGGACCACAGCCTTATCTAACTTAATGAAACTAAGCCATGTCCGTGGGGCAACCTAAGATGGGCGGATCATGGTGGAGAGATCTGACAGAATGTGGTCCACTGGAGAAGGGAATGGCAAACCACTACAGTATTCTTGCCTTGAGAACCCCATGAACAGTATAAAAAGGCAAAATGATAGGATACTGAAAGAGGAACTCCCCAAATCAGTAGGTGCCCAATATGCTACTGGAGATCAGTGGAGAAATAACTCCAGAAAGAATGAAAGGATGGAGCCAAAGCAAAAACAATACCCAGTTGTGGATGTGACTGGTGATAGAAGCAAGGTCCAATGCTGTAAAGAGCAATATTGCATAGGAACCTGGAATGTCAGGTCCATGAATCAAGGCAAATTGGAAGTCGTCAAACAGGAGATGGCAATAGTGAATGTCAACATTCTAGGAATAAGTGAACTAAAATGGACTGGAATGGGTGAATTTAACTTAGATGTCCATTATATCTACTACTGTGGGAAGGAATCCCTCAGAAGAAATGGAGTAGCCATCATGGTCAACAAAAAAGTTCGAAATACAGTACTTGGATGCAATCTCAAAAACGACAGAATGATCTCTGTTTGTTTCCAAGGCAAATCATTCAATATCACAGTAATCCAAGTCTATGCCCCAACCAGAAATGCTGAAGAAGCTGAAGTAGAACAGTTCTATGAAGACCTACAAGACTTTTTATAATTAACACCCAAAAAAGATGTCCTTTTCATTATAGGGGACTGGAATGCAAAAGTAGGAAGTCAAGAAACACTTGGAGTAACAGGCAAATTTGGCCTCGGAATATGGAATGAAGCAGTGCAAAGACTAATACAGTTTTGCCAAGAAAATGCACTGGTCATAGCAAACACCCTCTTCCAACAACACAAGGGAAGACTCTACACGTGTGCATCTCCAGATGGTCAACACCAAAATCAGATTGATTATATTCTTTGCAGCCAAAGTGGAGAAGCTCTATACAATCAACAAAAACAAGACCAGGAGCTGACTGTGGCTCAGATCATGAACTCCTTATTACCAAATTCAGACTTAAATTGAAGAAAGTAGGGAAAACCACTAGGCCATTCAGGTATGACTTAAATCAAAACCCTTATGATTATACAGTGGAAGTGAGATATTGATTTAAGGGCCTAGATCTGATAGATAGAGTGCCTGATAAACTATGGACTGAGGTTTGTGACATTGTATAGGAGACAGGGATCAAGACCATCCCCATGGAAAAGAAATGCAAAAAAGCAAAATGGCTGTCTGGGGAGGCCTTACAAATAGCTGTGAAAAGAAGAGAAGCAAAAAGCAAAGGAGAAAAGGAAAGATATAAGCATCTGAATACAGAGTTCCAAAGAATAGCAAGAAGAGATAAGAAAGCCTTCCTCAGCAATCAATACAAAGAAATAGAGGAAAACAACAGAATGGGAAAGACTAGAGATCTCTTCAAGAAAATTCGAGATTCCAAGGGAACATTTCATGCAAAGATGGGCTCGATAAAGGACAAAAATGTTATGGACCTAACAGAAGCAGAAGATATTAAGAAGAGGTGGCAAGAATACACAGAAGAACTGTACAAAAAAGATCTTCACAACCCAGATAATCACGATGGTGTGATCACTCATCTAGAGCATCAGAGGGCAGACAGAATGAAAACCACAATCACAGAAAACTAATCAAACTGATCACATGGATCATAGCCTTGTCTAACATGAGCCATGCTGTGTAGGACCACAGAAGACAGATGGATCATGGTGGAGAGTTTGACAAAATGTGGTCCACTGAAGAAGGTACTGGCAAACCACTTCAATATTCTTGCCTTGAGAACCCCATAAACAATATGAAAAGGCAAAAATATATGATACTGAAAGATGAATTCCCCAGGTCAGTAAGTCCCCAGTATGCTACTGGAGAAGAGTGGAGAAATAACTCCAGAAAGAATGAAGAGACAGAGCCAAAGAAAAAAAAAAAAACAACACCCAGTAGTGGATGCAACTGGTCATGGAAATAAAGTCTGATGCTGTAAAGAATAATATTGCATAGGAACCTGAAATGTTAGGTCCATGGATTAAAGTAAATTGGAAGTGGTCAAACAGCAGATAGCAATAGTGAACATCAACATTTTAGGAAACAATGAAATAAAATGGGCTGGAATGGGCAAATTTAACCATTGTATCTACTACTGTGGGCAAGAATTCCTTAGAAGAAATGGAGTAGCCATTATAATCAACAAAGGAGTCCAAAATGCAGTACTTGGGTACAATCTCAAAAATGACAAAAAGACCTCTGTTCGTTTCCAAGGCAAACCATTCAATATCACAGTAATCCAAGTCTATGTCCCACACTGTAATGATGAAGAAAGTCGTACTATGAAGACCTACAACACCTTCTAGAACTAACACAAAAAAAGATGTCCTTTTTCATATTAGGCAATTTGAATGCAAAAGTAGGAAGTCAGGAGATACCCAGGGAAATGGACAAATTTGGTCTTGGATAAAAAATGAAGCAGGTAAAAGGCTTACAGAGTTTTGTCAAGAGAATGTACTGGTCATAGCAAATACTCTCTTCCAACAACACAAGAGACAACACTTTACACATGGAAATCACCAGATGGTCAATACTGAAATCAGATTGATTATATTCTTTGCAGCCAAAGATTGTGAAGCTCTATACAGTCAGGAAAAACAAGACTGAGAAATAACTGTGGCTCAGATCACAAACACTTACTGCAAAATTCAGTCTTAAACAGAAGAAAGTAGGGAAAACCACTATATCATTCAGGTATGACCCAAATCAAATCTTTTACAATTATACAGTGGAAGTGACAAATTGATTCAAGGGGTAAGATCTGATAGATAGAGTACCTTAAGAACTATGGACTGAGGTTTATGACCTGGTACAGGAGACAGTGATCAAGACCATACCCTAGAAAATGGTGTGCAACCAGGCAAAATGGTTGTCTAAGGAGGTCTTACAAAAAGCTGGGAAAAGAAGAAAAGTGAAAGGCAAAGGAGAAAATGAAAGATATACCCATTTGAATGCAGAGCTACAAAGAATAGCAAGGAGAGATTTAAAAAAAAAAAAAAAAAAAAAAAGCCTTCCTCAGTGATAAATGCAAAGAGATAGAAGAAAACAATAGGATGAGAAAGACTAGAGATCTCTTTAAGAAAATTAGTGATACCAAGGGAATATTTCATGCCAAGACGGTCACAATAAAGGACAGAAATGGTAGAGACTTAACAGGAGCAGAAGGTATTAAGAAGAGGTGGCAAGAACACACAGAAGAACTATACAAACAAGAGCTTCATGACCCAGATAACCACAATGGTGTGATCACTCACCTAGAGCCAGACATCGTGGAGTATGAAGTCAAGTGAGCCTTACAAAGCATCACTGTGAACAAAGCTAGTGGAGATGATGGAATTCCAGTTGAGCTATTTCAAATCTTGAAAGATGATGCTGGGAAAGTGCTGCACTCAATATGCCAGCAAATTTGGAAAGCTCAGCAGTGGTCACAGGACTGGAACTGGTCAGTTTTCATTTCAATCTCAAAGAAAGGCAATGCCACAGAATGCTCAAACCCTGGACGATTGCATTCATCTCACATACTAGCAAAGTAATGTTCAAAATTCTCCAAGCCAGGCTTCAACAGTATTGAACCATGAACTTACAGATGTTCAAGTTGGTTTTAGAAAAGGCAGAGGAACCAGAGATCAAATTGGATCATGGAAAAAGCAAGAGAGTTCCAGAAAAGCATTTACTTCTGCTTTATTGACTATGCCAAAGCCTTTGACTGAGTGGATCACAACAAACTGGAAAATTCTTCAAGAGATGGGAATACCAGACCATCTTATTTGCCTCTTGAGAAATCTGTATGCAGTCAAGGAGCAACTGTTAGAACTGGACATGAAACAGCAGACTTGTTCCAAACTGGAAAAGGAGTATGCCATCCTGCTGATTTAACTTATATGCAGAATACATCATGCAAAATGCTGGGCTGGATGAATCACAATTTGGAATCAAGATTGCCAGGAGAAATACAATAACCTCAGATATGCAGATGACACCACCCTTATAGCAGAAAGCAAAGAACTGTAGAGCCTCTTGATGAAAGTGAAAGATGACAGTGAAAAAGTTGGCTTAAAGATCAGCATTCAGAAAATGAAGATCCTGAAATCCAGTCCCATCACTTCATGGCAAATAGATGAATAAATAATGGAAATAGTGAGAGGCTTTATTTTGGGGGGCTAAAATCACTGCAAATGGTGACTGCTGCCATGAAATTAAAAGACGCTTGCTCCTTGGAAGAAAAGCTATGACCAACCTAGACAGCATATTAAAAAGTAGAGACAAAGGTCCATCTAGTCAAAGCTATGGTTTTTCCAGTAGTCATAGATGGATGTGAGTGTTAGACTTTAAATAAAGCTGATCACTGAAGACTTGATGCTTTTGAGCTGTAGTGTTGAAGACTTTTGAGAGTCCCTCGGACAAGAAGATCCAATCAGTCCCTCTTAAAGGAAATCAGTCCAAAATGTTCATTGAGAGGACTGAAGCTGAAGGTGAAACTCCAATCCTTTGGCCACCTAATGTGAAGAACTGACTCATTTATAGAACAGTCTTATGGACTCTATGGGAGAGGGAGAGGGTGGGAAGATTTGGGAGAATGGCATTGAAACATGTAAAATATCATGTATGAAACGAGATGCCAGTCCAGGTTCGATGCACAATACTGGATGCTTGGGGCTAGAGCACTGGGACGACCCAGAGGGATGGTATGGGGAGGGAGGAGCGAGGAGGGTTCAGGATGGGGAACACATGTATACCGGTGGCGGATTCATTTTGATATTTGGCAAAACTAATACAATTATGTAAAGTTTAAAAATAA
Organism: Bos indicus x Bos taurus; assembly: GCF_003369695.1. Lineage (NCBI taxonomy): Eukaryota > Metazoa > Chordata > Mammalia > Artiodactyla > Bovidae > Bos > Bos indicus x Bos taurus. The sequence goes on along the minus strand of NC_040081.1, from coordinate 78,951,340 downwards.
AATAAAATTAAAAAAAAAAAAAGAAAAGACCCTGATACTGGAAAAGATTGAAGACAGGAGGATAAGTATATGACAAAGGATGTGATGGTTGGATGGCATCACCACCTCGATGGACACAAGTTTGAGTAGGCCCCAGGAGTTGGTGATGGACAGGGAAGCCTGATATGCTGCAGTCCCCTGGGTCTCAAAGTGTCAGACACAACTGAGTGACTGAACTGAACTGAGAGTAAATACATATTTCATTAACATAGCTTTAGAAAAACATTTCCATAAGAAAAACACATCGGTTAGATCAAGATTTGAGAAAAGTTAAGTTCAGATGGACCAGTTGTCATCATGTCAACACAGAATTTTAAAAGAAACCTCCTTTTTATTTTGTAAAGAGAAGGGAAAAAAATCTGATACTTGTAGTTTGTTTCCCCCTGCCACTTAAGGGAGAGATTAAAAAAAAAAAAAAAAAAGTCTGACACTGGTAACCTATTTCCTCTGGAGACCCTAGCCTTCCTTCCTGTTACCCTCTCAATATCGTGCATTTACACTCTCCTCCCCTCAAGATGATTGGTTTAGATACTATGCTTGTTTAATGATTTCTGAGCTTTATTGTATATCTGCCTTTACTGGTGAGCTTTCCCATTTATAATATTCTAATTTCTAGTCTTTGCCTTTTCTTTTCTGCCCAAAAGAGAAGTTCCTTTAGCAATTGTTACAAAACTGGTTTGGTGGTGCTGAATTGTTTTACCTTTGATTGTCTATACGTCTTTTGCTTTATCCATTCTTTCTGGTAATATATTGTTAGTTGTAGATATTTTCCCTTTCATCACTTTAAATATATTGTTCTAATCCTTTCTGGCCTGCAAAGTTTCTGCTGAAAAATCAGCTGATCGTCTTATGGGGATTCCTTTGTATTTTATTCATTGCTTTTTCGCTTGTTGCCTTTAGTATTTTCTCTTTTTCTTTAATTTTTGTCAATTTGAAATTTTGTATGTTTTGATGGATCAGTTCAGTTCAGTGGTTCAGTCATGTCCGACTCTTTGAGACCCATGAATTGCAGCACGCCAGGCCTCCCTGTCCATCACCAACTCCCAAAGTTCACTCAAACTCACGTCCATCAAGTTGGTGATGCCATTCAGCCATCTCATCCTCTGTCGTCCCCTTCTCCTCCTGCCCCCAATCCCTCCCAGCATCAGAGTCTTTTCCAATGAGTCAACTCTTCAAATGAAGTGGCCAAAGTACTGGAGTTTCAGCTTTAGCATCATTCCTTCCAAAGAACACACAGAACTTATCTCCTTTAGGATGGACTGGTTGGATTTCCTTGCAGTCCAAGGGACTCTCAAGAGTCTTCTCCAACACCACAGTTAAAAAGCATCAATTCTTCTGTGCTCAGCTTTCTTCACAGTCCAACTCTCACATCCATACATGCCTACTGGAAAAAGCATAGCCTTGACTAGATGGACCTTTGTTGGCAAACTAATATCTCTGCTTTTGAATATGTTATCTAGGTTGGTCATAAATTTCCTTCCAAGGAGTAAGTGTCTTTTAATTTCATGGCTGGAGTCACCATCTGCAGTGATTTTTGAGCCCCAAAAAATAAAGTCTGACACTGTTTCCACTGTTTCCCCATCTATTCCCCATGAAGTCATGGACCAAATGCCATGATCTTCATTTTCTGAATGTTGAGCTTTAAGTCAACTTTTTTACTCTCCACTTTCACTTTCATCAAGAGGCTTTTTAGTTCATCTTCACTTTCTGCCGTAAGGGTGGCATCATCTGCACATCTGAGGTTATTGATATTCCTCCCGACAATCTTGATTCCAGCTTCTGCTTCTTCCAGCCCAGCGTTTCTCATGTTAAATAAGTTAAATAAGCAGGGTGACAATATACAGCCTTGACGTACTCCTTTTCCTATTTGGAACCAATTTCCATGGTTAATCTTAGGTTAATCCTGGATGAGACTCTGCACTTCCTGGACTTGGGTGACTGTTTTCTTTATCATGTTAGGGAAGTTTTCATGTCTTATCTTTTCAAATAAATTCTCAGGCCCTTTCTTTCCCTCTTCTCCTTCTAGCATCCCTATATGTGAATGTTGGTATGTTTGATGTTCTAAGAGTCTCTTAAACCGCCCCCTTTTCATGTTTTCTTTATTCTCTATCATGACAGTGATCTCCATTGCTCTGTCTTCCCACTCACTGATTCTTTTGCTCATTGATTCATTTATTCTGCTATTGATTTCTTTCAGTGTATTTTTCATTTTAGGTTTTTGAATTTTCTTATTCTGGTTGTTCTTTATATATTTCTTTGTTAAAATCTTCTTATAAACTTCTTGCTCTGTGCATATTCTTTTTCTGAGTTGTTGGATCATCTTTTTTTATCATTTTTGTGAACTCTTTCTTGAGTGGATTGCCTGTCTCCAAATAATGTAGTTATTCTTCTAGGATTTTATTTGTGCCTTCATCTGCAGGGTGTTGGGTAGGGCCAGGTCTTGGGGCCAAGGGCCAAAACGTATGCCTCCATCCAGAGTTCATGTAGGTCTCCACTATGTCCAACACTAGCTTTCATGACCCCAGAGAGCCACAACTCTCAACCTCCTCAATAGACATTCCAGGTTCGTTCCAGGTCTGGCTGCCTGCTTTTGCCCTTGGTCTTGGGGCATCTGAGACCTTCTGTGTGACCTCCAAGAGTGGAGTTCCTGAAGCTAAGCCCCACTAGCCTTCAGTGTTAAATGCTCCAGGTTGTCTTCTTTCTGATGCTAGATTGCTAGGCTGAGGAGCTTGGTGTGGGGCTCAGAGCTCTTACTTATGTGGGAGAATTTCTGCTACATAATTATTTTTCAGTGTGTGTGTTGCCCATAATGCAGTAGGGAATTTGATTATATTGTGAATGTATCCCTCTCACTATCTCCTGTTTTCTTCTTTATGTTTTCTTTTCTTGGTTAGTTCCAGTCTTTGTTATCAATTATTTTTCAGCAGTTATTTGTGATTTGGGTGTGTTCATCAGAATTGGTGAGCTTAAGGCCCTTCTACCTTGCCATCTTGTCTCCATCCCCATTGGGTTAATATCTTCAGATGATAGTTCCCATTCCAGTTGATCCTTCTAAATTTTCACCACAAACTAGCTTGTGCTCTGGTACCTCCTATCCCAGCTCCCCAGTCATACGAGCAGAGAAGAAACTTACTGTTCTCTGCAGCCCAGCTACTAATGCCTGGCTATTCCTTTGCAAGTCACATGTGTTCTTAAAATTCATTTTGAGCAACACATATTATCCTTAATATCTTATTGGGATTATTAGAATCTAAAATCTAGAATGCAGATTTGGAGAGTAGGAAAAAAAGTTAATGGCCAATGGCAAAGAATTTAATAGATTTGCTCCAAGTAACACTTTTAGAAGTTGAAACCATATTGAGTTTTCAAAAACATTACAGATGGAGCAGTACCTATTGTTTAGAATAGGGGTCCTGAATTGGGAGACATAGGGAGGTTCTCATCTATTCATCCATTATTTTCAAGGTTAGCATTACTATATGTACCCTCTATAATTACACAGTTTCAGGAGAGAAATTAATATGGGAGAGAAAAAAATAATGATCACCAGTATGATTACTGTGAGAAAATTACTGGAATTAAGTCATGCTTGTTTGCTGCTTGTATTATTTGACTGATATGTTCAAGTCCTAGCTTTCAATGTTGTAAATTGGTGGTAGTTTAGTCGTTCAGTTGTATCCGACTCTTGCGACCCCATGGACTGTATGTAGCCCCTTAGGCTCCTTTGTCTATGGAATTCTCCAGGCAAGATTACTGGAGTGGGTTGCCATTTCCTTCTCCAGGGGATCTTCCTGACCCAGGAATCGAACCCAGGTCTCCTTCATTGTAGCCAGATTCTTTACCAAATGAGCTAAGAGAGAAGCCTAAAGGTTTTGATAAATTCCTTTACCCTACTTCTTAACAACCCATTTTCTCCTCAACCAGTTATGAACTGGTTCCATGCCGGGAGCCAGCATATTGCATATTGAGTGCATATTGCATATTGCATATTGAGTGCAGCACTTTCCACAGCATCATCTTTCAGGATCTGGAATAGCTCAACTGGAATTCTATCACTGCCGGGAGCCATTGTGAGGAACTCCGCCCATGACAAAGGTCATGAGGAAGGAGGCTCAGCATAGCAAAGGCAGGATCGAGCCTCAGGAGTCCCCCACTTACCCCCAAAACCAGAGTCTTCCTACTTTCTGCTTTGTGCTTTCACCTACACCTCTGACTTTACGGGGGGCTGTCCCCCACTACCTCTCTCTGAAAAAAGAGTTAGCTTACAGCTCCAGTTAATAATTTCTGGGTGTGACAGTGTTTCAACCTACAAACTCCTTTGGAAGTCCTCTAGCCTGCCTGAATAGGTTTTTCTGGCCACATGTGATTGCTCAGAGCCTCCCAACTGTGAGAGGCAGGAGATGTTCTAAACTGTCTAAACACAGATTCTTTTGAGTAGTTAAAAGATTGATTAGAAATTGTATTGGTGAAGGGATTTTCACTTTTTGGGCCAATGTTTGCTGCTAAGTTTCCATATCCCTTACCTGCTATGTCCCTGGCAGTGTATTGATTAACATAATTGGTGTAAGTAGTAGCTTTAATGTTTGTAACCTGGGACCCTTGAGTTAATTCTTTTTCTTGTTATAGCCCACCACACCTTTGCTCTGTAGGAATGCAACTTTATCTAATGCTTTTCGAGGGTGGCTCCTGACCAATCACCTTTAGAGAAAAATAAGTTTTCTGAAGAAAGGGTCTTAAAATGTTAACAGGCCTCCGGGCCAGAAGATGATGCAAATCACCTAAGCTTTTGCATATGATAAGCTTGCAGGAAGAAAGCCTGGCTTGCTGCATGACTCTACCCCTTCCCCCATTATCCTCTATGCATAACTTAAGGTATAAAAACTACTTTGAAAAATAAAGTGTGGGCCTTGTTCACCGAAACTTGGTCTGACCATGTCGTTCTTTCTCTTACCTTCTGGCTGAATTATTCAGCCTCTTTTCTCCACTGAATTTCCTCACTGAGCTATCCTTATTTCAGCCTCTTTTCTCCACTGAATTTCCTCACTGAGCTATCCTTATTCTATTACTCTTTATATCCTTAATTAACATTTAATTAAGCAATTGTTTTCTGATCTTCGCCGACGCCGTCCCCGCTTCCAATTCCCTGGATCCACCGGGGCTGGACCCCGGCAGTTCATCCTCACAATTGCCCTGAAAATATCTGTTATTGTAATCAATAACCTCTTTGTTACCAACCTAGTAGTCATCTCTCAGTTCACATTTTATTTCATCATTTAACAGTGCATGCATGCTCAGCCACTTAGTCACATCCAACTCTTTTTGACCCCATGGACTGAAGCCTGCCAGGCTCCTCTGTCCATGGAATTATCTCCAGGCAAGAATACTGAAACAGATTACATTTCCTACTCCAGGGGATCTTCCTGAAACAGGCAGTGACCTATATCTCTTGCATCTCCTGTACTGGCAGGTGGGTTCTTTACCACTTGTGCCCCCCTGAAGCCCATTCAGCAGTAGTTAACATTAGTCATATTGTCTTCATCCTCAATAAAATGTAGTATTTTCTTTCACTGGCTACTTATTTTCAATTTATTTTGCTTCTCTTTAATTTCTGGATGTTGGCATCCTCTAGGTTTTTGTTCTTTAAACTCAATCCCTGTGTGATTATATGTTTTCCCACAGATTTTAATATTATGAGCAATATGACATTCCTTGAACTTCATACTAATTCAATCTACTTTCCTCTTTGATATGTAAAATAGATCAAAGTTGACATGTTTAAGAATGTTTTCTTCAATCTGCAAATTTCATAGTATTCTCCAATTTGGTAAATGACCATCCTTGATAATTTTTCTCTCAACATGCTAGATGATCAGTTAGTAGTCTTGTTGGTGAGTCGGCAAAACTACACCAGCTCCATCACAACCATCTTAGTATAAAGAACTTCACTCATGACATTATTGGGAACCACAGTAAGAATAAAATAGAATCCACATACATAAATCTAAGTACTTGACAGTTATAAATACAATTTTACTCACAGCCAGGCCTGCTTTCATGTAATGTGACCCATATGGCCCCTTCTTAAGGATTTTCTTCATGAAAGGAAAACAACTGAACTGCTTTATTTGCCTGCCTGGACAGGTCTGGTGTCTGTGGGCCAGGCTGGTAGCAAGGATGTGCTAAAGCAAGGCAAGAAAGTTAGCCTGGGGCCAAGGACTTGTGGGACAAAACTATATAATTTTGAATCCATATTAGAGACTCATAGGGTCAATGACCCCAGGGTACCAGGACAGGCTGATTCCCCTCCCCCATACCATGCTTCACTCTGCATTTCCCAAAACACCACTGCAGCAGAGGAAAGAAAACAGGCACCCTTCATCTGGGGAACTTGGTGGTGTAACACACTCTCCTCTTTTCAACTGTTCACATGTTCTCATTCTCACTGTGTCCTCTGGCCTGGCAAGCAAAGTTCTCCTCTCTAGTATATTTCATTCACTATATTAGGTACAGATTCTGAAGAAAGTTTCTTAAGAGAATGAAAAGAAGATAGTTACACGGATACATGTATATGGGGTTTCCCTGGTAATTCAACAGTAAATCATTCCCTTGCCAATGCAGGAGACATGGGTTTGATCTCTGGGTCAGGAAGATCCCCTGGAGAAGGAAATGGCAACCCACTCCAGTATTCTTGCCTGGGAAATCCCATGGACAGAGAAGCCTGGTAGGCTACAGTCCATGGGGTTGCAAGAGTCAGACACAACTTAGCTACTAAATAACAAAATGTATATACTTACAGATATATATGCATATACATTTTCTATAATATATCAATTATTTGTATATTTTTATGTCAGGGATTAGTATATGTGAAAACCTCCAAACTGTGTGGCCCAGAGTAGGACCCTTTTCCTAGATCTGAGTTTCACAGTATTTGTCATTGCTATCATCATGTGGTTCCTGTACTGTTTCATCACTTTAGACCATAATGACTGTATGAAAGCTAATTACATTCTTAATAAGGTCATAAAGTTATATTTCAATCTAGTAATACTAACACATTTTTTAAAAGAAATGAATATTCTGGAAAAAAGAAATAAAAGTGAGTTATTCTATCCAGGTACAACATAGTCCTAAACTTCTTCACTGTTCGTTGAAGATAGCAAGAGAGAGAGAAGTCACAAAATTGGTATTCAATTCAGTTCAGTTGCTCAGTTGTGTCTGACTCTTTGTGACCCCATGGACTCGACCACGCCAGGCCAGGCCTCCCTGTCCATCACCAACTCCCAGAGTTTACCCAAACTCATGTTCATTGAGTTAATGATACCATCCAACTATCTCATCCTCTGTCATCCTCTTCTCTTCCCACTTTCAATCTTTTCCAGCATCAGGGTCATTTCAAATGAGTCAGCTCTTTGCATCAGGTGGCCAAGGATTGCAGTTTTAGCTTCAATATCAGCCCTTCCAGTGGACATCCAGGACTGATCTCCTTTAGGATGGACTAGTTGGATCTCCTTGCAGTCCAAGGGACTCTCAAGGGTCTTCTCCAACACCACAGTTCAAAAGCATCAATTCTTTGGCCCTCAGCTTTCTTTATAGTCCAACTCTCACATCCATACATGACTACTAGAAAAACCATAGTCTTGACTAGACAGAACTTTGTTGACAAAGTAATGTCTCTGCTTTTTAACATGCTGTCTAGGTTGGTCATAACTTTCCTTCCAAGGAGGAAGCATCTTTAAATATCATGGCTGCAGTCACTATCTGTAGTGATTTTGGAGCCCAAATATATAAATTCTGCCACTGTTTCCACTGTTTCCGCATCTATTTGCCATGAAGTGATGGGACCGGATGCCATGATCTTAATTTTCTGAATGTTGAGCTTTAAGCCAACTTTTTAACTCTCCTCTTTCACTTTCATCAAGAGGCTCTTTAATTCTTCCTTCACTTTCTGCCATCATAATGGTGTCATCTGCATATCTGAGGTTATTGACATTTCTCCTGGCAGTCTTGATTCCAACTTGTGCTTCCTGCAGCCCGCATTTCTCATGATGTATTCTGCATATACCTTAAATAAGCAGGGTGACAGTATATAGCCTTGATGTACTGGTTTTCCTATTTGGAAACAGTCTATTGTTCCATGTCCAATTCTAACTGTTGCTTCCTGACCTGCATACAGATTTCTCAAGAAGCAGGTCAGGTGGTCTGGTATTCCCATCTCTTTCAGAATTTTCCACAGTTTACTATGATCCATGCAGTCAAAGGCTTTGGCATAGTCAATAAAGCAGAAGTAGATTTTTTCTGGGACTCTCTTGCTTTTTTGATGATCTAGTAGATGTTGGAAATTTGATCTCCGGTTCCACTGCCTTTTCTAAAACCAACTTGAACATCTGGAAATTAATGGTTCATGTATTGCTGAAGACTGCCTTGGAGAATTTTGAGCATTACTTTGCTAGTGTGTGAGATGAGAGCAATTGTGCAGTGGTTTGAACATTAGTTGGCATTGCCTTTCTTAGGGATTGGAATGAAAGCTGAACTTTTCCAGTCCTGTAGCCACTGCTGAGTTGTCCAAATTTGCTGGCATATTGAGTGCAGCATTTTCACAGCCTCAACTTTTAAGATTTGAAATAGCTCAACTGGAATTCCATCATTTCCACTAGCTTTGTTCATAGTGATGCTTTCTAAGGCCCACTTGACTTCACATTCCGAGATGTCTGGCTCTAAGTGAGTGATCAAACCATCGTGATTATCTGGGTCGTGAAGATCTTTTTTTGTACAGTTCTTCTGTGTATTCTTGCCACCTCTTCTAAATATCTTCTGCTTCTGTTATGTCCATACCATTTCTGCCCTTTTTGAGCCCATCTTTGCGTGAAACGTTCCCTTGGTATCACTAATTTTCTTGAAGAGAGCTCTAGTCTTTCCCATGCTATTGTTTTCCTCTATTTCTTTGCACTGATCATTGAGGAAGACTTTCTTATCTCTCCTTGCTATTCTTTGAAACTCTGCCCTCAAATGGATATATCTTTCCTTTTCTCCTTTACTTTTCACTTCTCTTCCTTTCACAGCTATTTGTAAGGCCTCCCCAGGCAGCCATTTTGCCTTTTTGCATTTTTTCCCATGGGGATGGTGTTGATCCCTGTGTCCTCTATAATGTCACAAACCTCCATCCATAGTTCATCAGGCCCTCTGCCTATCAGATCTAGTTCCTTAAATTGATATAAATTTACCAATTTGTTTAAAAATGCAGAATGCCATTTTTTGGACATTTCGTGGAGGTACATATGTGAAAATAGAAACTGTTGCAAAACTTTTGCAAATTATAGACTCTATAAATAAGTATGATCTATTTAGAAAATGTCATTTTTTTAATTCTCAATTTTCACTTTGACTTTTGAGAACAGTTATTTTCAGACATTTCAGTTAAAGTACTATGCTACATTGCAGCATTTAAGGTTATGTGCCACTCATGCTGCATTACAAAAGCAGAAATATCAGTTGAAAAGCATTTCTTAAAGCTAGACTTAAAAGGCATTATGATTTATAACATGGTATCTTTTATGTGGATGCTACTGGTGACTCACTGGTGCTTTCACCTCTATCACTAGGGCCATTTCTACAAAAGAGCAAAAGTGGTTTGCAGTGACAAAAAAAAGTAGTGTTAAGAATTTGTTATTTTTGAAAACATAAAACATTCAATTATGGTTTTACGTTCTTTATCAACACTTTAAAGGACATTTAAAACAAAAAGATAAAGATAGATTGGGTAATTTTTTTTTTCTTTTATGACAAGATTTTAGTTGTCATTCCAAGTGTTTCAAAATAACTCAGGGACAATAAAACTTGGTGGTGTATAAATAGAGCTCTTGCCCTGAGAATATAGTGAAGTTTAAAGTACAGAATACTTAAATATTCTTGGACTCATCCACAATTTATGCAAAGCTGAGTAAAGCTATTCCACTGTGTCTGTCACATCTAACTTATGGTTGACAACCCACTCCAGTACTCTTGCCTGGAAAATGCCATGGATGGAGGAGCCTGGTAGGCTGCAGTGCCTGGGGTCGCGAAGAGTCGGACACGACTGAGTGACTTTACTTTCACTTTTCACTTTCATGCATTGAAGAAGGAAATGGCAACCCACTCCAGTGTTCTTACCTGGAGAATCCCAGGGATGGCAGAGCCTGGTGGGCTGCCGTCTATGGGGTCGCACAGAGTCAGACATGACTGAAGCGACTTAGCAGCAGCAGTAGCAGTATTACAACCATATTAATTAAGTTCTACTGCATACATATATTGATTTTATTTACTATTCAGAAGAATAAAATATAACTGTACAGATCAATGCAGAAGATTCCCAAGACATATAATTATAGGAAAAAGAAAGTGTTTGAATCAATTACTTTTTGTGAAAATATATTAATAATGATATAACATGAACTAATATATTTAAAACAAAAGTAGAAAGCATATGTAATCATATTTTGTAAATGCAGGAGTTAAGTTTATTTTTTTCCATACCACATAAAAAAAGATACGGTATAGAAAACAGATATTTAATTACATTTGCAACTGCAAAAAAGAAATATTACCATGAGGCACCTATAATTTTTAAAATGATTTTAAATATTGCCATTGTATGCTTTTTCCTTTTTTATATAAAAGTGTTAAATTTGTGACCTTATGGAGACACAGTCCATTTGCCAAGCAAATTTAGGGATATTCTCAGAATTCTTGGCAATGAAACTAAAATGCATTATTCACCCGATTCACATTTCAGGCTACATTAACTGAAAATGAACTAAGGCTAAAATAATGATTATTTAGGTTAACCTATTTGAAAGATACATCTAATGAATAGCAAAGCAGGGTCAATTAGAACCATTGTGAGATAATTAGAAAATGATTTGTCTTGATGCTGTTATAAGCACCATATTAATTTACTACCATAAAAATCTATTCTCTAATCCTATAGTGGTAATTTCCAGAAAGTCATTACATCTACCTACAGGTAAATGCTACCTGCCTTGCTCATACTGTTAAGCTAAGGGCTTAATAAGTGATACCCCTTTTACTCCTCCCATTTGTCTTAGGAGATCAGGATTATTATGCACAGTTTAGAAGAGAAAATCGAAAGGTCAGTTGATCTGTTTACAGTCACATGTCTGGAAAGAGGTGAACCATGGGTCTAATACTACTCTGTCACTTGTAACCATCCTTTACACTTGACATCTCTACTGTTTTGCCTCTTTTTTATGTTCTTTTACACTAGCAAATCTGTCATTTGAGCCCAAGTTAGATTTAAAGTAATGATTACATCTTTGCTTCTGAATAAGTGAAATAAAATTGTTAATATTTCTAAATTTAAAAATATAAATTGCTGTTTTTTGATACCTAAAATTTTTAAATCCATATATTTAATATTATAATTATTAAATCCAGCTATTTCCTGAAAGGCATTTTAGCTACAGGCTATGTTAAAATGGTAGCTGCAGACTTATGTAATTAGAAGATAATTAGAAATCATGTCATAAATAATTTTACATATATATCCCAAAGCTGGGCTTCATAAATTAGAAATATCACATAGCAAGAACTGCCATCTTTCTCAGAGTTGACTTTTGGTATTTCTTCTTAAACATACAAAAAAAGGCAACTACAGTAACAGTTTGGTCTGTTTGATATTTTGCACATTTGCCGGTATCACCTATCCTATGAAATGGTAATACAAATTACATGAGATAATATATAATGTATTTAGAACAATATCTGGGTTGTCCAGTGAATGTAAGCATTATTTTGGGTATTGATCTTACTAGTTTTTACCAAGTGATCTTGGTGGTCAGGAGTAATGTAATAATGTTTTTTCTCTTTGTAGAGTCTAAAGAAGAATTTAAATCATAACACTCAGATAAGTTTGTGAGGATTTAAGACATTTAAATTGGGACATGCTTTGGTTAAAATAGCTAATCAAATTTAGGAGAAAGTTTACAAATACATATTAATTATCTTAAAATATTATTTTTAAAAAAACATTTTTAAATAGAGTATATGAAGAAGTGAAGTTGCTCAGTCATGTCCGACTCTTTGCAATCCCATGGACTGTGGCACACCAGGCTCCTTGGTACATGGGATTTTCCAGGCATAAATACTGGAGTGGGTTGCCATTTCCTTCTCCAAGGGATCTTCCCAACCCAGAGATCAAACCCAGGTGTCCCACATTGTAGGCAGATGCTTTACCATCTGAACCACCAGGAAAGCCCATAGAATATATAGTATCTATGTACTGGTAGATATTGCCAAACTCCAGGTTCTGTGCTCACCACTTAAAAGCCAATACTTGAGAAGCAAGATTTGGTGGAAAGGAACTTTGCTTTACTCAGAAAAAAACTGGTGATCTAAAGGAAAGGGGGACTTATGTCCAAAAATCAACTCTGAAAATTCTACTCAGCCATGACAGCTTTTAAAGAGGAAAAAAAGGAATATCTCAGTTAATTGTTGATGCCAAAGATTAGGTTTTGTGTCATTTTTTCATTACAGGCAGGCTGGATGACTCTTTATGATCTTTCTTCAGATGCTATCTTGCCCAAGTGATCTACCTGCAGGATTGCTCAGATGGTTGCCCAGGGTAGAGAGCCAGTCATTCTTTAACTACTTAATTCTGATTCCCATTTCTTTTAATCTAGGAAAAGAATCAAAAATTTCAACAAGGTATTGTGGGCATTTAATAGAGCATAAGTCAGGAGTTAGGTTAACTGTTACTAATACATATTGATCTGAGGTTTATAAATAAGTTTAATGGGACTCAAAATAGATAAACAAGAAAGGGGCAAAAGAGCTACTTACAGTATCTCATTAGGTAAAAATAAAATATCCATTAGAGGCATATTACATAAAAGGACAAGCTAAGACCTAATTTAGTTCAGCTCTCTCTCTTTTAGTTCAACTCAAAACTCCAACTCTCTCTGCTCCTTCCTTAGCATTTTAAATTTATGTTTATCTACAATTTACATTGTCCCAAATGATACCACCTTACACATGTTCTTGAGCATGTGAAATCTAGTTAGTTCAAACTGAGAGATACTGTAAGTTGAAATACACACTATATTTTGAGGATATCGTACAAAAAATTTAAAATAGTCTTAATCTGCATACTGTTGTTCAGTTGCTAAGTAGTGTCCAACTATTTGTGACCATATGGATTGCAGCAAAACATGCCTCTCATCCCTGACTATCTCCTGGAATTTGCCCAACTTCATGTCCACTGAGTTGGTGATGCTATCCAACCATCTCATCCTCTGCTCCCCTATACTCCTTTTGCCTTCAATCTATCCCAGCATTAAAGTGTTTTCCAATGAGCTGGCTGTTTGCATCAAGTGGCAAAAGTATTTGAGCTTCAGCATTAGTCTTTCCAATGAGTATTCAGGGTTGCTTTCCTTTAGGTTTCAACGGTTTGATCTCCATGCTGTCCAGGGAACTCTCAAGAGTCTATCTTGATTCCAGCTTGTGCTTCATCCAGCCCAGCATTTTGCATGATGTACTCTGCATATAAGTTAAATAAGTAGGGTGACAATATATAGGTTTGACATACACTTTTCCTATTTTGAACCAGTCCATTGTTCCATGTCTGGTTCTGTTGCTTCTTGAACTGCATATAGGTTTCTCAAGAGGCAGGTAATGTGGTCTGGTATTCCCATCTCTTTCAGAATTTTTCACAGTTTGTTGTGATCCACACAGTCAAAGGCTTTAGCATAGTCAATGAACCAGTAGTAGATAGTTTTACTGGAGTTATCTTGCTTTTTATATAATCCAACAGATGGCAATTTTATCACTGATTCCTCTGCCTTTTCTAAATCCAGCTTGTACATTTGGAAATTCTTGTTGACATACTGCTGAAGCCTAGCTTGAAGAATGTTGAGGGTTACCTTGCTAGCATATGGTAGTGTTTATATGTCAACCTTGAGCCTCTAGTTCTAGCCTGCAAACAAGCTCATGTGTATCATATTTCTGGACTTGTTTTTCTCTTTCTGACATAATTCACTCCATATGACAGGCTCTAGGTCTATCCACATCACTACAAATGACCCAATTTATTTCCTCTTTATGGTGCAGTAATATTCTATTATATATGTATACCACATCTTTTTTATCCATTCATGTCTCAAAGGATACTTAGGTAGCTTCCATGTTGTGGCTATTGTAATAGTGCTACAATGATGATTGTATACATGTATCTTTTTCAGTTTTGGTTTTCTCAGGGTACATGGGCTTCTCGATGGCTCAAATGGCAAAGAATCTGCCTGCAATGTGGGAGACCCAGGTTCAATCCCTGGGTCAGAAAGATCCCCTGGAGAAGGGAATGGAAATCCACTCCAGTATTCTTGCTGGAGAATTACATGGACAAAGGAGACTGGCAGGCTATAGTTCATGTGGTCACAAAGAGTCAGACACAACTGAGCAACTAACACATACTAGTAGTAGTATCATTGGATCAAATGGTAGTTCTATTTTTAGTTTAAAGAAACTCCATACTATTCTCCTACTCCATATTATAATTTATTAGCTAGTTATATAACTTATTTATGTAATTGTATAATGTATATTTAATTTATATAATCTATATTATAACTTATTTAGGAACTGAACTGAACTGATATAGTTTTTTGCAAAACATTAATCATGACCTTCAAGATGTTCAAGCTGGTTTTAGAAAAGGCAGAGGAACCAGAGATCAAATTGCCAACATCCGCTGGATTAAAAAAGCAACAGAGTTCCAGAAAAACCTCAATTTCTGCTTTAATGACTATGCCAAAGCCTTTGACTGTGTGGATCACAATAAACTGTGGAAAATTCTGAAAGATATGGGAATACCAGACCACCTAACCTGCCTCTTGAGAAACCTATATACAGGTCAGGAAGCAACAGTTAAGAACTGGACATGGAACAACAGACTGGTTCCAAACAGGAAAAGGAGTGCGTCAAGGCTGTATATTATCAATCTGCTTAGTTAACTTCTATGCTGCGTACATCATGAGAAACGCTGGGCTGGAAGAAGCACAAGCTGGAATCAAGATTGCTGGGAGAAATATCAATAACCTCAGATATGCAGATGACACCACCTTTATGGCAGAAAGTGAAGAGGAACGAAAATGCCTCTTGATGAAAGTGAAAGAGGAGAGTGAAAAAGTTGGCTTAAAGCTCAACATTCAGAAAACGAAGATCATGGCATCTGGTCCATCATTTCATGGGAAATAGATGGGGAAACAGTAGAAACAGTGTCAGACTTTATTTATTTATTTATTGTTTTTTGGTTTCCAAAATCACTGCAGCTGGTGATTGCAACTATGAAATTAAAAGACGCTTACCCCTTGGAAGGAAAGTTATGACCAATCTAGATAGCATATTCAAAAGCAGAGATATTAGTTTGCCAACTAATATCTTGTCATGGCTATGGTTTTTCCAGTGGTCATGTGTGGATGTGAGATTTGGACTGTGAAGAAGGCTGAGTGTTGAAGAATTGATGCTTTTGAACTGTGATGTTGGAGAAGACTCTTGAGAGTCCCTTGGACTGCAAGAAATCCAACCAGTCCATCCTAAAGGAGATCAGTCCTGGATGTTCATTGGAAGGACTGATGCTGAAGCTGAAACTCTAATATTTTGGCCACCTCATGTGAAGAGTTGACTCATTGGAAAAGACTCTGATGCTGGGAGGGATTGCGCGCAGGAGGAGAAGGGGACGACAGAGGATGAGATGGCTAGATGGCATCACTCACTCGATGGACACGAGTTTGGGTAAACTCCGGGAGTTGGTGATGGACAGGTAGGCCTGTTATGCTGCGATTCATGGGGTCGCAAAGAGTCAGACACGACCGAGTGACTGAACTGAACTGAACTGAACTAAAGGATAACTGATTGAAATTTGGCAAGTTTTTTGCTACATAACTTTTTTTAGCAACCCAGGGAAATTACTAAATTAGATAATGACTATGGAATATAACTGATGTAAAGCATCATAAGATAATACAAGCTATATTTCTCTGCTATGAGTTACTGGCACAGAGTTCCTAAAACTTTTGTAAATGCCTAAGTGATAAGAGCACTAGGAACATCTTTTGTTCTAATATTTGTTCTTTGACTAGGTTCCTCACCCAGGGCTCCTGAAACCCTTTGTTATTTCCTGGGTAATAGAAGTTTCTTTTGTTCTGATGAGGTGACTCTGGGAGAGCTTATGGATGGCTCCTGAATAGAGGTGACCATTGGAAAGACCAAGCCATGATCAGATGCTCGGAAATTTCATCCCCTACCTTCTGTGTTCCAGAAAGGGTAGAGGGACTGGAAATGGAGTTAATAATTGATCATGCCCACATATTTGAAGAAACCTCCATAAAATCCCAGTATTTGGGGAACTTCCAGGTTGGTAAACACATCCACATATAGCAAGGTAATCCATCCTAACTCCATGGAAACAGAAATTCCTGTGTTCAGGACCCTCCTAGACCTCACCCTAAGGTGAGATCACTTCATCTGCATTCTTTATTATATTATTTATAACCAGTAAGTGTAAGTGTCTCCCTGATTTCTGTGAGCTCCTTTGGCAAATTAACCAAACCCCAGGAGAGGATCATGGAAATCAATGATTTAAAGTCCAGTCAGGCAGATGTCCTTGTTGATCTGAGGACCTACTATTTGTGATTGGCATCTGAAATAAGGCAAAAGAAGTCTTGAGGGACTGAACCCTTAATCTGTGGGATTTCACAAGTCTCCATGCAGATGAAGTAGTAAAGGACACACAAAGATGGTTTTTCCAACTCAGGTATATAAAGTACCTGAGGCATATTAGTATTTATCAAATGCTGGTGCTTCTCCATATTTATTGTAGTATGATCAGATTATCTTCTTTGTGAGTTATTGATGAACATTGCAGGTTAAAAACCCAAATTAAAGCCTATTTACTCTCTCTGTTCCCTTGATTTTTCATCTTTTTTGAGGACTAACTAAAGTAATTCATATGGTTTGTTAGGCGTAGTGTTTGAAAGAATAAGCATTAAAAGATATAATTTTGAAAATTTCTTTTATAGTATATTCAATATTTTTTAATTTGGTTAGGGTATTAACCATATTTAATACCAAAAGGTATTAATAGTGTTATTGTTTGAATTGAGCCCTGAAAAATTCATATGTTGATATATTAACCTCAAGTACCTCAGAATATAACCTTATTTTGAAATTGGGTCGTTGTGAATGTAATTAGCTAGATTAAGATGAGGTCTTATATGAATCATGCAGATTCATAATCCAACATGACTGGTATTTTAATTAAAAAGTGCTATGTGAAGAGAGAGGCATATACAAGTAAATACTGTGTAAAGCTTGGAGTTATACTCCACTAGCTAGGAGATAGCTAGGAGAGAATCCTGGAACACCTTGATATTGAACTTCTGGCCTCTAGAACTCTGAGACAATAAATATTTTATTCAGAGTCACTTAGTTTGGGGCATTCTGTTATTCCTGCATCAGTAAATCAACCAAATTAGATCTATCTATTTTGGCTTCCCTGGTGGCTCAGCTAGTAAAGACTCTGTCTGCAATGCAAGAGACCCCGGTTCAATTCCTGCACTGGGAAGATACCATGGAGAAGGGATAGGCTACCCACTTCAGTATTCTTGGGCTTCTCTGCTCACTCAGACAGTAAAGAATCCACCTGCAATGCAGAAG
The DNA here is from genome assembly GCF_003369695.1 of Bos indicus x Bos taurus. NCBI lineage: Eukaryota > Metazoa > Chordata > Mammalia > Artiodactyla > Bovidae > Bos > Bos indicus x Bos taurus. The sequence goes on along the minus strand of NC_040081.1, from coordinate 78,933,595 downwards.
TCCTGGGTTTAATCCCTGGGTTGAGAAGATCCCCTGGAAGAGAGCATGCACCCCACTCTAGTATTCTTGCTTGGAGAATCTTCATGGACAGAGGATACTGGCATGGTACAGTCCATGGAGTCACAAAGAGTCAGACACAACTGAGTAACTAAGCACAGCAACTTGCATTTTGTGTCATACTTAGAAGACACAAAGTGAAGAGTACATGATCCCCAAATAATCAGTAAAGAGCTAATATAGTGATTTTTGATAAAAGTAATAAAAGAGTTCTCTCTTTGGTGAGGGTCTCTGATAAGCACGTCATAAGCTGAAGATCTAGGGTCATGTGATTTATTCAGGAAAATCTCACAGAAGGAACCAGAAACAGTGTGGAGGAAGCAGGATAGAAATGGGGTAGAAGTTTAGCAAGGGTGGCATTTAAGTTAAAGTTCCAGATCAACCTAATCTAATCTAAGGAGGAACTCTGAAGTGTAAATTCAAAAGTCTGTTTCAACTGGAGGCCAGAGTTGGGCTTTTGTACTTCCATAGCTGTCACAGATACATATCACCCAGGATGTGGAGAAGATAATGCAAGAGTGAGATGGCAGTACTTTGAGTGTTGCCGATGCTGCTAGCCAAGGGTGCAAGTGGGAGTGGGATTGCAGAGTGGATCTGGATGGGGTTTGAGGACCAAATATTCTGTCTATACAGTTTATCAGACAACTTATAAGTGGCATGACACTAACCTTTAGGGTTTAAGGAAAGCTTTTCTGGAAGGAGAGCCCTCTTTATTGAATAGTCTTGGGGTATGTGTACATGTTAACCAGCTGAATGTCAGTACTCTTTTTAATTTCTCAGTTTTCTGATTTTACTTTCATTCTACATTCTATTTACTATTTTATTCCCTGCTGATTGAACTTGTATTTGGTTTAATAATGTTTTTTACACTGTCCAGCAGAGTCCACACAAATGTGTGTTAAAAGAATAAATATTGTTTTATTGTTATCGGCCTCATTCTTCTTTCTGTTGTCTATCAATCACTGCTGTTCTAAAGCAAACTTTATTTTTAAATCTGTTCCAAGATATTTGAATCTTTAGGATGCTTTTTTAATTAATCACTTTATTTATTTATGGCTGCACTGGGTCTTCTTTGCTGCAAGTGGTCTTTCTCTAGTTGTGGTGAACAGGGACTCCTCATGCTGTGGAGCACAAGCTCTAGGCTCCCAGGCTCAGTAGTTGCAGTTCCCTGGCTCTAGAACACAGGCTGAGTAGTTGTGGTACAGGGGTACAGGTGCTTAGTTGTTCTTTGGCATGTGAGATCTTCCTGGACAAGGAATCAAGACTGTGTTGTCTATACTGGCAGGTGGTTTCTTAATTATTGGAGCACCCAGGGAAATCCCAGGAAGTTTTTGACAATCCGCTTATGTTACAGTGTCACTCTGGCATGAATAAAAAAATTACCAAAATGTTTAAACACATGTCCTAGACGTGGTATTGTTATAATTAATTTATAAATAAATATTTGCTCATAAATATATATATAACAGATATTTTAAACCTTAGAAGATATATGTAATAGACTGAACAGAATTTTCACTTCTGTCTTAAGCTTGATGTTATTAATAATAATATAAACATCAATCATTAAAAGCAAGATAATGCAATTTAATCCAATATTCTTTTATTTATTTTTTTTTAATTTTATTTTATTTTTAAACTTTACAAAATTGTATTAGTTCTGCCAAATATCGAAATGAATCCACCACAGGTATACATGTGTTCCCCATCCTGAACCCTCCTCCCTCCTCCCTCCCCATACCATCCCTCTGGATCGTCCCCTGCACCAGCCCCAAGCATCCAGTATCCTCCATCGAACCTGGACTGGCAACTCGTTTCATACATGATATTATACATGTTTCAATGCCATTCTCCCAAATCTTCCCACCCTCTCCCTCTCCAACAGAGTCCATAAGACGGTTCTATACATCAGTGTCTCTTTTGCTGTCTCGTACACAGGGTTATTGTTACCATCTTTCTAAATTCCATATATATATGTGTTAGTATACTGTATTGGTGTTTTTCTTTCTGGCTTACTTCACTCTGTATAATAGGCTCCAGTTTCATCCACCTCATCAGAAAAATAAATGACCCAATCAAAAAATGGGCCAAAGAACTAAATAGACATTTCTCCAAAGAAGACATACAGATGGCTAACAAACACATGAAAAGATGCTCAACATCACTCATTATCAGAGAAATGCAAATCAAAACCACTATGAGGTACCATTTCACACCAGTCAGAATGGCTGTGATCCAAAAGTCTACAACCAATATTCTTTTTTTTTTAAATTTTATTTTATTTTTAAACGTTACAAAATTGTATTAGTTTTGCCAAATATCGAAATGAATCCGCCGCAGGTATACCCGCGTTCCCCATCATAAACCCTCCTCCCTCCTCCCTCCCCTACCCTTCCTCTGGGTCGTCCCAGTGCACCAGCCCTAAGCATCCAGTACCGTGCATCGAACCTGGACTGGCGACTCGTTTCATACATGATATTATACATGTTTCAATGCTATTCTCCCAAATCTCCCCACCCTCTCCCTCTCCCACAGAGTCCGTAAGACTGATCTACACATCGGTGTCTCTTTTGCTGTCTCGTACACAGGGTTATTGTTATCATCTTTCTAAATTCCATATATATGCGTTAGTATACTGTATTGGTGTTTTTCTTTCTGGCTTACTTCACTCTGTATAATAGGTTCTAGTTTCATCCACCTCATTAGAACAAATTCAAATGTATTCTTTTTAATGGCTGAGTAATACTCCATTGTGTATATGTACCACTGCTTTCTTATCCATTCATCTGCTGATGGACATCTAGGTTGCTTCCATGTCCTGGCTATTATAAACAGTGCTGCAATGAACACTGGGGTACACGTGTCTCTTTCCCTTCTGGTTTCCTCAGTGTGTATGCCCAGCAGTGGGATTGCTGGATCATAAGGCAGTTCTATTTCCAGTTTTTTAAGGAATCTCCACACTGTTCTCCATAGTGGCTGTACTAGATTGCATTCCCACCAACAGTGTAAGAGAGTTCCCTTTTCTCCACACCCTCTCCAGCATTTATTGCTTGTAGACTTTTGGATCACAGCCATTCTGACTGGCGTGAAATGGTACCTCATAGTGGTTTTGATTTGCATTTCTCTGATAATGAGTGATGTTGAGCATCTTTTCATGTGTTTGTTAGCCATCTGTATGTCTTCTTTGGAGAAATGTCTATTTAGTTCTTTGGCCCATTTTTGATTGGGTCATTTATTTTTCTGGAGTTGAGCTGCAGGAGTTGCTTGTATATTTTTGAGATTAGTTGTTTGTCCATTGCTTCATTTGCTATTATTTTCTCCCATTCTGAAGGCTGCCTTTTCACCTTGCTAATAGTTTCCTTTGTTGTGCAGAAGCTTTTAAGGTTAATTAGGTCCCATTTGTTTATTTTTGCTTTTATTTCCAATATTCTGGGAGGTGGGTCATAGAGGATCCTGCTGTGATGTATGTCGGAGAGTGTTTTGCCTATGTTCTCCTCTAGGAGTTTTATAGTTTCTGGTCTTACGTTTAGATCTTTAATCCATTTTGAGTTTATTTTTGTGTAAGGTGTTAGAAAGTGTTCTAGTTTCATCCTTTTACAAGTGGTTGACCAGTTTTCCCAGCACCACTTGTTAAAGAGATTGTCTTTAATCCATTGTATATTCTTGCCTCCTTTGTCAAAGATAAGGTGTCCATAGGTGCGTGGATTTATCTCTGGGCTTTCTATTTTGTTCCATTGATCAATATTTCTGTCTTTGTGCCAGTACCATAGTGTCTTGATGACTGTGGCTTTGTAATAGAGCCTGAAGTCAGGTAGGTTGATTCCTCTAGTTCCATTCTTCTTTCTCAAGAGCGCTTTGGCTATTCGAGGTTTTTTGTATTTCCATACAGATTGTGAAATTATTTGTTCTAGCTCTGTGAAGAATACCGTTGGTAGCTTGATAGGGATTGCATTGAATCTATAAATTGCTTTGGGTAGCATACTCATTTTCACTATATTGATTCTCCCAATCCATGAACATGGTATATTTCTCCATCTATTAGTGTCCTCTTTGATTTCTTTCACCAGTGTTTTATAGTTTTCTATATATAGGTCTTTAGTTTCTTTAGGTAGATATATTCCGAAGTATTTTATTCTTTCCGTTGCAATGGTGAATGGAATTGTTTCCTTATTTTCTCTTTCAGTTTCCTCATTATTAGTGTATAGGAATGCAAGGGATTTTTGTGTGTTGATTTTATATCCTGCAACTTTACTATAATCATTGATTAGTTCTAGTAATTTTCTGGTGGAGTCTTTAGGGTTTTCTATGTAAAGGATCATGTCATCTGCAAACAGTGAGAGTTTTACTTCTTCTTTTCCAATTTGGATTCCTTTTATTTCTTTTTCTGCTCTGACTGCTGTGGCAAAACCTTCCAAAACTATGTTGAATAGTAATGGTGAAAGTGGGCACCCTTGTCTTGTTCCTGACTTTAGAGGAAATGCTTTCAATTTTTCACCATTGAGGATAATGTCTGCTGTGGGTTTGTCATATATAGCTTTTATTTTGTTGAGGTATGTTCCTTCTATTCCTGCTTTCTGGAGAGTTCTTATCATAAATGGATGTTGAATTTTGTCAAAGGCTTTCTCTGCGTCTATTGAGATAATCATATGGTTTTTGTTTTTCAATTTGTTAATGTGGTGTATAACATTGATTGATTTGTGGATATTGAAGAATCCTTGCATCTCTAGGATAAAGCCCACTTGGTCATGGTGTATGATCTTTTTAATGTGTTGTTGGATTCTGATTGCTAGAATTTTGTTAAGGATTTTTGCATCTATGTTCATCAGTGATATTGGCCTGCAGTTTTCTTTTTTTGTGGGATCTTTGTCAGGTTTTGGTATTAGGATGATGGTGGCCTCATAGAATGAATTTGGAAGTTTACCTTCCTCTGCAATTTTCTGGAAGAGTTTGAGTAGGATAGGTGTTAGCTCTTCTCTAAATTTTTGGTAGAATTCAGCTGTGAAGCCGTCTGGACCTGGGCTTTTGTTTGCTGGAAGATTTTTGATTACAGTTTCAATTTCCGTGCTTGTGATGGGTCTGTTAAGATTTTCTATTTCTTCCTGGTCCAGTTTTGGAAAGTTGTACTTTTCTAAGAATTTGTCCATTTCTTCCACGTTGTCCATTTTATTGGCATATAATTGTTGATAGTAGTCTCTAATGATCCTTTGTATTTCTGTGTTGTCTGTTGTGATCTCTCCATTTTCATTTCTAATTTTATTGATTTGATTTTTCTCCCTTTGTTTCTTGATGAGTCTGGCTAATGGTTTGTCAATTTTATTTATCCTTTCAAAGAACCAGCTTTTGGCTTTGTTGATTTTTGCTATGGTCTCTTTTGTTTCTTTTGCATTTATTTCTGCCCTAATTTTTAAGATTTCTTTCCTTCTACTAACCCTGGGGTTCTTCATTTCTTCCTTTTCTAGTTGCTTTAGGTGTAGGGTTAGGTTATTTATTTGACTTTTTTCTTGTTTCTTGAGGTATGCCTGTATTGCTATGAACTTTCCCCTTAGGACTGCTTTTAAAGTGTCCCACAGGTTTTGAGTTGTTGTGTTTTCATTTTCATTAGTTTCTATGCAAATTTTGATTTCTTTTTTGATTTCTTCTGTGATTTGTTGGTTATTCAGCAGGGTGTTGTTCAGCCTCCATATGTTGGAATTTTTAATAGTTTTTCTCCTGTAATTGAGATCTAATCTTACTGCATTGTGGTCAGAAAAGATGCTTGGAATGATTTCTATTTTTTTGAATTTACCAAGGCTAGATTTATGGCCCAGGATGTGATCTATCCTGGAGAAGGTTCCACGTGCGCTTGAGAAAAAGGTGTAATTCATTGTTTTGGGATGAAATGTCCTATAGATATCAATTAGGTCTAACTGGTCTATTGTATCGTTTAACGTTTGTGTTTCCTTGTTAATTTTCTGTTTAGTTGATCTATCCATAAGTGTGAGTGGGGTATTAAAGTCTCCCACTATTATTGTGTTATTGTTAATTTCTCCTTTCATACTTGTTAGCATTTGTCTTACATATTGCAGCGCTCCCGTGTTGGGTGCATATATATTTATAATTGTTATATCTTCTTCTTGGATTGATCCTTTGATCATTAGGTAGTGACCATCTTTGTCTCTTTTCACAGCCTTTGTTTTAAAGTCTATTTTATCTGATATAAGTATTCCTACTCCTGCTTTCTTTTGGTCCCTATTTGCATGGAAAATCTTTTTCCAGCCCTTCACTTTCAGTCTGTATGTGTCCCCTGTTTTGAGGTGGGTCTCTTGTAGACAACATATGTAGGGGTCTTGTTTTTGTATCCATTCATCCAGTCTTTGTCTTTTGGTTGGGGCATTCAACCCATTTACATTTAAGGTAATTACTGATCAGTATGATCCCGTTGCCATTTACTTTATTGTTTTGGGTTCGAGTTTATACACTGTTTTTGTGTTTCCTGTCTAGAGAATATCCTTTAGTATTTGTTGGAGAGCTGGTTTGGTGGTGCTGAATTCTCTCAACTTTTGCTTGTCTGAGAAGCTTTTGATTTCTCCTTCATATTTGAATGAGATCCTTGCTGGGTACAATAATCTGGGCTGTAGGTTATTTTCTTTCATCACTTTAAGAATGTCTTGCCATTCCCTCCTGGCTTGAAGAGTTTCTATTGAAAGATCAGCTGCTATCCTAATGGGAATTCCCTTGTGTGTTATTTGTTGTTTTTCCCTTGCTGCTTTTAATATTTGTTCTTTGTGTTTGATCTTTGTTAATTTGATTAATATGTGTCTTGGGGTGTTTCGCCCTGGGTTTATCCTGTTTGGGACTCTCTGGATTTCTTGGACTTGGGTGATTATTTCCTTCCCCATTTTAGGGAAGTTTTCAACTATTATCTCCTCAAGTATTTTCTCATGGCCTTTCTTTTTGTCTTCTTCTTCTGGGACCCCTATGATTCGAATGTTGTAGCGTTTAATATTGTCCTGGAGGTCTCTGAGATTGTCCTCATTTCTTTTAATTCGTTTTTCTTTTATCCTCTCTGATTCATTTATCTCTACCATTCTATCTTCTAATTCACTAATCCTATCTTCTGCCTCTGTTATTCTACTATTTGTTGCCTCCAGAGTGTTTTTAATTTCATTTATTGCATTATTCATTTTATATTGACTCTCTTTTATTTCTTCTAGGTCCTTGTTAAACCTTTCTTGCATCTTCTTAATCTTAGTCTCCAAGCTATTTATCTGTGATTCCATTTTGATTTCAAGATTTTGGATCAATTTCACTATCATTATTCGGAATTCTTTATCAGGTAGATTCCCTATCTCTTCCTCTTTAGTTTGGTTTGGTGGGCTTTTATCCTGTTCCTTTATCTGCTGGGTATTGCTCTGTCTCTTCATCTTGTTTAAATTGCTGAGTTTGGGGTGTCCTTTCTGTATTCTGGCAGTTTGTGGAGTTCTCTTTATTGTGGCATTTCCTCGCTCTGTGCGGGTTTGTACAGGTGGCTTGTCAAGGTTTCTTGGTTAGGGAAGCTTGTGTCGGTGTTCTGGTGAGTGGAGCTGTATTTCTTCTCTCTCCTTTCAAAGATTTGGGTTGCTTTTCTGGGTGCCTGATGTCCTCTGCCCGCTTTCAGAAGTTGTTTTGTGGAATATACTTGGCGTTTAAATGTTCTTTTGATGAATTTGTGGGGGAGAAAGTGTTCTCCCTGTCCTACTCCTCCGCCATCTTAGCTCCTCCTCCATGTCTCTGCTTTTGAATATGCTATCTAGGTTGGTCATAACTTTCCTTCTAAGGAGTAAGCGTATTTTAATTTCATGGCTGCAGTCACCATCTGTAGTGATTTTGGAGCCCCAAAAATAAAGTCTGACACTGTTTCCAATGTTTCCCCATCTATTTACCATGAAGTGATGGGATTGGATGCCAATATCTTCATTTTCTGAATTATGAGTTTTAAGCCAGTTTTTTTCACTCTCCTCTTTCATTTTCATCAAGAGGCTTTTGAGTTCCTGTTCACTTTCTGCCATAAGGGTGGTGTCATCTGCATATCTGAGGTTATTGATATTTCTCCCGGCAATCTTGAGTCCAGCTTGTGCTTCTTCCAGCCCAGCATTTCTCATGATGTACTCTACATAGAAGTTAAATAAGCAGGGTGATAACATACAGCCTTGACATACTCCTTTTCCTATTTGGAACCAGTCTGTTGTTCCATGTCCATTTCTAACTGTTGCTTCCTGACCTGCATACAGATTTCTCAAGAGGCAGGTCAGGTGGTCTGGTATTCCCATGTCTTTCAGAATTTTCCACAGTTTATTGTGATCCACACAGTCAAAGGCTTTGGTGTAGTCAATAAAGCAGAAATAGATGTTTTCTGGAACTCTCTTGATTTTTCTATGATCCAAGGACGTTGGCAATTTGATCTCTGGTTCCTCTGCCTTTTCTAAAACCAGCTTGAACATCAGGAAGTTCACGGTTCACATATTGCTGAAGCCTGGCTTGGAGAATTTTGAGCATTACTTTACTAGCATGTGAGATGAGTGCAATTGTGCGGTAGTTTGAGCATTCATCAGCATTGCCTTTCTTTGGGATTGTAATGAAAACTGACCTTTTCCAGTCCTGTGGCCACTGCTGAGTTTTCCAAATTTGCTGGCATATTGAGTGCAGCACTTTCACAGCATCATCTTTCAGGATTTGAAATAGCTCAACTGGAATTCCATCACCTCCACTAGCTTTGTTCGTAGTGATGCTTTCTAAGGCCCACTTGACTTCACATTCCAGGATGTCTGGCTCTAGATGAGTGATCATACCATCGTGATTATCTGTCTCTACAGATACTTAAAGCTATTGAGTAGCTTGTGCAGTGCGTTGCCCATTCAAGCTAAGAGATGGCTAAGATAGACTGAAGGAAGTGTAGACTGAGAAAGATTAGATTTGAATGTCTTTTAATTAGCACTGAGAAAGATAAAAGAAATGATTGTATTATCAAGCTACTTCACTATGAAAATAATGAGGGCAATAGTAGGTATAGCACCTTAGTAGCAAATGAAATCTCTTTGAATAGCACATTATTGGTCAGGGGATTTTTGTTAAAACTAATGCCTGTGGCCAGTTATTCCTCTCTGGACATTAATGTTCAGGTAACAAAAGATGTATGAATAGTCTCTGGTCAATAAGGTATTAACATAGTTTGAAAACCAAGGAAAATACAATATACTTGACAATCTTTTAGCCACCATATAGAGAAATCAACACCCCAAAACATCATCAATTTTCATGAGATGCATTTCATTACTTAAGTTCTAAATTACTTTTGGAAAAGTTTTGGAGTTATTATCTGGGAATTAACTTGAACACAGCAAATCAAAACCTAAAATGAAGCTTAGAAACACTTCAAAGTTAATAAGCGTTTCTCTGTATTGGAACAGAATATCTGAAAACATTCAGTCTAATGTATTTTTTGGTAATACTATTCACTATGAAAAAGTGCTAAAAAATTCTTTTCAGAGAAATACTGAAAGCTTATGCAAATTAATTAACATTTCATATCCTGTACTTAGTAGTCAGGATCAACTTCTAAATTATAGTTACTAAGTTGCCCAACCTAACCTGGACAGAGCAAAATTTAAATTTAATTTAAATTTAAAATAAAATTTTCACACAAATAGAAACTGAGAAGCAGAAGCTTTTCCTTACTATTCTCACGTAAAAATTGGAAGTCACATAAGAAATTGAATAGGATGGATACTGTTTAAATAGAATCATTATATTGTTCATTTTCTATGGTGGACATCATATTTATAATAAGCATTATGAAGAAACTTTAAAATTTTAATTTTAAACTTAATTTTTTAAAATATTTATCCTTATTTGATGAAACACAGTAGATTAGTTAAATGTTTCTAACATTAAAACTAGCCATATACTATTGTAGTATTTCAAATATAATTTCATATAAAAATAAAGAACAAAACTATGTTAAGAACATTTTCTATTTTTCATTGATATTAGTAAAGAAATGACACTTAGATTTTATAATATAGATGAACATAAAAACTACACAGACATTTTTTGAAAATAATATTTTAAAGAAAAGTGTAGTAAAAAGACCATGAACTCACCTCCTTCCACAAGAACAGCAAATTACAATTAACACTAAACAATCAATAAAAAAAAGACAGGATGTAGAGTATCTCTTTTGGTAAGTTCTAAAGACAAAAAATGGAGAAGGCAATGGCACCCCACTCCAGTACTCTTGCCTGGAAAACCCCATCGATGGAGGAGCCTGGTAGGCTGCAGTCCATGCGGTCGCTAAGAGTCAGACACGACTGAGCGACTTCACTTTCACTTTTCAGTTTCATGCATTGGAGAAGGAAATGGCAACCCACTCCAGTGTTCTTGCCTGGAGAATCCCAGGGACAGGGGAGCCTAGTGGGCTGCCGTCTATGGGGTGGAACAGAGTTGGACATGACTGACGTGACTTCACAGCAAAGACAAAAAAAAAAAAACAACACACACACACACACAAAGAGATGGGTAAGAAGGAAGCAGTTTCAATATAATCAAACTACATATCACCCAGGTGGGAAACCCACAAGCTGGTAAATAATTATATTGCAGAAATTTCCTCACAGGAGTGAAATTTCTGAGCCCAACATCAGGCTCCTGATGGCGGTCTGGCATCAGGATGTGAGCCCCCAGATCATTTGGCTTTGAAAGCCAGTGGGACTTGATATCAAGAACTTCATAGGACTGGGGAAAACAGAGACTCCACTGTTGAAGGGTGCACACAAAGTCTCATGTGTGCCGAGACCAGAGCAAAAGCAGTGACTTCATATAAGCCTGGGTCAGACATACCTGTTGGTCCTGGAAGGTCTAGGGACATAAGGGGTGGCTGTGGATCTCTCTGGAGACATAAAAGCTAATGATTAACATATTTGATAGTATTCATCTAAAGAGGCTGATGGACATTTTGGTTAGGTCATTATCACCAAGACCTGGTCCCACCCAACACCCTGTAGGCTCCATTGCTGGGACCCCCCAGGCCAAAGGACCAACAGAGTGAGAACATTATACCACCAACCAACAGACAAGGTGTCTAAAGACTTCTGGAGCCCATAACATGCCCTTAGATAGGGACCTGCCCAGCACAAGGTCAAAAAAGAGCTCCACACACCAGCGGGCAAGCAAAAGTGGGAGGGCCCAGGAGGAAGACTGTACAAGTTTCTAAACCAGCCTCACCCAAAAGGACACATACATCAGAAGGAAGAAAAACAAAATCCCACAGCCTGTGGAACTGAATCCACAAACACTGGTCAGAACCTACCCTGAGGCCAGCTGGCCCCTGGCCCTTGGGTGACAAGAGGAGAATGTACTGCTGAGAAACATATGACATACCCTACAATTCTCCAAGACCCAGAAATATATTTACCTTGCACATAATTAAAAATACAAATAAAAGTTTAGAACAAAATGAGAAGGCAGAAGAATATGTTCTAGACCAAGGAACAAGATAAAACCTGCAGACCAACAACTAAGTGACATGGAGACAGGCAATCAACCTAAGAAAGAGTTCAGAGTAATTATCTTAAAGATGATCCAAGAACTCGAAAAAATAATGGATCCAAAGATCCATACAGGATCAACCCTAGGAGGAACATACTGAGATACACAGTAATCAACTTCAAAAATTAAAGACATAAAATTTGAAATGAAACAAGGGAAAGATGATAAATAAAATACAAGGTTATCCCCACAAAACTATCAGCTGATTTTTCAGCAGAAACTCTACAGGCCAGAAGAGAGTGGCACAATTTTAAAGTGATGAAAGGGAAAAACCTACAACCAAGAATACTCTACCCAGCAAGGCTTTCATTCAGATTTAATAGAGACATCAAAAGCTTGTTTATAAAAGAATTCAGCACCACTAAACTGGCTTTGCAACAAATGCTCATGGAAGTTCTTTAGGCAGAAAATAAAAAGCTACAACTAGAAACAAGAAAATTATGCAATGAAAAAGTTCATTGGTTAAGCCAAACATACAGTAAAGTCAAGAAATAACCCATGCACATATATGTTATCTAAAACAGTAATCTTGAGGAGAGTCAAGTGCAGGATATCTGAAATGCATTTGAAATTAAGAAATCAGCAACTTCAAACAATCATATATATATGATATCAATTAATCAATCTGAGGTCTGATGTATCACATGAGGCAAATACTTATTATTTTGTATTATTTTATATTTATTTAAAAATAATTTATTAGAATTATTACTTTATTTTAAAATGATCATACTTATATAGGGCATGTTTGCATGATCATCATTTCCCCTCCATTATTTTAATACAGAATTTGTCTATCCATTTGGTGAATCCATTGAACATTCTGTCAACTAACTGGCTACAAATAGAGCCATATAGTCTAGGTAAAGAATATTAGTTATATGTTGCTTTTTTAAGCCACAAACTTATTGTTTCATGACAACACAAATTTGTTACCTTACAGTTCTGTAGGTCAGTAGTGAAAAATGGAGTCACTGGGCTGCAAGTAAGATTGTTGGCAAAGTTGGTCTAGGTCTCTTTGGTGGCCATAGTGGAAAATCTGTTCCTTACCTCTTCTGCCTTTTAAAGACCACTCATAGTCCATGGTCCCTGGGCCCTTCCTCCATCTTCCAAAGCCAGGAAAAGCAGTTTTTGTTTTTTTAACTGATTTTTTAAAAATATAATTCACACATCAGACAATTCATTTATTCAAAGTATACAATTCAATTATTTTTAGAACATTCACAAATATATATTCCATCATCACAGTCAACTTTAGATCATTTTCATCAACCTGAAAAAAATATCCCATATCTTCTATCACATTCCCTATCCTCCCTTCTCTTTGACCTTAATTCCCCATCCCTAAGCAACTATAGTGATTGTCATTTTGTTTTGAGACATATACTCATTCTTGAGCCAGAAAATGACAAATAATACTTTTCATATATTTGAGATAGACTGCACAAACAAGTTCAGATACACAGCAACTGGTGATCAAAAGAAAAGTAATCTATGCTTTGTTAAAATATTCATTTAAAATTTATAGATTATGAAATCACCTGTTCTACACAGAGTAAACATGATTATCAAGACAAGACTATTTTAAAATAAGTCATCTAGTGTCTAATAAAATTTTCAGAGGAAGTAAGAGACTTTTTAATACACAGTGGGAAATCAGAGTTGTTCACTAATTTACAAAAGACATCAATAACTTAAAACTCTATGCTTAGTATAAAGTACTTTGGAATCACAAAAGTACCTCATTTCTTTTAACTTCACATAGCTTATTTGGTAAAACAGTTAAGGGTATCCATCATTTACATAAAGCATTCTTTAAAATTTTTAGTTTAGATATCTGAAACTGAAATATAAAATTATTTGAGCATGAAAGAACATACACATTTTTGCTTTATGTTAAATTTGGTTATAGCATTTAAGAATATGTATTATATAAAATGGTTCCATACTATTCCTAGTTTTGAACTGGGAGAAAATATAGTTGGTTTGTTAGTGCTTTATTGAGAGTTCAGGAATTTAATTCTGTTTATATCTATATTAGCCAATGTGCTGATATTCATTAACAGATATAACTTATACTCAATAAGAAATACACAACTTAAAGGTCTTACTGTTAACAGTGTGTAGTTCTTTGCATAAATTTGTAAGAGGGATGACTGGACTTCAGTAGAGTAATACAGCACCGAATTGAAAAAACTGCTCTGTGAGTCACCTCATGATTAAAAATATTAACAACTGAGGTAATAATATATATGTGTGTGTGTGTGTGTGCTGTTGGGTAAAGACAGAAAAAAATCCTAATAAGAACTCTTGATCTCTGAAGCTTGTTGTACTTGGCCAAATATAAACCTTATTAAAATGAAAAAAATATGAATAGATAGAACAAATAATTTTTTTTCTCTCATTGAAAAGTCTGCTTAGAATTTCTTCTGTTTATAATTGTTAAGGGTTTGATAATCACCACCTACTTCCAAAGTGCAAGCACCAAAGCCTCAGATAGCATCCAAATCCTTTACTCAAAGAGACCCATCTTCAGAATGAATAACTTGTTTACCTTCATCAATAAATCATACTATTTGTCACGGTCTCTACCTACTAGATTGTTTGGTTTTTCTCCAATAAGCTGTGTCCTCTTTTATCTCTTTGTTCATGGATCCTCTCTTGTCTGGGATTTCCTCCACTGGTTTCTGTCCTTCTGATTCATAACCAATGGTTTCCCACTTAGGTCTTGCTGACTTTTACTAAGCAATCACTTCACTCGAAACTTTTCTTTAGAAAGCCAGAAAACTGGTGAAATGATTTTATTCATGGACTTCCACATGTTCTGTGCATATACTCATTACAATATTTATCAATCAACGTTGTGTTCTTTTGCAACTATTACATTCTTCCCCATGTTAAGAAGTATATTCTTTACTTCTTAACACTGTATCCCTAAGGTTTAACAAAATTCCCAGAACGAAGTAGTTGCCTAGTAGATGTTTTTGGAAAAATATTTATAACTAAATAAATGATGGAGAAACTGCTTATTCCAAATTAACACTATGATTTAGAGTTGCACTACTTGGATGTACAAAAACATAGGTGTTGGAGAATGGTGAGAAAGAAAAGTGCCCATTGAGCTGAGGAGGTAACTTGAGACTGAAAAATGAGGAAGATTAATTCCATAATAACCAGTGGATCAAGTTTTTATAGGGCAATTTACTCACATGGTAGGGCTGGACAAACAATCTGAAAGCATTCACAGATGCACTCTGCACCACTGAGGGGCCATGGGGACAGTTTTTTAGTTAACCTAAGGTAGGGGAGTATGTGCTTGGAAACAGGAAGTACTTTCCTAAGTCAAATACTTATGAATGGATAACTAGTCTTGTAGGCTCTGAGAACATGAAACTAAGATTTTCAACATTGTTTGGAAGTAAACAAAGCATAGAGGCCACTTGGCCCTAACTGTCATTAAATAACATCTTAATTACAAAGTCCTGGATGACAGACAAGATTTTCTGCACAGTAAGGTGTCTAGTCAAGGCTATGGTTTTTCCAGTGGTCATGTATGGATGTGAGAGTTGGACTGTGAAGAAGGCTGAGCACTGAAGAATTGATGCTTTTGAACTGTGGTGTTGGAGAAGATTCTTGAGAGTCCCTTGGACTGCAAGGAGATCCAACCAGTCCATTCTGAAGGAGATCAGTCCTGGGATTTCTTTGGAAGGAATGATGCTAAAGCTGAAACTCCAGTACTTTGGCCACCTCATGTGAAGAGTTGACTCATTGGAAAAGACTCTGATGCTAGGAAGGATTGGGGGCGGGAGGAGAAGGGGACGACAGAGGATGAGATGGCTGGATGGCATCACTGACTCGATGGATGTGAGTCTGAGTGAACTCTGGGAGTTGGTGATGGACAGGGAGGCCTGGTGTACTGCAATTCATGGTGTCGCAAAGAGTTGGACACTACTGAGCGACTGAACTGAACTGAACTGAACTGAAGGCCATAGGGTCAGGAGGAAATGAAGGCCCAAGACAGCATTAGTTATGCTGACAGCAATACATGTATGTTTCATTATTACAGTCTTGTACTTTGATGCTGATTTATTCCAATTAATTATATAAAATCCTATAATACAGAGTAATAGATTATGTATTTAGGAGCAAATTTTAGATTTCTATTTTTCTTTTATTTTAGGTAGAAGAAACAGACTACATATATCTGTGATTTTATATCATATCCATTGGCATTTCTGCTGATGTCTTTGAGAGCTAAATCTTTTTATTATCTTGAAATTAATTCACAAACTATACTGAAAAACATTGATATCAAAATCAAACAAATTATTCTTACACCTGAAGTGGAATTATCTAGTGTCTGATCAGACAGTACTGTAGAAGACGGCCATGCAGGTAGAAATAAATAATTAACACATGGCTTCTAAACAACTTGTCAGCTAACATTTGATATATGCAAAAGGTTTAAATAGAAAAAAAAAAACTTTTAGCTTTACAAATACATATATTTTTAGATATACTTGCAATTGTTACAATGGCACCACAAGATACATTTAGTGCATTAGATTTAACAATAAAGTACAAAAAAAGGTATGAAACTTTGTATATAGATTTAAATAGTCAATTTGTCTTTAGGTTGGTTATTTTTCCTTTGAGTCATTAGTCATTGAATAATTTCAGTAAAACTTGAGCTATATCACTTCATTAAAAGCATCCATTACACTTATTTGTGTAAGTCTGGTCCTCAAAGACTAGCAGTTCTGTAATTCTATTTTCCTTGTTTCCAAGGACAGTGTCTCCTTTAACACCTGCCTCAAGTAGATAAGACCTCCCAAGGAGTGGGAAAAGTGAGGCATGAATTCCAACCCTTTGATATCATCTGTCTTAGCATGTTTCCATTTCTTACTGGATGTATTGATATATAAGGTGAAATTTTACATTTGAACCATATTCACTTCCATGTAATTCAAGATCTTCCAAAAATTATGGAAAACTTCAAAAGAAGAATAACCAGAAAATTCATTACTATTATTAAGTTACATGCTTGCTTAGTTGCTCAGCTGTGTCTGACTCTTTGTGACCCTATGGACTCTAGCCCACCAGGATCCTCTCTATCCTTGAGATTTTTCAGGCAAGAATACTGGCGTGGGTTGCCTTTTCCTTCTCCAGGGGATCTTCCTGACCTGCATCTCCTATGTCTCCTGCACTGAAGGTGGATTTTTAACCCACTGAGCCATCGGGAAATCCCCAAGTTATTATAACCATTAAACAACCATGCCGTAGAAAGCAGTATTGCATAATGTAGCTATTCTTCCATGATTGATATTGTGGTAAATATTTGAACTTGATTCAGATTTATTAGGGAATTCCTCAGACAATCAGAAAGTTAATTAAACAGTTGTTCTACTAATAAAATTTGGATTTTAACAAACATTTTTCTAATAAAATCTTCACTTTAGAGTTTACATTTAATCTGCACATGTTATGGTTTACAGGTTTTAATATTTTATTTATTTTTCCCTATAAATGATTTGAGTCAATTTAAAAGAATATTGGTTGTAGAGGAGGAGCTAAGATGGCAGAGGAGTAGGACGGGGAGAACACTTTCTCCCCCACAAATTCATCAAAAGAACATTTAAACGCCAAGTATATTCCACAAAACAACTTCTGAAAGCGGGCAGAGGACATCAGGCACCCAGAAAAGCAACCCAAGTCTTCGAAAGGAGAGAGAAAAAATACAGCTCCACTCACCAGAACACCGACACAAGCTTCCCTAACCAAGAAACCTTGACAAGCCACCTGTACAAACCCACACAGAGAGAGGAAACGCTACAATAAAGAGAACTCCACAAACTGCCAGAATACAGAAAGGACACCCCAAACTCAGCAATTTAAACAAGATGAAGAGACAGAGCAATACCCAGCAGATAAAGGAACAGGATAAAAGCCCACCAAACCAAACTAAAGAGGAAGAGATAGGGAATCTACCTGATAAAGAATTCCGAATAATGATAGTGAAATTGATCCAAAATCTTGAAATCAAAATGGAATCACAGATAAATAGCTTGGAGACTAAGATTAAGAAGATGCAAGAAAGGTTTAACAAGGACCTAGAAGAAATAAAAGAGAGTCAATATAAAATGAATAATGCAATAAATGAAATTAAAAACACTCTGGAGGCAACAAATAGTAGAATAACAGAGGCAGAAGATAGGATTAGTGAATTAGAAGATAGAATGGTAGAGATAAATGAATCAGAGAGGATAAAAGAAAAACGAATTAAAAGAAATGAGGACAATCTCAGAGACCTCCAGGACAATATTAAACGCTACAACATTCGAATCATAGGGGTCCCAGAAGAAGAAGACAAAAAGAAAGGCCATGAGAAAATACTTGAGGAGATAATAGTTGAAAACTTCCCTAAAATGGGGAAGGAAATAATCACCCAAGTCCAAGAAATCCAGAGAGTCCCAAACAGGATAAACCCAGGGCGAAACACCCCAAGACACATATTAATCAAATTAACAAAGATCAAACACAAAGAACAAATATTAAAAGCAGCAAGGGAAAAACAACAAATAACACACAAGGGAATTCCCATTAGGATAGCAGCTGATCTTTCAATAGAAACTCTTCAAGCCAGGAGGGAATGGCAAGACATTCTTAAAGTGATGAAAGAAAATAACCTACAGCCCAGATTATTGTACCCAGCAAGGATCTCATTCAAATATGAAGGAGAAATCAAAAGCTTCTCAGACAAGCAAAAGTTGAGAGAATTCAGCACCACCAAACCAGCTCTCCAACAAATACTAAAGGATATTCTCTAGACAGGAAACACAAAAACAGTGTATAAACTCGAACCCAAAACAATAAAGTAAATGGCAACGGGATCATACTGATCAGTAATTACCTTAAATGTAAATGGGTTGAATGCCCCAACCAAAAGACAAAGACTGGATGAATGGATACAAAAACAAGACCCCTACATATGTTGTCTACAAGAGACCCACCTCAAAACAGGGGACACATACAGACTGAAAGTGAAGGGCTGGAAAAAGATTTTCCATGCAAATAGGGACCAAAAGAAAGCAGGAGTAGCAATACTTATATCAGATAAAATAGACTTTAAAACAAAGGCTGTGAAAAGAGACAAAGATGGTCACTACCTAATGATCAAAGGATCAATCCAAGAAGAAGATATAACAATTATAAATATATATGCACCCAACACGGGAGCGCTGCAATATGTAAGACAAATGCTAACAAGTATGAAAGGAGAAATTAACAATAACACAATAATAGTGGGAGACTTTAATACCCCACTCACACCTATGGATAGATCAACTAAACAGAAAATTAACAAGGAAACACAAACGTTAAACGATACAATAGACCAGTTAGACCTAATTGATATCTATAGGACATTTCATCCCAAAACAATGAATTACACCTTTTTCTCAAGCGCACGTGGAACCTTCTCCAGGATAGATCACATCCTGGGCCATAAATCTAGCCTTGGTAAATTCAAAAAAATAGAAATCATTCCAAGCATCTTTTCTGACCACAATGCAGTAAGATTAGATCTCAATTACAGGAGAAAAACTATTAAAAATTCCAACATATGGAGGCTGAACAACACCCTGCTGAATAACCAACAAATCACAGAAGAAATCAAAAAAGAAATCAAAATTTGCATAGAAACTAATGAAAATGAAAACACAACAACTCAAAACCTGTGGGACACTTTAAAAGCAGTCCTAAGGGGAAAGTTCATAGCAATACAGGCATACCTCAAGAAACAAGAAAAAAGTCAAATAAATAACCTAACCCTACACCTAAAGCAACTAGAAAAGGAAGAAATGAAGAACCCCAGGGTTAGTAGAAGGAAAGAAATCTTAAAAATTAGGGCAGAAATAAATGCAAAAGAAACAAAAGAGACCATAGCAAAAATCAACAAAGCCAAAAGCTGGTTCTTTGAAAGGATAAATAAAATTGACAAACCATTAGCCAGACTCATCAAGAAACAAAGGGAGAAAAATCAAATCAATAAAATTAGAAATGAAAATGGAGAGATCACAACAGACAACACAGAAATACAAAGGATCATTAGAGACTACTATCAACAATTATATGCCAATAAAATGGACAACGTGGAAGAAATGGACAAATTCTTAGAAAAGTACAACTTTCCAAAACTGGACCAGGAAGAAATAGAAAATCTTAACAGACCCATCACAAGCACGGAAATTGAAACTGTAATCAAAAATCTTCCAGCAAACAAAAGCCCAGGTCCAGACGGCTTCACAGCTGAATTCTACCAAAAATTTAGAGAAGAGCTAACACCTATCCTACTCAAACTCTTCCAGAAAATTGCAGAGGAAGGTAAACTTCCAAATTCATTCTATGAGGCCACCATCATCCTAATACCAAAACCTGACAAAGATCCCACAAAAAAAGAAAACTGCAGGCCAATATCACTGATGAACATAGATGCAAAAATCCTTAACAAAATTCTAGCAATCAGAATCCAACAACACATTAAAAAGATCATACACCATGACCAAGTGGGCTTTATCCTAGAGATGCAAGGATTCTTCAATATCCACAAATCAATCAATGTTATACACCACATTAACAAATTGAAAAACAAAAACCATATGATTATCTCAATAGACGCAGAGAAAGCCTTTGACAAAATTCAACATCCATTTATGATAAGAACTCTCCAGAAAGCAGGAATAGAAGGAACATACCTCAACAAAATAAAAGCTATATATGACAAACCCACAGCAGACATTATCCTCAATGGTGAAAAATTGAAAGCATTTCCTCTAAAGTCAGGAACAAGACAAGGGTGCCCACTTTCACCATTACTATTCAACATAGTTTTGGAAGGTTTTGCCACAGCAGTCAGAGCAGAAAAAGAAATAAAAGGAATCCAAATTGGAAAAGAAGAAGTAAAACTCTCACTGTTTGCAGATGACATGATCCTTTACATAGAAAACCCTAAAGACTCCACCAGAAAATTACTAGAACTAATCAATGATTATAGTAAAGTTGCAGGATATAAAATCAACACACAAAAATCCCTTGCATTCCTATACACTAATAATGAGGAAACTGAAAGAGAAAATAAGGAAACAATTCCATTCACCATTGCAACGGAAAGAATAAAATACTTCGGAATATATCTACCTAAAGAAACTAAAGACCTATATATAGAAAACTATAAAACACTGGTGAAAGAAATCAAAGAGGACACTAATAGATGGAGAAATATACCATGTTCATGGATTGGGAGAATCAATATAGTGAAAATGAGTATGCTACCCAAAGCAATTTATAGATTCAATGCAATCCCTATCAAGCTAACAACGGTATTCTTCACAGAGCTAGAACAAATAATTTCACAATCTGTATGGAAATACAAAAAACCTTGAATAGCCAAAGCGCTCTTGAGAAAGAAGAATGGAACTAGAGGACTCAACCTACCTGACTTCAGGCTCTATTACAAAGCCACAGTCATCAAGACACTATGGTACTGGCACAAAGACAGAAATATTGATCAATGGAACAAAATAGAAAGCCCAGAGATAAATCCACGCACCTATGGACACCTTATCTTTGACAAAGGAGGCAAGAATATACAATGGATTAAAGACAATCTCTTTAACAAGTGGTGCTGGGAAAACTGGTCAACCACTTGTAAAAGGATGAAACTAGAACACTTTCTAACACCTTACACAAAAATAAACTCAAAATGGATTAAAGATCTAAACGTAAGACCAGAAACTATAAAACTCCTAGAGGAGAACATAGGCAAAACACTCTCCGACATACATCACAGCAGGATCCTCTATGACCCACCTCCCAGAATATTGGAAATAAAAGCAAAAATAAACAAATGGGACCTAATTAACCTTAAAAGCTTCTGCACAACAAAGGAAACTATTAGCAAGGTGAAAAGGCAGCCTTCAGAATGGGAGAAAATAATAGCAAATGAAGCAATGGACAAACAACTAATCTCAAAAATATACAAGCAACTCCTGCAGCTCAACTCCAGAAAAATAAATGACCCAATCAAAAATGGGCCAAAGAACTAAATAGACATTTCTCCAAAGAAGACATACAGATGGCTAACAAACACATGAAAAGATGCTCAACATCACTCATTATCAGAGAAATGCAAATCAAAACCACTATGAGGTACCATTTCACGCCAGTCAGAATGGCTGTGATCCAAAAATCTACAAGCAATAAATGCTGGAGAGGGTGTGGAGAAAAGGGAACTCTCTTACACTGTTGGTGGGAATGCAATCTAGTACAGCCACTATGGAGAACAGTGTGGAGATTCCTTAAAAAACTGGAAATAGAACTGCCTTATGATCCAGCAATCCCACTGCTGGGCATACACACTGAGGAAACCAGAAGGGAAAGAGACACGTGTACCCCAGTGTTCATCGCAGCACTGTTTATAATAGCCAGGACATGGAAGCAACCTAGATGTCCATCAGCAGATGAATGGATAAGAAAGCAGTGGTACATATACACAATGGAGTATTACTCAGCCATTAAAAAGAATACATTTGAATCAGTTCTAATGAGATGGATGAAACTAGAACCTATTATACAGAGTGAAGTAAGCCAGAAAGAAAAACACCAATACAGTATACTAACGCATATATATGGAATTTAGAAAGATGGTAACAATAACTCTGTGTAGGAGACTGCAAAAGAGACACCAATGTATAGATCAGTCTTATGGACTCTGTGGGAGAGGGAGAGGGTGGGGAGATTTTGGAGAATAGCATTGAAACATGTATAATATCATGTATGAAACGAGTCGCCAGTCCAGGTTCGATGCACGGTACTGGATGCTTGGGGTTGGTGCACTGGGACGACCCAGAGGGAGGGTAGGGGAGGGAGGAGGGTGGAGGGTTCCGGATGGGGAAAGCGGGTATACCTGTGGCAGTTTCATTTCGATATTTGGCAAAACTAATACAATATTGTAAAGTTTAAAAATAAAATAAAATTAAAAAAAAATAAAGTAGATTAAAAACTGAAAAAAAAAAAAAAAAAAAGCAGAGACATTACTTTGGCAATAAAGGTCCGTCTAGTCAAGGCTATGGTTTTTCCTGTGGTCATGTATGGATGTGAGAGTTGGACTGTGAAGAAGGCCGAGCGCTGAAGAATTGATGCTTTTGCACTGTGGTGTTGGAGAAGACTCTTGAGAGTCCCTTGGACTGCAAGGACATCCAACCAGTCCATCTTAAAGGAGATCAGTCCTGGATGTTCATTGGAAGGACTGATGCTGAAGCTGAAACTCCAATATTTTGGCCACCTCATGCGAAGAGTTGACTCATTGGAAGACTCTGATGCTGGGAGGGATTGGGGCAGGAGGAGAAGGGGACGACAGAGGATGAGATGGCTGGATGGCATCACTGACTCGATGGACATGAGTCTGAGTGAACTCGTGGAGTTTGTGATTAACAGGGAATCCTGGCATGCTGCAATTCATGGGGTCACAAAGAGTCAGACACGACTGAGTGACTGAACCGAACTGAACTGAGAGACAGTCCAACATAGGCTTTAAAATTCCTTGTATGTTGAGGCTGAATCTGCCAAGAATTAAAGACCCTTAGTGCTCATTAACTGGACCATTTTTCAGTATTAGGTTTGCAATAAACAACCTTTAGAGATGGAATTATATCTTCTTGACAGACAGCAAGCTTGCTTCTACCCACTGTAAAATCAGAGAATTCTCTAATGCTTTGATCTTTCCTGTAGTGTAACCCACTGCATGTAAAGGCATTCTTCATCAGCCCTTTGATTAAGACCTGTAGGGATTGCAGGAAATTGGAAGTGACACTAACAAATATGCACCTCTGATTACTCCTTTTACTATGAATAATTAAGTTGTTTGTCTCTTACTCAGGAGTCTTGGGTTTCCTGCACATGAAGTAGTAACTAGCTACCTTATAGGCTTGTAAGTAGAGCAAAATCCTAGACTATTCATTATTCATGATATTAAGAAGGAATTTCAATATAATGTAATACTACAATATTGGGGACCAATATCATTCATTATTCTTACACCATCAAGTAGTAATTCCAAACATTTTGTCTCCTCCTCAGCTTATTTGGATGAAATTTATAAAATAATCCCTTAAAATGTGGAGCTAATTTTAGTAATTAAACAAATATTTTCTAAGCCTTTAAATCCTTTAGTAGAGAATAAGAATTTAACTTCGTTCTTGAGAAGCTTCTAGTCAGTCCTTTGATGAAAACCAGAATGTCTTCTGAGAAGAAGTGTTAGTTAACAAGAAAGATGAGAGTTGAGAGTTGATTGCTGGAAGTGTTACTGTTAGTCGCAGTTGCTCAGTCACGTCTGAGTTTTTGTGACACCATGGATTGTAGCTGGCCAAGCTGCTCAGTCCGTGGAATTCTACAGGCAAGAATACTGGAGTGGGTTGCCATTCACTTCTCCAGGGGATCTTTCAGACCCAGGTATCGAACCTGGCTCTTCTGCATTGAAAATGAATTCTTTACCATCTGAAGTCACCAGGTTGAGGGAAGATAGTGCACAATTCTAGGGAAAGGAAAGAGTGCATATGGATATCAATAATGATAACATAATGTGTTGTGCTCTGAGTAATACAAGTTCATAAGAGTACATATTAAGTTGCAGTTATGAAAATATATATTTTCAGGACTACTAGCACAGGACTATTGACACAATTAAATATCCACCTACCCACCACATTCTGTTTGTTTCTGTAAGTCCCAAAGGAACTAGAGCCATGCCCCTTCAAAAAAAAAAAAAAACACGAGACAGCAAAAGAGACACTGATGTATAGAACAGTCTTATGGACTCTGTGGGAGAGGGAGAGGGTGGGAAGATTTGGGAGAGTGACATTGAAACATGTAGAATATCATGTAAGAAACGAGTTGCCAGTCCAGTTTCGATGCGCGATACTGGATGCTTGGGGCTGGTGCACTGGGATGACCCAGAGGGATGGTGTGGGGAGGGAGGAGGGAGGAGGGTTCAGGATGGGGAACACATGTATGCCTGTGGCGGATTCATTTTGATATTTGGCAAAACTAATACAATTATGTAAAGTTTAAAAATAAAATAAAATTTAAAAAAAATTTTGTATCTCATACATTGTTATTAGATGTCCATAGGACATTTAGAAAAACTGGCAAAAAGATAAACTTAATAAAATTTCAAAAAGTAGAATTAAAAAAAAAACAAAACAGTAATAGTTGACATTTATGGAGCACTCATTATATAATATTATAATATGACATGATATATTTTCATGAAAGTCTAAGTTTTAAATACATCTTTTCTCTGATTTATTAAATTCAAATGTATCTTTGATATATATATTTTGATATTGGAGAGGCTTCTCAAAATTGCTAAGGTTATAAAGAAATGCCTAGTCTTTGCATCACCATCTTCAGTTCAGATTTTTCTACAGCTATGACCACATCAGCAAACTGCAAACCTATTTTTCCAGTTTTTTGGGGCAAAAGGTGTAAGTCAATCTTTATGCCTTTTATTATTTTTCACATTAATTCCAATCACCCAGGGAAACCTGTTGGCACTTCTTTCACAGTATAAGAGAATTTGATTGCTTTTTACTACCTTCATAGCTAGCATCTTGATTCAAATCACCATTATTTTTCACAATGATTATTATAATACCTTCCTTAATTATCTGACAATTCAACCCTTTATTTTCCACAATTTATTCTCAATTAAAAGACGCTTACTCCTTGGAAAGAAAGTTATGACCAACCTAGATAGCATATTAAAAAGCAGAGACATTACTTTGCCAACAAAGGTCTGACTAGTCAAGGCTATGGTTTTTCCAGTGGTCATGTATGGGTGTGAGAGTTGGACTGTGAAGAAAGCTGAGCACCGAAGAATTGATGCTTTTGAACTGTGGTGTTGGAGAAGACTCTTGAGAGTCCCTTGGACTGCAAAGAGATCCAGCCAGTCCATCCTAAAGGAGATCAGTCCTGGGTGTTCACTGGAAAGACTGATGCTGAAGCTGAAACTCCAATATTTTGGCCATCTCATGAGAAGAGTTGACTTATTGGAAAAGATTCTGATGCTGGGAGGGATTGGGGGCAGGAGGAGAAGGGGACAACAGAGGATGAGATGGCTGGATGGCATCACCGACTCAATGGACATGAGTTTGGGTAAACTCTGGGAGTTGGTGATGGACAGGGAGGCCTGGCAGTGCTGCAGTTCTTGGGGTTGCAAAGAGTCAGATACGACTGAGTGACTGAACTGAATCACTAATAATAAATAAAAATAAAATTTTAAAGGAATGATATAATGGATGCCATCCTAAATCAGATTAGAGTTTTAAACCTTATTTGCTCAATGAGAAGTTATGAGTCTGATGATCTATAAAGTTTTAAAGAGAACATTATCATGGAGGGAATGATTTTTGGATGAGCAAATGTGAAAAAAGAATACATGACTACTACCATTGGTAGATGAATAGTGATTATGTCTTGGACTAGATTATTAAAAAAGAATGGATATAGTTGAATGGATCATAATTTAAAAGGAAGTTTATAGATGCCTATTTGTATGACATAAGGGAATGGGTGTAATCAAGGATTGATTAAGTGGATGATGATAATTCTTAAAGAGATATTGAATAAAATAGGTATAGTGATTAAAGAATTCAGATTTGGATATGTTAATTTTAGAACTCTAAATAAAAGAAGGAGGTGTGTCAATCAGGCTTTCTGTATCTCTTGAGAGTGATGCTCTCTGATGCTTGAGCATGATGCTCATCGATTCTGATGCTACACGTTTATGTAAAGAAATGTATAACTAGATCTTAGAGTTTGAAAGGCATCTGACAATTATTACCCATTTTTTTTTCTGGACCCTAAATAAATTTAGAAATAATACTGAAATGTTTCTGTTCAATATTATTATTTTATTTTATTTTTTTATTCCCAAACCATTTCTCAGTTTAAAAACAGAAATTCTATGTAAATATCATATGAACAAAAATTTTAAATTTCTTTTGCATAAATTGTGAGACCAAATTAAAATAACATTTTAATGTTCAGAAAAATATTATAAAACACTTTCACCAGTTTTAATTCTGGTTCTAGGTTCTAAATGACCACTCTTCTTTCTTTTTAACTCTTTTCTTTGATAAAAGTTTAAAGCTAAATTTTTTATTTAAACACAAATTGTTTAAAAGTCAAAAACCTAAAATATGATTAAAATCAGCTATATATTTTTAAATGTCTAGTTCAAATTGATAGTCTTACTGAATTCACATTGAGAAAGCTTTTATTAGTTAACGTATTGCTAAAAAGTCAGAATTTTTATTAATTTAATTTGGAATATATTTAATATGATAAGTAGGTTTTTGAACACTTGGTGAAAGTATATTGAAGTAATTAGCTTGTCAAATAATGAAGACAATCGTCTTGACATAAGGAACATTTGACAGTTAAAACATTTTTTCAACATTTTAATATATTGGGGGTACATGGCAAAATAATTTTAAATTTTAAATCCTTTAAACCGTAAATATCAAATCTCAATTTGCAAGCAATAAAATATATGCTTGTTATATAAGGTCTGTCAAAACCTGGTTATATTGATAACACCAAATAAATACTTGAAAATATTGAGAAATTATGTCAATATTTACAAACACGTTTGAATAAAAAGTAAATCTGTGTAATTTCAAATAGTATTGCTTTCTAACTTGAATTTCTGTTGTGTTTTATGAGCAATATAGATTATGAAAAATGCACTTCTAGTTAAGTAAAAGGTTTTGTAATGTCAGTGCTGTCCTCAGTGAGAGTACCTTAGAGATTATTTTAAAGCTTGAGAGCAAAGCATTTCAAATGCACAGGTGCTGTGATTATGCCTTTCTTGGAACTACATCCAAACACAAATTTTAGCATTCTTAGTATCAGTTATTGGGAATTGACTTTCTGTTCTTTATCACACTTTGCTGAGGAAATAGAGACATAGCAAATGTCTGTATATTGGCAGTATGATATATGATATTTTAGTATAAATGAAAAATTCATTAAGTAATAGTAGTACATAAATAATAGCATTTTACTACATAAATAATAGCGATGAAATGTCATATTAAACATTATATTGGGTTGACCAAAAAGGTTGTTATCGAAAAACCAGATGAACCGTTTGGCCAACCCCAATATTTAAACTGAAGTTGAGTTAACAATACTATAGTTAATCACACTGTCATGAATTTCAAAGATTTCCACTGATTCTGAATCTTTAAAGTTCTGAAGTCAGAAACCACCAAAAACTTAATAGCTGTTAAAAATTAAAAACTTAGACTGAAGAAACCTGTTGAATCATTTATTTGTTAAAAAATATTGTGTGCCTTTTTTTGTCCTACTCACAAGTTAGGAAACAAAATGTTAAATCAAGTCTAAAATTGTTCTACAATCACACCATATTCTGTTAAGCTTATCTCTGCTACCATCATTTGGCACAATTAGCTATCCATATGTTACAAACTATTATTAACTATATTTGATGTAGAAAAAAATACTAGAATCCTAGCTTAAAAGAGAACAAGATGCATGTCCTAAATGGAAAGTTCAACACTTACCAGGTTTTATTGTTGTTTAAGTAATAAATTTTAAATTTCGGTTTAAAGCATGTTTCATTCAGTCAGCTTTCCTTTTCTGCTTGTCAATGTTAAAGGAAGAATTATTTTCTGATTGTCTAGAGAGTTTCAAGACTACTTTAGTGAATCTTCAATCAGTTGCAATTTATTATTGTATTTCTTCTCTAAGAACATATATTTATTGATTGAAATGTTAAAGAAAAACAGACAATGCTTATATGTGTGTCCTCCTTGGATATGCTCCTTGGTAACAGGTAATTTATCTTATTCCTTGTCATGTACTCTGTACCAGCTAGTATAGTGCCCTGGACATAATATTATTCAACATATATGTGAATTTTAAATAGTCTGAAATAATTTCTGGGTGTCTGCTTGACCATCTATTGTACCAAGGCTTAATATAATCTAGTAACTGTGCTGGTTGCAGTGACTCACGTTCCCTTACATTATTTAGTAAAATGAGAAATTCAAACTTATAAATACATTTAAATTGTATACTGTCTGTTGAGGCAGTTATAGTTGTTTTGAGCTTTCCTTCACTAGTGTCTCAGACAGTAAAGAATCTGCCTGCAATGCAGGAGACCTGGGTTGGATCCCTGAATCAGATCCCTGGGTCAGGAAGATCCTTTGGAGAAGGAAATGGCAACCCACCCCAGTATTCTTGCCTGGAAAATCCCATGGACAGAGGAGCCTGGTGGGCTACAGTTCCTGGGGTCACAAAAGAGGCAGACATGACTGAGCAACTAACACTTTTTATTTTTTCCTTAGTGGTTAAATTCTTAATACCAAGGGCTGGAATATTA
This sequence comes from Bos indicus x Bos taurus, assembly GCF_003369695.1. NCBI lineage: Eukaryota > Metazoa > Chordata > Mammalia > Artiodactyla > Bovidae > Bos > Bos indicus x Bos taurus. The sequence goes on along the minus strand of NC_040081.1, from coordinate 78,904,509 downwards.
AGTATTGTTTAATAAACTGCTAATTCATTATGATGTTCTTTTTGAAATTAAAGAGGCAAACTTTTAGTTACCTACTTTAAACAAAAATGCAATAAAATGATAAGGTTTAATTTTTAACAATGCTATATTACCTTTTGTGATACTGGATGTATTTCATTATAACACTTTTGAATGATATACATTTACAGATAAACAGATTGAGTAATGTATTTTTTTTTCCTTAAAAATTTGAAGTAATTTGAAAATATTGATGTCAAAATTTTTAAACTTAAATATTTTTAAAATTGATTTAACTTGTTAAACTATACATTTGATAGAATTTATTCTTCTTTTCATGGTGAAGTTAAATTTACAGACTTCAAGGTAATAAAGTTCTCCTAATAAAATTTCCACTTTCTAACTCAAAACGAATAAAACCATCCTGTCAACATAACACCTGCCTGAGACACGTTATGGGAACAGCACTGCCTTCTCTTACCACAAGCTGTGGTAGTTCTGTTCAGGGAATTCTGCTTACTTTAAGCAAAGTGTAAATTTATCACATTTAATTTTTTCAATTAACTATTTTCAATAATTATCATTTAACTATTACTGTTGTTACTATTACTGGTTTTAGAAGGGAAGAAAAGAGATTCTTTAAACTGCCTAGATATGGGACAGCTTTTGCTAGAGCTTAGATTTTAACTTCATTTAGTCATATTTTCCAAGTACAGTGCTTTTAGAGAATAGTTTTATTCAGTCACTTCCTTAGGCCACACTCTAAATTAAATTGGAAAATACTGCTGATAAGTGCAATGTTTAATCTTTTACGTTGTTTTATCACTTAACTTAGGTGGCTGATAGTTCCTGAGAAATAGCTAGAAAAGAGCAGAAAATTTTCCACAGAAAAATTCATCACCTCCACATGCCTCACGCCACACTTAAAACTGCCACATTTATTGCTGTTCTAATTATATTTTCTTTGATTCTATATGTCTTGTGGACTACATTAATCACCAGATTTGAACTATCAGCCCAAGTATTTACCCCTTTCTTATAAGTCAGCTTGCCTGAAACAGGCCTTTCCTGTGACTGTGCCCCACCTACTTTCTTATCTCATCCTTACTAGCCAAGTCAGTGTTTCGCTGTTCTAAATCATTCCAGAGGATGAGATGGCTGGATGGCATCACTGACTCGATGGACGTGAGTCTCAGTGAACTCTGGGAGTTGGTGATGGACAGGGAGGCCTGGCGTACTGCAGCCCATAGAGTTGCAAAGAGTCGGACATGACTGAGTAACTGAACTGAACTGAATATCATTTGAGAGTAGTAAGTATCTCTCTACTTCTAAGAATACATTCTGAATGGGACAAATTTATTTCAGTTTGAAGAAAAAGGATTATACCTGAAATCAACTCCTGAAAATACTTTTTAAATGTTAAATGGTAAATAGTATTAATTTTTAAAAAATGTAACATCATTCAGCTAAGTTAAAAAACTAGCAACCTTTTTTCTTCCCCCCATGACCATCAGTGGTCATGGATTGGGTTATAGCATATATAAGCATCAGTCATTTAATAATATGCTACATTTCATGTCACTTTCCATGTTTTTAAAGTATTTTCTACCTAATAGCTTATTGGATATGCACACTAAGATGAGTGTGTGTTGTGTGTCAGTCTCTCAGTTGTGTCTGACTCTTTGTGTCCCCATGGGCTGTAGCCCACCAGGCTCCTCTGTCCATGGATTTCTCCAGGCAAGGATACTGGAGTGGTTTGCCATTTCCTCCTCAAGGGAATCTTCCTGACCCAGGGATTGAACCCCAGTCTCCTGCTTTGCAGGCAAATTCTTTCCCATCTGAGCCACCAAGGAAGCCCTCGACTAAATATTGGAAGAAGGTGAGAAGGTGAGTAAGGCTACTTTAAAAAATACTTCTGTATTTTTAATAAGTAGAAGACATCTAAGAAGGCAAACAAGCTTAAAGGTAAATAATGACTCCTAAGCTTATGCTTTTCTTATTTTCCCTGTAAATATTGTTAAACAACAATATCAACAACAAGCTACAAAATCTATTGCAATTAGTGTTTTTTAAATTGTAATTTCTAGTTTGATTGCCCTCAAGGGATCAATAGATGGATCAGAATCTCTTTGAAATAGTTGGATATGTGGGTATTATGTTTATATTCATATTTTATATATATTTTAAGAGAAGAATATAACTATACTAAATTACTTAAATGCAACTTAATGTGAACTAATTTTCTAGAAGTTGTGCTAAGGTGAATATGTGCCAAGTTACTTTTATATTTAATAGCTTCTGGGACACTGAGATCTAACTTCTTAGTAGACCATCTTCTGGACTGAAAATGTTACAGTAATTTTTTGTTTCCTAGTACAAAACAGAATTTCTGAACAACAGTTTCCAAACAATTTAATTATATTAAAGCACTGAGTCAAGAAAACAAGTAACATCATATTAGCATCAAGAAAACAGGATGTTTTTAATGTTGTTTTTAAAATGAAATCCTGCCCCTGGATTCTAGAAATGGATGTCAGAATATTTTAATAAATTTATATAAAATTATTCAAAGCAAAATAATGCAGTGGTAAGCCTACAGCTATCATAATTTTTTTTCCCTGTCGCTGCTATATAAAATAAAGCAAAAACATTTTTTCCTATTACTACCCTTTTTAACTTGGCCTCATGTTTGCATATTTCATGGAAATGAAAAATTTCCTACATTTTTCATATGTTTGAAGTGAACAGATAGCTAAAATTATTTTTTGTAGCTTAATATGCTATATCATCTCTGATATCTCTCATTCTTAATTATTTTGAAACATCATCTTAATCTTTAATAATACATTTATATGAATTTTGTAGAATACAATTATATTTACCATATCCTTCAACATTATTAAAATTCTACAATCTAATATATATAGCTAATCTAAAATTTATTCTTAAATTTTAGTTGACAATTTGATCACTGTGTTAATGAAAAGATTGAGAGCTGCCCTTAACCTTGGTTTTCTGTATGGTAATCCTGATCTCTGTCAGCTTTGTTCCTCACGACAAAGTAAATCACAGCATAAATAGCAGTTACACATGTAGTACATAAAGAAATATTGACTACCATAACTTACTTTTCCATTGCTTCCAATGACTAAGTTAAGATGAGGGATACACTATGTTAAAATTGATTTTATTCAGGCCATTGGACATTCAGCTCAGCATGATTTTTCAATTTTATAAATGGCAGGAGACTCTACAAGAGATAATGAGGTAAAACAGGACAATGAAATCTCTAGCAGTTTTATTTTCTTCTTCTTTGGCCATTCAAGGTCAAAAGTTAATGCTCTTAGAAGGCAAAGCTAGATTGAAATGGAATTCCCAAGTAACCATGATTCATGTATGTGTCCTACATATACAGTGAATACCAAAGCATTTATCCTTTTAAGAAACATAATAAATTATAAAGGAAAAATGGACTGTGTACTTTTCCAGATGTTTAAACAAATTGGATTTATTCACTACAGTAAATTTTAAAATATAATTCTGAATCAGAGATATTGATGCTTGAGAGTATTTTTCAGATCTCTATGAAGATAGTCACTCAGAACTTTTGTGCATCTTTGAAAATGATATATATTTAATGAAAGGCTGAATATTTCCTAGATATAGGTGAAGTATTTTACTTACCTAGGTACATGCCTCTAGCCTCCTGCTTTTATTCACATCATTCTATATATTTTAGAATATCAATTATTCATCATATGTCATAGATTTTTTCCTAGTTTCTAATAATAAACTTCTATCTAGTCTTCAAATTTCAATACAAACTGAATTTTGACTATGAAATATATATATATATATATATATAATATTTGATGCCTTAATTATTATATTGTTTTCATCACATGTATATTTATTGAATACTGGTCTACATATTCTTGGAAAGTGAAAATGTCTTTTAACTTCATTATCTAGAAGAGTGTTGACCATTAGAAATAAAAAAATGAATAAAAAATGTGACCCAAATAAGGTTAATATTAATCATACAGTTTACTTAACTCAGTGTTTTAATTTTAACATATAGTCAGTATAAAATATTAGCAAAATATTTTACATGTGTTCCTAAGTGTAATCTCTTGAAAATATGTTGTTTATTTACTCATACAGAACATGTCAGTTCCACTGGCCTCATTCAAAGTGCTCATTAAATTGATGAAAATGTGTGTGTTGTGTATGTACATATGTGTATGAAATAAGACATTAGAAAACATAACAATGTGGAGAAGTCAATGGCAACCCACTCCAGTACTCTTGCCTGGAAAATCCCATGGATGGAGGAGCCTGGTAGGCTGCAGACCATGGGGTCGCTAGGAGTTGGATGCGACTGAGCAACTTCACTTTCACTTTTCACTTTCATGCATTGGAGAAGGAAATGGCAACCCACTCCACTGTTCTTGCCTGGAGAATCCCAGGGACAGGGGAGCCTGGTAGGCTGCCATCTATGGGGTCGCACAGAGTCTGACACGACTGAAGCAACTTAGCAGCAGCAGCAGCCACATAAATAAAATAGAAACGAAGTTGTTGAATCTGGAAACTGGCTGCTCAAATGAAACTTGCATCAGCCTCTACTCTTAACTGTCATCTGAATGTTCTTAGGAATTTGGAATTTAGCTAATGAAGATGTGTCATTTTTAAATGGAACTTTTCAGATATTTCTTTCTGCACTTTTTTTTTTTTATATATGGAACTTTCTTGCATATTGCTAAATGATCAGTGGTCTCCTTTTGGTACAAAGCCAAGACACAGAACCTGCTCTGAATTCTAATAGGAATAATCTGGAAAGAACATTGATTTTCAGGGGAGAATGACTCCTTCCTAGAGGTCCTAAATTATATTACATTATTGTGGAGTTTTGTTGCTTGAAGTCTTCCTTCTGTCCTCACAGGCTATTTTGCCGAAGTATAATTGTCACATTTGGGGGAATTATTAAAATTCTAAGATATAAAGTTTCAATAACTCATTGCTAATTGCATGTGAAGTTCCCCAGGGATGTATGAACATATGCATAACTTTAAAAGTGAAAGATAGTCTATGGTGCTGTCAATAAAAAGGTTAATAAAAAAAAAAAAAGAAAAGAAAACATAACAATGATACATTAAACATTCAAATTAATAGCTACAAAAGAGAAATGTATTTGGAAAAGAAATAATTTTTGATTTGTAGATAGATATGCAGAATACCTAAAGAGACATGAAAGGAAATAAAGAAACCAAAATTAAACAGAACAAAATTACTCAGTTATAAATTATTTCACTTTTATAACACAATGTTTAATACGCAGCTGGCTTAGAGATGACTTTTACCTTTTAAATAAAAATGTATGCAAAAATTTTGGTGGTGGACATGTATTATATATATTCTTAGCAGAAAAATGAAACAATATATCTTATAAAGCAAAAGTTGCCAAAGATTGAATGTTTATCCAATATATTTTTTATTATTTTATTTTATTTTTAACTTTACAATATTGTATTGGTTTTGCCATATATCAACATGAATCCGCCATAGGTATACACTTGTTCCCCATCCTGAACCCTCCTCCCTCCCCTCTTTCCTCCCTCCCCTTTTTTAAGGAAAAATTAATGTCACTGATTGGAAAGGCCTTCAGGCTATTTATTTACAAAAGATAAGCTTCACCTATCCAAGGAAACACTGAACTAGTGAGCAAGTGTGGAAACCAATACACTTCCAGAGTTCCTATCCATGGAATACTAATTGCATCAACTACTACTAATAGGGGCAATGTTTCTGTTCATCAATAAATTGGCTTAGCCTTCCAGTGATCCAGTTCCAAACACTTCAAAGATACAATCTGATTGAAGATTGAATCTTCTCATTCAGTCATTATGACTAGGAGAGTAATATTAGTCATATGACACATAACACTATTCTTTCCAGTTGGTCACATGATTGATTCTTGTATAAATGCTCTTAGGAGGAAAAAAGCAATGGAATGGCATCTTTTATAAACCTATCATATATTACAATATTATCTTCACTATATAACTGCCATCCGCTCTGTTCTTTCTCCTTGACATACAGTTTAAAAGAAATATTCCTTATTTTAATAAATAATTTAATTTCTTAAAACTTACAATACAATTATACCCCGGGGGCGGGGGGGTGGGGGGATCACAAATAAACAATCCAACCTTATAGTGGCTCAGATGGTAAAGCGTCGGTCTGCAATGCAGGAGACCCGGGTTCAATCCCTGGGTTGGGAAGATCCCCTGGAGAAGGAAATGGCAGCCTATTCCAGTATTCTTGCCTGGAAATCCCATGTACCATGGAGCCTGGTAGGCTACGGTCCATGGGGTAATAAAGAGTCGGACACGACTGAGCAACTTCACTTTCAAGAGAAAAACAAAAACCAAAGTTTGTGGAAAGAAATAAATTATTAAAGAACAGAGCAGAAATAAGTAGAAATGAAAAATAGAAATGATTAAAGAAACTAAAATCTAGTTCTTTGAAAAAAATAAAATTAATAAACATTTAGGCACACTCAAGAAAAAAGGGAGAGTGCTCAAATCAATAAAATTAGAAATGAAAAAGAAGTTAGAGTCTTTATTTCTATGATGTCTATTATAAGAGACTACCACAAGCAACTACATGCAAATAAAATGGACAACCTAGAAGAAATGCACAAATTCTTAGAAAGGTACAATTCCCTAAGTCTAACCAGGGATAAATAGAAAATATGGACAGACCAATCACAAGCACTGAAATTGAAACTGATTGAGAAATTCTCAACAGAAATCCAGGACTAGTTGGCTTCATGGGCTTCCCTGGTAGCTCAGTTGTTAAAAAATCCGTCTGCAATGCAGGAGACCCCGGTTTGATTCCTGGGTGAGGATGATCTCCTGGAGAAGGGATAGGCTGCCCATTCCAGTATTCCTGGGCTTCTCTGGTTGCCACCAATGCGGGAGACTTTATTTTCATCCCTGGGTTGGGAAGATCCCCTGGAGAAGGGAATGGCTACCCACTTCAGTATCCTGGACAGGAGAATTCCTTGGGCTGTATAGTCTATGGGGTCACAAAGAGTCAGACACAACTGAGAAAATTTCACTTTCTTTCACTTCAGATGGCTTCACAGTGAATGTTATCAAACAGAGAGGAGTTAAGACCTATACTTCTGAAATTCTTCCAAAAAATTGCAGAGTAAGGAATGCTCCTAAGCTTATTCAATGAGGCCACCATCACCCCTATATCAAAACCAAAGAAAGATACCACAGAAAAAAAGAAAAAAATTACAGGCCAGTATCACTGATGAACATAGACAACAAAAGTCATCCAAAAAACTCTAGCAGTCCAAATCCAACAATACTTTGAAAGGATCATACACCATGATCAAGTGGGATTGACCTCAGGGATCCAAGAGTTTTTTAATATCCATAAATCAATCAGTATAATACACACAGATCAACACATTGAAGAATAAAAGCCATGTGATCAACTCTATAGATGCAGAAAAAGCTTTTGACAGAATTCAATACCCAATTATGATAAAAACTCTCCAGAAAGAGGGCATGAGGGAAAATACCTCAATAAAGGTCATATATGACAAATCTGCATCATACGCAGTGGTGAAAAGCTGACAGCACTTCCTCTAAGATGAACAAGATAAGGATATCCACTCTCAGCACTTTGATTTAACATAGTTTTAAAGTCTTTCCATGGCAATCAGTAGAAAAAAAAGAATCCAAGCTGGAAAAGAAGTAAAACTATTTGCAGATGATATTGAAAGAATCAACTCCTAGGCAGGTTGATAAGAAGTCTGGGGTCCCCTAGGAGGAGAAAGGGGCCTGGGGCTCTCAAGGAGAAAAGGACAAATCAATATAACAATGTTTTTTGCTCCAAGGTATGTTTCTCCTTAACAGGAACCTTCTGACTAATCTTGTTGTCTTGTTATGGGAGTGGGTCTGGTAAGATCTTTCCTTTGTTAGTTCTAATCTTTCCATCTTTCCATCAATGAAGATCATGGCATCTGGTCCCATAATTTCATGGGAAACAGATGGGGAAACAGTGGGAAAAGGGCCAGAATTTATTTTTTTTTTGGCTCCAAAATCACTGCAGATGGTGACTGCAGCCATGAAATTAAGCTTGCTCCTTGGAAGAAAAGTAATGACCATCCTAGATAGCATATTGAAAAGCAGAGACATTACTTTGCCAACAAAGGTCCACCTAGTCAAGCCTATGGCTTTTCGTGTGGTCATGTATGGATGTGAGAGTTGGACTGTGAAGAAAGCTGAGCACTGAAGAATTGATACTTTTGAACGGTAGTGTTGGAGAAGACTCCTTACAGTCCCTTGGGCTGCAAGGAGATCCAAGGAGATCAGCCCTGGGATTTCTTTGGAGGGAGTGATGCTGAAGCTGAAACTCCAGTGCTTTGGTCACCTCATTGGAAGAGTTGACTCATTGGAAAGGACTCTGATGCTGGGAGGGATTGGGGGCAGGAGGAGAAGGGGACGACAGAGGATGAGATAGCTGGATGGCATCACCAATTCGATGGATTTGAGTCTGAGTGAACTCCGGGAGTTGGTGATGAACAGGGAAGCCTGGCATGCTGTGATTCATGGGGTCGCAAAGAGTTGGACATGACTGAGTGACTGAACTGACTGAATCTTTCCATCTTAAAACATAAATTGTGGCAGTGGGTCTTGTAAGATATTTACAACATTGAGACCTTCTTTTGATTTACTATAATAACAAATTGAAAAAGTATATAGCTCCCTTTTCTTTTTCTAATTTTATTTTATTTTTAAACTTTACATAATTGTATTAGTTTTGCCAAATATCAAAATGAATCCACCACAGGTATACAAGACTAGTGAGGGGGGCACTCTCCATCCCAATTCTGATGTCTATGTCAGAAGCTTTCTCTGTACCTTTTCTTACTTTATTAAAAGCCTGCTACACAAAAGTTCTTGAGTGATCAAGCCTGGTCCCTGACCCCAACCTAAATCTTCTTCGGAAATCACGAATCTAACACAGTTCAACATAAGCTATTAACATGATACCATAATCCCAAAGATGGTATAGATAGAAAATCCCAAAGATGCTGCCATAAAACTACTCTTAATATAACTCAATGAATTTGGAAAAGTTGCAGGATACAAAATTAACATACAGAAATCTGTTGTATTTCTATACACTAACAGAGATTAGAAAGAGAAATTAAATTATCCTATATACCATCATGTCTAAAAGAATAAAATACCTAAGGAGACAAAAGACCAGTACTCTAAAAACTGTAAATAGATACAGATGAAAGAAATAGAAGATGACACAAACAGATGGAAAGATACACCATATTCTTTGATTGGAAAATAAATATTGCCAAAATGACTATACTTTTCAAGATGGTCTACAGATACATACACCTCAATGTTCATAGCAGCATTGTTAACAATAACCAAGACATGCAAGCAACCTAAATATCTATCAATAGATAAATGGATAAAGAAGATGTGGTAATATATACAATGGAGTATTACTTAGCCATGAAAAAGAATGAAATAATGCCACTTGCAGCAACATGGATGGACCTGGAGATTATCATACTAAGTGAAGTAGAGACTTAGAGAATAAATTATGATTGCCAAATAGAGGAGAGTAGAGGGGATAGATAGATTGAGAATTTGGGATTGATATGTACACACTGTTATATTTAAAGACCTACTGTATAGTACATGGAATTCTGCTCAATATTCTCTAATAACCTAAAATAAAAAAGAAACATACCTTATTTTAATAATTTAAAATGTTTGTTAATACGTGAGGCAACCTTTCTTTCTTATTTTGCTAATTTGGCACATTTCTAATATATTATTAATGCAATTTAAAGCATTCTATTGCCTGTCAAGATATACATGGACCAAGGGTAGGTTTGTTCCTGACATACGCCTGAAAAGTGATGTGATGTTACCTCAAAAAAAATTCACAAGAGTTCTTACAAAGCCTCTTGTAAAGCACTTTCAAAATTAATGAAGTTAAATGACCAAGTTCTATTTCAGGAAGATTTAATAGTTCAAATCTCAGTTATTTCTAGCATTGACTGATTATGCAAAACACCTGTTGGAACTGATTTTATTTTAAAAGGAGCTTAATTATAACACAAGTTCAGTAGTTATTTATAATAGTATGAACATGAAATTGTAGGAATTTAATTTTATTACAAATCATTACTGAAAGCAATAAAAATATGCTTAAAGTACAGATAAATACCACCAGAATGAGTGGAAAAGTATCTGTCAAAACATATGTAAATGTCTAGTTGTGGGATTAAATCTTCATCTTACCCTTATCCCAAAAAAAGAAAAATCTGTCTTCAACAGTTCAGTTCATTTCAGTTCAGTCGCGTCCGACTCTTTGCGACCCCATGAATCACAGCATGCCAGGCTTCCCTGTCCATCACCAACCCCTGGAGTTCACTCAGACTCACGTCCGTTGAGTCAGTGATGCCATCCAGCCATCTCATCCTCTGTCGTTCCCTTCTCCTCCTGCCCCCAATCCCTCCCAGCATCAGAGTCTTTTCCAATGAGTCAACTCTTTGCATAAGGTGGACAAAGTAATGGAGTTTCAACTTCAGCATTATTCCCTCCAAAGAAATCCCAGGGCTGATCTCCTTCAGAATGGACTGGTTGGATCTCCTTGCAGTCCAAGGGACTCTCAAGAGTCTTCTCCAACACTACAGTTCAAAAGCATCAATTCTTCGGCGCTCAGCTTTCTTCACAGTCCAACTCTCACATCCATATATGACCACTGGAAAAACCATAGCCTTGACTAGATGGACCTTTGTTGGCAAAGTAATGTCTCTGCTTTTGGCATGAAGACTATGTACTGTAGAAAATCATCAGATTCTTAACTCTGAAGAAGCTCTGTTGATAATTAAGTCACTAATATCAAAGATGCATACTAGGAATTTTATTTAAAAACATGACATAAATGAGAGAGGAAACTAAACTATCTCAGAGTATCTATATTATGTATAGCATATTTTGAATATATTTACAGTGTTTAAGTAAATATTTGACTATTTCCATCCATATGCCTAACATTTTATATTGTTCAACTGCCCCTTCCAAGAAAAAAATTAAATATTTTATTGTTAAAATAGAGCATTATGTATTATTCAGAGCTGTTTTAAACATGTGCCTAAGAAATCACCATATGTTTTAAATATGTGCACATAAAACAAGTATATGTTAGATTCTGAACTAGAAAATAAATATATGACTAGTTCAAGGAGAATTCAATTCATGACATGAATTAAAATGATGAAAAGTCAAGCCAAACATGCTGCTGCTGCTAAGTCACTTCAGTCGTGTCCGACTCTATGCGACCCACCCCATAGACGGTAGCCCACCAGGCTCCCCCGTCCCTAGGATTCTCCAGGCAAGAACACTGGAGTGGATTGCCATTTCCTTCTCCAATGCATGAAAGTGAAAAATGAAAGTGAAGTCGCTCAGTCATGTCCAACTCTTAGTAATCCCATGGACTGCGGCCCACCAGGCTCCTCCATCCATGGGATTTTCCAGGCAAGAGTGCTGGAATAGGGTGCCATTGCCTTCTCCAAGCCAAACATGAGTTGGTGATAAAATTATGAATATATCATAAACCTGAGAGCAAAACAAAAGACAGACAGGTACATGATAGAATCTGAAACCCTATTAAGAGATATATCCATTGCTGGAGACAGATACTACTCAAGGCAGAAAACAGGAACAATATCTATATGTCTTGGCTTCTCCCTTCTTCATGTCTTGCTATCTAGTTCTATTCCAGAATCACCTATTGTCCAAATTCAGTATGTAACTGTATGATATGAATTTTATTAAAAATAAAATGAAAATAATAAACAGCATGCCTAACAAAAATAAGAGGAAGCAGAATTTATTTCAGGTTAGAGGAAGACCTATGCAAGAAGCCATTGATGATTATCTCTTTTCTTATTTTTCATGAAATTTCCCATGAAGATATATGAAATATTTTTAAAAAGAATACAATCATAATAATATCTTAATTTTAAAAATATTTTGGAAGTATATATGGAATGAATTTCCATTAAATAGAAATTGGGTGTTACTTGCTGGGGAGAAAAGACTCCATAATCTGCTAGTCATTAACTCATGTAGGAGAATAGCTCAAATAATACCAATGGCCTCCATTGGTTGTTCTTTCCCTATAGATGCTGACTTCTAACGAAAGGAGTTTTTAGGCAAAAATGGAAGAGACTAATGTATTTCATAGGTAAAAGTATTATAAAGTAACTTTTATTATATGTCACAATATTTTTGAAATGTTCATTTGCAGCCAAGTCCTAGGTAGCCATTTCTTTGATTAACAAATTTAAGAAGAACTCTGTTTTCCAGGGAGTAGGAAGCAAAGTTCAAACATACACTTCACAGAATACCTAAGAAAATAGGCATTCAGTAAAAAATGCAGTGATGTTACACAAACATTGAAGGGAGAAGTAAAAATAAATTGGGAACTGCAGTGGGTATGATAGTGGTTTTCCAAAGATATCCTTATCATAATGCTCTAGCTCTGATGTCCTAATCTCTACAGTCTTCAAATTGTGATAGATAGAACAAATGGGTTATGTACTTGGGTCCAATCTAACACATAGGTTTTTAAAAATCAGAAATGTTTTCCCAGATGTTAGCAAATTGAGATTTTGCTGTGGAAGAAGAATCAGAGAGATGTGATGTTGCTGATTTGAATATGGAGAAATGTGTTCCTGAGGTGGGGAAGAGGACAGCCTGTGGAAGCTGAAAACGGCAAAAAAGTAGATTATTCCCTATAGCCTCCAGAAAGGATGTAGTTCTATTGACTCTTTATCAAACTTTTGTTGGGCTTCTAAAGAACTATAAGATAATAAATATGTGAGGTTTTGAACCATTAAATTTGTGCTAATTTGCTGTAACAGCAATAGAAAACTAAGAATATACTAAAAATAAAACCTTAATGTAGGAGGATCAGGCAAATTTTCATTTAGAAGATGATATTAAGGTTTCTTTTAAACAAGAGTAAAATTAAGTTGGCACATAAGAAGTTGCCCAAGGCAGAAAAGACTGTAAGTGAAAGCAAAGAGCTGAGGCTCTTTTGGTAAAGTTTAACACAGAAAGGGAAGGGTAATTATTGAAAGATGAAACTACAGAGATGATTGGTGATGGATCATAAACATTAGAACATGATAGCCTGGATTTTCCTAGGGGTATGGATAATCAACAGGTGAGTGGCATGAATAAAATATTGTTCCTGAGAAGGCAAAAATATTTTAATGTACAAGATGGGAGGCACAGGGCAAGTAGCAACCTAGGATGATACTGTATTAAGATCAAAATACAAGTGACAGTTAAGGTAGAAAGGAAGAAAAACTGAGGAAGTACAGGTATGTAGGAAAAAGAGTTAACAAACCAAGGTCTGGTAACTGAATTTGGTTTAAGGGACAAGAAGCAATTTCATACAAACCCCAGGTGTCTGGATAAAGAAGTTGAGTATAGTATAGTGTCATTCAGTGAGGCTGAAGATAGATGAGGAAATAAGGGAAGGGAGAGAGGAAGTTTATTTTTAAACGTGTATTGGAGATTCCTGCTGGATATCTAGCTGGATATTTTAGTAAATTTATCATTCATATTTTTAAACACAAAAGAGGCATTTGATTGGATATTTTTGTTGAAATTATGTTACATATATGGTCATGATGTGTGGATGTTAAATAAAGTCAAGGAGTGAAAATCAAGTCCAAAGAAAAAAGATTCTAAAATACATACCTAAGGAACATCAACTTTTGTAGCCAGACTATGGAGAAAAATTCAACTGAAAGTATTTCCAGAAAGGGCAGATAAAGTCAGGAAAGAATTACTAGGATGCCCAAGGAACATAAGGGCTTCCCTGGAGGCTCAGAGAGTAAAGAATCTGCCTGCAACACAGGAGACCCAGGTTCAATCGCTGGGTTGGGAAGATCCTCTGGAGAAAGAAATGACAACCACTTCAGTATTCTTGCTTGGAGAATCCAAGGGTAGAGCAGCCCTGGTGAGCTACAGTCCATAGGGTCGCAGAGTGGGACAAGACTGAAGCAACTTAGCATGTAGCATGTAAGGAACATAAATCCATGAAACTGAACTCAAATAAAGGAGAAAGTTGGACTGTAAAAAGTTGAACCATAAAGAAGGCAGGGCTCCGAAGAACTGATGCTTTCAAACTGTGGTGCTGGAGAAGACTCTTGAAAGTTCCTTGGACAGCAAGGAGATCAAACTAGTCAGTCCTAAAGGAAATAAACTCTGAATATTCACTGGACAGACTGAAGTTGAAGCTGAAACTGTAATACTTGGGCCACTTGTTGTGGACAGCTGTCTCATTGAAAAAGACCCTGATGCTGGAAAGATTGAAGGAAGAAGGAGGATAGGGTGACAGATGATGAGATGGTTCGATGGCATCACCAATTCCAATAAGGATCTTTATGGGCTTCCTTGATGGCTCTGCTGGTAAATAATACTCTTGCAATGCGGGAGACCTGGGTTGCATCCCTGGGTTGCAGAGATCCCTTGGAGAAGGAAATGGCTACCTACTCCAGGATTCTGGCCTGGAGAATTCCATGGGCTGTATAGTCCATGGGGTTGCAAAGAGTGGGACACAACTGAGTGACTTTCACTTTCACTACACCTCAATTCACACTTCAATATATACCCAAATTTTTATATTTTTAGTTAATGTGTTCTGAATTATACAGTCTTTTATGATCAATATGTAGATATAGGTGAATGATATTTATCATTCTTCAGTTGCTTAAAAAACTGTTATAAAGACTTAATATAAGTGGCAGTTATTTTTCTTATATTTGAAAAGTTGCCTCTTTTATTTTCATGATACTTTCAAACTTAGTTCTAATAATAAGATTAACAGAGATTTCCATGAATCTTTCCATTGGAAGGAATGCATTAAAAATTAAATTAAAACTTGTTATGAACAAGCCAGGCTTCAGCAATATGTGAAACTTGAACTTCCAGATGTTCAAGCTGGTTTTAGAAAAGGCAGAGGAACCTGATATCCAATTGCCAATGCCGCTGGAACATCAAAAAAGCAAGAGAGTTCCAGAAAAACATCTATTTCTGCTTTGTTGACTATGCCAAAGCCGTTGACTGTGTGGATCACAATAAACTGTGGAAAATTCTGAAAGAGATGGGAATACCAGACCACCTGACCTGCCTCTTGAGAAATCTGTGTGCAGGTCAGGAAGCAGAACTGGACATGGAACAACAGACTGGTTCCAAATAGGAAAGGACTACATCAAGGCTGTATATTGTCACCCGGCTTATTTAACTTATATGCAGAGTACATCATGAGAAATGCTGGGCTGGAGGAAGCACAAGCTGGAATCAAGATTGCCAGGAGAAATATCAATAACCTCAGATATGCAGATGACACCACCGTTATGGCAAAAAGTAAAGAAGAACTCAAGAGCCTCTTGATGAAAGTGAAAGTGGAGAGTGAAAAAGTTGGCTTAAAGGTCAACATTCAAAAAACTAAGATCATGGCATCTGGTCCCATCACTTCATGGGAAATAGATGGGGAAACAGTGGCTGACTTTACTTTTCTGGGCTCCAAAATCACTGTGGATCACGATTGCAGCCATGAAATTAAAAGAGACTTACTCCTTGGAAGGAAAGTTATGACCAATTCAGACAGCATATTAAAAAGCAAAGATATTACTTTGCCAACAAAGGTCCATCTAGTCAAGGCTTTGGTTTTTCCAGTGATCATGTATGGGTGTGAGAGTTGGACTATAAAGAAAGTAGAATGCCGAAGAACTGATGCTTTTGAACTGTAGTGTTGGAGAAGACTCTTGAGAGTCCCTTGGACTGCAAGGAGATCCAGTCAGTCTATCCTAAAGGAGATTAGACCTAGGTGTTCTTTGGAAGGACTGATGTTGAAGCTGAAACTCCAATACTTTGGCCACCTGATGCAAAGAGCTGACTCATTGGAAAAGATCCTGATGCTGGGAAAGATTGAGGACAGGAGGAGAAGGGGACAACAGAGGATGAGATGGTTGGATGGCATCACCGACTCAATGGACATGAGTTTGGGTGGACTCCAGGAGTTGGTGATGGACAGGGAGGCCTGGCATGTTGCAGTTCATGGGGTCGCAAAGAGTTGAATATGACTGAGCAACTTAACTGAACTGACTGATGGACAAGCTACAGATACATTTAGCAACACTAGTGAAACTGAAAACTATTATGCTATGTAAAAGAAGGCTTCATGATGCATGATTCCATTCATATATTCTGGACACAACAATACTATCATTACTGAAATCAGATCAGGACTGAGGATAGGTGGCATGGATTGAATGCTAACAAACATGGATGTGGATTTAAGGTGATGATCTGTATCTTGATTTTGGAAGTATTAATAGTTATGCAACTATAGACAAACCCATAGAACTTAGGCATAATTACATAACATTTTGATAATATCTGACTTTAAAAATCTAAACAAATTGTAATGACTTAAAAGCTTAGTATAAGAGTTCAGTTCAGTTCAGTTCAGTTGCTCAGTCGTGTCCGACTCTTTGAGACCCCATGAACCACAGCACATGGCCTCCCTGTCCATCACTGACTCCCCGAGCTTACCCAAACTCATGTCCATTGAGTCGGTGATTCCATCCAACCATATCATCCTCTGCCATCCCGTTTTCCTCCTACCCTCAATCTTTCCCAGCATCAGGGTCTTTTCCAATGAGTTACTTCTTTGCATCAGGTGGTCAAAGTATTGGAGTTTCAGCTTCAACATCAGTCCTTCCAGTGAACACGCAGGATTGATCTCCTTTAGGATGGACTGGTTGGATCTCCTTGCAGTCCAAAGGATTCTCCAATACCACAGTTCAAAAGCATCAATTCTTCTGTGCTCAGCTTTCTTTATAGTCCAACTCTCAGATCCTTACATGACCACTGGAAAAACCATAGCCTTGACTAGACAGGCCTTTGTTGGTGAGATAGTGTCTCTGCTTTTTAATATGCTATCTAGGTTGTCCATAACTTTTCTTCCAAGGAGTAAGAGTCTTTTAATTTCATGGCTGCAATCACCATCTGCAGTGGTTTTGGAGCCCAAAAATATAAAGTCAGCCACTGTTTCCACTGTTTCCACTGTTTCCCCATCTATTTGCCATGAAGTGATGGGGCCAGATGCCATGATCTTAGTTTTCTGAATGTTGAGCTTTAAGGCAACTTTTTCACTCTCCTCTTTCACTTTCATCAAGAGGCTCTTGAGTTCTTCTTCACGTTCTGCCATAAGGGTGGTGTCATCTGCATATCTGAAGTTATTGTTATTTCTCCCAGGAATCTTGATTCCAGCTTGTGATTCATCCATCCCAGAGTTTCTCATGATATACTCTGCATATAAGTTAAATAAGCAGGGTGACAGTATACAGTCTTGACATACTCCTTTCCCAATTTGGAACCAGTCTGTTGTTCCATGTCCAGTTCTAACTGTTGCTTCCTGGCCTGCATATAGGTTTCTCAAGACGAAGGTCAGGTGGCCCAGTATTCCCATCTCTCAGAATTTTTCACAGTATATTGTGATCCACACTTCAAAGGCTTTGGCATATTCAGTAAAGCAGAAATAGATTTTTTCTGGAACTCTCTTGCTTTTTTGATTTTCCAGTAGATGTTGGCAATTTGATCTCTGGTTCCTCTGCCCTTTCCAAAACCAGCTTGAACATCTGGAAGTTCACAGTTCACATATCACTAGCCTATTTGACCATAAGTAATTATTTGTTAGTGAATTAATTTGGATTGAATACTTTAAATACTTCAATAAATTGAAAGTGAAAGTTGCTCATTTGTGTCTGACTTTTTTGTGACCCCATAGACTATACAGTCCATGGAATTCTCCAGGCAAGAATACTGGAGTGGATAGACTTTCTCTTCTCCAGGGGATCTTCCCAACCCAGGGATTGAACCCAGATCTCCCGCAATGTAGGTGGATTCTTTACCAGCTGAGCCATAATAGAATCCCAAGAATACTTGAGTGGGTATTCTATCCCTTCTTCAGCTGATCTTCCCGACCCATGAATTGAACTGAGGTCTCCTACATTGCAGGCAGATTATTTACCAACTGAGCTATCAAGAAAGCCCTGCTTTAATAAAGAGGTTATCAATATTAGATTAAAGCTACTGAAATTCTCACTGCATGTGTGAAGCTCAATACATCATTTGTACCCTTGGAGCACTTCAGCAAATATTTGCATGTGATCATTTTTAGTGTTCCCTGATTTACCTTCCAAACAGGCTCTAATTAACTTTATATATATGTGTGTGTGTGTGTGTGTGTGTGTGTGTGTGTGTGCGTGTGCGCAGGGAATTCCTTCTCTTGATGTGCATAATTAGTCATTTTTCCATGTTAAAACATATCTGTTCTCTCATTCTTCAATCAAAAATTTAGATTACATCCTGAGTTTTTCACAAACAACCAATATTTGAACTAACATGAGTACACATCCCTCTTTTCTGTTAATCTTGACAAATAGCTAATAATTTCTTTCCTTAGTCAGTAAATTGGTCAATGAATTACTTCCTCTCGAACGTCAGTTTTATAGCATATATAGTGCGCTCTTCAAAGAAGGAATATATTGTCACTGTCTAAGTTATTTTGCCATCTTTTGCTCCTTGATTTCTCTATGTCAGTAATAATTGCAATTTTGTCTATACTAGATTTAACATATTACAACAGTTGAGGATAGTCTTAATTATCTTTATCTGCAAAATAATTGTTTTAAAATTTCTAAAACCTATGCCAATTTTTTTCTAAAAGACAATTGTAAATAAAAGCATGTATTCCAGAAAACATATGAAAATAGAAATCACTAAATGTCAGCAAATATTCCATTTCTCTCCAATCTGATCTTGTGATTGGTAACAAAGATCCTTAGAAACTTTTTGGAAGAATATATTTATTTTACATGCTTCCTGTTGTCTAAGGCTGAGAGGATTACCATTGATGTTCCCTGGTAATCACAGGAAAAGATTTTTTTTTAAAAACATGGATAAAGGGACTAACAGAAAGACAGAACTGCTTATTTAAAATACAGTATTTTATTTTAATCCTTGATAAAATTTTCACTACTCAGAGAATTCACCCTGATTTTGATTATTCTTTACATCTCAATTTATTTTTTAATCTATTGGCTACTTTGTCTTCAAATAAAAGATATTTTTTTCTGTCTCTAAAGTACCATATATTCTTACTAAATTTTCTTATTCAGAAAATGGAAATTCTGACAATTTTGTGCAAATTTCTAACCTCACTGCTAACTATTTCTCATAGTATGTTTAACCCAATTTTCTGCCTTTATCACTGTCCATAAAAAACTTGGTTCTAAAACTTCTCCTTAAAGTTGTTTTGAAAAGCATTATATTAGAGCAACTTTGGAATATAGTCTGGCAGTTCCTTACAAAACAAAGCATGCTAACTGTATGAACTAGCAATCTTCTTTTTTTTTTTTTTAGTACTTACTCAAATGCGTTGAAATTTTACATACACACAAAACCTTCAGTGAATATTTGTAGTACTTTTGTGCAAATTTATCAGCACTTAGAAGCATCTGTTCCTTCAACAGATGAACAAACAACCTGTGGTACAACCTTACAATGGAATATTATTCAGTGCTAAAGAGAAGTAAGCTATCAAGCCATGATAATGGACACTTGAATAGTAGCTTAGACCTTTCTTTTTTCATTAAAGAGGCAAATGAAGATAAAATAATCATAATAATTTTTCCATTTTGTTTGACCCTTTCTATAATTATGATGGATGAAGATAAGAAGATCAAACTAGTCAATCCTTAAGGAAACCAACACTGAATATTCATTGGAAGGACTGATGCTGAAGCTAAAGCTCCAATACATTGGCTACCTGATGTGAACAGCTGACTCAATAGACAGGAGGAGAAGGGGATGATAGAGGATGGGATGGTTGGATGGCATCAACAACTCAATGAACTTGAGTTTGAGCAAGCACTGGGATATGGTGAAGGACAGGGAAACATGGCATGCTGCAATCCATGGGGTCACATTTAAACCAAGAGATATACCCAAAGATCAAATTTATAAGATTCCAGAATGATATAGGTTAAAAAGGATGAAACCAGCAATTGTCAATTTTAGCAGTAAAAAGGGGGAGTGAGGTAAGGAGGAGGCTCACAGTGGATTCACAGTCATTTTTAATGGTCATGAGGATATGAAAAATTCTATCCTAATAATATTAACAACTTAAGAAAATTGGTCAAATACCTCATAAGAGAAAGAAACTATAGCTTGCCCAAATTGATAGAAGGAAAAAAAGAGAACAAGAATATTAAAAATACTGAATCCATAACAAAACACCTTCCCCCAAAGAAAAATGGTAGCCAAAGAAAGTCCTCAAAAATACAGGGGAAAATTTCAATAAATATATGAGAACAGGCAAAACCATTGGAACATGTTATTTTCTAACAAAAAAAGAAATTAACACTCTCTCTTTTCTGAAGATAAAATTGTCATTTTCTATACCATTGCTTATATTTGTCTCAGTACTAAAAGGAAGTATGTCTTCTTTCCTAGTACTTTCTTGATGACTAAAAAAATTTTTTTTAATTCTAAATTCATGTTAGTTTTGCATTTAGAGACTAATGTCTGTTTTCACACCTTCCTGTTAACACAAATAGATTTTAATTTAAATGTGATTTCCTTCAGTTCAGTTCAGTTCAGTTGCTCAGTCCTGTCTGACTCTTTGCAACCCCAGGAATTGCAGCATTCCAGGCCTCCCTGTCCATCACCAACTCCCAGAGTTCACTCAAACTCACATCCATCAAGTTGATGATGCCATCCAGCCATCTCATCCTCTGTCATCCCCTTCTCCTCCTGCCCCTAATACCTCCCAGCATCAGAGTCTTTTCCAACAAGTTAACACTTCGCATGAGGTGGCCAAAGTACTGGAGTTTCAGCTTTAGCATCATTCCTTCCAAAGAAATCCCAGGGCTGATCTCCTTTAGAATGGACTGATTGGATCTCTTTGCAGTCCAAGGGACTCTCAGGAGTCTTCTCCAATACCACAGTTCAAAAGCATCGAAAAAAAGCAAAAAGCATTCGGCGCTCAGCTTTCTTCACAGTCCAACTTCCACATCCATATATGACTGCTGGAAAAACCATGGTCTTGACTAGACGAAACTTTGTTGGCAAAGTAATGTCTCTGCTTTTGAATATGCTATCTAGGTTGGTCCTAACTTTTCTCCCAAGGGGTAAGTGTCTTTTAATTTCATGGCTGTAGTCACCATCTGCATTGATTTTGGAGCCCCCAAAAATAAAGTCTGACACTGTTTCCACTGTTTCCCCATCTATTTCCCATGAAGTGATGGGACCAGCTGCCATGATCTTAGTTTTTTGAATGTTGAGCTTTAAGCCAACTTTTTCACTCTCTACTTTCACTTTCACCAAGAGGCTTTTTAGTTCCTCTTCACTTTCTGCTATAAGGGTGGTGTCATCTGCATATCTGAGGTTATTGATATTTCTCCCGGCAATCTTGATTCCAGCTTGTGCTTCTTCCAGCCCGGCATTTCTCATGATGTACTCTGCATATAAGTTAAATAAGCAGGGTGACAACATAGAGCCTTGAGGTACTCCTTTTCCTATTTGGAACCAATCTGTTGTTTCATGTCCTTAAGGGATTTCAAATCAGTGAGGTTTAATAGTGGTAGCAGTGGCCCAAATATGTTAGCACTTTTGTTTATCACTATTTGATGCTGAAACTGAAACTCCAATACTTTGGCCACCTGATGGGAAGAACCAACTCATTAGGAAAGACCCTGATGATGGGAAAGATTGAAGACAGGAGGAGAAGGGGATTACAGAGGATGAGATGTTGGATGGCATCAATGATTCAATGGACATGAGTTTGAGAAAGTACCAGGAGATGGTGAAGGACAGGGAAGTCTGGCATGCTGCAGTCCATGGGCCGCAGAGTCAGACACCACTGAGTGCCTGAACCACAACAACAGTCCTAAGGAGAGAAATGTAAACAGCTGCCATTTGTTTGGCTTCTATCTTTGCCATGGAAATCAGCTTCTCATACCTATTCAAATATGAATATTTGTCATAATGAATTGTACCATTTCCCACATGTTTAAAATTCCTGTGCATGTAAAAAACTTGCTCTTTTTTGTGAAGTGAGAGGTGGTGAAAGTCAGGGAAGAACCTTTTGATGAATTTAAAAGTTCACTTTTAAGGATGTGCATGGTGATGATGAAGAAGAGGAAGAGAATAACATCATGATGATAAATTCAGTAGCACAGTCAAGCTACACGAAAATTAGGCCATTTTCTTTAGTCCTAATACAGATTTTCTTGTGCTTTTTTTGGTTCTGTTTTTGCTTTTTAAAGTGGCTTACAGGCACCTGTGAATAAGTCTGGATGCATTTGTAAAGGCAGGTTTTGCTCTCAGCATAACCAACTGGAGCATTCCATAGAATAGCTTTGTGCCAGAGTTTTAATCTCCAGGACTATAAGGGAATTCCTGATTGCTTTATATTGCATTTCTTACTAGTAGCACTCAAAACTTGAAGATCTTGGTTCTAGATATTGTCTCTCTTAATGATTCCCAGTTCTCCTTTGTGCCACCTAAATTATTCAGATATTGTTTATCAAGTATTTTCTCAATTGCCTCTTTTTCAAACTCCCTGCTGAGCTTGAGTGTGCACAGAGGAATGCTCAGATAAAATAAAGACGGAATTTAAGAGTTGTAACAGTGCTGTTTCCCCACTCCAATAAGAACATTTAAAACACATGACATTCTCATTTACCCTAATTGACTCTCACTTTTATTACATCTTTACTCAAATTGGCAAAGTAGACAGCTATTCCATTATAATCTTTGTAATACTTAACAGCAGGGCTGGTGATGTAACAATACAGCTAAAGTGTTTTCTTTCTGCTATGGTATCAATCCACATGTAACTGATGTATCTATTATAACTCAGATTACTTTTGTGATTACAAAGGTGTGATCAATCACCTCGAGCCAGACATCCTGGGATGCGAAGTCAGGTGGGCCTTAGGAAGCATCACTATGAACAAAGCTAGTGGAGGTGATGGAATTCCAGTTGAACTATTTCAAATCCTAAAAGATGATGCTGTGAAAGTGCTGCACTCAATATGTCAGCAAATTTGGAAAACTCAGCAGTGGCCACAGGATTGGAAAATGTCAGTTTTCATTCCAATCCCAAAGAAAGGCAATGTCAAAGAATGCTCAAACTACCGCTCAATTGCACTCATATCACACACTAGAAAAGGAATGCTCAAACTTCTCCCAGCCAGGCTTCAACAGCATGTGAACCCTGAACTTCCAGATGTTCAAGCTGGTTTTAGAAAAGGCAGAGGAACCAGAGATAAAATTGTCAACATCCATTGGATCATCAAAAAAGCAAGAGAGTTCCAGGAAAAACATCTGTCTCTGCTTTATTGACTATGCCAAAGCCTTTGTCTGTGTGGATCACAACAAACTGTGGAAAATTCTTCAAGAAATGGGAATACCAGACCACCTGACCTGCCTCTTGAGAAATCTGTAGGTCAGGAAGCAACAGTTAGAACTGGACATGGAAAAACAGACTGGTTCCAAATAGGAAAAGGAGTTCGTCAAGGCTGTATATTGTCATCCTGCTTATTTAACTAATATGCAGAGTACATCATGAGAAGTGCTGGGCTGGAGGAAGCACAAGCTGGAATCAAGATTGCCAGGAGAAATATCAATAACCTCAGATACGCAGATGACACCACCATTATGGCAGAAAGTGAAAAAGAACTAAAGAGCTTCTTGACAAAAGTGAAAGAGGAAAGTGAAAAAGTTGGCTTAAAGCTCAACATTCAGAAAACTAAGATCATGACACCTGTTCCCATTACTTGATAGCAAATAGATGGAGAAATAGTGGAAACAGTGACAGATTTTATTTTATTTATTTATTTTTTTTTGGTCTCCAAAATCACTGCAGATCGTGATTGCAGTCATGAAATTAAAAGATGCTTCCTCCTTGGAAGAAAAGTTATGACTAACCTAGAAAGCATATTAAAAAGCAAAGATGTGACTTTTCCAACAAAAGTCTGTGTAGTCAAAGCTATTGTTTTTCCAGTAATCATGTATGGATGTGAGAGTTGAACTGTAGAGAAAGCTGAGCACCAAAGAATTGGTGCTTTTGAAGTGTGGTGTGGATAAGACTCTTGAGAGTCCCTTGGGCTGCAAGGAGATGCAACCAGTACATCCTAAAGGAGGTCAGTCCTGAATATTCATTGGAACGACTGATGCTAAGCTGAAACTCCAATACTTTGGCCACCTGATGCAAAGAACTTACTCATTTGAAAAGACCCTGATGCTGGGGAAGATTGAGGATGGGAGAAGAAGGGGATGACAGAGGATGAGATGGTTGGATGGCATCACTGACTCAATGGACATGAGTTTGAGTAAACTCGGGGAGTTGGTAATGGATAGGGAGGCTTGGTGTGCTGTAGTCCATGAGGTCCCAAAGAGTCAGGCATGACTGAGTGACTGAACTGCACAGTATCAACCCACATATAAATGATGTATCTATTGTAGATTCTGCCTTGTAGCCTTGTAGTTATAAGAAATCAAGAAAGCAAAAAGCAACACACAGTGCTTTTATATATTCTATATAATACTCTGTATCTTATATAAGATTTAAAAAATCTCTAAATAACACTTATTAGCTAAACCACGCTTCTTTATTTACACTGTAGTTTAAAAAGTTTCCCTCAAACAACAGATAACATAAAGATTAGCATACTAATATTCAAAATATTCTTAAATTAAGTAATTGAAAGAATTTATTTTTTGCCTGAATGAATGAACATTTGACAATTTTGCAGTGAAATTTTCTTCAAGTTATTAAGCATATTATCATCTTTTCTTTAGGGACAAGTGCCAAACATATCTAGAAAAGGCTCATATTTATTGTAAGATTTAGTTGTTATTAAATATTTTTAAAAGTTTTGAAAATTTTGAAATGTTTTATAAAACAATTTAGAAACTTATTTATTTTGATTTCCCTCTTAATAATGAGATGGAATTTATCATGAAATGATCATCAAGGCCTTAATCTTCCTCTTAGTTTGACAAAACTTTAGACTGGCTCTTACCTGACTCTAGTACCCTGACTTCCCTTTCCTTATAACATTAATTTAATAAACAAAGCAAATAAAAATTCTTGTATATCCTTTCTTTCCCTCTTTAAGATGTAAATATTTTGAAAAACTTCTTGCTAGTTTTAAAATGTAGGTATGTCTTTCTTAAGAACTAGGATCCATCCTTTTGAATTTTAATCAGCAAGGAAGACAGTACTCCTGTTTCCCAGTCTCTGTTGGAAGACAGGAACCTAATTTTGGTGGGTACCTTGCTCCAAGTTGTAAAAGTACCACTTACTATGTAGACAAGAAAATTTAGTTTTTCCTTTTCTTTTGGGAAAAGTCAATATTTTCCACTATTAAAACCCCTCAAATATTTGTTTTAGTATCATTGAGATAAAACTGTGATTTGGATTCTCTTCCCTGTTGCAGCAAATTTGGGTAAAGCCTTTCTTGCCTACTTAACTTTTTTAGATGCAGTTTTTGCTATGACTTAAGTTGATAAAAGATACTCGTTTGCTATGTGTGTGTATATATATGTGTGTGCAGATATACATACATATATACACATAATATGCATAATTTTATTCATTGTTACACAAAATATATAACATGTAGTATATAATAAGTTATATTATGTTATAATTAATTATAATATATTAATATAACATATAATATATAACATATCTTCCCTCATTTTCTGTTCAGCTGACCCTGCACTTCCATAATATATGTGTCATAATCTCTTCATAGTAGAACATTTAGCACTGATTTAAAATTAAAAAGTTAGTCTGACAATGAATGATCTATGTCAAGTCCTAATCATATTTGTACACTAATAGGAAGATATTATTAAATATGGGAAAAAGAAGAAAAACATATGCTAGAAGAATATTAACAGGTTGAGGCAACTGAAAATGCCCTTATGATGAGGACACTTGCTTCTTTGAGAGGCTTGGTAGTGCCTGTCCTTTGGAAACCAGGATGATGGAGGAAGATGCTGTCATGGATCTGGAATACCTGATATTATTGTGGGTCCTGGGATCTCAGATTGTAGAGGCCAGTTATTTCTTTATGTAACCTAGGACAATTTAAGGATGAAGAAGTGGTGTTTGAGATGCCTTAGACCTAGAGGGAGCTCTGGCATTGTTTAGTAAATTGATTTCCAAAACAAAAATTGTTGGTCAGATGACTAAAAATTTGCTTAATTTGTGGAATAAGACAAAATAAGGAAGATAATTTCAGTCATCCCAGTGTAAAAATTTGGTAGCTTGCTGAATTTTAAGGTCTTGAGCCATTTCACAGATAACACGCTCAATGGCCAGAAGCTGAGTCCATTATATAGGACCAAAAAACACAGCAAATAGTCTCAACACAAAATCCTTCTATTCTCTATAGGATATTTGTAACTTTTTCACAAGCTAATGGTGCACACAGGAAGAGGGATTACCCAGCTATTTCAAAGTTGTTTAGATATAAGTATGAGCTAACACCAATGTCAGAATCATGGACTACTTTGGTAGATTTCTAGTTAGAGTTTGTGTTTATGAAAGCAAGGGAATTAATGCAGTGTTGACTCAAGTTAATATTATAAAAATTAGCTGTCATTTTTATATTTGACTCTTAAGGTGGAGTATCTTTTCCTAGTGATTGTTTTTAATAAATTACTTTGAATTACTTTTACTCGACAATAATATGAAGTGATTGTTTTTTGTATTTAATTTGATTCATGTTCACAGTAATTTTTTTTTTTTCCACTCAGCTATGTTTTCAGAAGTACAATATTCTTGAATTCAACACCATAAGTATACATTTTTCTCAAGTTCATATGGACGATTTACTAAGATTTTCCCTGGTCTAAGCCATAAACATGTCTTAACACATTTGAAAAAAAGATGGAAATCATATAATGTTTTCTCTCAGATCACAGGGATTTTAAACTAGAAATTAGTAACGAACAAATACACTCCAATAAAAATTAACTTAAAAAACAGGAAGATAACTGGAAAATACCCAAATACATGGAAATGAAATAACATATTTCTAAATAACACATGGGTCAAAGAACAAATCTCAAAGGAAAATTTAAAAATATTTTAAACTAAGTGAATGTAAGCATGACATTAAATTTTGTAGGATGAATGAAAGAAGTGCTTAAAGGGAAATTTATAGCAGGAAATATGTACATTAGAGAAAAGACATAAAAAAATAATCTACATTTCCACCTCAGCAAACAAGAAAAAAAAAAAAGTCTAAGTTATGTAGGCCAAAAGAAATAATAAAAACTTAGCAAAATTAATGAAATTGAAAACAGGAAATTAAGCAACCTGTCTGCTTTAGAGGCCACAAGTTGGGACAGAAGAAAAATTGGCAAAGTAGAAGACCTTGAGCTCATCCCTTCCCATGAGAATATCAAAATCACAACTAACCAAAGAACCATCAATACAAAAGACTAGAACCTACCACAGAAGATATTCTACATCCAAAGACAAAGAAGAAATCACAAGGAGATGGAAGGAGGGGCACATTACAATAAAATAAATTGCATACCCACCCCCCCACACAGGTAGGCAACCCACAAACTGAAGAATAATTACATCACAGAAGTTCTCCCACAGGAGTGAAATTTCTGAGCCCATCAGGCTCCCTGTCCTGAGGGGGTCTGGCATCAGGAAGAGGAGCCCCAAGAGCATTTGATGGCCAGCAGGTCTTGATCACAAGAGTTTTATAGGACTGGGAGAAACAGAGAATCCACTCTTGTAGGAGCATGCAAAGTCTCATATGCACTGGAACCCAGGGCAAAAACAGTGACTTAAAAGGAGCCTGAAGCAGACCTACCTGCTGGGGTTGAAGGATCTCCTGGGGTTGGGGCCTACTGAGATTCTCTTTGGGACATAAAACCTCATGGGAAATATATCTAGAAGTACTCATTTTATTAGATAAAAAAGAAAAATCAGAAAGAGAATTAAGGAATCAATCCCTCTCACCATTGCAAAAAGAAGAATAAAATGTCTAGGAATAAAATTACCTTGGGAGACAAAAGAACTGTACACAGAAAATTATAAGACACTGATGAAAGAAATCAAAGGTAACATAAACAGATGGAGAGATAGTCCATGTTCCTGGGTAGGAAGAATCAATATTGTGAAAGTGACTATACTACCAAATGCAATCTATAGATTCAATGCAATCCCTATCAAATTATCAATTACATTTTTCACAGAACTAGAACAAAAAATTTCACAATTCATATGGAAACACAAAAGACCCCAAATAGCCAAAGTAGTCTTGAGAAAGAAGAATGGAGCTGGAGGAATCAACCTCCCTGACTTTAGATTATACTACAAAGCAACAGTCATCTAGACAGTATGATACTGGCACAAAACAGAAATATAGACCAGTGGTACAAGATAGCCCAGAAATAAACCTATGTACCTATGGGTACCTTATTTTTCACAAAGGAGGTAAGAATGTACAATGGAGCAAAGACAGCCTATTCAATAAATGGTGCTGGGAAAACTGGACAGCTACATGTAAAAGAGTCAAATTAGAACACACTTCCTAACACCATACACAAAGTTAAACTCAAAATGGATTGAAGACCTAAATGTAAGTATGTGTGCTACAGCATTGGGAAGGTGAGTTAGTGACATGTTATAAACTTGGAGATGTGAATATGAGTCAACAAACACAGAACCTAGTAAGTAATGTGTTTTTGGCTGAAATATGTACCCCAAATTCCAGACTTAAGCCTCAGTACCCTAGACTACAACTGTATTTGGAGATAAAGACTTTAAAGAGGTGAATGAATTAAAATGTGGCCATTATATCAGGTTCTAATACAATATAAATGATGTCTTTACAAAGCAAGGAAGAGACATCAGGGCACCTATGTATAGACGGACAAAGATATGAAGAGGCAACAAGAGGAAAGTCATCTACAAATCAAGGAAGCCAAGGTTGCTGGAACATTGACTTTAGCCTTATAGCCTCCAGGACTTCTGTTGTTTAAGTTCCCTAGTCTTTGCTATTTTGTTATGGAAGCCCTAGAAAACTAATGCAGTGTGGTAAGGAGTTAGCACAATGATATGACTGACACTTTTTTTTTTTTTAAGATTTTTTTGTGTATGAGTGAAGAATGGACTAAAGAGCAGAATTATGGAGATGGGAAATCTAATTAAGAGGCGTGTAAAGTTGTCAAGTTGAGCAAAAAAGAAATGCTGAATTATGGCTTTTCTAAGAGATGTGGATTCAAAAATACATTTTGATGAAAGACCCTCAGAAGTATTTATATGTCACTGAACATGAGAAACAAGCAACAGTTAAAAGTATTCACTTGAGTTTACATTTCATATGTCAGTAAATTTAAGAATACACCAGTTTTAAATGTATTTATTTCCAAAATATCTCTAGTCAATATCAATTATCAGTTAAATTCACATATCTACCTTTTGAATAGTGAAGGAAATAAGATGAATATTTTATGTTTTTATTATTTTTTTGCATTAGCTGTGTGAAAATTTCCATACAAAGTGGAAATCAGAACCACTGAGTCTTTAGTAATATTACAAATTTTTCTTCAAAGTTGGAACATTTTCCCATTCTTCAAGTGAAATGCTTTAGGCAGCCACCTATTCTTCTATCCTATGTATTTGTTTTCTCAAGACTACATAATTATTTTAACTGAAGCCAGAATAAATAATCAAATGTTAACAATTAGCATTAACATAATTAGACATGGATAACTCAAACAACCGCACAATTGCACTCATCTCACATGCTAGTAAAGTAATGCTCAAAATTCTCCAAGCCAGGCTTCAGCAATATGTGAACCATGAACTTCCTGATGTTGAAGCTGGTTTTACAAAAGGCAGAGGAACCAGAGATCAAATTGCCAACATTCGCTGGATCATGGAAAAAGCAAAAGAGTTCCAGAAAAACATCTATTTCTGCTTTATTGACTATGCCAAAGCCTTTGACTGTGTGGATCACAATAAACTGTGGGAAATTTTGAAAGAGATGGGAATACCAGACCGCCTGACCTGCCTCTTGAGAAACCTGTATGCAGGTCAGGAAGCAACAGTTAGAAGTGGACATGGAACAACAGACTGGTTCCAAATAGAAAAAGGAGTACGTCAAGGCTGTATATTGTCACCTGCTTATTTAACTTATATGCAGAGTACATCATGAGAAATGCTGGACTGGAAGAAACACAGCTGGAATCAAGATTGCTGGGAGAAATATCAATAACCCAGATATGCAGATGACTCCAACCTTATGGTAAAAGTGAACAGGAACTAAAAAGCCTCTTGATGAAAGTGAAAGAGGAGAGTGAAAAAGTTGGCTTAAAGCTCAACATTCAGAAAACGAAGATCATGGCATCTGGTCCCATCACTTCATGGGAAATAGATGGGGAAACACTGGAAACAGTGTCAGACTTTATTTTGGGGGGCTCCAAAATCACTGCAGATGGTGACTGTAGCCATGAAATTAAAAGATGCTTACTCCTTGAAGGAAAGTTATGACCAACCTAGATAGCATATTCAAAAGCAGAGACATTACTTTGCCAACAAAGGTCCATCTAGTCAAGTCTATGGTTTTTCCTGTGGTCATGTATGGATGTGAGAGTTGGACTGTGAAGAAGGCTGAGTGCCGAAGAATTGATGCTTTTGAACTGTGGTGTTTGAGAAGACTCTTGAGAATCCCTTGGACTGCAAGGAGATCCAACCAGTCCATTCTGAAGGAGATCAGCCCTGGGATTTCTTTGGAGGGAATGATGCTAAAGCTGAAACTCCAGTACTTTGGCCACCTCATGCGAAGAGTTGAGTCATTGGAAAAGACTCTGATGGTGGGAGGGATTGGGGGCAGGAGGAGAAGGGGACGACAGATTATTAGAAGTTTAAAGTGATGTATAACTAGCAAGTATTTAGTTTCAAGTGTACAACATTCTATATTTATATATACATATATATATTACAAATTGAATACAAGGTATCACCTCATACCAGTTAGAAAGGCTATGATGACAATGACAAGTGCTAAAGAGGTTGTAGAGAAAAGGGGCACCCTTGTGCACTATTGGTGGAATGTACTTTGGTTCAGCCACAATGGAAAATGATATGGAACCTCTCCAAAAAAATAGAAGGTACAACTTTAATATGACCTAGGAATTCCACTTGTGGATATTAAAGAAAACAAAAACTGTAACTCAAAAAGACATATACAACCCCATGTTTATTGTAGCATAGTTACAATAGCCAACATATGGAAACAACCTAAATGTTTGTTAATGGATAAAGAAAAATTTGTATATATAAATTATATATAAGTAATATTATTCAGCCATAAAAATGAAAATCACCATTTGCAGTAATGTGGACGGACTTGTAAAATGCCAAGCAAAATGAATCAGATAGAGAGAGACATAGAACATGTAATCTGACTTGTACATAGAATCTTAAATGTCAAACAAGCTCATAGAGATAGAGAACAGAGATTGGTATGGCCAGAGAAGGGAGTGGTGGAGGGTTGAAATGGATGAAAGGTGTAAAAGGTACTAACTTAACAGTTGTAAAATAAATAAATAATGAAGATTTACCAAGCAACATGATAACTATAGATAACAGTTCTGTATTTCATATTTGAAATTTGCTAAAAGAATAAAGTTTAGAAGTTCTCATTACAAGAAAAAAGAGTTGTCACTGCATGGTGATGTATGTTAACTACATTTATTGTGGTATTTATTTTGTAATATATATAAATATAGAATACTATATGTGTGAAACTAAATATATGTTAATTATATGTAAATTTAAAATGCTAATACTCTGCTAACAATTGATAATATATATTCCAATTTACGGAAGGTTTTTTTTTTTTTTTTTTGACAAAGAAAATGTCTGCCATTTTAATAGTATCTGAATACAAAATCTCTAAATGAGAGAAGAGGTAGACAGAGTTGTAAAAAGAGGTCAATAATTAATACTTGTGATCATGGCTGGTAACTAGGATATATATTAAAAATATAAAACTAAGATGTAGAATCAAAA
Organism: Bos indicus x Bos taurus; assembly: GCF_003369695.1. NCBI lineage: Eukaryota > Metazoa > Chordata > Mammalia > Artiodactyla > Bovidae > Bos > Bos indicus x Bos taurus. The sequence goes on along the minus strand of NC_040081.1, from coordinate 78,872,241 downwards.
TAGTTATGTATATACATATTAAAAATCACCAATATCCCTTTCTCTATATAATTCTACACTATGTTTATTATTTTATAATGATAAATGTTTATAAATGCATGTAATAAAGAAGGCTGAGTGCCAAAGCATCATTGCTTTCAAGTTGTGGTGATGGAGAAGACTCCTGAGAGTCCCTTTCACTACAAGGAGAACAAACCAGTCAACCCTAAAAGAAATCTACCCTGAATATTCATTGGAAGGACTGATGCTGAAGCTGAAGTTTCAATATTTTGGCCCACCTATGCAAAGAGCCAACTCATTGGAAAAGACCCTGAGGCAGGGAAAGATTTAATGCATGAAGAGAAGGGCACGACAGGATGAGATGGTTGGAAGGCATCATTGTCTCAGTGGACGTGAGTGTGAGCAAACTCTGGCAGATAGTGAAGTGCTGGGAAACCTGGCAGGATGCAGTCCATGGGGTCACAAAGAGTCAAATATGACTCTGTGACTGAACAATAACCACCAATAAAAGTTTTTTAAAAAGTAATGTAATTAGTTTAAAATGTACTATACCACCAAAATTTTTGTTTAAATATGTCTCTCCGTGTGTGTGTGTGTATCAGTTCAGTTCAGTTCAGTTCAGTCTCTCAGTCATGTCCGACTCTTTGCAACCCCATGAATTGCAGCACGCCAGGCCTCCCTGTCCATCACCAACTCCCGGAGTTCACTCAGACTCACGTCCATTGAGTCAGTGATGCCATCCAGCCATCTCATCCTCTGTCGTCCCCTTCTCCTCCTGCCCCCAATCCCTCCCAACATCAGAGTCTTTTCCAATGAGTCAACTTTTCGCATGAGGTGGCCAAAGTACTGGAGTTTCAGCTTTAGCATCATTCCTTCCAAAGAAATCCCAGGGCTGATCTCCTTCAGAATGGACTGGTTGGATCTCCTGGCAATCCAAGGGACTTTCAAGAGTTTTCTCCAACACCACAGTTCAAAAGCATCAATTCTTTGGTGCTCAGCTTTCTTCACAGTCCAACTCTCACATCCATACATGACCACTGGAAAAACCATAGCCTTGACTAGAGGGACCTTTGTTGTCAAAGTAATGTCTCTGCTTTTGAATATGCTATCTAGGTTGGTCCTAACTTTCCTTCCAAGGAGTAAGCGTCTTTTAATTACATGGCTGCAGTCACCATCTGCAGTGATTTTGGAGCCCCAAAAAATAAAGTCTGACACTGTTTCCACATCTATTTCCCATGAAGTGATGGGACCAGATGCCATGATCTTCGTTTTTTGAATGTTGAGTTTTAAGCCAACTTTTTCACTCTCCTCTTTCACTTTCATCAAGAGGCTTTTTCGCTCCTCTTCACTTTCTGCCATAAGGGTGGTGTCATCTGCGTATCTGAGGTTATTGATGTTTCTCCCGGCAATCTTGATTCCAGCTTGTGTTTCTTCCAGTCCAGCGTTTCTCATGATGTACTCTGCATATAAGTTAAATAAGCAGGGTGACAATATACAGCCTTGACATACTCCTTTTCCTAGTTGGAACCAGTCTGTTGTTCCATGTCCACTTCTAACTGTTGCTTCCTGGCCTGCATACAGATTTCTCAAGAGGCAGGTCAGGTGGTCTGGTATTCCCATCTCTTTCAGAATTTTCCACAGTTTATTGTGATCCACACAGTCAAAGGCTTTGGCATAGTCCATAAAGCAGAAATAGATGTTTTTCTGGGACTCTCTTGCTTTTTCCATGATCCAGCAGATGTTGGCAATTTGATCTCTGGTTCCTCTGCCTTTTCTAAAACCAGCTTGAACATCAGGAAGTTCACAGTTCTCTCTCTCTCTCTCTCTCTCTCTCTCTCTCTCTCTCTCTCTCTCTATATATATATATATATATATATATAATGTAAAATATATACTAAACAATAATAATAGAAAAGAAAAGAATCAGCTAAATAATACTGAAAAGTAAAATGAACTAAAGGTCCATTTTGCTAAATATAACATAGTAACAGTTATAATGTGCTCATTAAACTCAAATACATATGGCTACAAAATATTCATTTAAATCTACGTGTTTTATTAGCAGTAGACTGGCTGGACTAGCTTCAACTAGTGTATGTAATGACAATTGAAGTACAATCTTATTACAATGAATGTTCCACCACTATTCAAGCAATAAATTTTCTGTTAGTCTTATCTTAATGTAGTTGTTTTTATTGTATAGTTCTTATATGCGTTTTAGTGTACATTGTGCGTTAATTGTGTCTTCTCAAAAGATAAATCGAAGCCATAAGCCCCAGTATCTGTGAATATGACTCTATTTGAGAATTGGCCACTGCAGATGTAATTGCATTGCAGTTAGGGTAATGTTACACTGAAGAGAGTGCTGTCCGTTAAGAGGGGGTAAATTTGCATATAGACAGAGTTAAGATAGTCATATTAAGATGGAGTCAGATTGAAGTTACATCACAAGTCAATGAATGCCTGAGGCTGTCAGAATCTAGAAAAGGAAAGATAGGATTGTCCCCCAAAAGTTTCAGAGGAAGTGAGCTCTCCCAGCACCTTGATATGAACTTTCCAGCTTCAATTACTGCAAGGAATAAAAAACAACAGCTTCTGTTGTCTTTCAGCTATCTAGTTTGTGGTACTTTGTTCCAACAACCCTAAGAAATTAATACATGGTATATAAAGTTATTATTTGTTGAATATATGACAAGTAGGAATCTTGAAGGAAATATTCCATTTATATTACTTATCCATGTAGTTTTATGATTTAGAAGTGATTTGAAAATTGTGTAATTATACCACAGTAAATTAGAATTTAATTATGCTATGCCTCATAACCTGCTAATAGGTTAAGTTAAGGTGTACATGCTTGAGAATGAGGCATCATTAATCACACTTTAGAAATAAACAAAGAGACTTGTGAGGTAGAGGGAGAGGAAGGAGAAAAGGGAAGGAGGGGGAGGGAGGGAGATAAAGAAAATAACAAGTCAAATGTATATATTTTTTTAACACAGATCTTCTTTTTCATTCTGCCTCTGTGTTTCAAACACCTTATCTGAACATATTACTGGTGTATATTGAAATTATAATTTATTTGTAGTCTTTCTACTCCATAAATTTTTAAAGCTGTCAGTCAGATAAATCATACATGAATGAGTTAATTATGAAACGGTGAAAAAAATGGCCCTGTGAAGACCTAGCAGGAAGGCAGCCATCCACAAGCCACTGAGAGAAGCCCTAAGAGACTAACCCTTGATGGCACCTAGGTCTCAGACTTCTAGTCTTGAGTTATGAGAAAATAAACATCTGTTGTTTTAACCACTCAAAAACAAACAAAACAAAAAATGTAAAGAAAAAGAAACAGTGAAAGGCAGTATATGAAAAAGTTTCAAATTGAAGTCTTCTTTTGAAGGTAATTGGATGATGTATCATTATTTTTACACTAATATCTAGTATATAACTGAGTCTATAGACTTAGTGAAGGTTTTTATATGAGATCTTTACTGTGAAATATTGTGTACTGAAAATAGTCCTGCTTAATGTCATTTTAATTACAAATAGATACAAATCACTATTTGAAAAAATGCAAGAAAAATTAATAAAAATGTATTGTGTGCTCTATTCCTTCCATTAAGAGGAAAAACCTATATAAAGCACACAGCATGAGCATTAGACATTCTATTCTATCATTTACATCATTAAAGGCATTTTTATTTTCTTAACTAAATTACTTTTCTCCCCTTATGACACCTCCTTCACACTAACTTTTCTGATATTTCCCTTTGAAAATTTGTCATGTATGTATCATTTCAATTTAAAATTAATATCAGCATTAAAAGGTCTACACTTCCAATAATAAATAGGCTAAAGGTACTATTGTGCCATAAAACCACCTATCTGTACTTACTTGAGAAGTAATTTTTCTGTAAGGTGATTATGTATGTACAAAAATAAAATACAACAACAAATCTCTTCCAAATTAATGATTTTTAAAGTTTTAAATCTTTAAAATTTATTTTTTTAAATTTCATTAAAAGTTTTGTTGTTTTTATCTGCTATTGTTGTTGTTATTTTTAATCTATAATCCCCAAGTATTGGTTAGACTTGATTCATTTTTAAAGCATTTGCCATCCTTAAGACTGTTCATGCTATTTAGCCCTTTCACATAAGGGCTTCTGCCTATCTCTTCACTTCAACCAAAATTGTTTAGTTTCTTTCCATCCTACAATTTTTTAATCTATAGTTTACATTTATTCTAATCAATTTCTGCTTATCATGTCTCTCAGCCCAAGTTGTCTTCCTCAAGAAAACCCTTCCAAACCTTCCCTTAGTACCACTCCATGATGCCTAAAGCTACCACAAAAGCCCAAGTAGGACTTCTCCACTCATGTGTTTGTCATAGTGTCCTAGAATGTTCCCAGTACATGTGTGCTACCTTATTGGATGGGACATTAATGGTTGAATGCAGTTTCTAATCTCCTTTCTCCTAAGAGGCACTCATGTGGTTCTGATTCAACCTACTCTATGACACTTATGTCCCTAACACTTCCTCAATCTCTTTAAGTGATGTCACCATTCATTCTTCCAATCAAGTCAACACACTTGGTCCCTCGTGTTTTCTCACTGTGCCCCCATTTCCAGTCTTTCAGCAAATAGTATCAATCTTACTTTAAAATTCTGTGTTAAACCTGCCTCATTCAAAACATTGTCATCTTCCATGATTTTAAGAACTTTCTGAATGTATCTGAACTTAATTTCCTATAGCTTATAAGAGAATAAGATAATAAGCTATAAGACAATAAGCTGCGGAAAATTCTGAAAGAGATGGAAATACCATAGCACCTGACTTGCCTCTTGAGAAACCTATATGCAGGTCAGGAAGCAACAGTTAGAACTGGACATGGAACAACAGACTGGTTCCAAATAGGAAAACGAGTATGTCAAGGCTGTATATTGTCAGCCTGCTTATTTAACTTCTATGCAGAGTACATCATGAGAAACTCTGGGCTGCAGGAAGCATTAGCTGGAATCAAGATTGCGGGGAGAAATATCAATAACCTCAGATATGCAGATGACACCACCCTTATGGCAGGAAGTGAAGAAGAACTCAAAAGCCTCTTGATGAAAGTGAAAGAGGAGAGTGAAAAAGTTGGCTTAAAGCTCAACATTCAGAAAACGAAGGTCATGGCATCTGGTCCCATCACTTCATGGGAAATAGAGGGGGAAACAGTGGAAACAGTGTCAGACTTTATTTTTTTGGGCTCCAAAATCACTACAGATGGTGACTGTAGCCATGAAATTAAAAGACGCTTACTCCTTGGAAGAAAAGTTATGACCAACCTAGATAGCATATTCAAAAGCAGAGACAGTACTTTGCCAAGAAAGGCCCGTCTAGTCAAGGCTATGGTTTTTCCAGTGGTCATGTATGGATGTTAGAGTTGGACTGTGAAGAAAGCTGAGCACCAAAGAATTGATACTTTTGAACTGTGGTGTTTGAGAAGACTCTTGAGAGTCCCTTGGACTGTAAGGAGATCCAGCCAGTCCATTCTGAAGGAGATCAGTCCTGGGTGATCTTTGGAAGGACTGATGCTAAAGCTGAAACTCCAATACTTTGGCCACCTCATGCGAAGAGTTGACTCATTGGAAAAGACTCTGATGCTGAGAGGGATTGGGGGCAGGAGGAGAAGGGGACGACAGAGGATGAGATGGCTGGATGGCATCACTGACTCGATGGATGTAAGTCTGAGTGAACTCCAGGAGTTGGTGATAGGGAGGCCTGGTGTGCTGCGATTCATGGGGTCGCAAAGAGTTGGACATGAGTAAGCGACTGAACTGAACTGATTTTCTTTATAAGCTATGGTAATTTTTTTAATTGTTTTGAAGACAGCCTTTGAATGGGTAGTTACATTTCAATGAGTTAAAATTCAGAAATTCCACTTGCAGTCAAAAAATAAATGTCATGGAGATGTACAGCATATGGATTTTTTTATCAAAAATATTGTTATAAATATGAAAGTTGCAGAGAAATTAAATTTTTAAAGTTTGTACGAAAAGGGTGTCAATTTGTATGGTGACAGTAAGCCTATTATTGGGGTGATCATTTTCCAAAGCCAAAAATATTAAATCATCATGTTGTACACCTGAGATCAATACAATGTTTTATGTCAATTATACTTCAATAAACAAACTCAAGTTTCACAATTAAATTTACCAAAAACTTTCCCAATACTCATCTGTCACCTGAGGGGACTACCATGAACAACAAATGCCATTCCTGATATCAGATGATTTATAGAATTAAATAATGTATATATTTCATTAATATATGTTAAGAATCAACCCATTTTTTTAAATTTAATATTATAAATTAAATAGTGGAGAATATTTCATATCAGAATTTAATAAAATAATTAATATGTTTTACTTTAGCATATTTCATTAAATGATGTAGCATAATCCCTAGGCAGTGCTGAGATCTCAAACTATGAACTCTCTATCTCTTGTGCTACTCTGTCCATCAGGCTTCTGCTTTTGGCAGTGCTTGCACTGGGTTTATAGTTAGGAACTACATTAGTATTGTTCATAATGGGCTTTGAATTTTTGTTAGTTCCTCTCCTTTGATGTTTTCAATCATCTGTGGGTGCTGCCTTCATCACTATTTTCAAACCAGAGGTGAAAATTTTTATTTTTAAAGAACAAAGCAGGCCATCCCTCAACTTGACAGCCTCTAAGAACTTCTCCACTCACTCCAAATACAATGGAAACTTCTAAAGATTCCTACTCAGAATTGGGAAACTCCTGATGACATTTTATAAAATAGAGCCTAGCAGCATTGAATTTATTTGTATTCAGATAACACCATGTCATTTTCACCATATGTCCAATGATTTTGTTCTTGTCTATTACTAAAGAACATCTCTCACAAGCATTTTTCAAACACATGGATCTTGTTTTAAATGACATTTTCTAGGAGATTTTCCTGATAATGCCCCTCCTTGATTCAGAAAGCCTATTCTAAAACATTATGTCCAATGATTTCTTTCCTAGGGCCTTTCAATCTAATTTATTTGCTTGTTTCTATATTTTCTAGTAATGTAGGATTATAATATAAACTCAAGTTTGAACTTTTTTTGCCTTATTCACTGCCATTTTCCTGGTACTTAAAATATATAATGGGCATTCAGTAAATATCTTTTACATAAGTTAACTAAAGAATATAATATCTTAAGTTTTTTCAGGAGAAAATTCAAAACATCAGTGAATATAGTAATTTGATAATAAACTTTGATATTGGAAATAGTTCAAGGAGTCGTCTACCCTTTCATCATCTCATCATCTTCTGGAGAACCCGGCTTCAGTCATGGATAAAACCATGTAGTAGAACAAATGTAAAGATATTATATATACTTTAGGGCTTATTAACACTAATTAATACTAACTCTATCTTTGGAAAAGAGGTAGTGAGTCTAGTCATTGAAAGTATCAGAGCAGAACAATGGAACAATGAAGATGGGAACAGTGAAGAAAAATATTATTTCTATGATTACGCTACCTACCAGATGCTTTCATAGGTTGAACTGTGTCCTCCCTAAATGGTATGTTGAAATGCAAACCTCCAGAACCTCCAGATCTGAACTTATTTGGAAATAAGGTTTTCACAGGTGTAGTCATTTTTTTGATGAGGTTCGTTAGATGGACTCTAATCCAACATGACTGGTGTACTTACAAAAAGGTAAGGAATTTGGACACAAATACCCACTGTCAGAGAGGGAGAATTATGTGAAGAGGCATCAGGATAATGTCATGGAAAAATTAGTGTTCAGTTCAGTTCAGTCGCTCAGTCATGTCCAACTCTTTGTGACCCCATGGACTGCAGCACACCAGGCTTCCCTGTCCATCACTAACTCCTGGAGCTTGCTCCAGCTTATGTCCATTGAGTTGGTGAGTTATGTTACCACAAACCAGGAAAAGTCTGAGGCTTCCAGAAGCTAGGAGGAGGCAAAGAAAGGGTCTATCTATAGGTTTCTAAGGGATAAAGGCCCTGTCAACACGTTGACTTCTATCCAAACAGTAAGACAATAAATTTCTAAGATACCTATTTTGTGGTACTTTGTTAAGGTACTCCTGGGAAACAAATGAAAATGTCAGGAAAAAATTGGATTAAAAATTAATTCATATAATTCCTAACATCCAGCAGATTATACCATAATCAAGTAAGTACATGAAACTTATAACAACAACAAACACCAGCTATCAAAGCAAAATTATTCTCTAAGAAACAAAGAAATACTCTGAAATAGAGCTCTCTTCACTAATATATAGTGAAACAGAACATTTTTCAGAATTCTTCTCATTCCATAAGACAGCTGTATATACTAATCCCCACCCAACTCCATCTAATATTTAGTCATATCAACAGGTTAAGAAATGTATAGTGTTTTCATATTTTGTATTTCTTTTGCTGTCATCAAAACTACTTATGTTTCCTAGTTAAGGGACCATGCTCCCAGAGCCTTACACTTTATGAAATAAAACTAAACACTCATATTTATCACTTTATTGCTAGAAAATATGTTTAGTGGTGTGAATAAAGAAGAGATTTTTCTGTATAAATTAATGGGATTTAACAAAAACATTTCAAAGAATAAAATTTTGATGTTGAAAAATACCAAAGGATACCAACAAAACAGAATTTTAGAACAATGAAAGAAGCACTTGGATCTTGTCAATTTGGTAATCATCCAAAATAAGTGAGGTTAATTTATATTAATTGCTAATCTGGTTGCTGAAAACAGAATATTCTAGGTAAATCCTAAGTTGAAATGAGGCATTTCTAAGTACTATTGTTATTAAAATTGAAACTAGTTAACTAAAATGGAGATTCTCTAATGAAGTTATGGACAAAAGAGCAAGTGAACAGCTCTTCAAAACACCCCCCTAAACAAATCAGTGTTTTAAAATAATATTAGATATTTAAAATAATATTGAATCATTCAATAGAATTCTCTTTGCAAGTTGCTTTAGAATTATTGATGCATAGGAAAGTTAAAATTATGCATTTAGACAGCTAACTTAAAAGTAAAACTAATTTTCCTTTAAAAGTTATAAGCTTTTTATCATTTAGATTTATTTACTTTACAAACAAAATGTATTTTAAGTTTTCCCTTTTAGAACTTTCTTTGAAAATGTTAAAAATAATTATTTAACTTAACAGTCCAAATGTTCCTAATTAAAGAGAAAAAAGTATATGCTCCAAGAATAACCATACCTTGTATACTTAATATAAATCTTATGTGGCAACTAAAAATCAAATGTCAATGCATTCCAAAACCAAACCTGATTATTTGAAGTTTAGTTTAATTTGAAATTTATCTTCTTTCTTTTTCATTATTCATTATAGCACTTGCATGTTGCCCAAACTCCAAAGTCTTTAAATATAACTACTGGGTCAAGTTTGCTTTTTAAAAAGCAATCATGGATATTGCTTTTGATTAGCCATTGGAAGTGACAAATAGATTCAAAGGATTAGGTCTGATAAAGTGCCTGAAGAACTATGGACAGAGGTTCGTGACATTGTATAGGACGCAGTAATCAAGACCATCCCCAAGAAAAAGTAATACAAAAAGGCAAAATGGCTGTCTGAGGAGGCCTTACAAATAGCTCTGAAAAGAAGAGAAGCAAAAGGCAAAGGAGAAAAGGAAAGATATACCCATTTGAATGCAGAGTTCCCAAAATAGCAAGGGTAGAAAGCCTTCATCAGTGATCACTGCAAAGAAAAAGAAGAAAAATATAGAATGAGAAAGACCAGAGATCTCTTCAAGAAAATTAGAGATACCAAGGGAATTTTTCACACAAAAATGGGCACAATAAAGGACAGAAATGATGTGGACCTAACAGAAGCAGAAGATATTAAAAATAGGAGACAAGAATACACAGAAGAACTGTACAAACAAGATCTTCAAAACCCAAATAACCATGATGGTGTGATCAGTAACCTTGAGCCAGACATCCTGGAATGTGCAGTCACGTGGGCCTTAGGAAGCATCACTATGAACTAGTGGAGGTGATGGAATTCCAGTTCAACTATTTCAAATCCTAGAAGGTGAAGATGTTAGAGTGCTGAACTCATTTTCATTTCAATCCCAAAGAAAAGCAATGCTAAAGAATGCTCAAACTACCACACAGTTGCACTCATCTCACATGCTAGCAAATGATGCTCAAAATTCTCCAAGCTAGGCTTCAACAGTATGTAAACTGTGAACTTCCAGGTGTTCAAGCTGGATTTAGAAAAGGCAGAGGAACCAGAGATCAAATTGCCAACATGTGTTGGATCATCGAAAAAGTGAAAGAATTCCAGAAAATCATCTATTCCTGCTTTGTTGACTATGCCAAAGCCTTGGACTGTGTGGATCACAACTGGAAAATTCTGAAACAGATGGGAATACCAGACAACTTGATCTGCCTCCTGAGAAATCGGTATGCAGGTCAAGAAGCAACAGTTAGAAGTGGACATGGAACAGCAAACTGGTTCCAAATCAGGAAAGGAGTACATTAAGACTGTATATTGTCACCGTGCTATTTAACTTATACGCAGAGTACATCATTATAAATGCTGGACTGGATGAATCACAAGCTGGAATCAAGATTTCCAGGAGAAATAACAATAACCACAGATATGTAGATTCTGAAAGAAATGGGAATACCACACCACCTGATCTTCCTCTTGAGAAACCTATATGCAGGTCAGGAACAACAGACTGGTTCCAAATAGGAGAAGGAGTTCGTCAGGGCTATATATTGTCACCCTGTTTATTTAACTTGTATGCAGAGTACATCATGAGAAATGCTGGACTGGAAGAAACACAAGCTGGAATCAAGATTGCTGGGAGAAATATCAATAACCTCAGATATGCAGATGATACCACCCTTATGGCAGAAAGTGAAGAGGAACTAAAAAGCCTCTTGATGAAAGTGAAAGAGGAGAGTGAAAAAGTTGGCTTAAAGCTCAACATTCAGAAAACGAAGATCATGGCATCCGGTCCCACCACTTCATGGGAAATAGATGGGGAAACAGTGGAAACAGTGTCAGACTTTATTTTTCTGGGATCCAAAATCACTACAGATGGTGACTGCAGCCATGAAATTAAAAGACACTTACTCCTTGGAAGGAAAGTTATAACCAACATAGATAGCATATTAAAAAGCAGAGACATTACTTTGCCAACAAAGGTTCGTCTAGTCAAGGCTATGGTTTTTCCTGTGGTCATGTATGGATGTGAGAGTTGAACTATGAAGAAGGCTGAGCGCCAAAGAATTGATGTTTTTAATCTGTAGTGTTGGAGAAGACTCTTGAGAGTCCCTTGGACTACAAGGAGAATCAACCAGTCCATTCTGAAGGAGATCAGCCCTGAGATTTCTTTGGAAGAAATGATGCTGAAGCTGAAACTCCAGTACTTTGGCCACCTCATGTGAAGAGTTGACTCATTGGAAAAGACTCTGATGCTGGGAGGGATTGGGGGCAAGAGGAGAAGGGGAAGACAGAGGATGAGATGGCTGGATGGCATCACTGACTCAATGGATGTGAGTCTTAGTGAACTCCGGGAATTGGTGATGGACAGGGAGGCCTGACGTGCTGTGATTCATGGGGTCGCAAAGAGTCAGACACGACTGAGCAACTGATCTGATCTGATCTGATCTGATGGCAGAGAGTGAAGAAGAGACAGAATCTATGGCAGAAACTAATGAGCCTCTTGATGAAAGTGAAAGAGGAGAATGAAAAAGTTGGCTTAAAGCTCAACATTCAGAAAACTAAGATCATGGCATCTGGTCCCATCACTTCATGGGAAATAGATGGGGACACAATGGAACAGTGACAGACTATTTTTTGGGGGGCTCCAAAATTACTGCAGATGGTGACTGCAGCTGTGAAATTAAAAGACGCTTGCTTCTTGGAAGAAAAGTTATGACCAACTTAGACAGCATATTAAAAAGCAGAGACATTACTTTGCCAACAAAAGTCCATCTAGTGAAAGCTTTTTTTTTTCCAGTAGTTATATATGTATGTGAGAGTTGGACTATAAAGAAAGCTGAGTGCTGAAGAATTGATGCTTTTGAACTGTGGTGTTGGAGAAGACTCTTGAGAGTCCCTTGGACTGCAAGGAGATCCAACCAGTCCATCCTAAAGGAAATCAGTCCTGAATGCTCATTGGAGGACTGATGCTGAAGCTGAAACTCCAATAATTTGGCCACCTGATGCAAAGAACTGACTCATTTGAAAAGATGCTGATGCTTGAAAAGATTGAAGGCAGGAGGAAAAGGGGATGACAGAGAATGAGATGGTTGGATGACATCACCGACTCGATGGACATGGGTTTGGGTAGACTCCGGGAGTTGGTGATGGACAGGGAGGCCTGGGGTCCTGCAGTCCATGGCGTCACAAAGAGTCAGGCACAAATGAGAGACTGAACTGAAGTGACTGACCCTGTCAAGTTTGCTTTTTAAAAAGCAATCATGGGTATTGGCCCTGAATGACTAAATTATATGACATAGTTGTCATTTATTTTACTAACATATTGGTCCATGGCTGTGAAGGAAGTAAATGTATGAAAGCTTTTTGATAAGTGTATGCTTTATTATAAATGAAGAGATAATATGGTGGAAGTAATGATAAAATCTAACTTTACTGATAATTAACAATATGCAAGGCTTTCTTGTGTTAATTGATGTCAGTGCAATAATCCCCTGCTGTTTATCAAGTGCATCTGCCAATCTATCTGTCTAGAAATCCATCATTCTGATACAGATAAATATCCATATAGAATATTGACTATGATCTTGTAAGTGTATTACTTTTTTGTTTAAAAATGAGTTTCTCTTTCAGAAAATCTATTATTTATTTTCTCTTGTTGAGTACAAAGGCATATAATCTCACCATTAAAATTCAAATACCGAGGTTTGGCTAATTTTGCTTAAAAGTAACTGTGTACAGATCTTAATATAGGACCCCCACTCTATTCAGCATTAGGATAATTATATTGTGTTTTTATTTTAAAATTTCATAAAGTGTAATCTGACTTTGAAGATATTTTTATTATAAATTTCTAATACCTTTGCATTTTTGTTATTACTTGATTATTTTTCCCTCAAATCTTTATTTTATTATTAAAAATAATTTTTGTAAAAAATCAAATTTTTTATTAAGATCTGTCACTCAGATTTATTGACATATTTGCTAGCATCAAGTTGATTCTAACAGTGGCTGTAGTACTATCTAAATTATAAAAAGTAAAAGAAAATATTAAAATTGCATATGAAAGAAAATGTAAGTAGTCCAAAATATATGATTGTTGACATAGAAAATATAAAAAATAAATTTTCACCAGATGGATTATTAGAATTAATGAAAGTTGCAAGTTACTTGAATCACTGTTTCTTTTTTATGGCTGAGTAATACTCCAATCTGCGCATATGTGTGTGTGTGTGTGTGTGTGTGTTTGTATCACATTTCTTTTTTCATCTATTGCCAGACACGTAGATTACCTCAATATTTTGGCTATTATAAATAATGTTGGCAATGAACATTTGAGAACATACACCATTTTAAATTAGTTTTTTGTTTTGTTTTCTTCAGGAAAATACCTAGCCATGAAATTGCTCTGTAATATGGGCAGTTCTATTTTTAACTTTTTTGAGGAACCTCAATATTGTTGTTCATCCTGGCTGTGCTAATTAACAATATTCCCAACAGTGCATAAGCCTTCCCTCTTCCTCACATCCTCACCAACTTTTGTTGTTTCTTGTCTTTTTTGATGACAGCCATTTTGACAGGAGTCTTTGTTTTTGATAGCTTTATTATAATGAATATTGGAGGAGATCTTTTTAAGTTGAATTTGTTCAGAGAACTATGAGCTTCATGAACTTGAATGCTACTCTCTCCCAAGATCTGAGAAGTTCTCAGCCATTATTTTTTCATGTAAGCTTTCTGCCCTCTTTTGCTTTCATTCTCTTTCTGGGACTTTAATAATTTAACATTGCTTTTGTTGATGATATTCCATAGTTTGTGTAGGCTTTCTTTACTATTTTTTCATCCTTTCCTTTTTTATTCCCAAACTAGACTATTTGAATTGTATTTTTACTCCACAAATTATTTCTTCTGCTTGATCTGATATTGATGTTGTTTATGACATTTTTTTCATTTCATTCATACTATTCTTTACATTCAGAATTTTGTTTTCTTTCTTATGATTTCTATTTCTTTATTAATCTTTGCATGCTGTTCACCTTTTGCTTTCCTGATTTTGTTGAATTATGTTTTTTTTCTTTTGTTTCAGCTCACTGAACTTCCTCAAAACATCTATTTTGAATTTTTGACATGTAAATCACAGATTTACATGTCTTTGGGGTCAGTTACTAGAAGATTATTGTGATTCTTTGGTGGCATCACATTTCCTTGGTATTTTAATGTTCCTTGATTAATGTCCTGCATTGCTGTCTTTGCATCTGAAGTAGCAGATCACCCCCTCCAGATTTTACTGACTGACTTTGGTAGAGAATTCCATCAACCTTCCTAGGAATCCTGAAGCTCTCTCAGACTCTGTGAATATGCCTACTCCACTTTACTTACTCCCTCTTGTGGCAGGTTTCTTATTGTTTTATGCTTATTTTAAATCCTGCAGTACATCAGTCTGCATGCTGATAGGGTTTCACTAAATGCTGATGTTTGACATCTCTTGCAGGCTTTCTGTATGTGCTCATTAACCATCTGCAAAGATTCCCTCTCACTGCCATTAGGAGTGCACACAGGAGCTGGCTACAAAATGGTTGAGGGATGTGTATGTGATGTCTATGGTCCATGTTGTGGGGATCCATAGCCACGCAATTAGTAAAATCTACATCCTCTTGATGCTTTCCTAACCCTGGATGCTATTACCCCAGCTGCTAAACTAATTCTTAGTATGTGGCTCACAGCTCAGTGCACTGGATATTGTGAGAAAAACAGGCCCCTTCATCTGCATCTCATATAACTGGGAAACTGGCACTGACTCATATGCTCTCATACTGAGCTGTGCTGCCTTGGTGGACAGGAGTCATAGGTAACGTCACGGTTTTCCTCTTATGCTCTTCAGTGTGTCTAATCACGGAGATATAGTTATTTAGTTATTTATTTATTTTAATTTTTTTCTCCAGCAATATGCTGAAACTTCTCTGTTGGAATCTTGGACTTCCACAAAGACTCCCACATCAATAGGTGATTTTCTAAGTCAGTATTTTCCAGGGTTTCCCAGATCATGGACAAGAGGAGCTGGAGTCAGTTCACAGGTCACTTCATGGTCCACCGCTGCATCCAAGGTCTGTATGTCTGTTACCTGACACACAGGTATGTGAGACTCCTGCCAGGATCCACTGAAGTGTGTGCTAGATTCCACATCAGCCACCAAGTCCCTTTTGTCCATGGATGAATGCCAAGTATTTGTTGAAGTGGAGATTTGGACTAGGTATGTCTTATTCACTTATCTTGCTGCTGTCAGTCCTAATTCAAACTGTTTTGAAAGTTTTATTGTCATTTCTTGTGTGTGTATTTTATGTGAAATTGCTTAATAAGAATAGAAAAGAAAATACGAATATATCATATATCAAGACTCTTCCCAGAAGAACAAGTATACTAATCTGTTTTTACTTCATAAATTTGTATAAAGGAAATAATGAATTTCAGATAAATTTTGCAATGTGATCCATATTTTCTGTCACATTAATGTCTGGTATTTGACTTAGAATAGTTTAACTGCTTTATTTGCTCTTTCTTACCCAGGAGAAAACATAAATCAACAAGGTTTTGTTTTGAAATGGTTTTCTAAAGTCTATATAACAAAATAAATAATTTTGTATGAGAAGGATACAAAATGACAATATCTGCTTTTCCATTTTTAATCAAGTGTTTAGGAAGACAATAAACAATATTTTAAGTAAATTAAAATATAATTTCCTTTTTGCCATGCCTTATAAATGCTAAACAATGAAATGATTTAGTTTTTAAAGTTATTATGTCCCAATTGATCTTCCAGGAAGTGGACTTATTATCTAATTATGAAGATATGCACATTTATCAAAAGTTAGAACCATCTGTCTCAATTCTGTTTAATTTCATTATATATTCATCATTTAGACAGTCAGCTTATGACATAAGCCTCTACTGACGATTAATTCTATACTGATTATCACTCAAGAACGTGCACAGACACACACCAGTCAACTCTTATTAGTCTACTTTGAAATTAAAAGCTACTAGTAACAGGCTGCTGACTAGCCAGTCATCACTGTTATATGCAAGAAAAGTCTCTGGTATCCCTCTAAAGAAATCTAAAACGGTTAATATTTTTCAGCAAATTATATAAACTTAACATTTATAAATTTAGCTTGAATTGAGAAGTAAATACATTTAGACCCATCTACATATATTCAAAATTCTCATTTTTAGATTGAAGGAGAAAGTAATTATAATTTAAAGTAATTTCAGTTAAAGTATTTATAACATTCAGAAGATTTATAATTCTGGGGAATATATCAATAATCCTAGTTAGTTACTCTGGACCAGAACATTAGATTAGATATGAAATATAATTTCATTTTCTTGCATGTGTGAATATTGCTGACAGAGATTAGTGAGAATATGGGAAATTACTTACTAAAAACACTATACTTCTTTTTGTGTATCTAGAATGAAGATTAAAACTATCTGGCATTCTATGATAAGGACACTTAAACTCATTAGAAAAATATCATATGTCAACTCATAAATAAGAATCCAGCACTTAATTGAAAAACAAAAACAAAAACATATCTTACATATGGCACATCTTTTTGCTTGTCATTATAAATAACACAAATGATAGGCTCAAAATTTTTCTAAAGAGAAAATCAAATCCTTCAGTAAAATCATATGTAATGAATGATTATATATATATTATTCACATAGGTATTTATAATATATATGAAGAGCAAAACACTGGATAAAATGACTTTAAAATCTATTTTAATAACAATGTATGTGAAATGTTTAAGAGAAACTGTGTTTCTAAACAAATAAGTGTTGTATATTATAAAGGAATCCAGTTTTCCCATTTTATATCACAATGAGAGATTGGCTGTCAAAATGATTAAAGTTTCAACAAAGAGTATTGTTCAGAAGACAGTTGCCAGAAGCAGAAAGAATGGGGAAAAATGTAGACCAGACAGCCAACAAATTGAAATTTCTATAGAGTTAACCCATGGGCATGCCAGCAAGCAGGGTGTTATTTTACACTCAGAATAGTATTAGCTAATAATTAGTATTTTTAAAAGAACAATATGTTGGATAGGACAGACAAAATGGAAATATGAAGAAAGTCAAATATACCAATAGCTTCTTTTAAAATTTCTTCTTTTTTAGAAAAGGTTTCTAGCCAGCAGCTGAATTTATCACTGCTGTTGCTGCTATGCTGCTAAGTCGCTTCAGTCGTGTCCGACTCTGTGCGACCCCACAGATGGCAGCCCACTAGGCTCCTCTGTCCCTGGGATTCTCCAGGCAAGAGTACTGGAGTGGGGTGCCATTGCCTTCTCCAATGCATGAAAGTGAAAAGTGAAAGTGAAAGTGAAAGTGAAGTCGCTCAGTCGTGTCCGACTCCTGGCGACCTCATGGACTGCTGCCTACCAGGCTCCTCCGTCCATGGGATTTTCCAGGCAAGAGTACTGGAGTGAGAATTTATTACTAACAGAATCAAATTTATCCAATGAAAAAATATAGATAAAAGTACTATATTAGAATTCTGACAACCAAGACTGTAATTTCAAACCCATAATGATATGATAATGCTTACCAGGATAACCAAAACCAAAGTATACATTAAAGATTGTTAATTCTTTCCCACAGTACATATGCATGCTAGGCTAACTTTAAGCCTCATAGAAGTAAACATCAAAGTGATAAGAACAATTCGTCAATCCACCTTCTTGTCACATGGAAGCTCTGACTCTGTGATTGTTTTGACTGACAGAGATCTGGGCTATTGTTTTAGGTTACCGTCTTTGGAACAGACGGAGAAGGCAATGGCAGCCCACTCCAGTACTCTTGCCTGGAAAATCCCATGGACGGAGGAGCCTGGTGGGCTGCAGTCCATGGGGTCGCTAGGATTCGGACACAATTGAGCAGCTTCGCTTTCACTTTTCACTTTCATGCATTGGAGAAGGAAATGGCAACCTACTCCAGTGTTCTTGCCTGGAGAATCCCAGGGACGGGGGAGCCTGGTGGGCTGCCGTCTCTGGGGTGGCATAGAGTCGGACAGGACTGAAGCGACTTAGCAGCAGAAGCAGCAGCTTTGGAACAGAATGAATCACTCACATTTGAAGAGTCATTCCAGTGTGTTATCTAAGACCAAGGGGCCTAAAATGTTAGTGTATATAAGGATTACTCGGAGAGTTATAAAAATTATATATTCCACATCTTCCCTCTCCCAAATTCAAACAAACATACCAGGTGGCTCAGAAGGTAAAGCCTCTGCCTGCAATGCTGGAGACCTGGGTTCGATCCCTGGGTCAGGAAGATCCCCTGGAGAAGGAAATGGGAACCCACTCCAGTACTCTTGCCTGGAAAAATCTCATGGACTGAGAAGCTTGGTAGACTACAGTCCATGGGATCGCAAAGAGTTGGACACGACTGAGCAGCTTCACTTTCACTTTTCACCAGGTGGTGCAAGGGGTAAAGAGTCTGCCTGCCAATTCAGGAGACACAAGAAATGTGAATTCGATGCCTGGGTCATGAATATCCTCTGGAGAAGGAATTACCAAACCACTCCAGTATTTCTTGCCTGGAGAATTCCATGAACAGAGGAACCTGGTAGGCTACAGTTCATGGGGTCGCAAAAGTCTGACGGGACTACGAATGCACACACACACTGAAATAGATGGTAGTGGTTCATGTTTTCAGATATATTATTCTAGGCAGAGTAAATGACCATTATGACCATTATTATTTCCTCAAAGAATTCTGACTCCTTAGTCAGACTGCTTACAAAATTGCAGAGGTGGCATTAGGGTTTAGGAAGCTGAAAGAGGATTCTGAAGGCAACATACCATCCTGTCACATTACATGAAAGTTTAAGTGGATAATAAAGAACTAAGGATAAACTCATAGTTGAAACGATAAAATGAAAAGGACAAATAATTCCCCACCTATTTATCTTCTTTTTAGTTGAACCCCTAATAAAGATTTTAATGTTTTTATGAACTAGAAATATATGTTTCTGATATTGTAAATAAGAAAAATAGATGGAGTGAAAAATATTTTCAGTTGTTACAAATGAAATCTTCAGAAATTAAATTCCCATTTTCTTTGGACCTATATCATTTTACAAGAAGTCACAGTTAGCTTTATACTGCTTATTTGAAATATAGTCTTGCTTTTTCTCCAAAGACTAAGACATTTAATTTTTCGTCTTTGGTTTTCGGTAGTTTTTCTATTATGAGCATATGGTATATACAGCTTTGGGAATTGCAAGTCTTCTTGAGTATGCAGAACAATTTATTTTTCAATATTGAAAAATTCTTAGCAATTATTTAAATAATTCTTCTGCCTTATTAATTCTTATTTTCTTCTTGGACTTAAAATGAGCATATGTAAGCTTTTCACCACAGACATACTTCACCTCCATGCTTGCTTTCTGTATTTTATCATTTCTTCTATGTGTCATTCTACATTTTTTTCCTGAATTCCCTCAGTTTATTTTCTGTTCAGGAGTATATAAACAAACACTAAACATAGCCTTTAAGTAATTTATTTTCATTTATTATTTTCATCACAGCTACAATGTTTCTTTTTTCATTATAATTATTTCCTGTTTTCCATTAAAACTCTGATCAGCTTCTCAAATAAAATTCTTATATCTTATTTCAGTTCTGTCATCATAGTAAGGATAGTTATTTGGAAGTACATAACTGCTGAGTTAATTTTGGGGGCCTACTATAGTTTTTTGCCTTTATTTTTCTATTTTCTGCTGTTTGGGGTTATATTGTCTTTTGGATATTTACCTAATATTGACATGTTCTTGCAAATTCCAGATTGAAAATTACACAATTAGACTTCCAGTTTCAATTCCAATACGTAAAGAACTTAGAAGTTGTCACTCACATCATTACAAGAAGAAATGTGCAGTGAAAGTTTAGTTCCTCAGTTGTGTCCAACTCTTTGTGACCCCAGTGGACTATAGCCTGTCAGGTTCCTCTGTCCATAGAATTCTCCTGGCAAGAATACTGGAGTGGGTAGCCATTCCCTTCTTCAGGAGATCTTCCTGACCCAGGGATCGAACCCACGTCTCCTACATTGTAGGCAGATTCTATACCATCTGAGCCACCAGGAAGAAAATATGTGAACAAAATAAAACAATTTTTAAAATACTTATTATAGAACTGGAATTTCAAGGCAAACCACTATCATGACAGACAAGTAAATCAAGACAGTCATAGATGAAGTTGGTTCTAAAACAGGTATTTCATCAATTGGAGCCATAAACTAATTGGACCATAAAGAATTGACATTTCCAAATGTGGTGCTGGAGAAGACTCTTGAAACTCCCTTGGAACACAAGGAGATCAAACCAGCCAACCCTGAATATTCATTGGAAGGACTGATGATGAAGCTGAAGCTCCAATACTCTGGCCACCTGATGAAAAGAGCTGACTCATTGGAATAGACCCCCATGCTGAGAAAGATTAAGGCCAAAGGAGAAGGGGGTAACAGAGGATGAGATGGTTAAATAGCATCACCAACTCAATGGACATGACTTGGTGACTGAACAGCAACAAAATATTGACAAATTTGGGCAAGCTGATTGTGGTTAAGCTTAAGAGTGAGAAACTGCTAGGAGCTTCAGTCTTAGAGGCCTTTACATTTTCATAGATTTAATCTTCTGAAAACCCACAAGGTTGTCACTGTACATAACTAGGACAGAATCTCCAGTGGATCTGGCAAAAGATGGAAAAAAATACTATCAATGATGAATTAAGCTTACAGTGCTCTTCATAACAACTCTTTAAGATAGAAAAAAAAAAAAAAAAACTTTACCAGAGCATTATTACATTTAAACTAAGGGTAGTTATCTGAGTCCAGCACCCTCCATCTTTATCACTCAAGTGAAGAAAAAAAAGAGACAGAGAGAGAAATAAAACATTTGTGAAAATAATAGCCCAGAAACTCAGAGAAAAATTTAACTAAAACAATAAGATTTACTCATAAGATTATAGGAAACTTGCCTTCCGATATACTTTACCACCATGCCAATAGGATACTAGTGTAGTATCAGTGGAATATAGCTTAAAGAGTAGAAAGACACAGACACTATTTGATTAGGAGTTGTTCTGAAAGGCCAAAGACAATAGAGGAGATAAAATCAAGGACACTAGGGGATTTGAAGTCTTTGGCACGTGTAGCTACAATATTCAGTTAATTTGTCAAATTCTAGAAAGATTTACATACAATATCACTCTGATACCTATTTACCTGAGTTCTTATTACTTGATACATTGTGTTTGGCTTTCAACAAAAAATTACAGAGGATGCTAAAAGACAGAAAAATCAGTTTGAACAGACAAATCAGGCATGAGAACCATATTTCATTATGACAGAGATTTTGGAACTGTTACAAAGGGAATATAAAGTAACTGAATAATATGTAAAGGGCTCTAAAGAAAAATCAGGTAGTATGTAAGCACAGATGGATGTTGTAAGCAGAGAGATAAAATATCTAAAATAGCATAAAAAGGAAATGCTTTATTTCAAAATATCTTTTATGGGCTAACTAGGAGACCACATACAACTAAGAGAAACATAAGTGAGTCTGAAGATAGATCAATAAAATATGCAACATACAAATAATTGGAATATCAGAAAGAGAAAAAGAAAATAAAGCAAAATAAATATTTAGATTAATAATTGCTGAAAAACCTTCAAAATTAATGATAATCAGATAACAAATAGCAGGTCAAGGAAGCTTGGAAAACACCAAACAGTATAAATTTATTTTAAAAAATTATATGCAGACATATCATATTCAAACTTAAAAATACCAAACAGAGTAAATCTTAATCCTGGGAGTGGGAAGGGGGCAAGACCTTAACTTTAGAGACACAAGGATACAACTTACAGATTTTTTTCATCAGGCTGTGCAATCAAGAAGAGAGGGGAGTAACATTTAAACTGTTGAAAGGGAAAAAGTTCCAGGTCTATCTAGGATAGACAAGTCCATTTACAGTTACAGAAGTCAAGATTCATCTTTCATAGACTGACGTATCAAGAAGGCAGAAAATTAGTAAGAGTACAGTTGATGTGAAAAGTGCCATTAATCAACTTGATCTAATTGAAATTTATAGAGTATAGAATAGCCCATCTAACAACAGCATCACTGACTCAATGGACATGAGTTCAAGCAAACTCAGGGAGATAGTAAAGGACAGGGAAGTCTGGTGTGCTTCAGTTCATGGGGTCGCAAAGAGCTGGACACAACTTAGTAACTGAACAACAATATTCCAAAAACAGCAGAATACACATCCTTGTCAAGTTCACTTGAAAACTAAATACATATTATGGGCCAGAAGATATATCCTAACATATATAAAATAAAAATCATACAAAATATGCTCTCAGAGCATAATGGATTTAGACTAGAAATCAATAACAGATAGTGGGGCCTTCCTTTGTAGCTCAGTGGTAAGGAATCCACCTGCCAGTGCAGAAGACAAGGGTTCAATCCCTGGTCTGGGAAGATCTTACATGCCACTGAGCGATTAAGCCCACATGGTCAAGAGCCCAGGAACTGTGATTATTGAGCCCACATGCCTCAGCTACTAAAACTTGTGTCCTCTAGAGCCTGTGCTTCACAACAAGAGAAGCCACCGCAATGAGAAGCCCAGGCACTGCAATGAAGAGTAGCCCCTTCTCGGTGCAACAGGAGGAAAGCCTGTAGAGCAATAAAGACGCAACACAGACAAAAATAAATAAATAGAATTATTCTTTGAAAAAATATAGTTGGAAAAACAAAATATTTATAGATTAAATAACTTACTTCTAAATAACACATGTCAAAACAGAAATACAAAGATAAAAGAAGTTTGAATAATTTAATTAAAACTGAAATGTAGCTTATCCAAATTTGTGGGATGCAGCAAAAGCATTGTTTAGAGGGAAATTTATAGAATTTAATGCATATATTAGAAAATATTTAATAAAGATGTAAAAAAGAGTCCACCTTTGGAAAATAGAAAAAGGAGAGCAAGTTAGCAAACAAGCAAAATAAAATAAATACTAGTTAGAGCAGAAATCAAAAAATTGGAAAATAGAAAACAACCATTCCAGCTAAACCATAAGTGGGTTATTTGAAAAGATCAAAAATTTATAAACCTCTAGCCAGGCTAACTAATTAAAATGTGCTGTGCTGTGCTTAGTCTCTCAGTTGTGTCCAACTCTTTGTGACCCCATGGACTGTAGCCCACCAGGCTTCTCAGTCCATAGTGATTCTCCCAGGCAGGAATACTGAAGTGGGTTGCCATGCCCTCCTCCAAGGGTTCTTCCCAACCCAGGTTTCCTGCATTACAAAAAGATTCTTTACTATCTGAGCCACCAGAGTGAAAGGACACAGATGACAAATATCAGAAGTTAAAGAAGAGTTATCATTACTAATCTCCATGCATGTTAAACAATTAATAAAGGAATACTGTGAACAATGAACTTCCCAGTGGCTCCCTGGTAAAGAACTTGCCTGCCAATGGAGGAGACATAAGAAACACCCCTGGTTTGGAAGATCCTCTTGTAGAGAGCATGGCAACCCACTCCAGTATTATTACCCAGAGAATCCCATGGCCAGAAGAGCCTAGTAGGTTATGGTCCATACGGTCTCAAAGAGTCTGACACAACTGAAATGACTTAGTACACACAACTGTGAACAACTTTATACAAACTTTTAATAAGATGATATTCACTCTCCACAGTCTCTTTCAGAAAATAGGAGCAAAGGAAAAAACCTTTTGAACTCATTCAAAAATGCAAGCATTACCCTAATGCCAATGTCATATATAGATATTACAGGAAAGAAAGTCTACAAACCAATATCTTTCATAACAATAGATGGGAAAATATCAAGAAAACAACAAATTTAATAAACAAAGCATTAAAAGAAGCAAACACCAGGAATAAGTGGGATTTGTTACAGGTATACAAAGATTAAAATCAATTCCCCAACATCAATATGCTAAAGTAGAAAACATACACACACACAAAATAAAGTAGAAAACACATAATATCCTTTCATTGATACAGAAAATCATCTGACAAAATTTAGCAACCACTCATGACAAAAGAAGCCATCAGAAACTGAGGACAGTTTTGGAATATTTTCACCTTCATAAAGAACCTATATAAAAAAAAACTGATGAAACACTGGATACTGCTTCTCTAAGTGCAGTAAAACATTTACTCAGTACATTCCAACATCAAGAAAAGTAAATAAAAGTTATGAGGATTGGAAAGTGATGAATAAAATTATCACTGTTTAAAGATACACATACAGAAATATATATTTGTATGAAAGTGGAAAATTTTCATCTTTTTAAGGGTGAGTAGTATTCAAATGGAGAAGGCAATGGCACCCCACTCCAGTACTTTTGCCTGGAAAATCCCATGGATGGAGGAGCCTGGTAGGCTGCAGACCATGGGGTCGTGAAGAGTCAGACACTACTGAGCCACTTGACTTTCACTTTTCCCTTTCATGCATTGGAGAAGGAAATGGCAACCCACTCCAGTGTTCTTGCCTGGAGAATCCCTGGGACGGGGGAGCCTGGTGGGCCGCCATCTATGGAGTCACACAGAGTCAGACACGACTGAAGCGACTTAGCAGCAGTAGCAGCAGTATTCAATTGTACTGATAATATATTACATGTCCGGAGAAGGCAATGGCACCCCACTCCAGTACTCTTGCCTGGAAAATCCTATGGATGGAGGAGCCTGGTGGGCTGCAGTCCATGGGGTCGCTAAGAGTCGGACACGACTGAGCGACTTCACTTTCACTTCTCACTTTCATGCATTGGAGAAGGAAATGGCAACCTACTCCAATGTTCTTGCTGGAGAATCCCAGGGATGGGGGAGCCTGATGGGCTACTGTCTATGGGGTCACACAGAGTCGGACAAGACTGAAGCGACTCAGCAGCAGCAGCAGCATATATGTCACATTATATATCCATTCATGTGTGGATAGGCATTTAGGTTGTTTCCTTAGTTTGGCTGTTGTAAATAATGCTATAATAAATGAACAAAGGGATGCATATATTTTTCCAACTAGTGTTATCATATTTGGAGATAAATATCCAGAAATAGAATAACTGGATCATATGGTAATTCTATTCTTAGTTTTTTGAGGAACTTCCATCCTTTCACTGAGCCTGTTTGTCTTTAGACTTGAGATGAATCTTCTAGAGATAGTGTATATTTGATTTTTGCCTTTTAATTGATTCAGCCACTTTGTGTCGTTTGATAGGGGTATTCAATCCATTTACATTTGGGGAAATTATTGATAAATGAGGCCTAAAATGGCATTTTACCTTTTTTTTTTTTTCCTGATTACTGTATGTCTCCATTGTTTCTTTTTTTGTGTGTTGTTTTTGTTGTTTAGTTTCTCAGTCATGTCTGACAATTTGCGACCCCATGGACTGCAGCACTCCAGGCCTCCCTAACACTCACCATCTCCCAGAATTTTCCCTAGTTCATATCCATTGTATCGGTGAGGCTGTCCTACTATCTCATCCTCTGAGGCCCTCTTCTCCCACCCTCAATCTTTCCCAGCATCAGGGATTTTTCCAGTGAGTTGTCCATTTGCATCAGATGATCAAAACACTGAAGCTGAAGCTTCAGTATCAGTCCTTCCAGTGAATATTCAGGGTTGATCTCCCTTAAGATTGATGGGTTTGAAATCCCTTGCTGCCCAAGGGACCCTCAAGAGGCTTCTCCAGTATCATAGTTTGAAGGCATCACTTCTTTGGTGCTCTGCCTTTTTTACAGTCCAGCTCTCACAACCATATATGACCACTGGGAAGACCATGCCTTGACTATACTGCCCTTTGTCAGCAGAGTAATGTCTCTGCTTGTCAACACACAGACTAGGTTTGTCATCGCTTTCCTGCCAAGAATCAATCGTCTTCTGATTTCATGGCTTCAGTCACAATCTGCAGTGATTTTAGAGCCCAAGAAGAGGAAATCTATCACTATTTCCACCTTTTTCCCTTCAATTTACCACTCACCAATGAGGGTGGATGCCATGATCTAGGTTTTTTTTTTTTTTAATATTTAATTTTAAGCCAGTTCTTTCACTCTCCTCCTTCACTGTGTTGCTCTCTGCCATTTTAGTTTTGTGATTTTACTAAGATTTTTTTCTCAGTTTTTTCTTCTTTTTTTCTTTTATATTTGTGTCTTCACTCTAGGTTTATGTTCTTTGGTTATCATCTGCTTTGTATAAAACCTCTCATAGACAAAATATTCCTGTTTTCTACTGATAGCATCTTACCTTCATTTGTCTGTAAAGGTTCAATTTTCCCCCTCTTCTTCATTTATGTTTTTGTTGTCTAAAATTATCCCTTTTTATGTTGTGAGCTTAGTACCAAATTGAAGTAGCTATGGTTGTTTTTATTGCCTTTTCCCCTTTAAATGTATGCTTTAATTTTTTAACAACCTATTCTGAAAAAGAGTTGCAATTTTCAGATTCTGTTTGTTACTTTACTCAAAGTTTTGTGTACTTTTGCCTTTTCTTTTCAAGTAGAAGAGTTCCTTTCAGCATTTCTTGTAAGGCAGGTCTAGTGTTGATGAATTCTTGCAGCTTTTGTCTGTCTGGGAAAGCCTTTGTTTCTCCCTCATATCTAAATGATAACTTTTTTAGATACAGCGTTCTTGGATGACAGGTTTTATCTTTCAAAATTCTGAGTATGTCATTCCACTCTCTCCTGTGAAGTTTCTGCTGAGAAATTTGTTAATGAGGGTTTCTTTGTAAGTTGCCATCCTTTGTAGCCTGGCTGCTTTTAAAATTCTTTGTCACTGACTTCTGACAGTTCTAATATAATGTGCCCTGGAAAAGATCTTTTTATGTTGAGGTAATTGAGCATTCTCTTAGCTTGGTGGACTCGTATATCCAGTTGCTTTTCCAAGCTTGGGAAATTCTCAGCCATTATTTCTTTAAATAAACACTCTGCTCCCCTATATTTCTCACACAATTGCTTCATTTTTAAAATATCTTTATTATCTCTTTTTTTCTACCTGTATCATTTCAAGATTTCTATCTTTGCACTTACTAATTCTCTCTTCTTGTGGTCATCCCTATTATCACTGCTTTCTAATGTGTTCTTTGTCTTATTTATTGAGTTCTTCAGTTCCAGAATTTCTGTTTGGTTCTGTTCCAGTGTTTCAATCTTTTTGGTAAAGTGTTCACTTTGTTCACTAATTTTATGCCTGATCTCTTTGAACTCTTTTCTGAGTTTTCTTATAGCCGGATGAGTTTCTTCTTGATATCTTTTTTTTAATTCTCTGTAAGTTATATCTCAATATTCTGTGACTTCAAGTATGGTTTCTAGAAAGCTGTCATTTAATTTTTGCAATACCATGCTACCATGGTTCTTCATGGTGCTTGATGATTTATTCCTCTGCATTTAAAATGGCAAACACCATTTTTATTTAAGTAAAGCCTTTTCATTTTTTTTTTTTCAGTTGACTCTAGGGATGGGGAAACAGTGAAAACAGTGTCAGACTTTATTTTGGGGGGCTCCAAAATCACTACAGATGGTGACTGCAGCCATGAAATTAAAAGACGCTTATTCCTGGGAAGAAAAGTTATGACCATCCTAGATAGCATATTCAAAAGCAGAGACATTACTTTGCCAACAAAAGTCCGTGTAGTCAAGGCTATGGTTTTTCCAGTGGTCATGTATGGATGTGAGAGTTGGACTGTGAAGAAGGCTGAGTGCCGAAGAATTGATACTTTTGAACTGTGGTGTTGGAGAAGACTCTTGAGAGTCCCTTGGACTGCAAGGAGATCCAACCAGTCCATTCTGAAGGAGATCAGCCCTGGGATTTCTTTGGAAGAAATGATGCTGAAGCTGAAACTCCAGTACTTTGGCCACCTCATGCAAAGAGTTGACGCATTGGAAAAGACTCTGATGCTGGGAGGGATTGTGGGCAGGAGGAGAAGGGGACGACAGAGGATGAGATGGCTGGATGGCATCAGTGACTCGATGGACGTGAATCTGAGTGATTTCCAGGAGTTGGTGATGGACAGGGAGGCCTGCCGTGCTGCGATTCATGGGGTCGTGAAGAGTCGGACATGACTGAGCGACTGAACTGAACTGATGTGCGTGTGTCTGTTAATTGCCATTGTGTCCACCTCTTTGCAACCCCATGGACTTATAGAGCTCCAAGTTCCTCTATTCATAGAATTATCAAGGCAAGAATACTGGACTGGAAACCCTTCCCTTCTCCAGGGGATCTTCTTGACCCAGGGCTCAAACACTGGTCTCCTGAATTGCAGGAAGATTCTTTACCCTCTGAGCCACCAAGGAATCCCAAGTCTTACTATACAAGTACATTAATCAAGATAGCACTATATTGGTGAAAGAACAGATACCAAAATCAGTGGAACAAAATGGGAGATATGGGCCCAAATAAATATAGTCAACTAAACTTTGAAAAATGAGCAGTTAACTCAATTGAGAAGTGATGAAGTTTTCAGTAAATGGTACTGGAAAACTTGAAAGTTAATATGCAAAAACAAAGACAAAAACATAGAAAACCCTAGACATAGACCTAGATCATACAAGAAAATAAATAAATAAGACATTTCTCCAAAGAAGACATACAGATGGCTAACAAACACATGAAAAGATGCTCAACATCACTCATTATCAGAGAAATGCAAATCAAAACCACTATGAGGTACCATTTCACACCAGTCAGAATGGCTGCGATCCAAAAGTCTACAAATAATAAATGCTGGAGAGGGTGTGGAGAAAAGGGAACCCTCTTACACTGTTGGTGGGAATGCAAACTAGTACAGCCACTATGGAGAACAGTGTGGAGATTCCTTAAAAAACTGGAAATAGAACTGCCTTATGATCCAGCAATCCCACTGCTGGGCATACACACTGAGGAAACCAGAAGGGAAAGAGACACGTGTACCCCAATGTTCATCGCAGCACTGTTTATAATAGCCAGGACATGGAAGCAACCTAGATGTCCATCAGCAGATGAATGGATAAGAAAGCAGTGGTACATATACACAATGGAGTATTACTCAGCCATTAAAAAGAATACATTTGAATCAGTTCTAATGAGGTGGATGAAACTGGAGCCTATTATACAGAGTGAAGTAAGCCAGAAGGAAAAACACCAATACAGTATACTAACGCATATATATGGAATTTAGAAAGATGATAACGATAACCCTGTATACGAGACAGCAAAAGAGACACTGATGTATAGAACAGTCTTATGGACTCTGTGGGAGAGGGAGAGGGTGGGAAGATTTGGGAGAATGGCATTGAAACATGTGAAATGTCATGTATGAAACGAGATGCCAGTCCAGGTTCAATGCACGATGCTGGATGCTTGGGGCTGGTGCACTGGGACGACCCAGAGGGATGGTATGGGGAGGGAGGAGGGAGGAGGGGTCAGGATGGGGAACACATGTATACCTGTGGTGGATTCATTTTGATATTTGGCAAAACTAATACAATTATGTAAGGTTTAAAAATAAAATAAAATTAATAAAAATAAAAATAAAAATAAAATAAATAAATAAATAAATATTGCTTAAAATGGATCCCAGACTAAATGCAAAACTTTAAATTCTAAGTTTTCTAGAGTAAAACATACAAGAAAATCTACTTGACCTTTGGTTTTGCCACGAGTCTTTAGATATCAAAAGCATGATTATGAAGGGAAAAAAATGTATAGATTGGACCTGATTAAAATTTGAAACTTCTGTTATGCAAAAACACTATTAAGAAAATGAATATCCAATTCACAAATAGTAGAAACTGTTTTAAAAATTTTTATCTGATAAAGGACCTAAATTCAAAATATATAAAAGACATTTAAAACTTAACAATAAGAAAACAAACATCCCAACTAAAAATTGGAAGAAGGTCTGAACAGATGCTTCACAAAATGGGATATAGAGATAGAAAGAAACATATGAAATCATGTTTGACATCCTTTGTCATTGGAGGATTGCAAATTAAAATAATGAGTATATTACTACAGACAAATTGTAATGTCTAAATTAAAAAAAAATATATATGACAATACCAACTTCTGGGATATATGTATAGTATCAGGAATAATTATTAATTTTTGGTTAGAATGTAAGGTGGTACAGGCACTTTGGACTATGGTTTAGTAATGAGATAGAAAATTATTAGGTAGTAGATACCTAAGGCCTCAGTTTCTTCTTTTAAAAATGAAATTGTAATTTCCATTTATTTTCACACACAAGTGTCTTGCTCCATTAACCTATAGCCCTACTTGCTGTTCCAGTTTTTTAGTGTTCAGAGGAAATGCCTCCCTGACCTGGGGGCTATAAAATACTCGGGGCCATGACTGGGCAATCAGTAATTGATGTCCAACTTATCAAGAAGAAAAACACCAGGTAGACCATTACCTTTAAAACATACATCTGGTCCTAAAAAATTGCCTGAGGTCACTAAAAAAGATTGGGGAATGGAGACTCAATATCAAAGAAAATTCAAGAACTGGGAAATCAAAGAGAACCATTAAATTGACAAACTGGACATGATGACTTTTAAACTGATTGGTCAGGTATTACACACATCAGGACCCCAAAGCCAACCAAAAATGAACAGGTCAATACTGGTAAAGATATAAACTGTTGTGATTCCCTGTTTCAGGACAGTTTTCCCTCTCTCAGTGTTTATGCTTAGAGCTTTGTACTTCTATCCTTTAAAATAAAACTTTGCCTATGCGAGTGTCTGCATGTCTGTGGAGTCCATTCCTTGGCTTCTTGGATAAGAGCTCAGATTCCCATTTCAGTAGTTTCTTGGAAAGCTAAGCCTAGTTTTAGCTTTCATCAAGCAATTGTGATCTTATGTATTGATTTCACTGATTTCAGAGCTTAAGTGCACTCAGAAATTTTCATGTAAATACTTATAGCAGATTTATTCACATCACCCCAAACTTGATGCAACTAAAAGTGTCATTCAATAGGTAAATGGATAAACAAACTATGACATATATGCATAATGGAATATGATTCAGCAATACAGCAAAATGAGTCATCAAGCAATAAAATGACATGAAAGAAACATATATATATTGCTTAATGAAAGAACTCAGTCTGAAAAAGCAACATATTCTATATAGCAATCAGCTATATGATATTCTAGGAAAGTAAAACTCTGAGGAGGAGAGGACAATTAAATGGCTGAAGCACAGGGGACCTGGGGAAGTAGCAAAATGGTTCTGTATGGTAGTGTAGATATCGATACTTGATATACTCCTTTGTTTATGGGCTTCACTTCTGGATCAGCTGGTAAAGAATCACCTGCAATATGGAAGACTTGGGTTAGATCCCTGGGTTGGGAAGATCACCTGTAGAAGGGAAAGGCTACCCACTCCAGTATTCTTGCCTGGAGAATTCCATGGACTGTATAGTCCATGGAGTTACAGAGTTGGACACGACTGAATGACTTTCACTTTGTTCAAACCCACAGAAATTTACAGAAGAAAAAGTGAACCTTCAGATTATACAAAACAATGCAATTGTATTACATGTGTATGAAATGATCTCCCTGATATGAGTAAGAGGAAAAATCACTGATATAAATAATTTAAATAAGTGGAGTCAGTAAGACTAAGACAAAAGTAACTGGTTTTAGTTTATAAAATTATTTGCTAAGGATTTAACAGCAGATCCATAACTCTGACACTACTCTATATGTGTACTTGAACAATTAAGCAAATGGGTGACAGATGGTTGAAGTTAGTTTCTTTGTGTGGGAGTGTGGAGTTAGAGATAAGGGGAGGATTCTAGAATGATCTATGTTGTAATGGATTAGAGTTTGAGAATTCAGTCTTATCTCATGTTTAATGAAATATGTGTGTGTATGAGCTATATATAGGAATATTTATGGGTCTGTATATAAACAGGTGTAAACACACACACACACACTTCCTTGTTTTATCAGGAGAAATGGCTTATAGGCAATAACACACTAGTAGCAATAAGCACATCTAGTACACAGACCTTTGTTTCTACTACCTTTTCAAAAAAAGAAACCAGAGTTTCTGTGAGAAGTGTCTAAGCCATATGACTGGTACTACTAGTAATATGAGTGAAGGGGAGAAATTTTGGTGGAGAGATGGCTGTCTCAGCTAAATACATGATTAATGGATTCAATAAAAATTCATACTAGTAGGAATATTTCCACCCTACTGCAAATCTTTACTTCTCATTTTAGATGAATTATAAATAAATTACTTCATTTAAAGTAGTTTATTAGAATTACATGGAGTACCTTTATTAGTTTTACCTATATGAAATGAGTACTACATAAACCCTATACTATTATACTGTTCGAATAATAGGTAAAATGTAAGAGACACAGGAAAGATAAAAGTCTTATGCTTGAAATGTCCTAATTTTATATTTAAGCTTCTCATCAATGGAAATTTATTATGCACTACAAATAACTAATTATGTTGGTCACACTTCTATTGATTTCCCACAATTTCCTTTCAATAGAATCTCATTAATATCAGAAAGCTAATGAACTTTAATCCATAGTTGTGATTCATGTACGAAAGTAAAGAGATAAGCTTTTGAAAACAGGTAAATATGTTTAAAGTAACTTTAAATGGCAAAAAAAAAAAAAAAACTATGCAGGAAAATGCCTTTGATGTTAAAGGAATATTGTGAGTCTTAATTCATATTCAAATATTTTATCTTTGGTAACTTAAAAACAAAGGAAATTGATGTGAACAGATTTGGTCTTAGTAGGATTTGAGCTATTGCAGGCCTAAAACTCAAGAAGAAGAAAACAAAAGTGGGTTTTATGAAGTTCTAGGGGAAGCTCAAAGCTGATTTATCATGTGGCGTGCCTGGGAACCTCAAATAAGATGGTTAAAATAAAAGTTTCATGCAATAAAAAATGAAAAACAAACAGTATAGTATTTCATTCACTGAATAGAAAGAATCCTTTCAATTAAACTCCACAACAAAATAGGGGGAAACAATGTACATATTATAAAATAAATCTGAAAATTTTTAATTATATATTCTGTGGCTATCATGCCTTTGTGTTGTAATTTTTAAGTGATATGTTCTCTTCCTCTCTCTTGTCTTTTCTTTCTTTTTTTTTAAATTTGAAGTTGTTTTGAGTCACAGTTTTGGAACAAACTCCACCTGACATTCTCACAAAGATAATCCAACCATTGAAAGTATAGTATATTTTCACTGGCTAAGAGCATAGGCCCTGAAATCAGATTGCCTAGTTTATATTCTAGCTCATTTATTAGGTGTGTGTATTTGGAGCAAGTTATTTATTGTCCTCAGGATCAACTATAAATGGGGCTAATAGTATTTATAGGATAGCTTTGTGTGACAAAAAATATATATATTTGAAATCTATTTGCCTACCTAGCTACCTACCTAATTCCTGTAGAAAAGTTTCCAGTGCATTGTAATACATGAGAGCTATTGTTATTTACTCAACATATATAATTTGAAAATCTCTTCTCTGTCCAGGTAGTGGGTGCTGAGTGGACCACAGTCAGAAACACATACACACTTCACTCATAGACCTTTGGGGATAGTGAAGAACCCTAGCACCAAACAAGTAACTGCAAGGATGAAGCTGTGGCACACTATGTTACTGGACAGTCAGGGCATGTAGGATGGAGAGAATGAATAGGCTAGTCTTGAGTAAGTTGAGAGAAGGTATTCTTGATGGAAAGACTCTTCAATACTGAGTTGAAAAATGATGTAGATGGCTAGGAAAAGTGGGAAATAAAATTATGCACTTGGAAATGAAAAATGAACACAACAAGCTTTAGAAAGAACAAAAAATGTGCCCCTTAGAGATGAAACAAAGAAGTAGGAGTATATGAGATCAGTTCAGTTCAGTTCCTCAGTCGTGTCCAACTCTTTGTGACCCCAAAGAACCACAGCACATCAGGCCTCCCTGTCCATCACCAACTGCTACAGCCTACCCAAACCCGTGTCCATTGAGTCGGTGATGCCATCCAACCATCTCATCTTCTGTCATCCCCTTCTCCTCCTGCCTTCAATCTTTCCCAGCATCAGGGTCTTTTCAAATGAGTCAGCTCTTCTCATCAGGTGGCCGAAGTATTGGAGTTTCACCTTCAACATCAGTTCTTCCAAAGAACACCCAGGACTGATCTCCTTTAGGATGGACTGGTTGGATCTCCTTGCAGTCCAAGTGACTCTCAAGAGTCTTCTCAAACACCACAGTTCAAAAGCATCAATTCTTCTATACTCAGTTTTCTTTATAGTTCAACTCTCACGTTCATACATGACCACTGGAAAAACCATAGCCTTGACTACACGGACCTCTGTTGACTAAATTAATGTCTTTGCTTTTTAATATGTTTTCTAGGTTGGTCATAACTGTCCTTTCAAGGAGTAAGTGTCTTTAAATTTCATGGCTGCAGTCACAATCTGCAGTGATTTTGGAGCCCTCAAAAATAAAGTCAGCCACTGTTTCCACTGTTTCCCCATCTATTTGCCATGAAGTGATGGGACCAGATGCCATGATCTTTGTTTTCTGAATGTTGAGCTTTAAGCCAACTTTTTCACTCTCCACTTTCACTTTCATCAAGAGGCTTTTCAGTTCCTCTTCACTTTCTGCCATAAGGGTGGTGTCATTTGCATATCTGAGGTTATTGATATTTCTCCTGGAAGTCTTGATTCCAGTTTGTGTTTCTTCGAGTCCAGCATTTCAAGGCTATGGTTTTTCCAGTGGTCATGTATGGATGTGAGAGTTGGACTATAAAGAAAGCTGAGTGCCGAAGAAGAGATGCTTTTGAACTGTGGTGTTTGAGAAGATGCTTGAGAGTCCATTGGCCTGCAAGGAGATCCAGTCAGTCCATCCAAAAGGAGATCATTCCTGAATGTTCTTTGGAAGGACTGATTTTGAAGCTGAAACTCCAATACTTTGGCCACCTCATGAAAAGAGCTGACTCATTGGAAAATACTCTGATGCTGGGAAGGATTGGGGGCAGGAGGAGAAGGGGACAACAGAGGATGAGATAGTTGGATGGCATCATCGAGTTGATGGACATGGGTTTGGGCAGACTCAGGGAGTTGTTGATCGACAGGGAGGCCTGGCGTGGTGCGGCTCGTGGGGTCACAAAGAGTTGGACATGACTGAGTGACTGAACTGACTGAAGTGCATTGACATCCTACTTTAACAGAAAGGGGTTAGTCCCCTACACAATTTTTCATGCTATATCCTTTTTTTTTTTTTTGAATTATTTTTTATTGAAGGATATTTGCTTTACAGACTTTTGCTGTTTTCTGTCAAATCTCAACATGAATTAACCATAGTTATACATATATCCCATCGTTTTTGAAACTCCTTCCCATCCCGCCCCCCCGCCCCATACCATGCCTCTAGGTTGATACAGAGCCCCTGTTTGAGTTTCCGGAGCCATACAGCAAATTCCAGTGGAATATCTATTTTACATATGGTAATGTAAGCTTTGTTGTTACTCTTCCCATTCCCTCCCCTCGCCTCTCCCCATGTCCATAAGTCTCTTCTCTATGTCTTTTTTTCCCCAGTATTGCTCTGTAAATAAATACTCAGCATCATTTCTCTAGATTCCATATATATGCATTACAATATGATATTTATCTTTCTCTTTCTGACTCACTTCACTCTGTATAATACATTCGAGGTTCATCTTCCTCATTAGAACTGACTCAAATACATTCCTTTTTATGGCTGAGTAGTATTCCATTGTGTATATGTAGCACAACTTCTTTATCCATTCATCTGTTGATGGACATCTAGGTTGCTTCCATGTGATAGCTATTGTAAATAGTGCTGCAATGAACAATAGGATATATGTGTCTCTTTCAGTTTTGCTTCTCAGGGGATATGCCTAAGATTGAGATTGCTGGGTCCTAGTTTTTTAAAGAATCTTTATACCACCATCAATAGTGGCTGTATCAGTTTGCATTCTCATCTACAGAGCAACGGCATTCCTTTTTCTCCACACCCTCTCCAGCATTTATTGTTTGTAGACTTTTTGATGAGGGCCAAGGAGATCCAACCATTCCATCCTAAAGGAGATCAGTCCTGGGTATTAATTTGAAGGACTGATGCTGAAGCTGAAACTCCAATACTTTGGCCACCTCATGTGAAGAGCTGATTCATTGGAAAAGACCCTGATATTGGGAAAGATTGAGGGCAGGAGGAGAAGGGGACGACAGAGGATGAGATAGTTGGATGGCATCATCAACTTGATGGACATGGGTTTGGGTGGACTCTGGGAGTTGGTGATGGACAGGGAGGCCTGGCATGTTGTGGTTCATGGGGTCTCAAAGAGTCGGACATGGCTGAGCAACTGAATTGAACTGATTCTGACTGGTGCGAGGTGATATCTCATTGTAGTTTTGATTTGTATTTCTCTAATAATGAGCAATGTTGAACATTTTTTTGTGTTTGCTATCCATCTGTAAGTCTTCTTTGGAGAAATGTCTGTTTAGGTCTTTTCCCCAATTTTTGAATGGGTTATTTGTTTTTCTGGTATTGAGTTGTATGAGCTGCTTGTATATTTTTGAAATTATTCCTTTGTCAGTTGTTTCATTTTCTATTATTTTCTCCCATGCTGACGATTCTCTTTTCACCTTGTTTATAGTATCCTTTGCTGTGCAAAAGCTTTTAAATTTAATCAGGTCCCACTTGTATACATTTGTTTTTATTTCCACTACTCTAGGAGGTGTGTCATAGGGATTTTCCTTTAATTTATATAATTGAGTGTTCTGCCTGTTTTCCTTCTAAGAGCTATAAAGTTTCTGGTCTTACATTTAGGTCTTCAAACTATTTTGAGTTTATCTTTGTGTATCGTGTTAGGAAGTGTTCTAATTTCATTCTTTTACATGTAGTTGTCCAGTTTTCCCAGCACCATTTATTGAAGATGCTGTCTTTGCCCCATTGTATATTCTTGCCTCTTTTGTCAAAAATAAGGTACCTATAGGTACATGGGTTTATTTCTTGGCTTTCTATCTTGTTCCATCCGTCTGTATTTTTGTTTTTGTGCCATGCCATACTGTTTTGATGACTGTAGCATTGTAGTATAATCTGAAGTCAGGAAGGTTAATTCTTCCAGCTCCCTTCTTCTTTCTCAAGACTGCTTTCGTTATTTGGGGTCATTTGTGTTTCCATATGAATTGTGAAATTTCTTGTTCTAGTTATGTAAAAAATGTCATTGGTAATTTGATAGGTATCACATTGAATCTGTCGATTGCATTTGGTAGTATAGTCACTTTCAAAATATTGACTCTTCCTACCCAGTAACATGAAATATCTCTCCATCTGTTTATGTCATCTTTTATTTCTTTCACTAGTGTCATATAATTTTCTGTGTACAGTTCTTTTGTCTCCTTAGGTAAGTATCTCCTAGATATCTAATTCTTTTTGTTGCAATGGTGAATGGGATTGATTCCTTAATTTCTCTTTGTGATTTTTCATTGTTAGCATATAGAAATGCAGTTGATTTCTGTGTATTGGTTTTGTATCCTGAAACTTTGCTAAATTCACTGATTAATAATTTTCTGATATTATCTTTAGGGTCTTCTATGTACAGTATCATGTCATCTGCAAACAGTGAGAGCTTTACTTCTTATTTTCTGATCTGGATTCCTTTTATTTATTTTTCTTCTCTGATTGCTATTGCTGGACTTCAAGAACTATGCTGAATAATAGTGGTGCAAGTGGAAACCCTTGTCTTATTCCTGATTTTAGGGGGAATACTTTCAGTTTTTCACCATTGAGAATAATGTTTGCTGTAGGCCTTTACTATGTTGAGGTAGGTTCTTTCCATGCCCATTTTTTGAAGAGTTTTAATCATAAATGGTTGCTGAATTTTGTCAAACAATTTTTCTGCATCTATTGAGATGATCATATGGTCTTTATCTTTCAATTTCTTAATATTCTGTATCACATTGATTGATTTCTGAAAATTGAAGAATCCTTGCATCCTTGGTATAAACCCAACATGATCATGGTTTATGAGCTTTTTGATGTGTTCCTGAATTCTGTTTGCTAATTTTTTTTTTTTTTTTTTTTTTGAGGATTCTTGCATCTATGTTCATCAGTGATACTGGCCTCTAGTTTTCTTTTTTTGTGTTGTCTTTTCCTGGTTTTGGTATCAGGGTGATGGTGGCCTTGTAGAATGAGTTTGGAAGTGTTCTTTCCTCTGGAATCTTTGAAAGTGTTTTAGAAGGATAGGCATTAGCTCTTCTCTAAATGTTTTACAGAATTCTCCTGTGAAGCCATCTGGTCCTGGGCTTTTTTTTTTTTTTTCTGGGAGATTTTTTTATCATAACTTCAATTTCAATGCTTGTATTTGAGTTGTTCATAATTTCTATTTCTTCCTGGTTCAGTCTTGGAAGATTGAACTTTTCTAAGAATCCATATATTTCTTCCAGGTTATCTATTTTATTTCCATATATTTGTTCATAATAGCCTCTTATAATCCTTTGTATTTCTTCACTGTCTGTTGTAATATCTCCTTTCTCATTCTAATTTTGTTGACTTGCTTCTTCTTTCTTTTTTTTCTTGATGAGCTTGGCTAAAGGCTTGTCAGTTTTGTTTATGTTCTCAAAGAACCAGCTTTTAGTTTTATTAATATTTACTATTGTTTCTTTTATTTCATTTTCATTTATTTCTGCTCAAATCTTTATGATTTCTTTTCTTATATTAATTTTTTGTTGTTGTTGTTCTTCTATTTCCAATTGTTTTATATGTAAAGTTAGGTTGTCTATTCGTTGTTTTTCGTGTTTCTTGAGTTAGGACTGTATTGCTATATATGTCCCTCTTATAACTGCTTTTGCTACATCCTATAGGGTTTGAGTTGTGTTTTCATTGTCATTTGTTTCTAGACATTTTTTTTTATTTCCCTTTTGATTTCTTCAGTAACCTGTTGGTTATTTAGAAACCTGTTGTTTAGGCTCCATGTGTTTATGCTTCTTACCCTTTTATTCTTATAATTGATAGCTAGTCTCAAAGCATTGTGGTTGGAGAAGATGCTTGATACAATTTCAATTTTCTTAAATATACTGAGGTGTGATTTGTGACCCAAGGTGGGGTCTATCCTGGATAATGTTCCATGTGCACTTGAGAAGATATATTCTTCTGCATTTGGATGGAATGTCCTGAAGATAACAATGAGATCCATCTCATATTATGTATCATTTAACACTTCTGTTTCCTTATTAATTTTCTGTTTTGATGATCTGTCCATTGGTGTGCATGAGGTGTTAAAGTATACTACTATTATTATGTTACTGTCAATTTCTCCTTTTATGTGTGTTAGTGTTTGTCTTGTGTATTGAGCTGTTCCTATGTTGGGTGCATAGATATTTACAATTGTTATGTCTTCCTCTTGGATTGATCCATTGATCGTTATGTAGTGTCCTTCCTTATCTCTTATAATCTTTATTTTAAGGTCTATTTTGTCTTATATGAAAATCGCTACTCCAGCTTTCTTTTGCTTCCCATTTGCATGGAATATATTTTTCAATCCTCTTACTTTAAATCTATATGTGTCTTTAGGTCTGAAGTGAATTTCTTGTAGACAGCATATTTATGGGTCTTGTTTTTGTGTCCATTCAGCGAGTTTGTGTCTCTTGTTTGGAGCATTTACTCCATTTACATTTTAAGTAATTATTGATATATATTTTCATATTTCCATTTTCTTTATTGTTGGGTTTGATTTTGTAGATCTTTTTTTCCTCTGTTGTACTTCTTGACTCTATAAGTCCCTATAACATTTGTTGTAAAGCTGGTTTGGTGGTACTAAATTCTCTTAACTTTGCATGAATGAAAGCTTTTTATTTCTCCATCAACTCTGAATGAGATCCTTGCCAGGTAAGGTAAGCTTGGTTGTAGATTTTTCCCTTTCAGTACTTTAAATATATCCTGCCATTCCCTTCTGGCCTGTAGAGTTTCTGCTGAAATATCAGCTGTTAAGTGTTTGGAGTTTCCCTTGTATGTTACTTGTTGCTTCTCCCTGGCAAACAAAGAAAACAAAAAATTATATTTACCAGTTAAGAACAAAACTAATTTAAGCACAAACTGGAAAACAAAACTAAAACAAGGTGCCCAGTGGGGAATAAGGCAATAAAAATAAGACTAACAAATATATTGAGAGGAAAGGAGAGAAAGAAAAGAAAGAAAAAATAGCTTCCCTGGTAGCTCAGTTGGTAAAAGCATCTGCCTGCAATGCTGGAGACCCAGGTTTTATCCTTGGGTCAGTAAGATCCCCTGAAGAAGGAAATGGCAACCCACTCCAGTACTCTTGCCTGGAAAATTCCATGCATGGAGGAGCTACAGTCCATGGGGCCATAGTCAGACATGACTGATCAACTTCATTTTTCACTTTTTAAGAAGATTTATATAGATTAAAAATTTCACAAGGTGAAAAGTACAGTAGGAAATGCAAAGAAAGGGATGAATACAGAAAAAATATAATAGGCTTAAAAATTAAAATTATAAAAAGAAAAAAAAAAGGAAGAATAAAGAAAAAAGTAAAAGAAAAGGAAAACTCCACAGAAATGCAAAAGCCCAATGTAGATGCAGAGGTTTATAACAACAATAGAGAATATGACTGAGTATATACATATACACCCATAAGATGAATTCCCTGGTGGCTCAGAGGGTAAAGCGCCCACCTACAATGTGGGAGACCTGGGTTGGATCCCTGGGTCAGGAAGATCCCCTGGAGAAGGAAATGGCAACCCACTCCAGCATTCTTGCCTGGAAAATCCCACGGAGAGAGGAGCCTAGTAGGCTATAGCCCATGGGTTTGCAAAGAGTCGGAGAAGACTTCACTTTTACTTTCACTTTCACTTTGTACACCCATAAGCAAAATCAAAACAGTCCAGTGAAAATAAAATACAGATTGACCTGGCGAACAAAGGAAACCAAAAATTATATCTACCAGAAAAAAACAATTAAAACACAAACTGGAAAACAAAACAAAAGCAAGCTGCCAATTGAGAATAAAGCAATGAAAATAAAACTAACAGATGTGTTGAGAAGAAACGAGAGAAAGCAGAGAAAGAAAGAATAGGTATGCAAAGGTAAATAAAGGTATATAAAGAAGATTTATATATGTTAAAGATTAACTACAAGGGGAAAAGGACAGTAGGAAAAGAAAACAAATGAATAAGTGTATAAAAATAATAATATGTTAAAAATTTAAAAAAAAAGAAAAGAAAAAAATGAGGAAAACTCCATAGAACTGCAAAAGCCAAATGTATAGAAGCAGAAGTTTATGACAACAATAAAAAAATGTGACTGAGGACCAAAAAAAAAAAAAAAATCAAAACTTAATTGGATTTCTTAGTGCCAATATTATCAACAACTGCAACAGTGGGGGAGAAAAAGAAAAAAAAAGAAAAAGAAAAAAAAGATCCAAAAGAATCTACAGAGTAAATCAAACAATAAGAATGATATTTGGCAAAACTAATACAATTATGTAAAGTTTAAAAATAAAATAAAATTGGAGAAAAAAGAAAAAAAAAAAAAAGAATAATAAATGTTTTTCTTGAGTCACTGCTGTCAGAGTCCTTTTCTTCGCTGGGAGTCACAGCCCACCTTATCTCCCTAGGGTACCCTCCAATACTGTACTGTTCTCTGGACCCTGATGTTGAGTCAGCTCAGATTCTAATCTGGTCCTACTCCTGTGTGTTCTTGCCTCCAGTGTCCAGCTATCTAGTTCTCCAGCTATCAGAAATAGTGTGTTTTCTTTTGTGGGAGCTCTAAATGGCCTTTTATATATTCCATAGACACAGAGTCTGCTTAGCTGATCCTGTGAATTTAATCTGCAGCTTGTACAGCTGGTAGGAAAGTTTTGGGTCTTCTTCCTTAGCCACACTGCCCCTGGGCTTCAATTATGGTTTTGTTTTCACCTTTACCTGTGGGTTATCCACTGGAGTTTAGCTCCTGAGGCTGCCTTGGAGGGCTTGGGTTTGCCCCTGTGAATGCCAAGTGTGGAGGTGGTTCAGCTGCTTGGGTCACAGGGGTTCTGGCAGCATCAGGTACTCAGGGGGGTTGGCTGCTAGGGCAGCAGGAAATATAGTGCTCTAGAAGGATATGGCAGTAAGTATTGGCCAATATGGTCCACTATTCTTGCCTGGAGAACCTCCCTCCCTGACAGAGAATCCTGGCAGGCCAGTCTACAGGGTCTCAAAAGATTGGATAGGACAGAAGCAACCCTGAATGCATAGATGCAAAATTTTTTATTGCCTGTGGCCCATTGAGAGTTGAGCGTGAAGGTGGCACAGCTGCTTAGCTTGCAGGGACCCTGGTGGCAGCAAGTGTGCAGGGACACAGACTGCTTCCACCGCCTATCAGAGTCTATTTTTGAGCCTCTTGTAGCTGGTGATCAGACGGCCTCTTCGACCAGTCTTTCTCCATAGTTCCACCCGTTCAGGCACATAGAGGGGCCCCTCTGGCTGGGGTCCTACTCTGTAGATCTTCATTCAGGCCCTGAAAGGAGAATCCTGGGTGGGTCCTACTCTGTGGTTCATTGTATCAGGGGTTTGGTGGGCCAGCCTCTCTATTGTTCAGCTGCTGGTGCTTGTGTGGGGCAAAGGAGGCCATGATGATGGCTCCACCCCCTACATGGGACTCAACAGTATCGCCTTGCTTCCATGGCTGCCTGGCTTTCTTCCACCAGCATTTCCCACCATGATCTCCTCCCTCACATCCCCTCAATCCATCTCTCAGCAGTCAACAGCAGCCCTCCCCTGGGATTGCTCCACAATCCCTAAACTCCAGCTCCCAGCCACTACACCTTCCAGGGGACCAGCATTCCTGTCCAGGGTATGTATAACTGTGGCAAGGAGTATCTGATTCTCATTCTATTTAGGCTGCTACAGATCAGCCGTTTCACTCTCAGCCTTAAATGTTTCTCCTCTGACTCAGACAATTGTCC
The DNA here is from genome assembly GCF_003369695.1 of Bos indicus x Bos taurus. Lineage (NCBI taxonomy): Eukaryota > Metazoa > Chordata > Mammalia > Artiodactyla > Bovidae > Bos > Bos indicus x Bos taurus. The sequence goes on along the minus strand of NC_040081.1, from coordinate 78,829,001 downwards.
TGCGATGGGGATCAGACTCCTGCTTCAGTTCCCCCACCCACTGAGGGCAGGTCCCATCCTACTAACACTCCTGTTTTCCCCCTAGTTCCTTTGTCCTACTGAAATTTGTGTGGTTCTATATATTCTTTTCCACTGGTTAGGTACTCCTGTCTGCTTTCAGCTGGTGTTCTGCATGCACTTCTATGTTTGAAGGTGTATTCCTGATGTGTCCATGGAGAGAGATGAACTCCATGTCTACCTACTCCTCTGTCATCTTGTTCTTCTCTTTTACTTAATATTAAATTCAAGGAAAAAAGAAAGCTTTTCCTTTCAATATATGTGTTCTTTGCATGAATATCAAAGTCTTATAAATAGTTTTTTCTACCTGTTCCTACCCTTTTCATTTTCCATGTTACCATACCATTTTTTTTTTACTAGATAAATGACAAATTTGTGTCTCAACTTCAAAAAGTATGTGGTAAATTTCTTCTAAAGCTGAGTTTTATATTTTATCTTGGTTTGGATTATATGTGTCCACAATATATGCATGCACGCATGGTGTGTGCATCTATATGTGTGTGCTCTAATTTTGAATATTGAAATAAAAACAATAATATAGATGAATTGAGAAATTACCATATTCCTCTAAAAAATCAAATATAGCATTGTTTTTTCATGTTTTTCATATATTTTACCCTAAAAACAATAAAATAAGGAAGGCTCCTACACTATGAATTAGAATTTAAATTTGTACAGTTACTACGGAGAACAGTATGGACACTCCTTTAAAAATAAAAGAAACTAAACTAAGAATAGAACTACCATATAATCCAGTAATGCCACTCTGGGCATATATCTAGAGAAAATCATAATTACAAAAGATCCATGCACTCCAATGTTCAGAGTAGCACTATCTATAATAGCCAAAATATTGAAGCAACCTGAATGTCCATCAACCGATAAATAGATAAAAGTGATGTAGTGGATTTATATAATAGAATATTACTCAGACATGAAAAGAATGAAAAATACCATTTGCAGCAACCTGGATAGACCTTGAGATTATCATGGTAAGTGAAATAAGAAAAAGACAAATTTATGATATCACTCAGATGTTGAATCTCATTTTCTAAAATGATACAAAATAACTAAGAAACAGATTTACAGATATTGAAAACAAAAGTATGCTTATCAAAGGGGAAATTTGGAAGGAGGGATAAGTCAGGAATTTGGGATTAACATACATACACTACTAAATATATGATAACTATCAAGGATCTACTCTGTAGGTGACTAATTGGCTGTATTTATCAATGCAACTTTGTTCATAATGTTCCCTTATTGGCCTTATGATCTGTTCAGCTATTTTTCTTTTAATATTTTATTAGAGCCATTGCATACTCAAAACATCCAAAAGTCCAGTGTTGGAATGATGGATTTTGCTTGGTACATGTTCATTTTGCTATCAAACTCTATCAGAATGCCATTATAATTTGACTTACTATATCCTCCTTATATCTTGCTTCACTATTGTTCTTAATATTAAAATTATAAATGAATTTTTATGAAAATAAACATACCGAAGTGATAGCAGGTAATCATTCACATTGATTGTGATCGACAGAAATGTCAGGAGTGATAATTGAGACAAGAACTGAAAAGAAAGCAATAACCAGGAGTTATCAAGCCAGTTACCACTGTGGGTAATGGGGGTTAGTTCCAGAGGATAGTGATAATCATTTAGAACAAGTCCCTCAGAGTCTTGTCAACTGCACTCTGAGAAACCAGGAATATTTATCATATTCCTCAAAGCCATTATTTCATAGTTACCCCAGGGGCTTAAAAAATCCATCAGTTTTGGATTGACAGCACAAATAAATAGAATGGGCCTTAGGATTTAGAGAAAAATCCCCAGTGATAAGAGTCAACTGCTGGCAGTAGGATATCAGGCCAGCATACAAGAAATCATAAGGAGTGAGGGGATATAGTGAGACACAGAGATCACAGGTGTAGTTAATAGCCTTCATTATTTAAAATTCTATTCTCAGGGCTTTCATGGTAACTCTGTGGTGAAGAATCTGCCTGCCAATACAGGAGACACGGGATCAATCGCTGATCTGGGAAGATTCTACATGCCATGGAGCAACTAAGCCTGTGCATCACAACTACTGAGCCTGTGCTCTAGAGCCCAGGAGCTACAACTGCTGAGTCCAAGTGCCACAACTATTGAAGCCCATGTGCCCTAGAGCTTGTGCTCTGCAACAAGGTGCTCTGCACCTCAATGAGAAGCCCGTGTATCAGTGAAGACCCAGCACAGTCAAAACTAAGTAAATAAAACCACATCTTCAGATAAAAATCAGACACCCACATCAAGAATAGAGAGTTCTCCATTATACACAGCCAGACATGATCTTGGATGATCCCCAAATTGACACGTACTAGGAATAAGGTTGCCTGTATGGGGCTTTGTTCTTAGCTGGCTACCCTGCCTTTCTTCTTGAACTCCTCTTTAAAGAGGAAGCAAGGTGATAGTGGAATAAGACAACTGAGTAGTGCTTAGGTAGGAATACTCACCTTTGTAAATTAGACAGCAACTTCAGTCTTGCTTGAAAAGTAAGGTTCTGTCACCCTAGATCAAACAAAATATATGTACTCGGCTTTAGTTGGCAGTGGGAAGTGAGGAAGGGAGCAAAATTGTAAGAAAAAACACTAACTGCACCTTAACAGAGTGGTGAGAGAAAGAACAGCTAATTTTAGGATCATATGGACTGACAAAAGATCACCATTAATATTCTAAAATGGAGAAATATGATTTAGAATATGAATATACAACATGCAAAGTCATATTTCTTTGTTTAATGCCTTTACTAATCAATAAGACAGATATTAAATATAAAGTGCTTATGTCCAAAATATATATTGTGAGTATTCTAAAACCAAGATAAACAATGTGAAGACTACACACACACTCTCTGTCTCTGTGTATGTGTGTGTGTGTGTGTATATATATATACACACACACACACACACACATAAGCATACTTCATTTTACTGTACTTTGTTGAAATTGGCAGATACTGGTTTGTTTGTTTTTTAACAAATTGAAGATTTGCTGTAACCCCAAGTTATCAGATGATGGTTAGCATTTTTCAGCAAAATATTTTTAAATTAGTGCATACACTATGCTTTTTTTTTAAACATAATGCTCTTACACACAATAAATATAGTTTTTTCTGTACTGGGAAACTAAAAATTTCATGTGATTCACTTTGAGATATCCCCTTTATTATGGTGGTCTGAAACCAAATCCACAATATCTCCAAGGTATGCCTGTGTCTTGTAATTGATATAAATAGAGTGAATAATTATGTAATTCCTCAGTATGTTCAAATAATATAGAAGAGCTCAGGTGGTCACCTGAAGTTTTATAACTTAAAGCTAATAATTTAGTTCCCTGTTGATTTTGAAGCTGCAACACAGCTTTCAGTTCAACTAATTAGGCCCTCTGAAAATTTTTGTCTATAAGCAAACAGCTTGTTTTCCATACCCTGCAAATTTAATACTTCTCATTGCAACAATTTTTAAAGTAACATATCTTCAGGCAATATTGTTAAGTAAGATTCAAAATAAACTCTGTTAAGGAATGATGGCAAGTAATTCAGTAAAACAGTGCTAAAAACAGAATTCTAGGGTCCAAAAAAGCTAACATAAAATAATGCATAATATCATATTTGGAGAATTAGATAACATTTAATTATGATAGAGGTTATTTTTACCTAATCTTACAAATAAGGTCAGGTAAAATTTAGTCATCTCAAACAACTGAGTTATCTCAAATATTTTTTAATGTAGCAGCAATTTCTCCCAGCTAATTTACTGATAAGAATATGGTCATCCATATACTAAACCATTTAGCAAAACATACTCATTTCTACAAATGTATTTCCACTGGATTTTGACAATCAATACTATCAGGGGAGTTCTCATCTTCCAGTGTGATATCTTTTTGCTTTTTCATACTGTTAATGGGGTTCTCAAGGCAAGAATACTGAAGTGACTTGCCATTTCCTTCTCTGGAGGAAGGAAAATATTTTGTCAAAACTTGCAAACATGAGCTGCCTGTTTGGCCCTGCAGGACATGGCTCTTAGCTTCGTTGAGTTACACAAAGCTGTGATCCATGTGATCATTTTGGTTAATTTTCTGTGACTGTGGTTTTCGTTCTGGAGGTGTAACATTGTACTTCTTGCTTTTTCTGTCTGCCCTCTGATAGATGAGGACAAGAGACTTGTGCAAATTTCCTGATGGGAAGGACTGGCTGTGGGGAAAACTGGATCTTCCTCTGGTGGGAAGGGCCATGCTCAGTATATCTTTAATCTAATTTTCTGTTGATGAGTGAGGGCTTTGCTTCCTCCTTGTAAAGTATGAAAAAGCAAAGATATGACACCAGAAAATAAGTCCCCAGGTTGGTAGGTGTCCAATATGCTACTGGGGAATAGCAGAAAAACATCTCCAGAAAGAAGAGGCTGGGAAAAAGCAGAAATTACTTCCAGTTGGGGATGTATCTGGTGGTGAAAGTAAAGTTCAATGCTGTAAAGAACAATATTGTATAGGAACCTGGAATGTTAGGTCCATGAATCAAGGCAAATTGGATGTGGTCAAGCAGGTGATGGTAAGAGTGAACATCACAATTTTAGTAATCAGTGAACTAAGATGGACAAGAACGGGCATATTTAATTCAGATGACTATTATATCTACTACTGTTGGCAAGAATCCCTTAGAAGGAATGGAGTAACCTTCATAGTCAATAAAAGAGTCTGAAATGCAGTGCTTGGGTACAATCTCAAAAATGACAGAATGATCTTGATTTGTTTCTAAGGCAACACTGGTCAGCATCACAGTAATCCAAGTTGTGCCCCAAATACTAATGCTGAAGAAGCTGAACTTGAATGGTTCTATGAAGACCTATAAGACCTTATAAAAGTGACATCATAAAAGGTGACCTTTTCATCATAGGGGATTGGAAAGCAAAAGTAGGAAGTCAAGAGATACATGGAGTAACAGACTTGTTTGGCCTTGGAGTACAGAATGAAACAGGGCAAAGGCTAACAGAGTTTAGTTAGTTACAGAAAACACCCACTTCTAACACAAGAGACGACTCTACACATGGACATCAGCCGGTGGCCAATACCAAAATCAGACTGATTATATTTTTTGCAGCCAAAGATCGAGAATCCGTATCAGTTCAGTTCAGTCGCTCAGTCGTGTCCAACTCTTTGAGATCCCATGAATTGCAGCATGCCAGGCCTCCCTGTACATCACCAACTCCCAGAGTTCACTCAAATTCATGTCCATCGCGTCAGTGATGCCATCCAGCCATTTCATCCACTGCGTCCCCTTCTCCAGCTGCCCCCAATCCCTCCCAGCATCAGAGTCTTTTCCAATGAGTCAACTCTTTGCATGAGGTGGCCAAAGTATTGGAGTTTCAGCTTTAGCATCAGTCCTTCCAAAGAACATCCAGGACTGATCTCCTTTAGAATGGACTGGTTGGACCTCCTTGCAGTCCAGGGGACTCTCAAGAGTCTTCTCCAACACCACAGTTCTAAAGGATCAATTCTTCTGAGCTCAGCTTTCTTCACAGTCCAGTTCTCACATCCATACACGATCACTGGAAAAACCATAGCCCTGACTACATGGACCTTTGTTGGCAAAGTAATGTCTCTGCTTTTCAATATGCTATTTAGGTTGGTTGTAACTTTCCTTCCAAGGAGTAAGTGTCCTCTAATTTCATGGATGCAATCACCATATGCAGTGATTTTGGAGCCCCAAAAAATAAAGTCTGCCACTGTTTCCATTGCTTCCCCCTCTATTTCCCATGAAGTGATGGGACCAGATGCCATTACCTTCATTTTCTGAATGTTGAGCTTTAAGCCAACTTTTTCATTCTCTTCTTTCACTTTCATCAAGAGGCTTTTTCGCTCCTCTTCACATTCTGCCATAAGGGTGGTGTCGTCTGCATATCTAAGGTTATTGATATTTCTCCTGGCAATCTTGATTCCAGCTTGTGCTTCTTCCAGCCCAGCGTTTCTCATGATGTACTCTGCATAGAAGTTAAATAAGCAGGGTGACAATATACAGCCTTGACATACTCCTTGTCCTATTTGGAACCAGTCTGTTGTTCCCTGTCCAGTTCTAACTGTTGCTTCCTGACCTGCATATAGGTTTCTCAAGAGGCAGGTCAGGTGATCTGGTATTCCCATCTTTTTCAGAATTTTCCACAGTTTATTGTGATCCACACAGTCAAAGGCTTTGGCATAGTCAATAAAGCAGAAATAGATGTTTTTTTTGGAACCCTCTTCCTTTTTTCCACGATCCAGCAGATGTTGGCAATTTGATCTCTGGTTTCTCTGAATTTGTTAAAACCAGCTTGAACATCTGGAATTTCGCAATTCAGGTATTGCTGAAGCCTGGCTTGGAGAATTTTGAGCATTACTTTACTAGCGTGTGAGATGAGTGCAATTGTGTCATAGTTTGAGCATTGTTTGGCATTTCCTTTCTTTGGGATTGGAATGAAGACTGACCTTTTCCAGTCCTGTGGCCACTGCTGAGTTTTCCAAATTTGCTGACATATTGAGTGCAACACTTTCACAGCATCATCTTTCACGATTTGAAATAGCTCTTCTGAAGTTCCATCACCTCCACTAGCTGTATTCATAGTGATGCTTTCTAAGGCCCGTATACAGTCAGCAGAAAATAAGACCAGGAGCTGACTGTTGCTCAGATCACGAACTCCCTATTGCAAACTACAGACTTAAATTGAAGAAAGTAGGGAAAACTACTTGGCTATTCTGGTATGACTTAAATCAAATCCCTATGATTATACAGTGGAAGTGACCAATGGATTCAGGGGATTAGATCTGATAGACCGAGTGCCTGAAGAACTTTGGATGGAGGTTTGTAACATTGTACAGGAGGCAGTGACTAAAACCATCCCAATGAAAACGAAATGCAAGAAGGCAAAATGATTGTCTGAGGAGGACTTACAAATAGATGAGAAAATAAGTGGAAGGTAGAGAAAGGGAAAGATATACCAAACTGAATGCAAAGTTCCAGAGAATAGCAAGGAAAGATAAAGTCTACTTCAGTTAACAATGCAAAGAAATAGAGGGGGGAAATAGAATGGGAAGGACCAGAGATCCTTCAAAAACATAAGAGATACCAAGGGATCATTTCATGCAATAATGGGCACAATAAAGGACAGAAATTGCATGGACCTATCAGCAGCAGAAGATATTAAGAAGACATGGCATGAATACACAGAAGAACTGTATAAAAAATGTCTTAATGACCTGGCTAATCACAGCTGTGTGGTCATTCACCTAGAATCAGATGTCATGGAGTGTGAAGTCAGGTGGAATTTAGGAAGCATTTCTATGAACAAGGCTAGAGGAGGTGATGGAATTCAAGATGAGCTATTTCAAATTATAAAAGATTGTGCTGTCAAAATGCTTCACTCAATATGCCAGCAAATTTGGAAAACCCAGAAGTGACCACTTGACTGGACGAATTCAGTTTTCATCTCAATTCCGAAGAAGGGTAATGCTAAAGAATGTTTTCCTACTCTAAAGTTGCCCTCATGTCACATGCTGACAAGAAAATGCTCCAAATCCTTCAAGCTAACCTCAGCCTTCAGCAGTACATGAACCAAGAACTTTCAGATGTACAAGCTGGATTTAGAAAAGGCATAGGGCCCAGAGATCAAATTGCAACATCTGTTGGATCACAGAAACAGCATGTGAATTCGAGAAAAAACATCTACTTCTGCTTCATGGACTACATTAAAGCCTTTTACTGTGTGGATCACAACAAACTTGGAAAATTCTTAAAGAAATGGGAATACCAGATCACCTTATCTACCTCCTGAGATACCTGTATGCAGGCCAAGAAGCAACAGTTAGAACTGTACATGGAACAACACACTGCTTCAAAATTGGGGAAAGAGGATGTCAAGGCTGTATATTGCCACCTTGCTTATTTAACTAAATGCAGAGTACATCATGTGAAATGCCAGGCTGGATAAGTCACAAGCTGGAATCAAGATTGTCGGACTACATGCACTCTAGTTCTTTGTAGTACTACAGCACCCAGAACTAACCTAAATGTCCATCAGTGGAGGAATGGATAAATAAAGGATTGAAATAATGCCTTTTTTTCAATGACATGTTTGGACCTTGAAACTGTCATAATGAGTGAAATACACCAAACAGACAAAGACACATCGTATAATATAACCTATGTCTGGAATCTAAAAAATGGTACAAATGAATTTATTTTCAAAACAGAAGTGGAGTCACAGATGCAGAAAAAAGTTATTGTTACCAAAATGAAAATGAGGGAGGGGAGAGATAAATTGGGAGATTGGTATTGACATATACACACTGCTCTATATAAAAGAGATAGCTAGTAAGAACCTACAGTATACCACAGGGAACTCTACCAAATTCTCTGTAATGACCATACGAGAATGGACTCTAAAAAAAGAGTAGATGTATGTATAACTGATTCACTTTGCTGTAAAGCAGAAACTAACACAATGTTGTGAATCAACTATGCTTCAGTAAAAATTAATTTAAGATAAAAGAACAAAACAAAGCCTCTGAGAAACGACCCATGCTAACATTCATTAGACATGCATGGCATGTCACAGTATAATAAGAATGAAGGACAATTACATTAATTGTAAGAACTGACATAAAGTATACACCAGACAAAATGCCATCTTTCCTCAATGTGTGTTCTACACGATTTGGTAAGTATAATCCTTTTCAATTAAATGTAATTATTCTTATAACTGGTTTTCGATTTACCATTTTGTTTCTGCTTTTTATTTTTCCTGTTATTTCTATACTAAATTCTTTTTCCTTTTTTTTTTCTAGGTTAATTTTTAAAACAGGATTATTGTAATTACTCAATTACTTGAATTTTAAGCCATATCTTTGCTTTATTTTCAGTGCTTGATCTAGGTATTATAATATGCATCATTAACCTATCAAGTTTATGTGAACTTAATATTTTACTACCTCACATAAAATGCAAGAACCTTTTAATAGTATAACTCAATTTACTGCCCTGTCCTTTCTGTAGTTATTGTCACATATATTATATTGACATATATTTTAAAAGCACAATGCAGTGTAAATATTTTAATGATTTTCTATCCCACATCCATTCTTCTTCATTTCTTCCAGGAGATCTGAGTCTTTACGTCACATTATTATCAGCTGAAAAACTGATTTTGGCTTATTTTCCAGTGTACAGATGTGCTGATTATGGATTCTATTTTTTTTCTGATTATGGATTCTTACAGTTAAGAGTTATATAAAAATATTTTTATTTCACCTTAATCTTTGAAATATGATTTCTTCTGAATATATAATTCAGGGTTGATTATTTTTCCTTTCAATTCACCACTTTACATATTTCATTTTTTGACTTCTAGTTTCTATTATTTTCATAGAAGAAAGTTTCATTAGTATAGTTGCTCCCCTCTAGGTAATATGGTATTTTTTCTTGGCTTTCTGGAAGTATACATAGAAGATTTTCATCCATTTTTTTTTCACTTATTTTCAAAAGTTTGATAACCTTAAGTGTGTTTTTTGTTTGCTTTATTCTTGTTTAAAGTGTGATGAGTTTCTTAGATCTGTCATTTATTTTAAAATTCAGTTCAGTCACTCAGTCATGTCCAAGTATTTGCAACCCCTTGGACTGCAACACGCCAGGCATTTTTGTCCGTCACCAACTCATGTTCATAGAGTCGGTGATGTCATTCAATCATCTCAACTTATGTCGTCCCCTTCTCCTCCTGCCCTCAATCTATCCCAGCATCAGGGTCTTTTCAAATGAGTCAGTTCTATGCATCAGGAGACCAAAGTATTGGAGTTGCAGCTTCAGCATCAGCCCTTCCAATGAATATTCAGGACTGATTTCCTTTAGGATGGACTGGTGGGATCTCCTTGCTGTTCACGGGACTTGCAAGAGTCTTCTTCAACACCACAGTTCAAAAGCATCAATTCTTCAGTGCTCAGATTTCATTATACTCCAATTCTCACATCCATACATGATGACTGGTAAAAGAATAGCTTTGATAAAATGGACCTTTGTTGGCAAAGAAATGTCTCTGCTTTTTAATATGCTGTCTAGGATGGTCACAGATTTTCTACCAAGAAGCAAGCATCTTTTAATTTCGTTGCTGGACTCACCATATGCAGTGATTTTGGAGCCCCCAGAAATAAAGTCTCACTGTTTTCATTGTTTCCCCATCTATTTGCCATGAAGTGATGGGGCTGGATGCCATGACCTTAGTTTTCTGAGTGTTGAACTTTAAGTCAATTTTTTCACTCTCCTCTTTCAATTTTGTCAAGAGGCTCTTTAGTTCTTCTTCACTTTCTGCCATAAGGGTGGTGTCACCTGCATTTCTGAGGTTATTGATATTTCTCCCGGCAATCTTGATTCCAGCTTGTGCTTCTTCCAGCCCAGCATTTCTCATGATGTACTCTGCGTAGAAGTTAAATTAGCAGGGTGACAATATACAGCCTTGATGTACTCCTTTTCCTATTTGGAATCAGTCTGTTCCATGTTCACTTCTAACTTTTGCTTCCTGACCTGAATATAGGTTTCTCATGAGGCAGGTCAGGTGGTCTGGTATTCCCATCACTTTCAGAATTTTCCACAGTTTGTTGTGATCCACACAGTCAAAGGTTTTGGCATAGTCAATAAAGCAAAATTAAATGTTTTTTCTGGAACTCCCTTGCTTTTACAATGATCCAAAGGATGTTGGCAATTTGATTTCTGGTTTCTCTGCCTTTTATAATCCCAGCTTGAACATCTGGATGTTCGCAGTTCACATACTGTTGAAGCCTGGCTTGGAGAATTTTGAGCATTACTTTGCTAGTGTGTGAGATGATTGCAATTGTGCAGTAGTTTGAGAATTCTTTAAAATTGCCTTTCTTTGGGATTGGAATGAAAACTGACCTTTACACTCCTATGGCCACTGCTGAGTTTTCTAAATTTGCTGACATATTGACTTCAGCATTCTAACAGCATCATCTTTTAGGATTCAAAATATCTCAGTTGGAATTCCATCACCTCCACTAGCTTTGTTTGTAGTGATGCTTCCTAAGGTTCACTTGGGTTCACATTCCAGGATGTCTGGCTCTAGGTGAGTGATCACACCATCGCGGTTATCTGGGTCATGAATATATTTTTTGTATAATTCTTCTGTGTATTCTTACACCTCTTCTTAATATCTTCTGCTTCTGTTAGGTCCCTACCATTTCTGTCCTTTATTGTGCCCATCTTTGCATGATATCCGTTGGTATCTCTAATTTTCTTGAGGAGATCTCTAGTCTTTCCCATTCTATTGTTTTTCTCTATTTCTTATCATTAGTCACTGAGGAAGGCTTTCTTATCTTTCCTTGCTAATCTTTGGAACTCTGCATTCAAATGTGTATATCTTTCCTTTCTCTTTTACTTTTTGCATCTTTTCTTTTCTCAACTATTTGTAAGGCCTCCTAAGACAACCATTTTGCCTTTTTGCATTTCTTTTTTCTTGGGGATGTTCTTGATCACTGCCTCCTGTACAATGTCATGAGCTTCCATCCATAGTTCTTCAGGCATTCTATCTATCAGATCTAATCCCTTGAGTCTATTTGTCACTTTCACTGTGTAACCGTAATGGATTTGATTTAGTTCACACCTGAACGGTCTAGTGGTTTTCCCTAGTTTCTTCAATTTCTGTCTGTATTTTGCAGTAAGAAGTTCATGATCTGAGCCACAGTCAGCTCCTGGTCTTGTTTTTTTCTGACTGTCTAGAGGATCTCCATCTTTGGCTGCAAAGAATATAATCAATCTGATTTAGGTATTGACCATATGTTGATGTACATGTATAGAATCTTCAACTGTGTTGTTGAAAGAGGGTATTTGATATGACCAGTGTGTTCTCTTGGCAAAATTCTGTTAGCCTTGGACCTGCTTCATTTTGTACTTCAAGGCCAAATTTGCCTGTTACTCCAGATATTTCTTAAATTCCTACTTTTGCATTCCAGCCCCCTATAATGAAAAGGACATTTTTTTTTTCAGTGTTAGTTCTAGAAGGTCTTGTAGGTCTTCATAGAACAGTTCAACTTCACCTTCTTCAACATTACTGGTCGGGGCATAGACTTGGATTACTGTGATATTAAATGGTTTGCCCTGGAAATGATCAGAGTTCATTCCGTTGTTTTTGAGTTTGCATCCAATACTGCATTTTGGACTCTTCTGTTGACTATGATGGCTACTCCATTTCTTCTAAGGATTTCTTGCCCACAGTAGTAGATATAAGGGTCATCTGAGTTAAATTCACCCATTCCAGTTCATTTTAGTTCATTGATTCCTAAAATGCCAATGTTCACTCTTGCGTCTCCTGTTGGGCCACCTCCAATTTGCCTTGATTCATGGATCTAACATTTCAGCTTCCTATTCAATATTGTTCTTTACAGCATTGGACTTCCATCACCATTCACATCCACAACTGGGTGTTGTTTTTGCTTTGGCTCCATCTCTTCATTCTTTCTGGAATTCTTTCTCCACTGTACTCCAGTGGCATATTCAGCACATACCAACCTAGAGAGTTCATCTTTCAGTGTCCTATATTTTTACCTTTTCATACTGTTCAAGGGGTTCTCAAGGCAAGAATACTAAAGTGGTTTGCCATTCCCTTCTCCAGTGAACCACACACACAAATGAGTATGTGTATGTATATATGTATGGGTTTCCCTGATGGCTCAGAGGGTACAGAATCAGCCTGAAATGCAGGACACCTGGGTTCAATCCCTGGTTTGGGGATCCCCTAGAGAAAAGAATGGCTACCCTCTCTAGTATTGACTTTGGGAAATACTTATCTATTGTTTCTTAAAATATTCATTTGCTCAATTTTCTCCCTGCTATCCTTCTAGATCACACACACACACACACACACACACACACACACACACACACATTATATATATTCAACTGCTAGTCATTCAGTCATGTCTGTTTGTAACTCCATGAACTGTAGCTTACCAGGCTTCTCTGTCCTTGGAATTCCCCAGACAAGAATACTAGAGTGGGTAGCCATTTGCTTCTCTAGAGGATTCTTGACCCTGGGATTGAACCAAGGTGTCCTGCTTTGCAGCCTGATTCCTTACCTCTGAGCTGCCAGGGAAGCCCATACATATGCATGTACACACACATATTTGTATATATGTATATATTAGAGGGTTTGATATTGTCCAACATGTCACTGCAATTATCTTCATAACTTTTCAATTTTATTCTCTGATGACAATTTTTATTCCCAAATACACCAGCCCTGTCATCTGCTCCTGCAACCTGCTGGTAAGCCCATCTAATAAATTTGTCATTTTAGTTATTGTAGTCTTTAGTTTTAGAAATTTGTTTGCCTAAATATTTGTATTTTTCCTGTCATAATATTCTACATCTGTTTATTATTATCATATTTATCTTTAAGTAGTTGAATATGCATCTGATGATTACTCTAAAATCCTTGTCTTGCAATTCCAACACTTGAATAATCTCTAAGCTGTTTTCTGTTAAGCTATTACACCCTTTTCTAATTTTTACATAGTTTTTGTTTGTTTATTTGTTTTTGGTTTGTTTTGGCCATAATACTGTGAATAGTAATATACTCAGTTACACCTCCCTGAAGTGTGTGGATTTTGTCCTAGAATGAAGTCATCTTGGCTGGACTTAAACTGCAAACTCAGTTTTCCCAGCAATGGGCAAGAGCTGAAATTTTCACTCAGTTCAAAATACTGTTGTCCACTAGCTCCTTTTATTCTCCCCTATAAATTCAATTTATGATCAACCAAGAATTTGAATGAGAGTTTATATACATGTTTAGGCTTCTTCATCTGCAGCTCTTTTCTTTATGTAATTTTTATCTTCACCTTTCTGCAGCTTTGGCAACCCCGAACTGCAGGATCTTGCTACCACAACAAGGAAATTATGGCATTGTACTGGAACTCCCAGCTCCCTTCTCTGATACCTGTGGTTTAGGGAGTACTCTCAAGTAAAAGTTCTTATATATACAATCTCAGTTCTCTTCTCCCATGGTATATTTCTGTAGTTTATGCCTGTTTATTTTATTTTATCACAAAATTACAAATAGTTGTTTTTTTAAATATTCATCATAGTTTTTAAGTGTTTAATAGAGCTTTATCTGATAAACTTAATAGAATATTTTGATATGGCCAGATAATATTCCTTTCTGTTACATATTTTTACATCAAACTATATTATTAAGAAGCAATTTCACAAGAAATGTAGAGAAAACACACCTTTCTTGTTTTGCAAGATGGGGTACTCTAATTATTTGGAAGCAGTTTATTTTGGGAATGGCAGTTATTTGTTTTATTTTCTTATGTTTAGATCAGAATATCACATACCCAATAATGTTGCAGAATGCTTATTACTGCATGAAATTAGAGCTCTAATATATATATATATATATATATATATATATATATATATATACACATACATACATATATATATATATTAGAAACTGCTGTGTGCATGTGTATATATATATACACACACACACCAGTTTAATTGCTAAACTGTGTGTTTTTTTTTTAATTACTAAATTTTTTTTAATTACTAAAATGTGAGGTAGAATTCACCCAGTATAAAAGAGGATTCATGCTTTTTTACCTAAGTGATCTCATCTACACAAGGTGACTAAAATCATGCACTAGAGTCTTAGCACTTTCACATATTTCCTTTGTGATTTATACTGTCTTAACACAACAGCTTTTTTTTTTTAACTTAGTGAATTCAAATTTAAGCGTTTGAAAGCTAATATGTCTAAAATTAACTCATCTTTTCCCAAAATTTTCTATTCTTGTGAACAAAGAACGGAGAAGATTGCTCTTCACAAGTTCTATAAGGATTAAATTGTAACCCACTGCAGTTATTGACTGATGGTCACTTTTAGAAAAATTAAGACAATAACAGGATGAGGCCCCCTGAGATTTGGACAAGCAGGCCCCTTAGACAGATAAACATCTCAGGAAGAACTATAATGACCCCAGATTCTTACATCGTCCCATACATAGTAAAGCACTAAAATAATTTACTTGAGATGTCTGTTCTTTGTGATGAATAGTAATCATTTATCAAGATGTATGCTTGACTACATGTATTTCTCAGCCACAAATCATATATAAATTGGTTACTCCTCTATTTCTCCTGCAATGTGGGATACCTGGGTTCAGTTCCTGGGTTGGGAAGATCCCCTGGAGAAGGGAAAGGCTACCCACTCCAGTATTCCTGGAGAATTCCATGTACTGTACAGTCCACGGGGTCACAAAGAGTCAGACATGACTAAGCGACTTTCACTTTCACTATTTCTTCAGAGCAGTTTCCTCTGAGCTGACTGAGTGGTTGTCTCCAGGCTATAGTCCTCAGTAAGATTCTGAAGACATCCTAAACCTGCAACTCATGTTGTGTGGCTTTTTTAATTTGGCACTATTAAATCTATAAATTTATTTCTATCTACCACAACACACTAGGATAATTACTATTATGTTTTACCTAGATTCTTCAAATAGCTTTCTTTCTGAATCCTCTGCTTTTAAACCTTATTCTTTCTCATCTTTGATCTGCATAATGTTCAGAATAATGGTTTTAAAGTACAATTTTAATATATTACCTTACTTAAAAACCAAAGTATGCAGAACTATGTTTTACTTTGTAAAAAAAAAAAATTCTGAGAAGGTATTTTGAATTATCACTATAAATTCTTTTGTTTACTTTATATATTTATTTAATATATTTATAGAAGATACTTGTGAATTCCATGTAAACACTGATTGAAATTGAACAAATCAGCTTCATTGACAAGGAGAAAAATAAATAATATCAACAAATATACTCAAAACCAAGCATTTTGCTAGAATCACTTACAAGTACTTAGCTAGAATTGAATAGTTAAATCCTATTTGAATGAGTGTTCATTTTGAATACAATGTCCCATAGATCACTTATCATTTGCCATATGTTGTGTTAATTATATATATGTTGGTTTATGCTGTGAATATGCTGCAAATTAACAACATTTCTTGTTTCTGGAAAGAAAATGATAGATTAATTTGCCAAATGTCAAGTTCATTTCATGTCAAGATGTTTTTTGTGTCATGATCCATCATGAAAAATTAAACAGATATGTTCTACTAAACAGATCAATTTTGGGGCAGCAGCTGTGGCTCACAATTCTTCCATTTGGTAGATTCATTCCACCTGACTTCAGAGAAATTGCTAAGATGATGTTTTCATGGTATGAGTATGTTTTTGTTTCCTTTGCTCAATTCAGTTGGAGTTGGAAAAGGAAAAGGATATTTTGTTGTATTACATATCATCAGTTGAAAATAGAAACTAAAGTTGTTTTATTCATATACCAATAATTAGAAAATAAATATATATTAAAATTTAATATATCTTTAGTTTATTTTAACATGAAATATTTATAAATGTCATTAATTGCTCTGAATGAAATATGACTTTTTAAGATTTTGTAAGCCTACAATGAAGAAGAATGGAGAAGGCAATGGCACCCCACTCCAGTACTCTTGCCTGGAAAATCCCAGGGACGGGGGAGCCTGGTGGCCTGCCGTCTCTGGGGTCGCACAGAGTTGGACATGACTGAAGCGACTCAGCAGCAATAGCAGCAACAATGAAGAGTATCAGCAGTGTATATTGTATCTCATGGTATTATAAACTACAATTAAATTAAATTAATTAAAATTGACTTGGGAGGGAACAATTTGTCACACTCTGTAGTCAAGGCATTTTAGTTTATTTTTTTTAAAAAAGAGGCATTTTAAGTGGCTTACTTCTGACTCTCAGTTGAAATTTCATTATTTTACACTTTCTTTCCATACCTGTGTGGTATAAATTACTTCTCATAAAAAGAGTATCTTGAACACATTTTTTTACCAAAAGGATATCTCTAAATACCAAGTTTATATCTTTTGAAAATATATAGACTTAAACACTCTGACTTATTTCTGAATTCCTTTCTTACATATTTGCATAACTTTTGTAAGCATAGCACACCATCAAGGCTTTCAGAAACTTAGTTGTCTTTCATGTGAGATACTGTGTAACAGCCTAAGGGGGAAAAATATAAAATGGTTTTTGTGTCTGCATGCATGCCAGACATTGAACTAGTCATAGTACACAGGTTTACATAAATTATCACCTTTAATATTCACAATAGATTATACTAATATGAATATACTACTCCTATTATGCATATAAAAATACAGATCATAAAATATTAAATAGTTTGACCTAGTTACATATTCAGTAAGTAGTAGTTGAAAGTCAATGCAAGTCTGTCTAGTCAATAACCTGTGTTCTTAATCTCTGTGAGGAAACTGACCTAACAGCATTCACTTTATCATTTCTACTTGACCAGAGTGAGGAATATGAAATCTCCACTTTCTGTAGAATTTGGGTCTTCTAACACCCAGAACAACATGACCTTCTCTTTGTTCCACATGGAGACAATTGTCAATCCTTTTGTTACCTACTGTTGAATCATTTAACTGATGTATGAACTTCAGACAGATTTAAATCACATTTGTAATTATCTATAGTTCTTTATTTGAAAGTTTTAATGTGGAAACTTTACTAAAATTTTATATAAAAGTTAAAGTACTATTATTATGATATGAATTGGTGTAAATTTGAAGAATATTCACACCAAATCCTTTATTCCAAATTTTAAAAGAAAAAAAAAAAACAGATAATAGTTTTACATGAAATTAGCATACATTTTAAAGCTCCAGTGATCCAATAGTCTCTTGGGAGTTCACTCCACTATTTAGTGATCCAAAGACAACATCGAGTTTCCCCTAAAGAATAATATTTTTATAATAATTTTTTAAAATAGTGAAACATCATATATAATTATGAATATATTTGAAGATTCTACTTTAATACTTACAAAAATATTTCCCAAATATGTCTTGTTTAGACTTGAATGTTTAAATACATAAAATGTGCTTAGCGCTTACCACTTAAATGCAAATATGACTGTGGTATAGGACACTTTATACTAATTCTTGTAAGAGACTTGAGAAGCTAATCAGTGAATTTATGAAAATCAAAGACTCCAGAGGCATAAAGATTGATAATGATTATTTTTCTAAAAAAATAAAAGCCACAAAGAGGAGGCATACATAATATTATGCCAAAAGAAAACATATGAGTTTATTTTTCTTTCTTCTTACAAAGCTAGTCAATCTATCTCTTTAAATATTTCAAATTCTTAGTAAAAATCACCTGCATGGGTTCCAAAGGCTGTCTGTTGGACAATACATGAATGCTTAGAAGCAGGGCAGCAGAGGGTATGGTTCAAAATCAGAACATTCTCTGCATATTCAACCACAGATAAATAAAAAATTAAAAGGCAGAGAATTTGGAAGATGGAAAAAAATTATCAAATTAATAATGACTAATGTCTATAAGGAGATCAGTCCTAGGTGTTCTTTGGAAGGACTGATGCCAAAGCTGAAACTCCAATACTTTGCCCACCTTATGCCAAGAGTTGACTCATTGGAAAAGACTCTGATGCTGTGTGGGATTGGGGGCAGGAGGAGAAGGGGACGACAGAGGATGAGATGGCTGGATGGTATCATCGACTTGATGGACATGAGTTTGAGTGAACTCCAGGATTTGGTGATGTACAGGGAGGCCTGGTGTGCTGCAATTCATGGGGTCACGAAGAGTCGGACATGACTGAGCGACTGAACTGAACTGAATGTCTATAATTTTTCCTTTCTGTTAGAAAAACTTCTAAATTGTTTAAATTGTATTAATATAAAATTGTATTAAAATTATGGTTTCCTGATTGTCCAATTTCTACATGAGTTAGCTTAAATAGATAATTCTGGGCTATCAAAAGTAATTAAGAAAAATGAAACAACTCTTCCGTTGTTGAAACAACTCTTCTGTTAACTTCTGTTCAAATGCAAGGTTGAACTATGATGCAGACACTCTCTGTTTCATGGAGAGTTCCACACTCAAAATGACTTTTCAGAATTGTCCACCTTAGGTCAAGGAATCTGAGCCTTGTTACTATACATGGGTCATTGTATGTCTGCTGCACCCTAGGCAGAAAGAAATTTCCTTGGCTAGGTGGATTTTTTCAACTGAAAACAATTATCAGAGTAGGTTTTAGGTTATAGCACAAAGCCAAGAACACTTCTGCACAGGGAAGAGTAAGCCTCTCAAAACTAAAAGGGGATCTGGGTTGGGCCCTATAGTATCCATTAACTGCTCCCCTCCCCACCCCCCAACAATGTTCAAATCCATTTTCCTGAGTTTTGGGAACTGGTTGGACTAGGATACTAGTTGGACTCTTTCTGGGGAAACTTCAAAGAGTAAGATGTATAGGAGAAGCTATCCTCATTGTGCAGCTGTTCCCAAATTAGCAACTGCTACTTACCACCTCTCTGCTTCACTGGAGAGTCCTCTAATCTTGGTTAGCACTTTTATGGGTTTGTGTTAGTTACATAGGGCTGCAGTGGCAAATCACCACAAACCTGGTGACTTAAAATAACAGGCAGTTTTTCTTTCACTGTTGTAGAGACTGCATATGGTAGATTGCTGGTGGGCCCAAATAACCTTAAAATTTGTTGCTTTTCATCACTCATTCTTTTGATATGTAGTCTGGCTGCCTGGTCATTTTACTTTGCATTGTTAGGTGCTCTACCTTGACCTGGAACCAGTTGCATACCAGGTGGTATTAATTAAATAGTGTTTCGATTTTGGGCATAAACAATTCAAACTTGTCCCAAAACCTAAATGAGGAATGAATATGTGTATTTGTGGTATGTGTGTGTGTGTGTGTAAGCACACTGTTGAATCCTCATTTGGGAAGTTTTTAAATCTGTTTATGAAAGGCACACATTGAAAAAACTGAAACTGTAAAGCCTTAAGTGCTATGTTGATCAATGTTCCAAAAATCTCCTGAGACTTTTCTGATTCACTAGGATATACAGAAACTAGCAAGTTGTGGAATCAATGAATATTAACAGTAGAAATTTCAATAAATACTCTCTAAGGGTTCCCTGATTAATATGTATATCTCACTTCAAGCATATTGAAAAGCAGAAATCTGTGTGAATTCACTTTATAATAAAGAAAATTTTCCTTAAAACTCTATCGTTTTGTCAATATAATGAAGTTTGGTAACTATCTCTAAAATGGAATTGATTTCTACAGGTTATACCTTTCTTTTTTCATAATCATGAATCTAACTTTTCTTGAAATCTTATCATTGTCTAAGAAGTGCTATTTTTAAAATTAATTTATTTTAATTGGAGGATAATTACTTTACAATATTGTGATGGTTTTTGCCATATATCAGCATGAATCAGCCACGGGTACACATGTGTCCCCCATCCTGAAACTCTCTCTGACCTCTCTCCTCACACCATTCCTTGGAGTTGTCCCAAGCACTGGCTTTGAGTGCCCTGCTTAATGCATTGAATATAAAAGTGTTATATATTTTTTTTATTCCAGCTAACATTTTATCTACATTTTGAGTAAAGTTGACAAATAATAAAATTTACAGTAGTACTAGGAAGAAAAATTCACTGTAAGGAGAAGCAAATTATAACCACAAGACACTAGGAGAGTATATAAAGTAGTAAATGAATAAATAGAGAGTACATGTTGTATATTTTCATTTACATAAACTTCTAGAACATGCAGGCTGCTGCTGCTGCTGCTGCTGCTAAGTCGCTTCAGTCCTGTCCGACTCTGTGTGACCCTACAAATGGCAGCCTACCAGGCTCCCCCATCCCTGGGATTCTCCAAGCAAGAACAATGGAGTCGGTTGCCATTTCCTTCTCCAATACATGAAAGTGAAAAGTGAAAGTGAAGTCGCTCAGTCGTGTCTGACTCATAGCGACCCCACGGACTGCAGCCTACCAGGCTCCTCTGCCCATGGGATTTTCCAGGCAAGAGTATTGGAGTGGGTTGCCATTGCCTTCTCCAGAAAATGCAGGCTAATACATAACAAAGAAAATCAACAGCAGATCAGTGATGGTTTGAAATGGGAAGGGAGCAGTAAGAAGTTAAGAGGAAAGAGAAAATTTGGAAGGATGATGGACAAGTTTCTTGCATTTATTGTTGGTGTTCTCATATTTGCATGTATATCTATATCTATATATTAGTATTCAATATGTGCAGCTTATTTTTAAACAATTTGCCTCAATCCTGATGATTAAAATTAATTTTTAAAAAATGTAACTTAAGAATCTTTGAGGTTTTTCTAGGGGACATTTTTCATTTTTATTTTTTACAGTAACCATGAATCAAATGATAATGAGAATGTCAAGAATAAAGCTATCTTGCTATTGAAGTTGAAAGAGAAGTACTGGGAAGATAATGTTGCCTTCATCCCAGATATTTAATGATGAACTAATGGGACCACATCTCAAGGTTGTAATAGATACAGGAAATAGTACAACCTCTGATAAATACAGCTAAGAAAAAAATAATGTAAAACTTGAAGTTTGACTTGAAATTAACCCTTGTGACTCAGATGGTTAAGAATCTGCCCACAATATGGGAGACCCAGGTCTGATTCCTGGGTCAAGGAGATCTCCCAGAGAAGGGAATGGAAACCCGCTCCAGTATTCTTGCCTGGAGAAACCCATGGAAAGAGGAGCCTAGTGGGCTACAGTCCATGGGGTCACAAAGAGTCAGACATGACTGAGCAACTCATCAGAAACAACAATATTAACTTGATATACCCAAATAAGTTTTGAATAAATGCTTACTGGTAGGATAAAAATTGCACAGTCTACGAAAAGATGAAGAAAGTACATATACATGATAAATAATTTAATTTTTCTAAAATTTAATTTGTACTCTATGCCAGGCAATGTTTCAAGCATTGGACATAGCAGTGAAAAAACAAAGTTAATGATCTTATCAAATTTAATACTTTAATTTTAATTCCATGTCATGTAACAAGAGAGATATATTTCTTATATAAGTTAAGAAACCTCAAGATTTTTGTAGTGGACAGTTCTCTTTTTTATTTTTCATAGTCAGTAACCATAAATCAAGTGAGAATGTCAAGCATAATGCTATCTACTTAAGTTGAAGGAGAAGTACTGGGGAGATAAGGTTGCCTTTATCTCACATGCTTAATGAACTAATGGAACTACATTACTACAGTAATAAGTGCACTTGATAGTTCTTACATATTTCCCTGTTTAGCCTCTGTATGTAATTGGTAAATATATACATACTTATGGTTTGAAAAGTGAAAGTGTTACTGCCTAGTGGCTCAGACAGTAAAGAATCTGGCTGCAATGCAGGAAACTCAGGTTCAATCCACCTGGGTTGGGAACATCTCCTGGAGAAGGAAATGGCAATTCACTCTAATATTCTTGCCTGGAAAATTCCATAAATAGAGAAGCCTGGTGAGGTACAGTCCAGGGAGTTGCAAAGAGTCACACACAATTGAGGGTTTAGTTCATCACTATTAGACGAATGTACAGCTCAGTAAAAGAAAATGTATTTCCGTATCATTTTGGGCTATTTGAGGAAGAGCTCACTTAGAGCCCTATAATTTTGTAGGTCACCAAAAGGGTTGATTTTGTGATTATTTGTGTGTTCACATATGGCTGACCTTTCATATCAGTGTGGTGTCTTTTACATTACAAAGAAACTTCATTTTGACTTGTCTGATTTTATTTCCTTCCATAATATTTCCATTCTAAAATCTTAATTACATCTTAACCATCTGATTATCTTCCTTCTGATTTATATTTCATATCATCTTTAGCAATAAGTTGTAAATAAAAATACAAAGCAAAATAATTAAAATCCTAACATGAACATAGTAGCTTTTATACATACAGTATTACTTCTGTGCTTGTATGACATATTCTAGTTTCTACAATTTTGTGATAAATACCATTTTATCTCTTTATTTAAACATATATGAGTTCACCCAATAATTTATTTTCTTCACCATTTTCACATATATTTCACAGGAAAACTGTTATTAGAGGCCATAGCATTTTCTTTTATTTCTAAATATCATTTTCACAAATACTTTTTTTATGAAGTAGAATATATAACCAAGAAGGAAAATTGTTACCTGCTTTCCTATAATTTACTTGCACTTCATATCTCACCTTTCTTTTCTGTTATGCTTAAAAGAGCATAACTGAATACCTCCTGCAAATGTGAACTCCATCCATATTGAAAAGGTAATGAAAAACTGCATCTATGTTCAGTGTTCCTGCTTTCTGTGAATGTTTCCTTATATTTTATTTATAAAAATTTATTTTAATGCAAATACTCACCATTTGTAAATTATACATACTGTGTTTACCTGCAAATATGTCTATATAGAAATTGTGGTTATGAATATTCTTTACTGGTCATTTATCCCTAGTTCAGTCGCTCAGTCATATCTGACTCTGTGACAACACGAACCACAGCACACCAGGCCCCCTTGTCCATCACCAACTCCTGAACTCCACCCAAACCCATGTTCATTGTGGCAGTGATGCCATTCAACCATCTCATCTTCTGTCATCCCCTTCTCCTTCTGCCCTCAATCTTTCCCAGCATCAGGATCTTTTTAAATGAGTCAGCTCTTCGCATCAAGTGGCCAAAATATTGGACTTTCAGCTTCAACGTCATTTCTTCCAATGAACACAGAGTACTTATCTCCTTTAGGATGGACTGGTTGGATCTCCTTGCAGTCCAAGGGGCTCTTAAGAGTCTTCTCCAACACCACAGCTCAAAAGCATCAATTCTTCTGCACTCAGTTTTCTTTATAGTCTAACTCTCACATCCATACACGACCACTGGAAAAAACATAGCCTTGACTAAATAGGCCTTTGTTGACTAAGTAATGTCTCTGCTTTTCAATATACTGTCTAGGTTGGTCATAAGTTTCCTTCCACGGAGCAAGCGTCTTTTAATTTCATGGCTTCAATCACCATCTGCAGTGATTTGGAACCCAGAAAAATAAAGTCAGCCACTGTATCCACTGTTTCTCCATCTATTTGCCATGAAGTGATGGGACCAGATGCCATGATCTTAGTTTTTTGAATGTTGAGCTTTAGGCCAACTTCTTCACTCTCCTCTTTCACTTTCATCAAGAGGCTCTTTAGTTCTTCTTCACTTTCTGCCATAAGGGTGGTGTCATCTGCATATCTGAGGTTATTGATATTTCTCTCAGCAATCTTGATTCCAGCTTGTGCTTCCTCCAGCACAGCGTTTCTCATGATGTACTCTGCATATATGTTAAATAAGCAGAATGATAATATACAGCCTTGAAGTACTCCTTTTCCTATTTGGAACCAGTCTGTTGTTCCATGTCCAGTTCTAACTATTGCCTCAAGAGGCAGGTCAGGTGGTCTGGTATTCCCATCTCTCAGAATTTTCCACAGTTTGTTGTGATCCACACAGTCAGTGGCTTTGGCATAGTCAATAAAGCAGAAATAGATGTTTTTTTAGAACTATCTTGCTTTTTTGATGATCCAGTGGATGTTTTGGAGAAGGAAATGGCAACCCACTCCAGTGTTCTTGCCTGGAGAATCCCAGGGACAGGGGAGCCTGGTGGGCTGCCGTCTATGGGGTCACACAGAGTTGGACACGACTGAAGTGACTTAGCAGTAGCGGATGTTGGCAATTTGATCTCTCATTCCTCTGCCTTTTCTAAAACCAGCTTGAGCATCTGGAAGTTCATGGTTCATGTATTGCTGAAGCCTGGCTTGGAGAATTTTAAGCATTCCTAGATTAGCTGCTTGCAATTGACTATGGGCCACAATCAGTGAAAGCTACTTATATTCCCACATTAGAGAGAGCTCTATATGAATTCATGTTTGGCTCTCCTACCAAGAAATAAATATCAGTAGTTAAAAAAAATTAATGCAGGATTATTGCTTACAATGTTGTGTTGGTTTCTGCCATACAACAAAAATCAGCATATACATATATGGTGGTGGTTTAGTCACTAAGTCATGTCCAACTCATTGTGACCCCATGGACTACAGCCTGCCAGGCTCCTCTGTCCATGGGATTCTCCAGGCAAGAATACTGGAGTGGATTGCCATTTCCTTCTCCAGGGAATCTTCCCAAACCAGGAATCGAACCTGGGTCTTCTGAATTTCAGGCAGACTCTTTACCAATTGAGCTATGAGGGAAGCTCCTATATATATATAGGAGGTAGATGAATCTAGAGTTGTACAGAGTAAATATATGGAATATAGAAAAATGGTACTGATGAACCCATTTGCAGAGCAAAAATAGAGATGCAGATGTAGAGAATGGTCTTGTGGACATAGCAGGGGAAGGAAATCAGGATGAATTGAGAGAGTAGCACTGACATATATATGTCATATATATGACATATGTGTGTGTATGTATGTATATATATATATATATATATATACACACACACACATACACATATACATAAAATCACCATGTGTAAAATTGATAGCTAATGAGAAGCTGGGATATAACACAGGGAGGCCAGCCCACCACTGTGTGATAACCTATAGGGGTAGGATGGGGTAAGTGGGAGGGAGTGAGGCTCAAACTTATCTCATCCTACCCCTATAGGTTATCACACAGTGGTGGGCTAGGCTCCCTGTGTTATATCCCAGCTTCCCATTAGCTATCAATTTTACACATGGTGATTTTATGTATATGTATATATACACATATACATATGTCATATATATGACATATATATATATATATGTCAGTGCTACTGTCTCAATTTGTCCTATGATTTCCTTCCCCTGCTATGTCCACAAGACCATTCTCTACATCTGCATCTCTATTTTTGCTCTGCAAATGGGTTCATCAGTACCATTTTTCTATACTCCATATATTTACTCTGTGTAACTCTAGATTTATCTACCTCATTTCAACTGACTCAAATGTGTTACTTTTGATGGCTGAGTAATATTCCATTGTATAAATGTGCCACAACTTCCTTATCTATTCATCTGTTGATGGAGATCTAGGTCAACATCCTGGTGATCGTAAATAGTGCTGCAATCAACACTGGGTCATATGTGTCTTTTTGAATTATGGTTTTCTCAGGGTGTATACTCTGTAGTGGAACTGCTGGACCATATGGTAGTTTTATTCCTAGTTTTTTAAGGAATTTGAATACTGTCCTTCATAGTCATTGTTTTCAATTTACATTCCCACCAACAGAGCAAGAGGGTTCCCTTTTGTTCACATCCTCTGGCATTTATAGTTTGTAGATTTTTTGATAATGGTCATTCTGACTGGTGGTAGGGGATACCTCACTGCATTTTGGACTTGCATTTCTCTAATAATGAGCAATGCTGAGAATCTTTTTTTGTTTTTCCTTTGACTGTGCTGTATCTCTGTTGCTTTTGTGCAAGCTATCTTAAGTTGTGGCAAGAGGGAGCTTGTTGTGGTGCATGTATATCTTATTGAAGTGGCTTCTCTTGTTGCAGAGCACAAGCTCTAGACATGTGGGTTTCAGTAGTTGTGCCTCATGGATCCTAGAGCACGTGGGCTTCCGTAGTTGTGGCACATAAGCTCTAGAGCACGGGCTCAGTAGTTGTGGAGAATGGGCTTAGTTGCTCACAGCAGGTGGAATCATCCTGGATCAGGGATCAAAACTGTGTCCCCAGCATTGGAAAGCAGATACTCATCCACTGCAATGCCAGGGAAGTCCAGTGTTGAGCATATTTTCATGTATTTGTTGGCCGTCTGTATTCATCTGTACTTCTCTTTTTAATAGTATACATTAACAATTTTTTCTCTTATAAAACATTTAGCAATGTGATAAATTGAAAAAATGGCCACAATTTTTATAGCCCACTTTTGCAATGTCACTTTGCAACATCTTACATAAACTGGTGGAGTCTACTCTTCTATCACTTGAATCTAGGCTAGACCATGTGACTTGCTTTAGTCAGTGGGTGACTAAACTTTTTTAGTCAACAAAAAAATATGATGGGTGAATTGTTGTTCAGTCACAAAGTTATGTATGACTCTTTGAAACCCTGTGAAGTGCAGCACACCAGGCTTTCCTGGCTCACCGTCTCCCGGAGCTTGCTCAAACTCATGTCCACTGAGTCGGTAATGCCATCCAACCATCTCATCTTCTGTCATCCCCTTTTCCTCTTGCCCTCAATCTTTCCTGGCATCAGCGTCTTTTCCAAAGAGTCAGCTCTTCGCATCAGGTGGCCAAAGTATTGGAGCTTCAGCTTCAGTACCAGTCCTTCTAATGAATATTCCAGGTTGACTTCCTTTAGGATTGACTGATTTCATCTCCTTCAGTCTGAGGAACTCTTGAGCATCTTCTCCAGCACTACAATTCAAAAGCATCAGTTCTTTGGCACTCATCCTTCTTTATGCTCCAACTCTCACATCCATATATAACTACTGGAAAAATCATAGCTATGACTAGATGGACTTTGGCAGTAAAGTAATGTCTCTCCTTTTAATACACTGTCTAGTTTGGTCATAGCTTTTCTTCCAAGGAGCAAGCATCATTTAATTTCATGGCTGCAGTCACCATCTACAGTGATTTTGGAGCCCAGAAAAATAGTCTGTCATGGTTTACATAGTTTCCCCAATCTATTTGCCATGAAGTTATGGAACGAGATGCCATGATCTAAGTTTTTTGAATGTTGAGTTTTAAGCCAGCTTAAGTGAGATGGGTGAATAGCTTTGGTTTATTCATTGGAGTTTATACACTATTGCACCTCAAACTCTTCAATTATGAGGTAAAGTAGCCCTCACTAGTTGATGAAGGATGAGGGATTCACTGGAGAGAGGCATCAGAGGTTTTTTTTATCAACTCAGTAATTCTCTGTTAAGATACCAGAGAATGAGCTGAGCCCAGACGGGAGGAGTATCCAGTATATACCCAGAATTATACACCTATAGATTCATGGGCCAACAAAGTGTTTATTAGTTTAAGATTTTAGTTTTAAGGTATTTTCTTAGGCTTCCCTAAGTGCTTCCCTGGTGGCTTAGCTGGTAAAGAATCTGCCTGCAATGCCAGAATCCTGAGTTTGATCCCTGGGTTGGGAAGATCCCATGGAGAAGGGAACAGCTACCCATTCCAGTATTCTAGCTTGGATGATATCATGGACTGTATAGTCCAAGGGATCAGAAAGAGTTGGACACAACTCTCTGAAAGATGAGTCTTTCACTTTCATCTCTGAAAGTGAGTGACTTTCCCACATTTTCTTAGACAGCAAATGCTAATGGAATCAGTTAGTAGAGTGAATTAGCTTTAAAACTCCCCACAAAGTCTGTAATAACATTATACATAGTGACTTTTCTCAGATTTCTTTTTTATTATTGGTTATAATCACAAAAAATTTCTAAGATGCATAGAAACATTATAAGATTAGGAAATAGAAAGCTAAGAACTATATTTAAAAAAAAAAAAAAAACAGTTAAAAGTGCTCAATTGAACCTCTATTTAATATGTCTGCCTTTGTTCCTTACTTCAGTTCAGTTCAGTTTAATTCAGTTGCTCAGTCGTGTCTGACTCTCTGACCCCATGAATCACAACACGCCAGGCCTCCCTGTCCATCACCACCTCCCGGAGTTCACTCAATCTCACATCCATTGAGTCGGTGATGCCATCCAGCCATCTCATCCTCTGTCGTCCCCTTCTCCTCCTGCCCCTAATCCCTCCCAGCATCAGAGTCTTTTCCAATGAGTCAACTGTTCACATGAGGTGGCCAAAGTACTGGAGTTTCAGCTTTAGCATCATTCCTTCCAAAGAACACCCAGGAATGATCTTCTTTAGAATGGACTGGTTGGATCTCCTTGCAGTCCAAGGGACTCTCAGGAGTCTTCTCCAACACCACAATTCAAAAGCATCAATTCTTCAGCGCTCAGCTTTCTTCACAATCCAACTCTCACATCCATACATGACCACTGGAAAACCATAGCCTTAACTAGGCAGACCCTTGTTGGCAAAGTAATGTTTCTGCTTCAATATGCTATCTAGGTTGGTCATAACTTTTCTTCCAAGGAGTAAGCATCACTTAATTTCACTTAAAATGAGGATAAATAAAAGTATAAACTTAATTAAAAAAAAACTAGAAAGTCTAGAAGGTTCTCAACTTACAGACAGAATAAGGGGAAGTTAGCAAATCTAAAAGAAGTAAACACTAAGTACCTACAGAGCAGGGGGAACAATTAGAAGTGGGCCATTCCATGTCACAGAACCAAGGCCAAGAGCAGATATGGTTCATTATCTAAAACAATAGCCATAGAAAAAGACAGGGAAAAGCATACCTCTAAAACATGTGAGGGATTAATAAAAAGGACTCCTAATAACATGTCCAGATCCTTATCTTCTCAGAAGGAGAAGAACCCATTTTTTTTTGGTGAATTGTTACAAGTAAAATACTTGTTATTCACAGAGTTTCTGCTAATTGATTTTAGTGCTTCTTAAAGAGGGGTGGGGAGGGGGGAGGAAAGACCAGAACTGATAAATATTTAATGAAAGAACTTTTCCCCATGTTAAATTTGGAGCTCAAACCTGAAACAAAGAAAAGGAAATTGAAGGAAGAAAAAGTTTTAACAATATCTATAATAGTCTCAGATATGTAAAATAAGTTTTTGAATTCATTTGAAAAGAGGTAATTTAAGGATAACAATCAGAGAGGAAATATTATTTGCAAAAATCAAAAGTGAAATAGTGATTTACAAGGATACATTAAGAATATTTCCCACAGCTAAATGACAAAAAGTTTTAGAACAGTAAAATATTATCTGAAATCACGTAACTTGTATAGAAAATCAAAGTGGGAAAACACCATTCCAAGTCACTTCTTAATATATTTTCAGAACTCTTTGTCAGACAGAAGGATTAAAATATGCTAGAGGAAAACTTATAGACAACATATAAAACATAAAATTTTAAGGTACACATGATGATAAGACTTCTCAATAGTAGACAATAGTGATCAATGACTTCAAATTTCAGAAAAGAAAACTGTTTCCAAATTTGACTTTTATAATCAGAAAACCTGTCTCTCAAATATATGCCAATGATATTTTAGACATGTAAGAATGCAAGGAATATATCTTTCAGTGGCTCTTTAACATTATCTAGCAGAGAAGATGCCTAATCTAAGGAAAAGGAAAAAGAAAAATAAAAGAGCAAACAAAACAGAAGACAAGCTGGTAAAATTTAACATGACAATTATAGATCAGATACAGAGAACAAGGGAACAAAAGAGTCCACATGCATATCCATGAAGGAAACCAAAAAGAATTGGGATGATTTCTTGGTATGTCTAATATTGTCAAAAATGATTAGTTTTAAAATTTTTGTTTGAGAGTTTTGAAAATAGTTTTGATAAGTACAGAGAAAATTATAAATAAATAAAAAAATTCCATCCACTCATCTATCCACCCATCTATTTGGTACAAGAGTTATAAAATAATAAATTAATCATTATGCACTAACTAACTAAAAATAAAGAAAAATTTTGAGCCCAAATATCTAGTTCATCTATAATAGCCCTCAGATATGCAGATGACACCACCCTTATGGCAGAAAGTGAAGAAAAACTAAAGAACCTCTTGATGAAAGTGAAGGAGGAGAGTGAAAAAGTTGGCTTAAAGCTCAACATTAAGAAAATTAACATCATGGTATCCGGTCCCATCACTTCCTGGCAAATAGGTGGGGAAACAGTGGAAACAGTGGCTGACTTTATTTTTCTGGGCTCCAAAATCACTGCAGATGGTGATTGCAGCCATGAAATTAAAAGACTCTTACTCCTTGGAAGAAAAGTTATGACCAACCTAGACAGCATATTAAAAAGCAGAGACATTACTTTGTCAACAAAGGTCTGTCTAGTCAAGGCTGTGGTTTTTCCAGTGGTCATGCATGGATGTGAGAGTTGGACTATAAAGAAAGCTGAGCACAGAAGAATCGATGCTTTTGAACTGTGGTGTTGGAGAAGGCTCTTGAGAGTCCTTTGGACTTCAAGGAAATCCAACCAGTCCATTCTAAATGAGATCATTCCTGGGTATTCATTGGAAGGACTGATGTTGAAGCTGAAACTCCAATACTTTGGCCACCTGATGCGAAAAGCTGACTCATTTGAAAAGACCCTGATGTTGAGAAAGGTTGAGGGCAGGAGGAGAAGGGGACAACAGAGGATAAGATGGTTGGATGGTATCACCGACTCAATGGACTTTGTTTAGGGGGACTCCAAGTGTTGGTGATGGACAGGGAGGCATGGCATGCTGCGGTTCATGGGGTCGCAAAGAGTCGGACATGACTGAGCAACTGAACTGAACTGAACTGAACTGAAGGAAATGGTATTGCTTAGGTTGAAACAGTTATGTGAAATTGCTAAAGTCTCTTGTGATATAATAAAATGTCAATAATGGCATTTCAAAATTATAAAGTAGCAGTACATTTTATTATTTTTAAAAGATTGTTGTAATTACTAGAGGAAAAATTATGTGCTATTTGTGTGTGACTTGAGAAAGATGTTCTGACAGGTAGGAGTCTATGATTTTTCATGTAGCTTCAAAACCTCTTCAAAATTATGGACATATTTTGAAAATATAGTTTAAAAAATAAATGATTTCTTATCTAGTCTCTTGAAATTAATATTAACTTAATTCCATTGATTAGACAGTTGTTCTTCTAGGTATCTATTTCAACGGTAGGACCCTAGGTTATTTCCAAATAAAATGACTGTCAGAAAGGAAAAGAAATTAAAAAATAATAAGAAATGACTATCAGAACAAATTCACATGGAATTATTTCTTTTCAAAAAAACTTTCCTTTTTAATAGTAGAGTTATAGACTATTTGTGCTTCATACATAGCTGTTACCCCTTCATGGATCACAGCCTTGTCATAGTAAAGGGGGTTCTCTAAGTCAATCAAGCTACTAGCCATGCCATACAGGACCACTCAAGATGGGTGGTTCATAGTGGAGCATTTTGACAAAGCATGGTCCATTGGAGTAGTGAATTGGAAACCATTCCAGTTATTCCAGGCAAGAGAGCTCCATAAACAGTACGAAAAGACAAAAAGATATGACACTGGAAGATAAGTCCCCCAGGTCAGAAGGTGTACAATATACTACTGAGAAGAGAAATACTTCCAGAAATAATGAAGAGGCTGGGCCACAGTTGAAACAATAGTTGTGGATGTATCTGGTGGTGAAAGTAAAGTTCAAGAAAAGCCATGGAAGCATGGTGTATTTGCAGTCCATGGGGTCACAAAGAGTTAGACATGACTGAACGACTGAACAACAAAGTAAAGACTGGTTCAAAATTGGGAAACAAGTTCAACAAGGCTGTATATTGTCACCCTGCTTATTTAACTTATATGCAGAATACATCATGTGAAATGTCAGATTGGATGAATCACAGGCTGAATCAAGATTGCAGGAGAAATATCAACAACCTCAGATATATAGATGATACCACTCTAATGGCAGAAAGTGAAGAGGAACTAAAGAGCCTCTTGATGAGGGTGAAAGAGAAGAGTGAAAAAAACTTATTTAAAACTCAGCATTCAGAAAACTAAGATTATGGCATCTGGTCCCATCACTTTATTGCAAATAGAATGGGAAAATGTGTAAACAGTGATATAGTTCATTTTCTTGGGCTCCAAAATTATTATGGGCAGTGACTACAACCATGAAATTAAAAAGACACTTGCTCCTTGAAAGGAAAGCTATGACAAACCTAGACAGTGTATTAAAAATCAGAAACATTACTTTGCCAATAAAAGTCCATATAGTCATATCTATGGTTTTTCCAATAGTCATTTACAGATGTGAGAATTGGAGCATAAAGAAACCTGAGTGCCAAAACATTGATGCGTTTGAACTGTGGTGTTAGAGAAGACTTTGAAAGTCCCTTCAACTGCAAGATCAAACTAGTCAATGATAAAGGAAATCAACGTTGAATATTTATTGGAAGGACTGATGTTGAAGCTCCAATGATATAAAGAGGCCACATGATATAAACAGCTGACTCATTGGAAAAGACCCTGATGCCAGGAAAGATTGAATGCAAAAGGAAAAGGGGACAGCAGAGGATGAGATGGTTGACAGTATCACCAAATCAGTGGTCATGAATTTGAGCATACTCTGGGAGACAGTGAAGGACAGGGAAGGCTGGTGTGTTGAAGTCCATGGGGTTGCAAGGAGTCAGACAAGAATTAGAGACTGAACAACAACAAAATATAGCTATAAATAGGTAGAATTAAAATAAATCATGAATCTCTACTGAAATGTATAATTTTCCAATAACTATTTACAACAAATAATTTTTAGATTCTTTCTTAAAATTTATAATTCTTTCTTCCATGCTTAAATCCCCAATTTTTAATAACACTTGGCAGAATACATTAGTATATTCCTTGTATCTCAGTTTATTCACACTTAATACTCTCAGTCCATCCTAAAGGAAATCAGTCCTGAATGTTCATTGGAAGGACTGATGTTGAAGCTGAAATTCCAATACTATGGCCACCTGATGCAAAGAGCTGACTCATTGGAAAAGACACTGATGCTGAGAAAGATTGAAGGCAGGAGGAGAAGGGGACGACAGAGGATGTGATGGTTGGAACACATCCAACCATCACATCCTCAGTGGACATTAGTTTGAATAAACTTTGAGAGTTGGTGATGGACAGGGAGGCCTGGCATGCTGCAGTCCATGGGGTCGCAAAGAGACACAACTGAGCGACTGAACTGAACTAATACTCTCAGAATGATATGTTTAATAATACACATAATTGCAAATAATTTAAGATTTATTTTACATTTTTATTTTGTTTACTGACCATGGTACAATATTCAATAGGAATGTACAACTAAATCACTGAGTTTTGAAATATCTTGGAATGCTCCTTCTCTGTAGAGTATACCACTTTCTGGGTGTATATTTTCATTTGTTTTATTTATATAAAGTTAAATATATTTATTCATAATTTCTTCATTTATCTTCTAAAACTATAAGCAATACGACTATAAACTATCACTGTAAACTATAACTAAACACAGATATAAACTATACGACCGATGTCAGGCACAAATGACACTTTCAACACGACACTTTCTACCACCACCACCACCTAGGAAGTCCCTATATGCACATTGTTGTTAAGTCACCAAGTCCTGTCTGACTCTTTGTGAGCCCATGGACTGTAGCCTGCCAGGCTCCTCTGTCCATGGGATTCTCCAGGCAGGAATACTGGAATGGGTTGCCATTTCCTTATCCACTAGAAGCATATATATGACCCTTATTAGATAAGCAGTAAATAACATACCATATACATTTACCTACATCATGTAAGAATGATAGATTTAATATATATGTATACCTGTGGCTGATTCATCTTGATTTATGGCAAAAACTGGCACAATATTGTAATGCAATTACCCTCCAATAAAAAATTTAAAAGAATTATACTTTCAATAGCAATGAATCATGTAATGTATATAATGTTGTCTTGAAACACAATCCCTCACAAAAGTGAATTGGGAATTGTGGAAGATAAATTTGTAACATATTCTCACACTAGATTATGAGGATGAAACAATCACCAACAGGATCAGATAAAAATTACTGAGGAGCCAATCTTATAAGATTTTCATTAGTCAAGGAGGAAATACTGTGCAAATCTTTGTAATAAATGCAAAAAATTAAAACATCACGTACTAGTAATCCATGATTTTATGATGAACAAACAAATCTAGTTTGGTCATTATCAGACATGTTAATGAAGAAATTGTTTTGAAAACCAGTAAAAAGGTAAAAAAGAAAACCAAAAAAACATTTATTTTGCTTTTGAAACTATCGGATAACCTACAAGTACATGAAGAGTGGCATTTCAAGTAGTAAATGGAGAAGTGGTGTTAGAATTACAATTTGTAAAGCACATACATTAATGAATCAGGGTGCTGGTCTTTAGCAACTGCTATCACTCAACATAAGAAAGTAGACATAGTACATCTATTGATGGAAGAATGGCCATTTATGAAGTGGACTTACCCAAAAATTAACATAAGCTAAATCAAGCCTCTGTATTCAAGTACAATTTATAAAGATTACAGAAATCAGAGCAATATTCCAAGTAACACCTTGGCATATGGGCAGGGACAAGGGGAGAAGAAAAACCAGTGAAATTCTTAAGATAAGACACTCTACAAATGACCCCCTTTCTTTAGCAAATAGCTTGCAAAGAAAAAATAGATACAGTGAAAACCTATAGATTTGGGAAATTTAAAACACATATCAAGCAGTCATAGGGTAGATTTATTTGGATTAAGATTTACTAAAATTTAAAACAACAATAATCACAAGACACACATGAGACAATTGAAATTTTGAACATTACAATATTTCTTAAATCAATCAGTTTAGTTCAGTCACTCAGTTATGTTCAACTTTTTGTGACCCCATGGACTGCAGCACATCAGGCTTCCCTGTCCATCATCAACACCCAGAGATTGCTCAACCTTGTGTCCATTGAGTGGGTGATACCATCCAACCATCTCCGAATTTATTGCATAATTGAAAATATTAAGAAACTTCTGTTTCTTTCAGGGGAATTATAATGATATTGTGGATATGTGTCTTAAATTTACTATCCTTTAGAAATAAATAACAAAATATGTACTAATTAGATGGTAAGGTATCTGTAATTTGTTTCAAGATAATATTTTTTGAAAGTTATGGAAGGTTTGAATAAAACAGATTGATTTTGAACTAATAATTGCTGAAGCTGAGTATTGATCATACAGATTTTCTTAACATTAATATATTTAATATACTAGTATATTACCATGGATATGTACATAGCCAATTTTGTATATATTCAAATTTTCCATAATAAGATATCATTTACATGTCAACTATCTAAATTATATATTATATAAAATACAGAGTGAAAATAAGTTAACATACAGCCTTTCAGATTAGCATAGATAAGATAATATAGTTTCATTGATAGTGACAAGGATTAAGGTTCAGTTCAGTTGCTCAGTCGTGTCCGACTCTTTGGGAGCCCATGAACTGCAACAACTAGGGCTCCCTGTCCATCATCAGCTCTCGGAGTTCGTTCAGTCTCATGTGAATCGAGTCGGTGATGCCATCCAGCCATCTTATCCACTGCCATCCCCTTCTCCTCCTGCCCCCAGTCCCTCCCAGCACCAGGGTCTTTTCCAATGAGTCAACTCTTTGCATCAGGTGGCCAAAGTATTGGAGTTTCAGCCTCAGCATCATCCAATGGACACCCAGGACTGATCTCCTTTAGGATAGCCTGGTTGGATCTCCTTTCAGTCCAAGGGGCTCTCAAGGGTCGTCTCCAACACCACAGTTCAAAAGCATCAATTCTTCAGTGCTCAACATTCTTCACAGTCCCAATCTCACATCCATACAGGACCACTGGAAAAACCATAGCCTTGACTACATGGACCTTTGTTGGCAAAGTAATATCTCTGCTTTTTAATATGCTATCTAGGTTGGTCATAACTTTCCTTCCAAGGAGTAAGCGTCTTTTAATTTCATGGCTGCAATCATTATCTGCAGTGATTTTGGAGCCCCAAAAAATAAAGTCAGCCACTGTTTCCACTGTTTCCCCATCTATTTCCCATGAAGTGATGGGACTGAATGCCATGATGTTAGTTTTCTGAATGTTGAGCTTTAAGCCAACTTTTTCACTCTCCTCTTTCACTTTCATCAAGAGGCTTTTTAGCTCATCTTCACTTTTGGCCATAAGGTTTGTGTCATCTGGGTATCTGAGGTTATTGATATTTCTCCAATATTTCTTGATCCCAGCTTGTGCTTCTTCCAGCCCAGTATTTCTCATTATGTACTCTGCATATAAGTTAAATAAGCAGGGTGACAATATACAGCCATGACATACTCCTTTTCCTATTTGTAACCAGTCTGTTGCTCCATGTCCAGTTCTAACTGTCGCTTCCTGACCTGCATATAGTTTTCTCAAGAGGCAGGTCAGGTGGCCTGGTATTCCCATCTCTTTCAGAATTTTCCACAGTTTATTGTGATCCACACAGTCAAAGGCTTTGGCATAGTCCATAAGGCAGAAATAGAGGCTTTTCTGGAATTCTCTTGCTTTTTCCATGATCCAGCAGATATTGGCAATTGGATCTCTTGTTTCTCTGCCTTTTCTAACACCAGCTTGAACATCTGGAAGTTCATGGTTCACGTATTGCTGATGCCTGGCTTGGAGAATTTTGAGCATTACTTTACTAGCGTGTGAGATTAGTGCAATTTTGCAGTAGTTTGAGCATTCCGTGGCATTGACTTTCTTTGGCATTGGAATGAAAACTGACTTGTTCCAGTCCTGTGGCCACTGCTGAGTTTTCCAAATTTGCTGGCATATTGAGTGCAGCACTTTCACAGAATCATCTTTCAGGTTTTGAAATAGCTCAACTGAAATTTCATCACCTCCACTAGCTTTGTTCGTAGTGATGTCTTCTAAGGCCCACTTGACTTCACATTCCAGGATGTCTGGCTCAAGGTGAGTGATAACATCATCATGATTATCTGGGTTATTTTTGTACAGTTCTTCTGTGTATTCTTGCCACCTCTTCTTAATATATTCTGCTTCTGTTAGGTCCATAAAATTTCTGTCCTTTATCAAGCTCATCTTTGCATGAAATGTTCCTTTGGTATCTCTAAGTTTCTTGAAGAGATCTCTAGTATTTCCCATTCTGTTGTTTTCCTCTATTTCTTTGCATTGATCGCTGAGGAAAGCTTTCTTATCTCTCCTTGGTATTCTTTGGAAGTCTGCATTCAAATGGGAATATCTTTCATTTTCTCCTTTGCTTTTCACTTCTCTTCTTTTTACAGCTATTTGTAAGACTTTCTCAGACAGCCATTTTGCTTTTTTGCATTTCTTTTCCATGGAAATGGTCTTGATCCCTGTCTCTGGTATAATGTCATGAATCTCGGTCCATAGTTCATCAGGTACTCTCTCTATCAGATCTAGCCCCTTAAATCTATTTCTCACTTCCACTATATAATCCTAAGGGATTTGATTTAGATCATACCTGAATGGTCTAGTGTTTTTCCCTACTTTCTTCAATTAAAGTCTGAATTTGGCAATAAGGAGTTCATGAGCTGAGCCACAGTCAGCTCCCGGTCCTGTTTTTGCTGACTGTATAGAGCTTCTCCATCTTTGGCTACAAAGAATATAATCAGTCTGATTTCGGTGTTGACCATCTGGTGATGTCCATGTGTAGAGTCTTCTCTTGTGTTGTTGGAAGAGGGTGTTTGCTATGACCATTGTGTTTTCTTTGCAAAACTCTATTAGCTTTTGCCCTGCTTCATTCCGTACTCCAAGGCCAAATTTTCCTGTTACTCCAGGTGTTTCTTGACTTCCTACTTTTGCATTCCAGTCCCGTATAATGAAAAGGACATGATTTTGGGGTGTTAGCTCTAAAAGGTCTTCTAGGTCTTCCTAGAACCGTTCAACTTCAGGTTTTTCAGCATTACTGGTTGGGGCATAGGCTTTGATCACCGTGATATTGAATGGTTTGCCTTGGAAACAAACAGAGACCATTCTATCATTTTTAAGACTGCATCCAAGTACTGCATTTCAGACTCTTCTGTTGACTATGAGGGCTACTCCATTTCTTCTAAGGGATTCCTGCCCACAGCAGTAGATATAATGGTCATTTGAGTTAAATTCACCCATTCCAGTCCATTTTAGTTTGCTGATTCCTAGAATGTTGACATTCACTC
The DNA here is from genome assembly GCF_003369695.1 of Bos indicus x Bos taurus. Taxonomy (NCBI): domain Eukaryota; kingdom Metazoa; phylum Chordata; class Mammalia; order Artiodactyla; family Bovidae; genus Bos; species Bos indicus x Bos taurus. The sequence goes on along the minus strand of NC_040081.1, from coordinate 78,790,153 downwards.
TTGCCATCTCTTGTTTGACCACTTCCAATTTGCCTTGATTCATGGACCTGACATTTCAGGTTCCTATGCAATATTGCTCTTTACAATATCGGACCTTATCACCAGTCACATCCACAACAGGGTTTTGTTTTTGCATTGGCTCCTTCCCTTCATTCTTTCTGGAGTTATTTCTCTACTGATCTCGTGCAGTATATTGGGCACCTACCAACCTGGGGAGTTCCTCTTTCAGTATCCTATTATTTTGCCTTTTCATACTGTTCATGGGGTCTCAATGCAAGAATACTGAAGTTTTTTGCCATTCCCTTCTCCAGTGGACCACATTCTGTCAGAGCTCTCCACCATGACCTGTCCATCTTGGGTGGCCCCACACAGCATGGCTTAGTTTCATTGAGTTAGACAAGGCTGTGGTCCATGTAATAAGACTGGCTACTTTTCTGTGATGATGGTTTCAGTGTGTCTGCACTCTGATGCCCTGTTGCAACACCTACCGTCTTACTTGGGTTTCTCTTACCTTGGATGTGGGATATCTCTTCATGGCTGCTCCAGCAAAGTGCAGCCGCTGCTCCTTACCTTGGACAAGGTCGCCCCTCCTGACCTTGAACGTGGAGTAGCTACTCTTGGCCCACATGCATTCACGCTGCCACCACTCCTTGGACATGGGGTTGCTCTTCTTGGCTGCAGCCCCTGACCTTGCAGCAGCTGCGATGGACTGCACAGAGTGCGTAGAGCTACCAGGATTAAGGTCATGGCATGTAAATTAGACTTGAAGGTTAAATAGAGAGGGTAGAAGAAACAATTAAAACATGGCAATGGAAATAAAATTTAGGGAAGTGGTTGAAACCAAGATGATTTGGAGGAGGAGTGGCATTGAGGATAAGATTAATAAATAACACATTTTTCCCTCAATCAAAAGCTGAAACAATTGAGAAATGAAACAAAGAAGATGGTAAATATGAGCTAACCTATCTCCTTTAACACAAATCAAGTAAGATCCGTGTTAAAGTGTTCTTTGGCTATTAAGTTAACTTTTGTATCTTCCATTTCTAGAACATACTGGCACATTGTACATGCTTGCATACTTACTGAATGGATGAAAAGCTATAATATTATTATAATAGTAATGAACTGAAATATGAAAAAGAGCTAAGTTTTAAACTACAGCCTTGGGATCCTAATACTAAAGTTCAGGATTATATAGACTTAGCTATCAAACTAGAGGTCACAAAGAACCAATTTTATAGTGTGTAGGATCAAAGAGAATGATTTCATATATGTAGCCTGATTCCCAAAGAATAAAGGAGCTGCTGGACTATGTAAAATGAGTTTCTCCTATCAAATATATCAACAGATATCCATTACTTCACATCTGGGCAACATGAGTAAAGGAGAAGAGAGAATGGTCAGGAGATAAATTGTTCAGTGTCTACATGGATCAGGTTACCACCACAAGCACCTACCTCTACTGTTAAAAAAATCTACTGTGGTTTAACATGTGGTCTCTTGTGTGGTGGAGGAATCCATTCTCAGAGGGAATTAAATCTCATGCCAGAAGTTTATGGTTTGTTTAGATAGGAAATAGAGTAAGTCTCAAAAGTTTCTGAAAAATTTAGAGTTATGATTATTTTTTATGACATCACATCTATTGGCATTAGCCATTCAATTTCCAAATCTAAAGGCCTCCTGTAAGTCACTGTTTACATTTCTTCTAAAACAATGAATGGTAGTGACTTGTTGCTGCTGTTGTATTTTTTTTTCCTCTCATTCCTTCACCATATCAATATTTGGAAACCCTGTTCTAATGTTTCTGCATATGAAATATATTCCCATTTTGTTATTGTCTTTCCAAACTGAAGATTGAAACCTCTATTCAGCCCATCATGCTTTCTTGTACTAATATCTATTAATTTATCTCCATCTTTTTAGACTCTCCTTATGAATTATATGCCATTTTCAGAATTATAATTTTGAAAACTCAATTCTAATAATGTCACTTTTCTGACTTAAAAGTTTTAAATATTTCCCAGTGACAGCTGAAACTTATCCTAAATTCTTGATATTTAATTACATGAATCATTGTAAACTTATATTTTTAGATTCATCTTCTAGTACTATTCCCTCTATATCCTGATTACATTTATGCTATAACTGACAAATTGTATCCATTTTGTACTCTTTTATTTCTGGTGAAAAAATACTGTTTAATTAAATGCATCTATATTTCCCTAGACTAAGATACATTAAGCGCATGCGCACACACACACACACACACACACACACACACACTGGAAGTTTTAGTAATAGAGCAGGATAAAATTGGTTATTTTGACACTGGAAAATCTTTTTTGACACATGTTTAAATATTTTATGTGTTATGAAGTTGAGAAGCCATTCTGTGACTGAGAAATTATGCCATTTCATTTTATCATTTAGATCAGAGTTCCTTAACTGGTCTGAGTCAAAAATAGTTTTTAACCAAGTATTTTAAAATGGTCTTTGTAAAAAATAACTATTTCCCTTTTTTTCCCACTCAGAATAGTAATACTTTAGTAGGGATTCTTTCTCACTTCTTGTTAGAAACAGTTACCCTGCATAGGATACTGTTTTCAAAAAGCAATCATTAAACAAAGCATTCAGTGGTACTAATTAGTGTAGAAAAATTGAATGAACAGATAATTAAAGTAGAAGAATGATGCATAGAGGACTAGATAAAAATGAGGTTATCTTATAAAAAGCATTTCAGATAAAAGATCAACCAAGAATCATGCTGGAGGAGATTTTGAGACATTTTAGCCAAGCCCTAAAATTTATCTGTGTAAGGAAATACTGAGAAGACATAAAAACATACTTAATAATTGCAGTCTTTATGTTTAATAAATCCTTAGAGGTACTTGAAAAGCCATATAAAGCCTGCAAAGAAATTTCCAATGAAAATACCAAGAGTTTAAAACAAGACAATTTTTGCTCAAAAGTTTAGCATGCATGGAAGATATCATAAACTATAAACAGTTTGTAAGAAATATGACTCATTTTTAACTTACACTAATAATTTGGGCATAGCAAATATAAATAACTTTGAAATTAGATAAAGGGAGGGGGGAACGTAAAAATAATATTTTGGTGCTTAGTTAATACTTAAGGCTTCCCTGATAGCTCAGCTGGTAAAGAATCTGCCTGCAATGCAGGAGACCCCAGTTCAATTCCTGGGTTGGGAAGATCTTCTGGAGAAGGGTAGGCTACCCACTCCAGTATTACTGGGCTTCCCTTGTGGCTCAGCTGGTAAAGAATCTGCCTGCAATGTGGGAAACCTGGATTCGATCGCTGGGTTGGGAAGATCCCCTGGAGAAGGGAAAGGCTACCCACTCCATTATTCTGGTCTGTAGACTTCCATGGACTGTATAGTCCACGAGGTCGCAAAGAGTCGGACATGACTGTGTGATTTTCACTTTCTTTCACAGTTAATAGTGCTCAGCTTCCTAGATCTTCTACTAATTAATTGTCTATTCTTGGATATTGAAAAAGTTTCTCTGGCACATAAAACTCATTTGTTATTGTTTAGTCATAAGTGGTGTCTGATTCTTTGCAACTCCATGGACTATAAACCACCAGGCTCCTTTCTATGGAATTTTCTAGGCAAGAATACTGGAATGAGTAGCCATTTCCTTCTTCAGAGGATCTTTCTGACCCAGGGATCAAGCCTGTGTTTCCTGCATTGGCAGGGAGATTGTTTACTACTGAGCCATCAGGAAAACTCATAAGAACATTGAGTTTAGCAACTACTGATTTTGATATATTCTGACCAATTATCTTCAGGTATTTAAAATAGATCAATAATCTTCAAGTAATTTTCAAGGTGATGAAAATGAAAGTCAATTAGTTGAAATAATTATTAAGCTTTTTATAGATTTTTATTAATTATTCTGTATATCTAAGTGGTAAATTATGGTTTTTACATAAGCCATTACCACTACTTAAAGTTAGGCTTCATTTTAAGGCCACAAAATAAAAGATTGGGAAAAAAATGCAAAAGCAAAAAAACTCTATTTAGCCCCAGAGTAAATGTCATGGCTGACCTAGTAGTATTTAACAGTCAAGAGAAGTGAAAACTGATTTTCTTGTTAACAGTTTGAGTAAGCATCAGGTTGTAAGTTTAATACAGTAGGGGTTAACAGACCATCTGTGTCGTGAGTCCTACCTCCCTATTGGGTGAAATTTTGGTGGGTAGACACCTGGAATCTATTTTACACCCCCTCCAGGTAATTGTTATATACACTAATATCTAAGATAGCTCTGGCAAAGTTTTCTAACTCATCTACTAACATGTTACAAGTTAATTGAAAACCCATTGCTTTCAAAAAATTTCTCATAGTTTATATTAGCCTGAATCCTTTAAATTTTAAAATAGTTACTATAAATAAATATAATAATTGAACGATATTCTGTAACCCATTATGTAGCAAGTATACAGGAACATGGCCATTGAGATTCATTTTTAATACACACAACTAGAATTAAAAATTTGACTCTTTTCCCCAAAACTTCATCTTGGAGAAATCAGTCTGGGTAAGAATAACCATTCATATAAACAGAGCCTGACTGTAAAATTGTTTATAGTTCAAAAGTGAGAAACATTGGCTAATGAAATTATGGAGGGGAGAAATCCAAAAGCTGCCATTAAGACAGAGATTCAGGGAAGAGCTTATAATTGAATTTCAATGTTAAAGGCTGTCTGCTGGCAGAATTCCTTCTTGCTCAGCGATTAGTCTTTTAATTTATTCAGGCTTTAAAGTTATTGGATGAGGCCCATATCATGGAGAGCAATCTGCTTTTTTCAAAGCCATTTATTTATATCTTAATCTGATTTAAAAAAAAAGAAAAAGTAAACCTCACAGAAATATCTAGAATACTGTTTGAGCAAACATTTGAGCACCATGATCCAGCCAGGTTGACATAAAATTAACTATCAGCCATACTATATAATTTTAACATATCAGGTAAATGTATTATTAAAATTTATTTCAACCATCTCTTTGTACATATATTAATGTACCAGAAAATTAAAAATTACAGATTTGGCAGGCTTTACATTTCTATTGGACAATACTACTACAGACTATGGATACAGAATATTCATAGGGAAATATAAGAAATTATACAAGAAATTAACAAAAGTACTTGTCGGGGATGATTATGGACAACTTTTAAAAATTTTATTCCATATAATCTTCTGCCTATTAAATAGTCTATAATTAACAGATATTTTGCTAAAATGTAAAAATGCATTAACTATTCTAATTTAAATAATTACATTTTATAGTAAGTTTTGCAAATTGATAGGAAAATAATCCCTAGGATTACATTTTTTATTCAAAGGTTAGAAAAGATTCAGTTGAGCAAATACATTTTATTGAGAAACTTAGAAAAATTTCCCAGGCCTTTTGCACTAAATAATAATTATCGAAGTCTACATACTGATGATTCCTAAAAGTTTAACTATTTTTTGTGTGATAGTCACTCAGTCGTGTCTGACTATGCAACCCTATGGACTACAACCTGCCAGGCTCCTCTGTCCATGGGATTCTTTAGGCAAGAATACTGAAGTGGGCTGCCATATCCTTCTCCAGGGGATCTTCCCAACCTAGGGACTTAACCCAGGTCTCCTGTATTGGAGGCAGATTTTTTACCATCTGAGCCATGAGGGAAGACTACCATTAAGAGACATTTCTAAGTATAAAGACAGGTCAACTTAAAAAGTATCAGCAGATACATGTTTGACTTTATCTTATAATTTATAGACAATACATTAGAGTACGTAACAAATACATACATTTTTCCCAAAAGGAATACCTGAGACAGAAGTAGCAATAAAGTTATAAATGACAGCCCATCAAATGAAATAATTTAGATGAAGCTTGTTTTTTTTTTTTTTTTGAAAGATGGGGGCTCGGGAAGCGGTCAGGAAGGAAATACAATGTGCTTTTAACTTTGTATGAAAAATAATGAACAGTTCCACTTTGCCAAACATTTATATTTTTGCAATATAAATCCTCTACTTCAAATTACTGTCTGATGTGTATTAAAACTTCACTTCAAAAAAAAAAACCTTCATTTCTGGCCTTTCTTTTGGAATCTATTATTTTGTTGCTACCTCCTGATATGATTAATTACTTTTATTTTGTGCCAAATTATTGGACATTTGATTCTAAGTTAATTAGCATGTTTAAAATTATAAGAAAAATATTTCACCTTATGAAGAAAAGAAAGACACACACTGAATTTTTGCCTATTTATTTTGAGATTTGCTTTTCCATTTAGGATTGTATACTTTTTAAAGTTTCTTTTCCTTTTCTTGCTTCTAGAGTAATAATGGTGGGGTTAAAATGCTGCTGCTGGTGTGGGTATTTGTATGCAAGACTTTACTTCACAGTAAAATGAATTTTAAATTCAAAACAAAGCCTACATTCTATAATGATTGAAATACAACAGTCTGAGAATAAATAAAAACTATGCTGATTAAATCCATTTGCAAGACTCAATTAAAAATAATACCTTTGAGAGAGAAATGTACATTGAATTAGATTTTACCTTTGTGAAAACAGACAGATGCAATTGTGAGTATTATATACTTGAAAGTTTTATTTGCTATAATAATTGCTCTCTAAAATGCACTGAAAATTAAGTGCAAAAAATCAAAGCTACAAGAAAGGGGAGATTCATTTAAATAACTGAGTATCAATGGGCTTACTATTGTGTTTCATGCTTAAGAACATTATTAGTCTATTTTACTATAGATTCTAACTTTGTAGAACTTGAGACATTCTTTTTTTTTAATTCATTTTAAATAATTTTGATAATATTTGTAACAGCCTGCCATTTTAAGTTTTATATATATATATATATATATATATAAATTATACCAGTAATCATCTTTTCACTTCCATCTCTCAGTCATGTTCGACTTTGAGACCCCATGGACTGCAGCAAGCCAGGCTTCCCTGTCCATCACTAACTCCGGGAGTCTACTCAAACTCATGTACATCGCATTGATGATGCCGTACAATCATTGCATCCTCTGTGGAGGAAGATCCTCTACCCATCTTCAATCTTTCTCAGCATCAGGATCTTTTCCAATGAGTCAGTTCTTTGGGTAAGGTAGCCAAAGTATTGGAGTTTCAGCTTCAGCATCAGTTCTTCCAATGAATATTCAGGACTAATTTCCTTCAGGATTGACTGGTGGAATCTCCTTGCAGTCCAAGGAACTCTCAAGAGTCTTCTCCAACACCACAGTTCAAAAGCACCAATTCTTCAGTGCTCAGCTTTCTTTATAGTCCAACTCACATCAATACATGACTACTCGTAAAACCATAGCTTTGACCAAATGGACCTTTGTTGGTAAAGTAATTTCTCTGCTTTTTAATATGTTGTCTAGGTTAGTCATAGCTTTTCTTCCAGGAAGCAAGCATCTTTTAATTTCATGGCTTCAGTCACCATCTGCAGTGATTTTGAAGCCCCTAAAAGTAAAGTCTGAATGTTTCCACTATTTCCCAATCTATCTGCCATGAAATGATGGGACTAGATGCCATGATCTTACTTTTCTGAATGTTGAGTTGTAAGTCAACTTTTCCCTCTCCTTTTTCAGTTTCAAGAGGCTCTTTAGTTCTTCTTCACTTTACACCATAAGGGTGGCATCATTTGTATATCCAAGGTTATTGATATTTCTCCCGGCAATCTTGATTCCAGCTTCTGCTTCATCGAGTCTGGCATTTCGCATGATGTATTCTGCATATAAGTTAAATAAGCAGGGTGACAATATACAGCCTTGACATACTCCTTTCCCAATTTGGAACCAGTCTGTTGTTCCATGTCCAGTTCTAACTCTTGCTTCTTGACCTGCATAAAGATTTCTCAGGAGGCAGGCCATGGGTTCTGCCATTTCCATCTTTTGTAGAATTTTCGTTTGTTGTGATCCACACAGTCAAAGGCTTTGGTGTAGTCAATAAAGTAAAAGTGAAATGAAGTCACTCAGTTGTGTCTGGTTCTTTGCAACCTCATGGACTATAGACTACCAGGCTCCTCTGTCCATGGAATTTTCCAGGCAAGAGTACTGGAGTGGGTTGTCATTTCCTTCTCCAGGGGATCTTCCTGACCCAGGGATTGAACCTGGGTCTCCTGCATTGCAGGCAGACACTTTACCATCTGAGCCACCAGGGAAGCCCCAATAAATCAAAAGCACATGTTTTTCTGGAACTCTCTCACTTTTCTATGATCCAACAGATGTTGGCAATTTGATCTCTGGTTCCTCTGCTTTTCTAAATCCAGCTTGAATACCTGGAGGTTCACAGTTGACGTAATGTTGAACTCTGTCTTGGAGAATTTTCAGCATTACTTTGCTAGCATGTGAGATGAGTGCAATTGTGCAGTAGTTTGAATATTCTTTAGAATTGCCTTTCTTTGGGATTGGAATGAAAACTGATCTTTTTCATTAAGCGAATATATACTATTTTTTTTTTTTCATTTGAGAAAGCTATGATCGATATCAGTTGCTGTTGCTGCTGCTGCTGCAAAGTCACCGCAGTTGTGTCCAACTCTGTGAGACCCCATAGACAGCAGCCTACCAGGCTCCCCCATCCCTGGGATTCTCTAGGCAAGAACACTGGAGTGGGTTGCCATTTCCTTCTCCAATGCATGAAAGTGAAAAGTGAAAGTGAAGTCACTTAGTCATGTCCGACTCTTAGCGACCCCATGGACTGCAGCCCACCAGGCTCCTCCATCCATGGGTTTTCCAGGCAAGAGTACTGGATTGGGTTGCCATTGCTTTCTCTAATCAATATCAGTACCACTCTATAAATGTATTAAGGAGTAGGTTTTAAGTTTTTAGAAGCTTCATCATTACTCTATCATCATTACATGGGTTCAGTCGTGTCCAACTCTTTGTGACGCCATGAATTGCAGCATGCCAGGCCTCCCTGTGTCCATTTTGGAGCCCCCAAAATTAAAGTCTGACAGTGTTTCCACTGTTTCCCCATCTATTTCCCATGAAGTGATGGGAACAGATGGCATGATCTTCATTTTCTGAATGTTGAGCTTTAAGCCAACTTTTCACTCTCCTCTTTTACTTTCATCAAGAGGTTTTTAGTTCCTCTTCACTTTCTGCCATAAGGGTGGTGTCATCTGCATATCAGAGGTTATCGATATTTCTCCCAGCAATCTTGATTCCAGCTTGTGCTTCTTCCAGCCCAGTGTTTCTCATGATGTACTCTACATAGAAGTTAAATAAGCAGGGTGACAATATACAGCCTTGACGTACTCCTTTTCCTATTTGGAACCAGTCTGTTGTTCCATGTCCACTTCTAACTGTTGCTTCCTCACCTGCATATAAGTTTCTCAAGAGGCAGGACAGATGGTCTGGTATTCCCATCTTTCAGAATTTTCCAGTTTATTGTGACCCACACAGTCAAAAGCTTTGGCAAAGTCAATAAAGCAGAAATAGATGTTTTTCTGGAACTCTCTTGGTTTTTCAATGATCCAGCAGATGTTGGCAATTTGATCTCTGGTTCCTCTGCCTTTTCTAAAACCAACTTGAACATCTGGAAGTTCACGGTCATAGCAATTCTTGTCACTAAAGCATTTTGAAGAAGAAATACATTTCACAGATTTTTAAAAATACCATTTTTATAAAATTAGTAAGTCTAGTTTTGGAATGTAACACCTTGGTGTTTCTAGCTACAATGGGCAGACTTCCAGGATGACCATTCTTGATTCTGTGTCCTGTTGTCTATACCCTTCCCTTGAGTGTGGTATGACCTATGACTTACTCTTAACCAGTGGAACATGACAGAGATGATGGAGGTAGATATCACTTCCATAATTTTGTTACATAAGACTCCACAGGCTTAGCAGAGAGACTGCTGAGAGACTGCTAAGGGACTCTCCCCCTGTTTGGTTTAAGTAGATTAGCAGTCAGCTTGGGAAATGCATTTGACAAGGATTTTAAGGATAGCTTCTAGAAGCTGAGATAGACTTCTAGCTGGCACCTAGCAAGAAGCTGGAACCTCAGTCCTACAAACATAAGGAAATGAGTTCTGCCAGCAACCTTATTGTGCTTACAAGTGAATTCTTCCCCATTTGAGCCTCCAGATGAGAATACATCCTGGCTGAAACTTTAGTTATAGCTTTGGGAAGCCTTCTCCAGAAGACCTTAGTAAGTACACTCCAGTTTTTTTACACATAGAAACTGTGAGGTAATAAATGTGCATCCTTTAACCATTAAGACTCTGACAATTTGTTAAGGAGTAAATAGATAATAATACAGATTTTAATACCTCAAAGTAGGGTGCTACTGTATTAAATACCTAAGAATGTGGGAGTAAATTTGGAAGTAAGCAGTGTGTAGAGGCTGGAGAAATTCTGAACAGTTTCATAGAGAAATCCTAAATTGTTTTGAACAGATTATTAGTATGCTAAGAGTGACAGTTCAAAAGCATTTGATGTTATTGGAAACTAGAATACAAAAGATTATTGTTGATATATGGCAAAACCAATACAATATTGTAAAGTAATTAATCTCAATTTAAAATAAATAAATTTTAAAAATATACAAATATGAATATGATTTAAAAAAAGATTATTTTTATTCAGTGACAGAAAGTTTCACAAAATTATCTCATGAGATAGATACAGAAAGCAGAATTTTAAGTGATGAACTTGCATATGCAGTCAAAGGGACTTGGAAGAAAAGTACTGAATGCCTACTGGTTTCTTGTTACTGAGTATTGTAAAATGTTAGAGGATAGAGGTCAATTGAGGAAAGAACTGTTAAAGCAAAAGGAAACTGGACCTGATATTTATGAAAATTCTCAACATTACCAGGTAGCAAGGATGCTACTACTGGGAACTGGCTGTCAATCAATATTTAAAAAGTGTGATATAGAGAAAAAGTCAAGGATTGACTATAAAATATCTTCCTAAAATTTACAGTCAAAAGATCATAATATTCTGTCATAGGAAGTGTTCTTTAAAAAGACTGTGTGTGTTTATGCTCGGTTGTGTCCGACTCTTTGAAGACCCTAAATCTTATGCCTCACATAATTTCTAAATAAACCATAGAGACTCTAGGAAGCTTAATGGGGTTGTCTCCTAGCCATCTCAGCAGGATCCCCTGGTAGTGAAAAGCTTATTTTGAAAAGATATATATGTGTAGTTTGTAGAATGAACCCCTGTGAAATCCACAAGAGCCCTACAAAGTTTTTTGAGAAATTTATTTCTTCAACAACTGCCAACTTGGACTAAAAGAAGCAAAAAGTTCAACAGAAAGAAGATTGCCAAAGTCTCAAAAGTCAATTGACATGAAGCTGGCTGATAAAGTAAATGGTACATCTCATGAAAAAGGAAGAATGGCTTGGAGAACAAGATCAAGGACCCAGAGATAGAGCTGAGAGGCATGGACAGTTCTTCCTAGGTACTGAAACCTAATCAAGGAAACAGCCAACATTTGCCCAGATAGGTTTCAAAACTGCTACAGACCACTGACTCCTTTGTGACTCCCATTTATGGATGGGAATGCTTATAGCTATCATCTTTTACTTGTCGCACCACTGTATATTGCATGTAATGGGGACGAGGAGATAACCAGTTTCTTCAGTTTTACAGATCAACATAATTTTAAAGGAACTACACCTAAGGAACCTCATCCAAATATACACATAATTTAGATCCTGTAGGTTGAACAAACACTGTAATCAACTCATTATAAGACTGTTTTGGATCTAGGACATGGGATGGTGAATATATTTTTCATTTAGGAGGGATAAGAATCACTGGGAGCTTTAGGATAGACTGTGGCAATCAACACCAGAGTGGCCCTCCATAACGTCTCGCTGCTGGTGTTTACATCCCTTTATAAAAAGCCCCCTCCAAGTACTTGGTTGTGGTTATGTCCTCTGATTTGCTTTTAATGAATAAAATATGGCAAAGTTGGAGAAATTATGTTACATTATATAAAAACTCACATTTCTAGCTCATTGGCTCTAGCAATTCTCTACCTAAGTGCCCTGGAAGAAGTAAGCAGCCATGTTGTAAAACCCACCTGCCAAGCTTTCTGCCAACAATCAATAAGAAACTGGGGCCCTCAGTTCTGAAGATGCAAGGAAATGAATTCTACAAACACTTTATTGGACCTGGACTTTTTTTAGTTTCCACAAAAGAATGAATTCTAGCACATACCTTGATTTCAGCCATGTGAGATTCTTAGCAAAATACCTAGATAACCTTCTGACTCCTGACCCACAGAAATTGTGATATAATAAAATAAATTGGGTTGTTTTAAGTCACCCAGTTTGGGAAGTTTGTCACACAACAATAGAAAATCAACAAAGCACTAAGAAGTAGTTTGTAGAACCAAGTCCTACTATTTATTAAATTCTGACTTTTTCAGTAAATAAATTTAAGATATTAATGGCATATCTCATAAGTTTTTACTTTGAAGGATAAACCATTTTAAGTGCTTAGTATAACTTATGTAGCTTTTTAGTTTTATTTTAAAAAGTAGTCCTAAATTAATAGCAATAGTATTAGAATTACTGCTAAGTACTACACGTTTATAACTGCTATGTGCTAGATGGGTTCAAGATTGAGTCTTCTGATACAGGATTATTTTAATTACAAAATAGGCTTTATATTCAATTTTTATCTGAGTCATAAATATTCTAAATGAAAGCCAATCACCTAGAGCAAAATGACAGTCTCCTTACTGTTTAAAACAATGACACATAAAATAGAACAGTGTATGCTTAATTAGCAAAAGCCAAGATCTGACTTCTGACATAAAACCTAGAAAGCATACAGTTGGCCATACAATGATAGTTGAAAAAAGTCTTTGATTGTTCAGTTCCAGAATTTTTAATACTCAAAAATTCATAAGCAAAATTACAGTTTTCAGCATATTCCTTAAAGAAAATTATGGATAAATTATAGAATGATAGAAAAAATGTCAAGCGATTACTGGATTAGAGACAGGAATTTGTATTTCCATTAATTTGTGTAAGATCAGTGCTGTGTGAATACTAATGATGATGGCAATGCTTGAATATTTAAATTTAAAACAAAAGTTATTGCAGACATTAGGTAAAGTCATGGAAGCTGAAGCAAAAAATTTAACGTCTGTGTATAGATAACTGCAGAATGGCTCACTCTGAAGTGTCTTACTATGCATAAGAGATTGGAATGCTAAGGACTGGGCTTTCCAAACTTCCAAAAAAACTAATGTGGTCTTGGTGTCAGTACTCTTGGCATGGCTTCCTGATTACTCAACTCTGAAATTCTGTTAATTCAACACTCTCCCTTGAAAGACTGTTTCCTTTGTTGTTCTGAGAGAAATAGAGTCTACTCACGAAGCTCTTTCAATAAATGTAAGCCTCCTAGTTCCCTGAATTAAATAGTTTTTGCTTAAAGTGGATTCTTGTTATTAGAAATGAATAGGAAACATTCATAAAATTTAAAATATACCTAAAATTTTTATTTTTCATTACTACAGTATTGTGTTAACATATGCAAGTATGTCTGAAAGCATAGCGATCATACACTCTATTTAGTTAAATAACATACGCACCAAAATTATGTCACTACAATATTTATCATTTTAATAACTACCATCATACACAGAATATGCATACTTAATGATTAATGTAATTCCATCATTGCTGGGCATTTGATAATGGTTAGATTTTGGTGAAAAATAATCACACAAGACAACCAGACATAAATCAGGACTGTAATTTTCTGATTACTAAGTAGTTAATATTTATGTTAATTTTTGAATGAATATTTTGAATATTTAATGAATAATTTCATGGACATTCTAGAACTGTATATTCTTGGAACATCTTTAACATTATTATAAAAAACATGTCTTTTATGGATGATGTAAAGCTACAGTGAAATATATTTTACTTTGTTTTGGTTAGTATTCTTAAATAATTAGTAAGACTGGTCAAAAAATATAATAAATTGCCAATATTGTCACCATCTGTGTTTTTCACATACTTAACTTCAAACAAATGCTTGTTTTAGTATTTTAACTTAAAAAAAAAATTCTTCAGAGTGGCAAAAATCTAATTATATTCATGCCTTATAAAGCACTTATGAGAAAACTGATAAAGTTGACTACATATTTAAAAATTACATGGAAGGATGTACTCTAGGCAAACAACAAGTAAACATGCCAAGTGTTAAGGACATATTTTGGATATGGTAGGGCCCGAGGTACTGAGCCTTGTGTTAGCAACTGTCAGTGCATTCTCTAGTCACACTGTGGTCTCAGGTTAATTTCTATAAGTAAGCTCCATTTAGCTTTCCTCATACTATGCTTAGTAATTGGAGTCAAGGTCATCCTGACCTTAGGTGTGATAGAGAACTGTATTTAGAATACTCAAATCTAACGAACCTCATTTGTGTGAACAGAGTGTTGGAATTCATCTTCTGATTTTGGGTTTTTGTGTCCCCATTACCCCCTTCAAAGTAACATTACCCAATCTTGGCTCTGAGAGATAAGAGAGATTCATGAGTGAATATAAAAATTAAATCAATGGCTATCCAAATTAGACAGTTAGGGAAAAGTCCAATGTTTAGTTGTCTCCCATTTGTCTTTCTTTTTGTTAGTAGGCATATGTGTTATAATTAGAAAAATGATTTAAAGTGTCCCATACTAATATTGGGTCAGAATTGATGCCCACAAATATTAACTTTTTTTCTACACAAATCTGAACATTTTTCACTTAAATGAACAAATTTTATTTAAATATAAGTATTCAATTTTACTTATAAGCACACACTTTTAAGTAAAATAATATAAATCTAAGACTGGAAAAAGTCAGTTTTCATTCCAATCCCAAAGAAAGGCAATGCCAAAGAATGCTCAAACTACCGCACAATTGCACTCATCTCACACGCTAGTGAAGTAATGCTCAAAATTCTCCAAGTCAGGCTTCAGCAATACGTGAACCGTGAACTTCCAGGTGTTCAAGCTAGTTTTAGAAAAGGCAGAGGAATCAGAGATCAAATTGCTAATATCTGCTGGATCATCGAAAAAGCAAGAGAGTTCCAGAAAAACATCTATTTCTGCTTTATTGACTATGTCAAAGCCTTTGACTGTGTGGATCACAATAAACTGTGGAAAATTCTGAAAGAGATGGGAATACCAGACCACCTGACCTGTCTCTTGAGAAACCTATATGCAGGTCAGGAAGCAACAGTTAGAAGTGGACATGTAACAACAGACTGGTTCCAAATAGGACAAGGAGTATGTCAAGGCTGCATATTGTCAGCCTGCTTATTTAACTTCTATGCAGAGTACATCATGAGAAGCACTGGGCTGGAAGAAGCACCAGCTGGAATCAAGATTGCCGGAAGAAATATCAATAACCTCAGATATGCAGATGACACCACCCTTATGGCAGAAAGTGAAGAGGAATGAAAAGGCCTCTTGATGAAAGTGAAAGAGGAGAGTGAAAAAGTTGGCTTAAAGCTTGACATTCAGAAAACGAAGATCATAGCATCTGGTCCCATCACTTCATGGGGAATAGATGGGGAAACAGTGGAAACACTGTCAGACTTTATTTTTGGGTACTCCAAAATCACTGCAGATGGTGACTGCAGCCATGAAATTAAAAGACACTTACTCCTTGGAAGTAAACTTATGACCAACCTAGACAGCATACTCAAAAGCAGAGACATTACTTTGCCAACAAAAGTCCGTCTAGTCAAGGCTATCGTTTTTCCAGTGGTCATGTATGGATGTGAGAGTTGGACTGTGAAGAAAGCTGAGCTCCAAAGAATTGATGCTTTTGAACTGTGGTGTTGGAGAAGACTCTTGAGAGTCCCTTTGGCTGAAGGAGATCCAACCAGTCCATTCTAAAGGAGATCAGCCATGGGTGTTCTTTGGAAGGAATGATGCAAAAGCTGAAACCCCAGTATTTTGGCCACCTAATGCAAAGAGTTGACTCATCGGAAAAGACTCTGATGCTTGGAGGGATTGGGGGCAGGAGGAGAAGGGGACGACAGAGGATGAGATGGCTGGATGGCATCACTGACTCGATGGACGTGAGTCTCAGTGAACTCCGGGAGTTGGTGATGGACAGGGAGGCCTGGCGTGCTGCGATTCATGGGGTTGCAAAGAGTCAGACACGAGTGAGCAACTGAACTGAACTGAACTGAAGACACTATACATTTGGACAGATTTCATTTTTATGGCAAAAGTAATGAATTAGTAGGAAATGATAAAGAGAGAAATAAGGTGAAATTCAAGTTAGAAAAAATATAAACAGATATTAATTCAAATTATTTTAAATGGTATTTAAGTTCCTAAAGATTTCAGTTTCATCAGATTACCATATAAAGATAAATATTGGATATCAAAAAGAAGCTCATTATAATATAAAATTTTCAAGTCCATTTCATCAGTTTTATTCATCACATTGTATAAGTGTCTATTAAAATCCATAACCAGGTAACATTTATTTTCACAATACTACTTTACTAACAAACCTTTTTCTTCATTATAAATTCAAAGATGAAAGTTTTAACTTTATTTTAAAAATCAAATTGGGAGAGAAATAAAATCAGTGGGAAAGAATGAGATAATGACTGTATTATTCATAGGAGTGAATTTCTGATTTATGAGAAATCTCAATGTGTCATTTAAATCATTAGGCCACCAACTAAGCCAGTTTAATTAATGACAGTGATGACTCTACTTTGAATATTAATTCCTTACATTTTTAAATAAAAGGGTAAAATGCATTTTTTAATCTGTTCATTTTAAAGTAATTTTTTCATTTATAAAAATAATGTTTTACACCTTTTAAATTATCTTTAAACATAAGCAATGGAAATGTGCATTTGCATTATTACAGTCTTTAAAAACATTACATTAGCTTATGTTTGTATATATGTATGTGAGTATGTGTCTATTTTGGATATCCTAAAATTTTTTAAAGTATATTGATTTCCCTTCTATTTAAAAAATTTTTAAATCTAAAATTTTTGTGAAATATGTAAGGTATTGTCATATTCTCTACATGTTAATCATATTTGGGGAATGTTTTTAACTCCTGAAACTGAACAGCAATTAAAAAAAAAAAAAAAACTATGAAATTTACTTGAATTTCACTTATAGACCAAAATTATTTTCTGATAAATTAATATCAAGTAAAATATTATGTAACAAAGGAAAAATATGATCATTAATCATTTTTAATCATCTGATGCCAAGACTGTGTTCACTTTACTAAGTACCAAGAATTTTTTGCTATTGCATATCCCCAAAACTTATTAATTTGACAGAGGAGGTAGTACCTTTGAACATAAATTTTTATTTATCATTTTAAATAGGAGTAAATCAATTTTTATTCACTGTTTTATCTTTTATTACAAATAGCTTTAAAAGTTTATGTTACATAGAACACTAACTATATTCATACAGAAGTCCAGAACTTTAAGGGAAAACACCAAACATATTTCACTGAACCACATGAAGTCGTTAACATCACCATTTTAACTTATAATAGTGAGCACATATAGTTCAACATAATAATTATCAAAATATAAAGCAGAAATACCAAATTTTAAGTGCTGGCAAAGTTAGCTTAGGAGAAAAACAGTAAAAGTTGTTCTTTTCCTTTTCTTCCAAAATGAACGAAAAGGAAGGATGTTGAGTATCAAGAGTCTTTAATGTGTCTTGCAATGCCAAAGAATGCTCAAACTACTGCACAATTGCACTTATCTAACACGCTAGTAAATAATGCTCAAATTCTTCAAGCCAGGCTTCAGCAGTATGTGAATTGTGAACTTCCAGATGTTCAAGCTGGTTTTAGAAAAGGCAGAGAAACAAGAGATCAAATTGCTAATATCTGCTGGATCATCGAAAAAACCAGAGAGTTCCAGGAAAACATTTATTTCTGCTTTATTGACTATGCCAAAACCTTTGACTGTGTGGATCACAATAAACTGTGGAAAATTCTGAAAGAGACGGGAATACCAGACCACCTGACCTGCCTCTTGAAAAACCTATATGCAAGTCAGGAAGCAAAAGTTAGAATTGGACATGGAACAACAGACTGGTTCCAAATAGGAAAAGGAGTACATCAAGGCTGTATATTGTCAGCCTGTTTATTTAACTTATATGCAGAGTATATCATGAGAAGCACTGGGCTGGAAGAAGCACCAGCTGGAATCAAGATTGCCGGAAGAAATATCAATAACCTCAGATATACAGATGACACCACCCTTATGGCAGAAAGTGAAGAGGAATGAAAAAGCCTCTTGATGAAAGTAAAAGAGGAGAGTGAAAAAGTTGGCTTAAAGCTTAACATTTAGAAAACTAACATCATGGCATCTGGTCCCATCACTTCATGGGAAATAGATGGAGAAACAGTGGAAACAGTGTCAGACTTTATTTTTCGGTGCTCCAAAATCACTGCAGATGGTGACTGCAGCCATGAAATTAAAAGATGCTTACTCCTTAGAAGGAAACTTACGACCAACCTATATAGCATACTCAAAAGCAGAGACATTACTTTGCCAACAAAGGTCCGTCTAGTCAAGGCTATGGTTTTTCCAGTGGTCATGTATGGATATCAGAGTTGGACTGTGAAGAAAGCTAAGCACCGAAGAATTGATGCTTTTGAACTGTGGTGTTGGGGAAGACTTGAGAGTCCATTGGCCTGCAAGGAGATCCAACCAGTCCATTCTAAAGGAGATCAGCCCTGGGATTTCTTTGGAAGGAATGATGATAAAGCTGAAACTCCAGTACTTTGGCCACTCATGTGAAGAGTTAACTCATTGGAAAAGACTCTGATGCTTGGAGGTATTGGGGACAGGAGGAGAAGGGGACTACAGAGGATGAGATGGCTGGATGGCATCACCGACTTGTTTGACGTGAGTTTGAGTGAACTCCAGGAGTTGGTGATGGACAGGGAGGCCTGGCATGCTGCAGTTTGTGGGGTTACAAAGAGTTGGACACAACTGAGCAACTGAATTGAACTGCACTGATGGATATTCAACCTGGTTTTAGCAAAAGCAGAGGAACCAGGGATCAAGTTGCCAACATCTGCTGGATCATCAAAAAAGCAAGACAGTTCCAGAAAAACATCTATTTCTGCTTTATTGACTATGCCAAAGCCTTGGACTGTGTGGATCACAATAAACTGTGGAAAATTCTGAAAGAGATGGAAATACCAGACCACCTTTTCTGCCTCTTGAGAAATCTGTATGCAGGGCAGGAAGCAACAGTTAGAACTGGACATGGGACAACAGACTGGTTCCAAATAGAAAAAGGTGTATGTCAAGGCTATATTTTATCACCCTGCTTATTTAACTTATATCAGAGTACATCATGAGAAACACTGGGCTGGAGGAAGATTGCCAGGAGAAATATCAATAACCTCATATACGCAACCTTATGACAGTCACCACCCTCATGGCAGAAAGTTAAGAAGAACTAAAGAGACTCTTGATGCATGTGAAAGAGGAGATTTAAAAAGTTGGCTTAAAGCTCAACATTCAGAAATCTAAGACCATGGCATCCGGTCCCATCACTTCATGGCAAATTGATGGGGAACAGTGGAAACAATGGATGTCTTTATTTTTCTTGTCTCCAAAATCACTGCAGATGGTGAGTGCAGCCATGAAATTCAAAGATGCTTACTCCTTGGAAGGAAAGTTATGATCAACCTAGACAGCATATTAAAAAAACAGAGCCATTACTTTGCCAACAAAGGTCCGTCTAGTCAAGGCTATGGTTTTTCAAGTGGTCATGTATGGATGTGAGTGTTGGACTGTGATGAAAGCTGAGCACTGAAAAATTGGTGCTTTTGAACTGTGGTGTTGGAGAAGACTCTTGAGATTCCGTTGGACTGCAAGTAAATCCAACCAGTCCATCCTAAAGGAAATCAGTCCTGGGTGTTCATTGGAAGGACTGATGTTGAAGCTGAAACTCCAATACTTTGTCCACCTGATGCAAAGAACTGACTCATTTGAAAAGACCCTGATGCTGGAAACGATAGAGGGCGGGAGGGGCAGGGAACAACAGAGGATGAGATGGTTGGATGGCATCACTGACTCAATGGACATCGATTTGGGTGGACTCTGGTAGTTGGTAATGGACAGGGAGGCCTGGCGTGTTGTGGTTATGGGGTCAGACATGACTGAGCGACTGAACTGATGGGCATGAATAGATAAATTAGATATCAAGGTGAATACTGAGAACTGTATATAGCCTCTCTTTCAGACTTTATCCTAACAGTATCTCCAATAAAAGTCATCTCCTTTTCAGCCCAGTTTCTTGTGTTTTATAAATATACAAGTCAATAGCATTAAGATATTTACAATATAAAATATACATCTGAATATTTGTTTATTAATTTAAATTTTTTGTAAATAATTTACAAAAATATTTTGTAAATAATTTAAATTTAACATTTAAAAAATCCCTGTGATAAAGTTTTATTTATACTTCTAATTTTCTTGCCAAATAATTTGCCTAAAGCTATGTCATCAGATAATGATAATATGTTCCCACTAATATCCCACATTGATGCTGTTCTTTTCCATTTTATTCAGAATAATATTGAGTCAAGCACATGCAAGGTTTAGGTTTATTCTCTAATCACTTGCACATTTTTTAGCCTATTTTACATAATTATTTTAGCTTAATAGTAACTGCCTTCTGAAAATCTGACATGATTGAAATTGCCATCTATTTAGAACAGATGATGTGAATTAACTTAGTACTTATTCACTGGCTGACATATTCCACAGACAAAGAAATTTTCCCACTTCTAATGTGGAAAAGAGAATTATAACAAAGTTCATTCAAATTCATGTTTTGTTGCAGTTGTTCAACTTGTAAGGTGAGGTCCTTGTCAATATCCAAGCAAAGGTACTGAGGGAAAGGATCCTTATATTGACACATTATGAGAAAGTAAGATACAACAATGTCAATATGTTTTAAGACTCATTAAAATAA
Organism: Bos indicus x Bos taurus; assembly: GCF_003369695.1. Classification (NCBI taxonomy): domain Eukaryota; kingdom Metazoa; phylum Chordata; class Mammalia; order Artiodactyla; family Bovidae; genus Bos; species Bos indicus x Bos taurus. Next base: position 78,769,137 of record NC_040081.1, on the reverse strand, counting down.
TAAATACTCACATTATATGAAAAAGGCTCTAACTAGTATATTATATATAGTCACTCGGTTACAATGCCTATGATTGTGCTTTACACTTGACGCTGAGCTTACTATCTGTGTGATATTAGAGACATCAGTGGTCATAGGGAAATAAGCAAAGGACAACATCTAACTCAGATTTTGTCTTCTTCTAGTCTCTCTCAGCCATAAAACTAATTCATAGATTTCCTTTATCTTTATCTTGCTTGTGACATTATTAGAACTATAATAGTTCAGTTTGCTTTCAGTTCAGTTCAGTTCAGTCGCTCAGTCCTCTCTGACTCTTTGCGACCCCATGAATCGCAGCATGCCAGGCCTCCCTGTCCATCACCAATGCAAGAGTTCACTCAGACTCACGTCCATCGAGTCAGTGATGTCATCCATCCATCTCATCTTCTGTCGTCCCCTTCTTCTCCTGCCCCCGATCCCTCCAAGCATCAGAGTCTTTTCCAATGAGTCAATTCTTTGCATGAGATGGCCAAAGTACTGGAGTTTCAGCTTTAGCGTCATTCCTTCTAAAGAAATCACAGGGCTGATCTCCTTCAGAAAGGACTGGTTGGATCTCCTTGCAGTCCAAGGGACTCTCAAGAGTCTTCTCCAACACCACAGTTCAAAAGCATCAATTCTTCAGTGCTCAGCCTTCTTCACAGTCCAACTCTCACATCCATACATGACCACAGGAAAAACCATAGCCTTGACTAGACGAACATTTGTTGGCAAAGTAATGTCTCTGCTTTTGAATATGCCGTCTAGGTTGGTCATAACTTTCCTTCCAAGGAGTAAGTTAACTCAAAGAAAACCCTAAATTAGGCCTAATAGTCAAAGTTATGGTTTTTAATAGTAGTCATGTACAGATGTGAAAGTTGGACTATAAAGAAGGCTAAGCACCTAAGAATTGATGCTTTCAAACTGTGGGGCTGGAAAAGACTCTTGAGACTCCTTATGACATCAAAGAGATCAATCCAGTCAGTCCTAAAGGAAATCAATCCTGAATATTAATTGGAAGGACTTATGCTGAAGTGGAAGCTCTAATACTTTGGCCCCTTGATGTGAAGAGCTGACACTTTGTAAAAAGACTCTAATGCTGGGAAAGATTGAGGGCAGGAAGAGAAGTGGGCAACAGAGGATGAGCTGGTTGGATGGCATTACTGATTCAATAGACATGAGTTTGGGCAAGATCCAGGAGATAGTGAAGGACAGGTAAGCCTGGCATGCTGCAGTCCATTGAGTAGCAGAGTCAAACAACAACTGAACAACAACACTTATAATTGTAACAAATAATATAAAACTGGTTTGAATATATGTTATTACAATTTTTTAGTTCATTGTTCAAAATCATGATTTCAAGTATTGCCTTTACTAATTTATTTCTATGAAAGCTTTTGGTCTCCTATGATATTCTTTATGAAGGTTTAATTTATTCTTTCCTCACTTCAAAAATATGTTAGATGTTAGTTTCTAAAAATTAAATGGCCTGTTTCTTGCTTTCTTGAGAGACAGTCTGCTTTGTGACTTTATACATTCTGCAAGTTATGATTATATGATGGTTATTTTCAAAGCTTTTTGCATAAACAATTCTAATTTTGTTGCTAAATATGACCTAATGGTAAGGATTATAACACAAAGATCAAAGATACTCTGATGTTAAGAAACTTAAAATGAATTTCACAGTAAACAAAGGTTAGAAGATAGAAAATGACAGGCTCAATGTAACTAAGAAGAATAAATAATTATTTAGATTTATCTTAAAATTGCATTATTATTATATAAAAAAATAACTGGCCTTTTATTGGATTTTTCTAAAATTTATTTTGGAAGAAAGAATGTGGCAGCAGACAGAATTTGTAAAAATCACTATCTTTTTCACAGTACATGCACATTTTAAAGAAGAGAAAGTGAAAGTCACTCAGTCGTGTCAGACTCTTTGCAACACCATGGACTATACAGTCCAAAGAATTCTCCAGGCAAAAACACTGGAGTGAAGGGTAGCATTTGCCTTCTCCAGGGGATCTTCCCAACCCAGGATCAAACCCAGATCTCCCAGATTGCAGGTAAATTCTTTATCAACTGAGGCTCAAGGAAAGCCCTAAAGAAGAGAAAGACATTAAAATATGTAAGCATAATACATTGTATGTTAGGTGACGGAAATGCTGCAAAGGAGCATAAATTAGACATGGAAAAGAATTTGTAGGAAGGAAGCTATTCCATTTTTAAATATGGTGATCAGAGAAGGTACCACTGGTGAGGCAGATGGCAGTGAAATAAATATAGAGGAGGCAAGGGATGGGGAAAGATACAATTGAAGAAGGAATTGCAAGTACAAATGCCCTGAGGTAGGAGAATAGCCTTGATAGAAAATATCATATATTATGGTCATTAGGCTAAAAATCTGAATGGAACAGGTGGTAAAGGAAAGGAATGAATTAGGTAAGACATCTGGGTTTTGGTCTTAAATGGGCAGATAACTGAACTGTGTTATTTATTGGAAATGAGGAAAGGTGAAGTGGGCAAAGGGCACTAGTTTCAAATAGTTTCACAGGTCAAGCTATTCTTCTATACAAGTGAAATTTCAGGTGGTTTTATTCACTTCACTTGATTATCACTCCTAATGGCATTTTTTTCCAGTCTTAAAAATCAGTGTCTCTGTGTGAATAAACACATAAATGTGTATAGCATATTATATAATAACATACCTGTATATGATATATTTTTTCTTGCTGATATGTTGTAATTTTGTGATTTTACTCTCTGGAAAACAAATAGAACAGTAAAATTAATAATAAACTTAGCGTTGCTAACATCAAGAAGAAAAAAAATAATTGAAATTACAATAGTTCACTCAGTTTCCCTAATACTAAATTCTAAATACTAAATAATAGTTGATCTGTGTAGAGTTACAGAGTATATCATGATCACTTCTAAGTTCTTTGACAAAAATGTTGTTTCAAAAGGCACAAAGGAATCAAAACAATAACCAAAAAAACAAAGCAAAACATATGTGTAACAAAGCCCAACAGCCTTAACACATCAGAGGAAATCTTCCTACCTTAGTGATAATCATGACAGAAGTAAACTTTACTTATATTGTGTTCTTTCCTTGCCTAAAATAACATTCATATCGTTATTTTTATAACAATTCATATTGTTATTCATATTGCCAATAAAAACTAATTTCAATGACTATAGCATGGCTTACAGAGTACTTCAGGTTTGGATTCCTAAGTATCTATCCAACATTACTGATGAAGGTAGCTTTTTTTCACATTGCAAGTTTCCTATCCATTTTCCCCTTCTTCATTTAAAATGGAACATAAATTTTGCTTATGTACCAAGCCTACTATAGATGGGTTGTCCAGGATCATTTGTTGTAAGTGGCCATGTGAGTAATCCTAACAAGTAAGATAAAAGAAGAGCCTACTGTCTTGAGCATCTACATCTACAGAGATGACTATTCAGATAAAAAAGGCATGTGCCTTTACCCTTGGACTTTCCCGTTTTTCCTGCCCAGAATATACACGCAATGACTATGGTATAAAGCTCAGTGAAGAAAAGGTCTGGTTCATCGATTAACATTCATAGATTTATATTGGTTAACCAAAATCCTTACCAGGTGAGAAAATAAACTCTTTATTGGTCTGGACTAGTCCAGATCATTTAATTCAAATTAATAAAATGTTGAGAGGTACCATAATGTAAAAAAAAATAATAATAACATCTTTCAATACATTTCTTATAACACAGTGTGATTTGTGTGTTTTCTTCCTTCTGCTTAAATACTCTATCTACTTAAATGTTCTGCTTAAATGCTCCTTCTTCAGAGAAGCATGTTGAAAAAATTATTTTTTTTAACTTTTTATATTATGTAGTCTTTATTTGCATATTCATATAGCATTTCTTCAAAGCACTTAATGAGACAAAATACTTTAAATGTTGCTGCCTATGTATTGTACATCTATTTCTTCCATTAGAACATGGCAGACAGATAACGTCTTGTTATTTTTGCACCCTTATTGCCTAGTATAGTTTATATAACATAGTAGATGTTTAAGAAATTATTTTAAAACAAATAAATGGATGGAAGTTATTTTGAAGCTCAAAAATTTTGAGCTAATGAAGAGAGTTCTATGTTTCTTAACTTAAAAAATATTAGGTAGATATTTATTGTTCATGATGAAGAAAAACCAATAAAACCAAAATCACCCAATCCCACTTTCCATTGTAATGTTGTTGAAAGCAGAACAGGAGAACTAAAGAGTACAGCAGCTTATTCATATTGGTTAACATTCTGCTAGGTACTGGGATAAACTGTCACAAATCATAATTTAAGGAGAGCCATAAAGCAAAATAATGGAACAATGTTAGAGAAATAGAGAATAGGAACCACGTTTAGTAAAGAGATTTAAAATCAAAAACACAACAAAGTTACTTGAGCTTGCAGGAAAAATAGAATCTTTCTATTGCTTGAGAATTTTCTAGTTCATAGATAGCTGTGTTTCATAACTAGAATATTCAATGAAGTCTCCATTTCTAGCCTTATTGTCTTTTTAAAAATTAATATATTTTTTATTGAAGGGTAATTTATTTACAGAATTTTGCTGTTTTCTGTCAAACCTCAATGTGAATCAGCCATAGGTATACAAATATGCCAACCCTTTTGAACCTCCTTCTCATCTCCCTCCTGATCCCACCCCTCTAGGTTGATACAGCACCCCTGTTTGAGTTTCCTGAGTCATACAGCAAATTCCCTTTGGCTATCTATTTTACATATGGTAATGCAAGTTTCCATGTACTCTTTCTATACAGCTCACCCTCTCCTCCCCTCTCCCCATGTCCACAAGTCTATTCTCTATGTCTGTTTCTCCACTGTTGCCCTGTAAATAAATTCTTCAGTACCATTTTTCTAGATTCCATATATATGCATTAGAATAAGATATTTATCATTCTCTTTCTGACTTACTTCACGCTGTGTAATAGTTTCTATGTTCATCCACCTCATTAGAACTGACTCAAATGTGTTCTTTTTTTATGTCTGAGTAATATCCCATTGTGTATATACCACTTCTTTATCCATTTATCTTTCAGTGGACATCTAGGTTCCTTCCATGTTCTAGCTTTTGTAAATAGTGGTTCAATGAACAATGGGTTACATGTGTCTCTTTCACTTTTGGTTTCCTCAGGGTATATGCCTACGAGTGGGATTGCTGGGTCATATAGTGGTTTTATTCCTAGATTTTTAAGAAATCTCCATACTGTCTTCCATAGTAGCTGTATCAATTTACATTCCCACCAACAGTGCAAGAATGTTTCCTTTTCTCCATACCCTTTCCAGCAATTATTGCTTGTAGACTTTTCGATGAAGGCCATTCTGAACTGTGTGAGTAGATATTTCATTGTAGTTTTAATTTGCATTTTTCTAATAATGAGCAATGTTGAGCATCTTTTCATGTGTTTGTTAGCCATCTGTATGTCTTCTTTGGAAAAATGTCTGTTTAGGTCTTTTCCCCAATTTTTGATGGCATTATTTGTTTTTCTGGTATTGAGTTGTATAAGCTGCTTGTATATTTTGGAAATTAATCCTTTTTTTTTTTAATTTTATTTTTTTTAAATTTTATTTTATTTTTAAATTTTACAATATTGTATTAGTTTTGCCAAATATCGAAATGAATCCACCACAGGTATACCTGTATTCCCCATCCTGAACCCTCCTCCCTCCTCCCTCCCCATACCCTCCCTCTGGGTCATCACAGTGCACCAGCCCCAAGCATCCAGTATCGTGCATCGAACCTGGACTGGCGACTCGTTTCATACATGATATTATACATGTTTCAATGCCATTCTCCCAAATCTCCCCACCCTCTCCCTCTCCCACAGAATCCATAAGACTGATCTATACATCAGTGTCTCTTTTGCTGTCTCGTACACAGGGTTATTGTTACCATCTTTCTAAATTCCATATATATTTGTTAGTATACTATATTGGTGTTTTTCTTTCTGGCTTACTTCACTCTGTATAATGGTTCCAGTTTCATCCATCTCATTAGAACTGATTCAAATGTATTCTTTTTAATGGCTGAGTAATACTCCATTGTGTATATGTACCACTGCTTTCTTATCCATTCATCTGCTGAAGGGCATCTAGGTTGCTTCCATGTCCTGGCTATTATAAACAGTGCTGTGATAAACACTGGGGTACACGTGTCTCTTTCCCTTCTGGTTTCCTCAGTGTGTATGCCCGGCAGTGGGGTTGCTGGATCATAAGGCAGTTCTATTTCCAGTTTTTTAAGGAATCTCCACACTGTTCTCCATAGTGGCTGTACTAGGTTGCATTCCCACCAACAGCGTAAGAGGGTTCCCTTTTCTCCACACCCTCTCCAGCATTTATTGCTTGTAGACGTTTTGATCGCAGCCATTCTGACTGGCATGAAATGGTACCTCATAGTGGTTTTGATTTGCATTTCTCGGATAATGAGTGGCGTTGAGCATCTTTTCATGTGTTTGTTTCCCATCTGTATGTCTTCTTTGGAGAAATGTCTATTTAGTTCTTTGGCCCATTTTTTGATTGGGTCATTTATTTTTCTGGAGTTGAGCTGTAGGAGTTGCTTGTATATTTTTGAGATTAGTTGTTTGTCAGTTGCTTCATTTGCTATTATTTTCTCCCATTCTGAAGGCTGCCTTTTCACCTTGCTAATAGTTTCCTTTGTTGTGCAGAAGCTTTTAAGTTTAATTAGGTCCCATTTGTTTATTTTTGCTTTTATTTCCAGTATTCTGGGAGGTGGGTCATAGAGGATCCTGCTGTGATGTATGTTGGAGAGTTTTTGCCTATGTTCTCCTCTAGGAGTTTTATAGTTTCTGGTCTTACGTTGAGATTGTTAATCCATTTTGAGTTTATTTTTGTGTGTGGTGTTAGAAAGTGTTCTAGTTTCATTCTTTTACAAGTGGTTGACCAGTTTTCCCAGCACCACTTGTTAAAGAGGTTGTCTTTAATCCATTGTATATTCTTGCCTCCTTTGTCAAAGATAAGGTGTCCATATGTGCGTGGATTTATCTCTGGGCTTTCTATTTTGTTCCATTGGTCTATATTTCTGTCTTTGTGCCAGTACCATACTGTCTTGATGACTGTGGCTTTGTAATAGAGCCTGAAGTCAGGTAGGTTGATTCCTCCAGTTCCATTCTTCTTTCTCAAGATTGCTTTGGCTATTCAAGGTTTTTTATATTTCCATACAAATTGTGAAATTATTTGTTCTAGCTCTGTGAAGAATACTGTTGGTAGCTTGATAGGGTTTGCATTGAATCTATAAATTGCTTTGGGTAGTATACTCATTTTCACTATATTGATTCTTCCAATCCATGAACATGGTATATTTCTCCATCTATTAGTGTCCTCTTTGATTTCTTTCACCAGTGTCTTATAGTTTTCTATATATAGGTCTTTAGTTTCTTTAGGTAGATATATTCCTAAGTATTTTATTCTTTCCGTTGCAATGGTGAATGGAATTGTTTCCTTAATTTCTCTTTCTGTTTTCTCATTATTAGTGTATAGGAATGCAAGGGATTTCTGTGTGTTGATTTTATATCCTGCAACTTTACTATAATCATTGATTAGTTCTAGTAATATTCTGGTAGAGTCTTTAGGGTTTTCTATGTAGAGGATCATGTCATCTGCAAATAGTGAGAGTTTTACTTCTTCTTTTCCAATTTGGATTCCTTTTATTTATTTTTCTGCTCTGATTTCTGTGGCCAAAACTTCCAAAACTATGTTGAATAGTAATGGTGAAAGTGGGCACCCTTGTCTTGTTCCTGACTTTAGAGGAAATGCTTTCAATTTTTCACCATTGAGGATAATGTTTGCTGTGGGTTTGTCATATATATCTTTTATTATGTTAAGGTATGTTCCTTCTATTCCTGCTTTCTGGAGAGTTCTTATCATAAATGGATATTGGGAAATTAATCCTTTTGCCAGTTGTTTCATATTCTGATGGTTGTCTTTTCACCTTGCTTACAGTTTCCTTTGCTGTGCAAAAGCTTTTAAGTTTAATCAAGTCCTACTTCTTTACTTTTGTTTTTATTTCTGTTACTCTAGGAGGTGGGTCACAGAGGATCTTGCTTTGATTTATGTCATTGAGTGCTCTGCCTATGTTTTCCTCTATGAGTTTTATAGTTTCTGGTCTTACATTTAGGTCTTTAATCCATTTTGAGTTTATCTTTGTTCACGGTGTTAGGAAATGTTATAATTTCATTATTTTACATGAAACTGTCCAGTTTTCCCAGCACCATTTATTGAAGAGGCTGTCTTTACCCCATTGTATATTCTTGCCTCCTTTGTCAAAAATAAGGTATTCATAGGTGCATGGGTTTATTTCTGCACTCTCTATCTTGCTCCATTGGTCTATAGTTCTGTTTTTGTGCCAGTACCATACTGTCTTGATGACTGTAGCTTTGTAGTATAACCTGAAGTTAGGAAACTTGATTCCTCCAGCTCCATTCTTCTTTCTCAATACTGCTTTGGCTATTCGGGGTCTTTTGTATTTCCATATGAATTGTGAATTTTTTTGTTCCAGTTCTGTGAAAAATGTCATTGGTAATTTGATAGGGATTTCATTGAATCTGTAGATTACATTTGGTAATATAGTCATTTTCAGAATATTGATTCTTCCTATCCAGGAACATGAAATATCTCTCCATCAGTTTATGTCATCTATGATTTATTTCATTAGTGTCATATAATTTTCTGTGTATGGTTCTTTTGTCTCCTTAGGCAAATTTATTCCTAGATATTTAATTATTTTTGTTACAATAGTGAATGGGATTGATTCCTTAATTGGTCTTTCTGATTTTTCATTGTTAGTACTTAGAAATGCAAGTGATTTCTGTGGATTGTTGTTTTGTATAGGTGATTTTGTATCCTGCAACTTTGCTAAATTCACTGATTATCTCTAGTAATTTTCTGATACTATCTTTATGGTTTTCATGTCATCTGCAAATAGTGAGAGCTTTACTACTTCTTTTTCTGATCTGGATTGCTTTTATTTCTTTTTCTTCTCTGATTGCTATAGCTAGGACTTCCAGAACTATGCTGAATAATAGTGGCAAAAGGGGGCACCCTTGTCTTGTTCCAGATCTTAGGGGACAGGCTTTCAGTTTTTTACCATTGAGAATAATGTTTGCCATAGGCTTATCATATATGGCCTTTACTATGTTGAGGTAGGTTCCTTTTATGCCCATTTTTTTGAAAAGTTTTAATCATAAATAGGTGCTGAGTTTTGGGGATAGGAATTAGCTCTTCTTTAAATGTTTGATAGAATTCTCCTGTGAAGCCATCTGGTCCCAGGCTTTTGTTTTTTGGGAGATTTTTGATCACAGCTTCAATTTCAGTGCGTATATTTGTGTTATTCATAATTTCTATTTCTTCTTGGTTCAGTCTTGGAAGATTGAACTTTACAAAGAATCTGTCCATTTCTTCCAGGTTATCTACTTTATTGCCATATATTTGTTTATAATAGTCTCTTATACGGAGAAAGCAATGGCACCCCACTCCAGTACTCTTGCCTGGAAAACCCCATCGATGGAGGAGCCTGGTAGGCTGCAGTCCATGGGGTGGCTGAGTCGGACACGACTGAGCAACTTCACATTCACTTTTCACTTTCATGCATTGGAGAAGGAAATGGCAACCCACTCCAGTGTTCTTGCCTGGAGAATCCCAGGGACAGGGGTAGCCTGGTGGGCTGCAGTCTACAGGGTTGCACAGAGTCGGACACAACTGAAGCGACTTAGCAGCAGCAGTCTCTTATAATCCTTTGTATTTCTGCATTGTCTGTTGTTACCTCTCATCATATTTAATTTTATTGATTTGATTCTTCTCTCTTTTTTACTTAATGAGTCTGGCTAAAGCATTGTCAAATTTGTTTATGTTCTCAAAGAACCACCTTTTAGTTTTATTAATCTTTACTATTTTTTTTTTTCATTTATTTCTGCTCAGACCTTTATGATTTTTTTTTCTTTTACTAACTTTGGGGTTTTTGCTATTCTTTTCCAGGTCTTTTAGGTTCAAAATTAGGTTGTCTATTTCTTGCTTTTCCTGTTCTTGAGGTAGGATGATATTGCTATAAATTTCCCTGTTAGAACTATTTTTGCTGCATCCCATGGGTTTTCAGTTGTCATTATCATTTGTTTCTAGAAATCTTTTGATTTCCCTTTTGATTTCTTCAGTAGCCTTTTTTTTTTTTTTTTAAGAAATGTGTTGCTTAATCTCCATATGTTTGTGTTTTGTATGCTTTTTTTCTTGTAACTGATAACTAGTCTCAAAGCATTGTGGTCAGAGAAGATGCTTGATACTATTTCAATCTTCTTAAATTTATTGAGGTGTGATTTGTGACACAAGATATGGTCTATCCTGGAGAATGTTCCATGTGCACTTGAGAAGAAGGTGTATTCTTTTGCATTTGGATGGAATGTCCTGAAGATATCAATGAGATCCATCTCATTTCATGTATAATTTAAGACTTGTGTTCCCTTATTAATTTTCTATTTTGATGATCTGTCCATTGGTGTGAGTGAGGTATTAAAGTCTCCTATTATTATTGTGTTACTGTTGGTTTCTCCTTTTATGTCTGTTAGTGTTTGTCTTATGTGTTGAGGTGCTTCTATTTGGAGTGCATAGATATTTACAATTGTTATGCCTTCCTTTTGGATTGATCCCTTGATCATTATGCAGTGTCCTTCCTTATCTCTTACAACCTTTATTTTAAGGTCTATTTTGTCTTATATGAGGATTGCTACTCCAGTTTTCTTTTGCTTCCCATTTGCATGGAATATATTTTTCCATCCTCTAACTTTCAGTCTATATGTGTCTTAAGGCCTGAAATGGGCTTCTTGTAGACAGCATATATATGGGTCTTATTTTTTTGTATCCATTCAGCCAGTCTGTGTCTTTTGGTTGGAGCATTTAATCCATTAACATTTAAAATAATTATTGATATATATGTTCGCATTGCCATTTTCTAATTGTTTGGGGTTGATTTTGTAAATCATTTTTCTTCTGTTGTATTTCTTAACTATATAAGTCCTTTTAACATTTGTTGTAAAGTTGGTTTGGTGGTACTGAATTTCTTAAGTTTTGCATGTCTGAAAAGCTTGTTATTCTCCATCAATTTTGAATGAGATACTTGCTGGGTACAGTAATTTTGGTTGTAGATTTTTCCCTTTTGGTACTTTAAATATATCCTGTAATTCCCTTATGGCCTGTAGAGTTTCTGCTGAAAGATCAGCTGTTAAGTGTTTGGAGTTGCCCTTGTATGTTACTTGTTACTTCTCCCTTCTTTTAATATTTTTTCTTTGTGTTTCATCTTTGTTAGTTTGATTAGTATGTGTCTTGGTGTGTTTCTCCTTGGGTTTATCCTGTATGGGACTCTGTATGCCTCTTGGACTTGATTGATTCTTTTCTTTTCCATGTTGGAGAAATTTTCAACTAAATCTTCAAAACTCTTCTCATACCCTTTCTTTTTCTCTTCTTCTTGGACACCTATAATTTGAATGTTGGTGCTTTTCATATTGTCACAGGTGTCTCTGAGACTGTCCTCAGCCCTTTTCATTCTTTTTACTTTATTCTAATCTTCAGGATTTACTTCCATCATTTTATCTTCACAGATTCATTCTGCTTCAAATATTCTGCTACTGAGTCCTTCTAGAGTATTTTTAATTTCAGTAATTGTGTTGTTTGTCTCTATATTCTTATTCTTTATTTCTCCTAGGTCTTTGTTAGTTGATTTTTTTGCATTTTCTCCATTTTGTTTTCAAGGTTTTTGATAATCTTTACTGTAGTTATTCTGAATTCTTTTCTAGGAAATTTTCCTATTTACTCTTCATTTATTTGGACTTCTGTGTTTCTAGTTTGTTCGTTCTTTTGTGCAGTATTTCTCTGCTTTTTTTTTTTTTTTTTAAGTTATTGTGTTTGAGGTCTCCTTTTCCCATGTTTCAAAGGAAGTTGAATTCTTTCCTTGAAGAAGGTTGAATTCTTTCCTCCTTTTGGTTTCTTCCCTCCTAAGGTCAGTCCACTGGTTTGTGTAGTTTCATATAGGGTGAGATTTGTGCTGAGTTTTTGTTTGTTTGTTTGTTTTTCCTGTGATGGGCAAGGCTAAGTGAGGTGGTAATCCTGTCTGCTGATGATTGGGTTTGTATTTTTGTTTTGTTTGTTGTTTAGGTGAGGTGTCCTGCAAAGGGTGCTACTGGTGGTTGGATGATGCCTCTTCTTGTATTCAAGTGTTTCCTTTGTGTGAGTTCTCACTATTTACTACTCCCTAGGGCTAGTTCTTTCATAGCCTAGGGTCTTGGAGTCAGTGATCCCATTCCAAAGGCTCAGGGTTTGATCTCTGGTCAGGAACAAAGGTTCCACCATGAAGTTTGTTATGGAATTAAGGGAGAGTAAAACAATATACAAAAACGAGAAATCAAAATGAACCCCATACAAATGTAGTTACAAAATCAGGCAAATAATAATTAAAATAATGGAACATACACATATACATATACTCCTGTGAACAAAGTGAAAACAGCCCAACAAAAATAAATTAGATTGATCTGGAGAACAAAGTAAATCAAAAATTGTATTTACCAGTTAATAACAAAACTAACTTAATCACAGACTGGAAAACAAAACTAAAGCAAGTTGTCAAGTGGGGAATAAAGCAATGAAAACAAAACTAACAAATATGTTGTGAGGAAAAGAAAGAAAGAAAGAATAGATATGCAAAGTTTAATAGAGGTAGATGAAGAAGATTTATATACATTAAAAATTAGCTGCAAGGGGAAAAAAGCCATAGGAAAGGAAAACGATGGCATAGATGTAGAAAAAATATAATAAGTATAAAAATTTAAAATTATAAAAAGAGAAAAACACAGAAGAAGTATGTAAAGGGAAAAAAAAAGTAAAACTCCACAGAGCTGCTATAGGTCAATGTAGAGGCAGAGGTTTATAATGACAATAGAAAATGTGACTGAATATACACATATACATATACATCCAAAAGCAAAATCAAAACAGTCCGACAAATATTAAGTACAGTAGATTGACCCATTGAACAAAGGAAACCAAAAATTATGTCTACCAGAACAAAACTAATTAAAGCACAAACTGGAAAATAAAACTAAAGCAAGGTGCCAAATAGGGAATAAAGCAGTGAAAATAAAACTAACAAATATGTTGAGAGGAAAGGAGAGAAAGTAAAGAAAGAAAGAATAGATATACAAAGTTAAATAGAGGTAGATAAAGATTTATATATGTTAAATATTAAATGCAAGGGGAAAAGACCAGTAGGAAAATAAAACAAAGGAATAAATGTAGGAAAAGTAATAATGGTTTAAAATTTTAAAAATTTAAATTAAAGTAAGAGAAAAGAAAAAAAAAAAAAGAGGAAAACTCCACAGAACTTCAAAAGCCCAAAGCAGAGGCAGAGATTTGTGACAACAGTAAAAAATGTGACTGAGGAAAATGAAAAAAAAAAAATCTCAAAAGCTTAATTGGATTTCTTAGTGCCAATAAAATCAACAACTACAACAGAGGGGGACAAAAAGGAGAAAAAAATCCAAAAGAATCTACAGAACAAGTCAAAAAATAAGAATAATAAATGTTTTTCTTGAGTCATTGCTGTCAGAGTCCTTTCTCGTGCTTGGAATCACAGTCCACATTTACCTCCCTAGGATGCCCTCCAACACTGTACTGATCTCTGGTCCTGCTGTGGGGGCTGCTCAGATTCTAATCTGGTCCTACTCCTGTGTTCTTGCCTCCAATGTCCACAGCTATCAGAACTAGTGTGTTTTCTTTGTGGGAGCTCTCAGTGGCCTTTTATATATTGGATAGGCACAGAGTCTTCCTAGTTGATCGTGTGGATTTAATCTGCAGCTTGTACAGCTGGTGGGAAGGTTTTGGGTCTTCTTCCTTAGCCACACTGCCCCTGGGTTTCAATTGTGATTTTATTTGCACTTCTACATGTGGGTCATCCACTGGGGTTTAGCTCCTGAGGCTGGAAAGCTTGGGTTTGGCCCTATGAGGGCCAAGTGTGGAGGTGGTGCAGCTTCTTGGGTTGTAAGCGTATTGGAAGCACCAGGTATTCAGGGGGGTTCACTGCTAGGGCAACAGGAAATATAGTGCTCTAGAAGGGTATGGCAACCAGTATTGGCCAATACACTCCAGTATTCTTGCCTGGAGAACCCCCTGTCTAACAGAGAAGCCTGACAGGACCTAAGTGACCCTGCACGCATAAACCCAAGACTTTTTTGGCCTGTGGCAGCCCTGAGCCAGTGAGAGTTGAACGTGAAGGTGGTGAAGCTGCTTGGCTTGCAGGGACCCTGGCAGCGTGAAGTGTTTAGGGAAACAAACTGTTTTCACAGCAGGAGTTATGGCCCTATCAGAGTTTTTTTGTTTTTTGTTTTTTGTTTTTTGAGCCTCTCGTAGCTGGGGATCAGAAGTCTTCTTTGGCCAGTGTTTCTCTGTAGCTCCACTCATTCAGGCACTTCGAGGGCTCCCTTGTCTGGGGTCCTTCTCTGTAGTTTGGTGTCTCAGGCACATAGAGGGGCCCCTTGACTTGGGTCCTACTCTATCGATCCACACATCAGGCACTTAAAGGGGAACACTGGTTGGGGTCCTGCTCTGTAGTTTGGTGCATCAGGTGTTTGATGGGCCAGTCTCTATTGTTCAGCTGCCAATGCTGGTGTGTGGAGAAAGAGAGAGGCTGTGGTGATGGCTCCATCCCCTACACGTGACTCAGCAGTATTGCCTTGCTTCTATGGCTGCCTGGCTTTCCTCCACCAGCATTTCCCACCACAGTCTCCTCCCTCACATCCCCTCAATCTATCTCTCTGTAGCCAACAGCAGCCCTCACACTGGGATTGGTCCACAATCACTAAACTCCAGCTCCCAGCCACTGTCCCTTCTAGGGGACCTGTATTCCTGGATGGCATATGTATGGTTGTGGCAAGTACTGTCTGATTCTCATTCCATATAGGCTGCCACAGATCAGCTGTTTCACTCTCAGCCTTAAATGTTTCTCCTCTGACTGAGACAATTGCCCCACTGTGGGGATCAGACCCCTGCTTCAGTTCCCCGACCCATCAAAGGCAGGTCCAGTCCTACTAATACTCCTCCTTCCCACCCTCCCCACCCTCCCCAGTTTCTTCATCTTACCAAGTTTTTCATGGTTCTATATATTCTTTTCCACTGGTGAGGTCCTCCTGTCCACTCTCAGCTGGTGTTCTGCATGCACATCTGTGTCTGAAGGTGTATTCCTGATGTATCTGTGGAGAGAGATGTACTCCACCTCCACCTACTCCTCTGCCATCTTCCAGTTTTCTCCATTTCTAGCCTTAATGTCTTAACACACATTACAACTGAGTACAGAAGCAATCAATGAATAGAACCTTACCTTCATGATGTGATTTGGTTGTTTCAAAGGAAATAATCCTAGCAGTGGTGTGTAAGTGAATACAGTGTTGAATGGGAAAAGATTACCTACATAGTATTTTCACACCTAAATTTCTCTTTTTCAATCAGATGACTAGGCAGCTACTACCAGAAATCCAGTGCAATCAGAAGATCTATCATGAATAAGTCACAAAAGAAAACAGAAAAATGGAACAAAAGCTCTTAACAATATCAGCATATTAGGTTTATACCTGAAATTGTCATTTTACCAACAGCTATGTGGAGAGCAAGGGCCAACAGAATAAATCTATGATATAAGGTTTTTTTTTTTTTTTAATTGGAATTTCCTTAATATTAAAAGACCTCTCACTTCGACATGTTCAAGCTGCTTTTAGAAGAGGCAGAGGAACCAGAGAACAAATTGCCAACATCCACTGGATCATCGAAAAAGCAAGAGAATTCCAGAAAAACATATATTTCTGCTTTAGTGACTATGCCAAAGCCTTTAACTGTGTGGATCACAATAAACTGTGGAAAATTCTGAAAGAGATGGGAATGCCAGACCACCTGACCCATCTCTTGAGAAACCTATATGCAGGTCAGAAAGCAACAGTTAGAACTGGACGTGGAAAAACAGACTAATTCCAAATAGGAAAAGGAGTACGTCAAGGCTATATATTGTCACCCTGCTTATTTAACTTATATGCAGAGTACATCATGAGAAATGCGGGGCTGGAAGAAGCACAAGCTGGAACCAAGATTTCCAGGAGAAATATCTATAATCTCAGATATGCAGATGACACCATCCTTATGGCAGAAAGTGAAGAGGAACTGAAAAGCCTCTTGATGAAAGTGAAAGAGGAGAGGGAAAGTTGGCTTAAAGCTCAACATTCAGAAAACGAAGATCATGGCATCTGATCCCATCATTTAATGGGAAATAAAAAGGGAAACAGTGGAAATAGTGTCAGACGTCATTTTGGGGGGCTCTAAAATCACTGCAGATAGTGACTGAAGCCATGAAATTAAAAGACGCTTACTCCTTTGAAGAAAAGTTATAACCAACCTAGATAGCATATTCAAAAGCAGAGATATTACTTTGCCAACAAAGGTCCATCTAGTCAAGGCTATGGTTTTTCCTGTGGTCATGTATGGATGTGAGAGTTGGGCTGTGAAGAAAGCTGAAGGCCGAAGAATTGATGCTTTTGAACTGTGGTGTTGGAGAAGACTCTTGAGAGTCCCTTGGACTGCACGGAGATCCAACAAGTCCATCCTAAAGGAGATCAGTCCTGGGTGTTCATTGGAAGGACTGATTCTGAGGCTGAAACTCCAATACTTTGGCCACCTGATGTGAAGAGTTGACTCATTGGAAAAGACCCTGATGCAGGGAGGGATTGAGGGCAGGAGGAGAAGTAGATGAAAGAGGATGAGATGGCTGGATGGCATCACCGACTCGAAGCACATGAGTTTGGGTGAACTCCGGGAGTTGGTGATGGACAGGGAGGCCTGGCATGCTGTGATTCATGGAGTCGCAAACAGTCGGACAGGACTGAGCAACTGAACTGAACTGAACATGTTACAAAGAATCATTAACAGAAGAAACACAGTGAATAATTAAAATAAATAACAATATAAAAGATGAAAATTACAGAAAAAAATGAAAACATATTTAGTTTCCTTTAGAAAATTGTAGGAATCATTGAATTATCATTCATTAAATTTGGAAAACCATGCATATTATAAAAGAGTGATCAAACAGTAAATGGCAAAGTGGTATGACTAAAAAAGAGCATACTAGGGAAGTATAAATATATTGCTAATGTACACTATACTTCAGTGCACCTTAAACCCATCACTGGAAAATATTTCTTTGACCTTAACCTAATTTATGTAGTTCAACTCTTGAAGGTACCCCTTGTGGTGGGCCAAAAGCCTGGTCTCAATGTAGACAGGGAACCCACTATAAATTTGCATGTTTCTCCCAGGACCCTTTTGTTTCTTTTGTCTTCCTAATAGTTCAACTTGTATTTTAATTTGTGCTAATTTTTAAATGTATTTTCTTTATGAATTCAAATAAAATTATGTTAAATTATATTTTACCTTCAATGAAAATCATTTTTAGAATTGTAAGCAAGAAATGCTGTGGTATTGGAAGGTTAATGCTTTCTTCCCAATCCAGTGTATTCTTGTAAATAGCATAAGTTATGCGTCACAATAATAAACTGTCTATAATTATAAATAGAAAAAGGCACTAGAGAATTGAAAAACTGCCACTAACGTGCTATATAACATGCAAAATCCACTAATATTTCTGGTCATTAATTACCCTAGTTATAAATTAATGATATAAACTAGATTATCTCAGTGTTACATGTTATGTGTACGATTTCAGGTAAATTTGCCTCCCACTGATTATCTTCAGTACCTAAAAATTATCTTTCCTGTTTGAGCTTCATTAAATATATTCAAATACTACAAAATCAGTAGATATAGATTTTTAGTAAATAGGGCTCATAGAAATACCAGTGACTAAGTATCATAAATACTCCTGCTTCTAGTAAATACATATTACAGAGCAGATGTACAAATTTATCTTTGTATAATCTTTTAAAATATAGAAATTTAAGTACATAATAATCACTATTCAGTAAGCTTTAAATTGCAAAGTTAAGGGCAGTCATTCTTTTTCTCCAATACTATTGAAAGCCCACATCTGGATTTTAAATACTCTTTTTCCCTAAAAGCCCAAAGCTATAATTCATTACAATAATATTGCACCTGTGAATGATGCAATGAATTATAAAAGCATATCATTCATAACTCTTTATCACTTCATAGTTTTCATTGGCAGCCTGATCTTATGTGATAAATAGAGAATGATATTGAAATGGATATAAGAGTTGGGGAAAAAAGCACAGTGTTCTTAAAACAAGTATTAATAACTACTTAACCATTTCAGTCTTCTATTTGGTGGGCATATAAAAGTAAACCAAAGTCCCTAACTTCAAGTTCATTTTATAGTTGGTTAGAGAAACAAGCAAACCAACTCGGGTTTCTTTTATCTACTTTTTGATTATAGGTTTTGTGCTTTTGGATTTCCAAATGTGTGAAAATAACTGCTTTATTTAACTGTTACTAAGATTTTAAAAATAAAATTTACAGAGGCATTCAAAGATGTCAATGTTAATGCAAATGATAGTATCTGTCACTTATTTAGTATTTATGATAGTACAGAAAGCTTATGGGTTTTTTTATACATTGTATTATTTTATTCTTACAACAACTGTATAAGTTCTATAATAACAGTGGGGAAACAGAGGATAAGAAAAAATATTCAACTTGTCTAAGAATACAATAAAAATAAGCTGCCGTTACAATTTGAATTTTGATCTTTTTTGCCTGCCAAGTTGTTGACCATGTGTCCATATAGTCTTTATGTTTAATTAACAGAAAATTACATATAATACATTGGGAAAGACCCTGATTCTGAGAAACATTGAAAGAAGGAGGTGAAGGGGACTACAGAGGATGAGCTGGTTCAATGGCATCAGCAACTCAATGGACATGAGTTTGAGCACGCTCCAGAAGATGGTGACAGGGACAGGAAGCCTGGTGTGCTGCAGTCCATGGGGACACAAAGAGTCGAACATGACTGAGAGACTAATGACAACGACAATATATAATTCATAATCTTAGTATAATTCTTCTGAATGTTATCCATTCTTTCCTTTCATCTTGAAGCATACATGAAATGAAGAGCAGAGGTAGAAATATTGTCAGTATACTGTGAAAGAAATTGTCTTAAAGTTAAGTTCCACAACTAAATATTTAAAATACTTTATGATTAACTTAAGAAAATAATCCTTTGATTCAGGTTGCTTATTCATTATAGCATTTCATACTGAGTCAAAAGGGACATGCCTTTTTTTGTTTAACATAAACTTGAATTAGGGGCTTATATAAGGAAAGCAGAAATAAAGTATTTTAGAAAATTTGGATATTAGCCAATTACCAGATATTGTTTTTTTTATTGAAGTACAGTTGATTCACAATGTTGTGAAATATTTGCTGTACAGCAGTGACTCAGTTATATACATATATACATTCTTTTTAAAATATTATTTTCCAGTATGGGTTATCATAAGGTAGTGAATATAGTTCCCTATGCTATACAGTTCAGTTCAGTCACTCAATCGTGTCCGACTCTTTGTGACCCCATGAATCGCAGCACACCAGGCCTCCTGTCCATCACCATCTCCGGGAGTTCACTCAAACTTACGTCCATCGAGCCGGTGATGCCATCCAGCCATTTCATGCTATACAGCAGAACTTTATTGCTTATCCACTCTAGATAGAATATTAAAAGCATCTGCCAACCCCCAACTCCCAGTCCATCCTTCTCCCTCCCCTTTCCCAGATAGTCTTAAAGAAATAGACTGGCCTGAGAATTCTGAGAAAAAATAAACTCTGTTCTATGTTTTCTAAGTAATCTCAATTTCAGTGATAATTGACTTTTTGAGAACAGATTTATAAATAACCAGCAGAAAAAAAATGAAATAGGTATAAATTCCCTGGTGGCTCAGACGATAAAGCATCTGCCTTCAATCTGGGAGACCCGGGTTCAATCCCTGGATTGGGAGGATCTCCTGGAGAAAGAAATGGCACCCCACTCCAGTATTCTTGCCTGAAAAATCCCATGGATGGAGAAGCCTGGTAGGCTATAGTCCATGGGGTCGCAAAGAGTCGGACACAACTGAGCAATTTCACTCTTTCTTTCTTACAGAAAGAACAGGTTTCTAATAATGCTGAGAAACATATATGTAACTTAAACTTCATTCAGAGTTTGATTTAAAAAACAAAGACTAAATGAACTGTTTACATAACTGAAATTTTTTAAATTACCAAAATGACACTTTTAAAATTATATAGCTATGAATTATTGTCAGATGAAAAGATAAAGAGCAGATATTTCTAGATGGCAATCAAAATTCAAGAATCACAAAAACTTAACAGAAACTACATAGCCACTTTTATTTACTAAAGTCCTCAGGTTACAATTATTATATCATGATACTAAAAATAATTCCAGATTAATGTTGATGATGTTATGAATCATAATAGCATAAGAAGGCAATCTACCATAAAATAAAAGGATTGTAACTCTATAACTGGTGCTCTGTTTCAGTTTCATGAAGGTAAAGTATGTGTTAAGTGTCAGGAGCTCAGCTTAGCTGGGTAAGGTAGCTGTTAGGTGTATAATAGTAGCCTATTAAAGAATTAAGCCAAAATGGAAAGAGTTAAGCCTTTGATCACTTACTGCAATGGTTGAAGGAAACGCACTAAACCAGAGAACACAGTGACTCCCAACTGTTTTATTTCACTCATGAATATGGTGCTCTGGTTCAGGAGCAGGTTGATCAGAACAGATGTGGGATTGTCTCTGTTTCAGGAGCCCCAAAGACTCTAAGAGTTTTATGAGCCCCAAGGATGTGGGGAGGACAGGGGTAAGGACTAGGAGTAGAAAAGTATTAAGTACGAAGTCAGGATGGGGAAAGTCTTTTCAAGTGGTTTCCCTCCTGCCCTCATAAGGAACTCTCAGCAGAGGCTCTTAAAGAGAGCCTCAGATTGTAGTTGTTGTTCAGTCACTAAGTCATGTCCAACTCTTTGTGCTCCCATGAACTGTAGCACGCCAGGCTCCCCTGTCCTTCACTATCTCCTGGAGTTTGCTCAAATTCATGTCCACTGAGTCGGTGATGCCATCAACCATCTCATCCTCTGCCACTCCCTTATCCTTTTGCTTTCAGTCTTTCCCAGCATTGGGACCTTTCCAGGTATAGAAACCTAAGAGTGAAAGTCCTGTTAAGGCTGTCAGATAAAGCCTTTGTAATTATGTATGGTCAGCCATCACACAGAGGTTTTTAACCAGATGCAGGTTCTCTGTAAGGATATATTTGAACTGTTAAACAATGCTTTATAACCAGTATCATGATCAGAAAATAGTGTTCAAAGTTTCCATTATGAAGAAAAGGTAATAAAAGACATTGTGACAACTAATTGTTTATGTGAACTGTTTTTAGAGAAACTTGAAGAGCAAAGATTTTCCAAAGATAAAAATCAGAGAATACAATAAATGACTTTCCTTAGTTTTGCTCATAGACTTCCTTGATAGCTCAGTAGGTAAAGTATCCATCTGCAATGCAGGAGACCCTGGTGGGATTCCCGGATCAGGAAGATCTGCTGAAGAAGGGGTAGGCTACAACACTCCAGTATTCTTGGGCTTCCCTTGTGGCTCAGCTGGTAAAGAATCATCTGCAATGTGGGAGACCTGGGTTTGATCCCCGGATTGGGAAGATCCCCTCAAGAAGGGAAAGGCTACCCACTCCAATATTTTGGTCTAGGGAATTCCACGGACTGAATAGGCCATGAGGTTGCAAAAAGTTGGACGCAACTAACGACTTTAACTTTCAGGCTTGTTAATGTCTTTGAACAGGATCCAAGCAAGTAATCAATATGAAACTCCCCTATTGTAAAGAAGCAGTGTACCACACTATAAAGCATCAGTTCAAAGCAAGTTAGAAAAAGTACTCTAAGGGGAATCTTTGTCTCTCCCAGCAACACTGATAAGCACTGGCCACTGATCTTCCAAACAATTCCAGATGACTAAACAAAGCATCAAACTGAATTCTTCCCCTACCACTGTGAACCACTGTCAATGAGTAACATCCTATTAAAAGGAGGGGAAAAGGAATGGCTGCATGTACTTCCAATTTAACTGCTGTGTGTCAATAGGCAAGCCTCTATTTTAAGATGTGCTATAATCAATGTTTAGTTTCAACAACCACATTCAGGCTGTAAAGAAGATTAGGGGAAGTGTAAAAGATATAAACCATTTGGAAGGATGTGGTTATTTAGTTTTTAGTTTTAATTCTCGTAACCAATAAACACTGAAAGTAGATGAAAGAGAAGAATTGAGGGGAAAAATGCTATCTTTAATGAAATAAGAGTTTAAGACAATATAAACCACAAAGTATGTTATACTCCTGCCTAATATTATGAAATATGAACTAGAGTAAGAGTGCAGAGGGCTGATACACAAGTGAGGGTTGATACACAATTCCTCTGTGGATTAATTGATATTATTTTCATCAGTAGTAACATGGTTAGATTAACATAATTAGTCTAATTATGATAGAGAACAAATTTAGGATGAGAAAATCTTGACTTAAGAAATGTGTACACTCACAGTGCTGTGATGCTGACCTGAACGTGACTAGCAGTCATGCAGATGGGAGGGATGAATGGATTTGGAAGCAACTGAGGAATGAAATAGGCAACATAATATATAGGGTGTGAAGAGTAAAAAGATGACGTTAAGGATGATATACAATCTTCTGACACAGTTAAATAAAATATAACATTCCTTGTAAAAAGCCACTTTATAATAACAGCAGATTTTTGACATTACAAAGGAAGTGGAAGTAATAAATTGTTTGGAAAACCTGGACTTTGAGGCATCTGTGTCCTACCTTGGTAGAATATCAAACTAACATTGATTTTAGTAATGTTAGTAAAGTCCAGAGATCATCACCAGGGTGAACCAGAAAAAAAAGAGAGCAAGCACATGTGAAGAAATTTAAGGTGAATATTTGACAGGGTATCTAGTCCAAAGAAAATGACAAAGTTATAGCCAAGAAGGAGGTGGGCCTTATTCTTATCCAGGATCTTATCCAGGTATTCAGACATTAAGGAGTCAGTGTGATGGGAAGAAATATAACAGAAGAACAGAGTGCATGACTCTGTGCACTTCTTTAATGATTCTAGGGAAGATTCCATCTCAGTGTGACTGGCAACTGAGTACCTGCCTGAGAGAAACAAAGAAGCTAAATATGCTCAGTGCTGACTCTTTGTATAAAATCTTTAAAAATTAAAGAAGAGGCACTTGATAAAATTCTCAGGAATAGTCAACTTAGAATATTAAGAATAATTTTGGTAAAATCTTGAGGGAAAAAAGGACTAAGAATCTCATTTATTTCAATTATTTAAAAATAAATGAGATGATATTCTACCACTAGATCCACATGGACCATGAGAATTTGCTTGAAAGTACTCTCCTAGTGAGAAGAAATATATGTTGTAAAATAAAAAAGGGGCTAGTTTCATAAAATTGCTGCTATATGACTGTGCAAATATGATCTATTAATACATAATCTGTACATTGTGGTTTATTAACAGAATTGTGACGGTGAGCTGAAAATTAGAAAAACTGAAAAGTGGAGATCAGAAGAAGCTGTTAGAGAACACAGCATTATAATCATAATCCAATGATCAGAAAACTGGGTGGGAAAGTCACTGTTTTAGCAACTGCTTTGTGCAGGCAAAACGATGGCACTTAGACACTTAACCACTCACATTGGCCTCTGCAACTTTGTGTCAACATCAATGCTCTATAACCTTGCTTGCAAGCTAGTAAAGTCAAAAGCAGTGACAATATGGTCTTTCTCTGACTTCCCCCTTTCAAATCACATTGAAATTCATTTACTGTGCACAACATAATTACTATACAGAATGCTAGTTATAAGGAAATCTGACAAATATAACACTTTAGAATTCTGGAGATTTTAGTAAAGGAAAAAATCCTATTAAAAAAAGATGCAGTGAGGTGGGAAGATGGGGCTGTGGCCAGCAGGATAGACACCAGGATGCTCCTGCCTGAATCTGCCCCTGCTAGCCCCTTAGTGACTCAAGCCAGGTGACAGGGCAAGGTCTATGAGTGCCTTTGCTGACCCAGCATCCAGTTTACCCCAGGAGAACAAGATGGCAGAGGAGCAGGTGGACATGGAGTACATCTCTCTCCACAGACACATCAGGAGTACACCTTTAGACACAGAAGTGCATGCAGAACACCAGCTGAGAGCAGATAGAATACCTAACCAGTGGAAAAGAATTTATAGAGCCACACAAATTTCTGTAGGAGGAAGGAACTAGGTGGAAAAACAGGAGTGTTAGTAGGATGGGACCTGCCCTCAGTGGGTGGGGGAACTGAAGCAGGGGTTTGATCCCCACAGTGGGGCAACTGTCTGAGTTAGAGGAGAAACATTTAAGACTGAAAATGAAACAGCTGATCTGTGGCAGCCTAAATGGAATGAGAATCAGACAGCCCTTGACGCAGACATACATATACAGGACAGGAATGCTGGTCCCCTGGACCAGCTGGACTTTAGGGAGCTGCAGTTTAGGCATTGTGGAGCAAAATCCCAGGGCAAGGGCTCCTGTTGACTGTGGAGAGATAGATTGAGGAAATGTGAGGAAATGCTGGTGGAAGAAAGCCAGGCAGCCATGGAAGCAAGGCAATGCTGCTGAGTCACATGTATGGAGTAGAGCCATCACAATAGCCTCTCTTTCCCCACAAGCCAGCACCGGCACCTGAACAATAGAGAGGCTGGCCCATCAGACGCCTGACACACTGAATTACAAAGTAGGACCCCACCCAGGGTGCCCCTTTAAGTGCCTGATACAACAATCTACAGAGTAGGACCCCAGCCAAGGGGCCCCTCTATGTGTCTGAGGCACCAAAGAACAAAGAAGGACCCCAGGCAAGGGAGCCCTCTAAGTGCCTGAATGAACGGAACTACAGAAAAAGACTAGCCAAAGAGGCCTTCCGATCTCCGGCTACAAGAGGCTCGAAAAAAATACTTTGATAGGGCCATAATTCCTATGGTGAAGGCAGTCAGTGTCCCAGAGGCTAAGCAGCTGTGCTACCTTCACGCTCAACTCTCACTGGGGCAGATCTGCCACAGGCAGAAAAAGTCTTGCATCTATGCATGGAGGGTAGCTTCTGTCATGTCCGACTTTTTGCGACCCTGTAGACTTTGGCCTATTTGGCTTCTCTGATAGGGAGTGGGGTTCTCTAGGCAAGAATATAGGAGTGTATTGGTCAATACTGGTTGCCATACCCTTCTAGACCACTTTTTTTCCTGCTACCCTAGCAGCCAATCCTCCTGAGTACCTGGTGCTTCCAATACCCTTGCAACCCAAGAAGCTGCACCACCTCCACACCTGGCCCTCATAGGGCCAAACCCAAGTCCTCTAGGGAAGCCACAGAAGCAAAGCCCAGTGAATGACCCAATGTAGAGGTGGAAATAAAACCGCAATTGAAACTCAGAGGCAGTGTGGCTAAAAAAGACCCAAAACCTTCCCACCAGCTGTACAAGCTGCAGATTAAATCCACCCAATCAACTAGGCAGACTCTGTGTCTATGGAATATATAAAAGGCCATTGAGAGCTCCCACAAAAGAAAATGGACTAGCTCTGATAGCTGTGGATATTGGAGGCAAGAACACACAGGAGTAGGACCAGATTAGAATCTGAGCTGACCCCACAGCAGGTTCAGAGATCAGTAGTGTTGGAGGGCATCCTAGGGAGGTAAGGTGGACTGTGACTCCCAGCATGGGAAAGGACTCTGACAGCAGTGACTCAAGGAAAACATTAGTTATTCTCATTTTTTGACCTGTTCTGTAGATTCTTTTGGATTTCTTCCCCCTCCCCTCATTGTATTTGTTTATTTTATTGGCACTGCTGCCACTAAATCGCTTCAGTCATGTCCGACTCTGTGCGACCCCAGAGATGGTAGCCCACCAGGCTCCCTCGTTCCTGGGATTCTCCAGGCAAGAACACTGGAGTGGGCTGCCATTCACTAAGAGATCCAATTAAGATTTTGAGGTTTTTTTTTTTTTTTTTTCTCCTCAGTCACATTTTTTATTGTTGTCATAAGCCTCTCCTTCTACATTGGGCTTTTGTAGTTCTGTGGAGTTTTCCTCTTTCTTTCTTTCTTTCTTTCTTTTTTTTTCTTTCCTCTTTTTTAAATTTTAATTTTTAAATCTATTACTATTTTTCTACATTTATTCTTTTTCTTTTCCTACTGTTCTTTTCCCCTTGCAGTTAATCTTCAATGTATATAAATCTTCTTTATCTACCTTTGTTTAACTTTGAATATCTATTCTTTCTTTCTTTTCTTTCTCTTCTTTCCTCTCAACATGTTTGCTAGTTTTATTTTCACTGCTTTATCTCGCAGTTGGCATCTTGGTTTAGTTTTGTTTTCCAGTTTATACTTCAGTTAGCTTTGTTCTGGTAGATATAATTTTTGGTTTCCTTTGTTTGCCAGGTCAAACTATTGTACTTAACATTTATTGGACTGTTTTGATTTTGTTTATGGGTGTATATATAGATGTATATTCAGTCACACTTTTTATTATTATAAATCTCTGCTTCTACACTAGGCTTTTGCAGTTTTGTGGGGTTTTTCTATTTTTTTCCCCATTTTTCATTCTTCTTCCATTTTTTTCCTTTTCTCTTTTTTATAATTTTAAGTTTTAATTTTTTAAACCTGTTATATTTTTCTATATTAAACTAAAATGATTGCCTTTTCTACTGTTCTTTCTCCTTGAAGATCATCTTTAATGTATATAAATCTTCTCCATCTACCTCTATTTAACTCTACATATCTATTCTTTCTTTCTTTTCTTTCCTTTCAACATATTTGTTAGTTTTGTTTTCATCGCTTTATTCCCCACTTGGCACCTGGCTTTAATTTTGCTTTTCAGTTCATGCTTTATTTAGTTTTGTTCTTAACTGGTAAATATAATTTTTTATTTCCTTTGTTCACTGTTTCCATCTACTGTACTTTATTTTTGTTGGACTATTTTGACTTTGTTCATGATGTGTATGTGCATTCGTGTATGTTCCATTATTTTAATTATTATTTGCCTGATTTTGTAACTGCCATTTGTCTGGTGTTCATCTTTGGTTTCTTGTTTATGGATATTTGTTTAAATCCCACTTAATGCCATAAAAAACCACTTGTGGAACCTTTGTTCCTGACCAGAGATTAAGCCCTGAGTTTTTGGAGTGGGAGCATTGATTTCAAGACCCTTGACTACCAGAGAACTAACCCTTCAGTTCAATTCAGTTCAGCTCAGTCATGTCCAACTCTTTGCGACCCCATGAATTGCAGCACACCAGGCCTCCCTGTCCATCACCAACTCCCAGAGTTCACTCAGACTCACGTCCATCGAGTCGGTGATGCCATCTGGACATATCATCCTCTGTCGTCTCCTTCTCCTCCTGCCCGCAATCCCTCCCAGTATCAGAGTCTTTTCCAATGAGTCAACACTTCGCATGAGGTGGCCAAAGTACTGGAGTTTCAGTTTTAGCATCAGTCCTTCCAATGAACACCCAGAACTGATCTCCTTTAGAATGGACTGGTTGGATCTCCTTGCAGTCCAAGGGACTCTCAAGAGTCTTGTCCAACACCACAGTTCAAAAGCATCAATTCTTTGGCCCTCAGCTTTCTTCACAGTCCAACTCTCACATCCATACATGACCACTGGAAAAACCATAGCCTTGATTAGAGGGACCTTTGTTGGCAAAGTAATGTCTCTGGGCATATCAAATAGTGAGAACTCACACAAAGGAAACCACTTGGATACAAGACCCAGGATCACCCAACCACTAGTAGCACCCTGTGCAGGGTGCCTTATCTAAACAACAAAGAAAACAAAAATACAAACCCAGTCATCAGCAGACAGGATTACCACCTCACTCAGCCTTGCCCATCACAAGAAAAACAAACAAACAAGAACTCAGCACAAATTTCACTCTAAAGGAAGTTTACACACACCACTGGACCAACTTTAGGAGGGAAGAAAGCAAAGGAAGAAAGAAACCAACCTTCTTCAAGGAAAGAATTTGAATTTCCTTGAAGCCTGGGAAAAGGAGACCTCAAACACAAACACAATAACTTAAAAAAAAAAAAAAAAAAAAAAAAAACAATAATGAAAAGGCAGAGAAATACTGCACAAATGAAGGAACAAACTTGAAATACAGAAATCCAAATAAATGAAGAGGAAATAGGCAAACTACCTGAAAAAGAATTCAGAATAATGATAATAAAGATTATCAAAAATCTTGAAAACAAAATGGAGAAAATGCAAGACTCAATTAACAAAAACCTAGAAGAATTAAATAATAAGCATACAGAGACAAACAACACAATTAGTGAAATTACAAATACTCTAGAAAGAATCAATAGCAAAATATCTGAAGCAGATAAATGAATCAGTGTGCTGGAAGATAAAGTCGTGGAACTAACTTCTAAAGAGCAAGATAAAGTACAAAGAATGAAGAGAACTGAGGACAGTCTGAAAGGCCTCTGAGACCGTATCAAATGCATTGACATTCAAATTACAAGGGTCCCAGAAGAAGAATAGAAAAATAAAGGTGCTTAGCTTTCTTTATAGTCCAACTCTCACATCCATACATAAGGAAACACAAAAGACCCTGAATAGCCAAAGCAGTCTTGAGAAAGAAGAAGGGAGCTGGAAAAATCAACCCTTCCTGACACCAGATTATACTACAAAGCTACAGTCATCAAAGCAGTATGGTAGTGGGACAAAAACAGAAATATAGACTAATGCAACAAGATAGAAAGCCCAGAAATAAATCTATGCAATTATGGGTACCTTATTTTTGACAAACGAGGCAAGAATACACAATGGGGCAAAAACAATATCTTAAATAATAAATGGTGCGGGTAAAACTGGACAACTACATGTAAAAGAATGAAATTAAAATATGTTCTAACACCATACACAAAGATAAACTCAAAATGGACTAAAGACCTAAATGTAAGATGAGAAACTATAGAACTCTTAGAGGAAAACATAGGCAGAACACTCAAAGCAAGATCCTCCATGACTCACCTCCTAGAGTAATGGAAATAAAAACAAAAGTAAAGAAGTGGGGCCTGATTAAACTTAAAAGCTTTTGCAAAGCAAAGGAAGCTATAGGCAAAGTGAAAAGACAAACCTTAGAATGGGAAAATAATAACAAATGAAACAACTGGCAAAAGGATTAATTTACAAAATATACAAGCAACTCATACAACTCAATACCAGAAAAAAAGAAAAACAACACAATCAAAAATTGGGAAAAGGACCTAAACAGACATTTCTCCAAAGAAGACACACAGATGGCTAACAAACACATGAAAAGATGCTCAACACTGCTCATTATTAGAGAAATCCAAATCAAAACTACAATGAGATATCACTTCATACCAGTCAGAATGGCTATCATCAAAAAGTATACAAACAATAAATGCTAGAAAGGGTGTGGAGAAAAGGAAATGCTCTTGCACTGTTGGTAGGAATAAAAATTGATACAGCCACTATGGAAGATGGTATAGAGATTCCTTTAAAAATTAGGAATAAAACCACCATATGATCCAGCAATCCCACTCCTAGGTATATACCCTGAGGAAACTAAAATTGAAAGAGACACATGTAACCCATTGTTCATTGCAGCACTGTTTACAATAGCTAGAATGTGGAAGCATGTGTCCATCCACAGATGAATGGATAAAGAAGTTGTGGTGTATATACACAATGGAATATTATTCAGCCATAAAAAGAAATGCATTTGAGTCAGTTCTAATGAGGTGGATGAACATAGAACCTATTATACAGAGTGAAGTAAGTCAGAAAGGAAGATAAATACCTTATTCTAATGCATATATATGGAATCTAGAAAAATGGTACTGAAGAATTTATTTACAGGGCAACAGTGGAGAAACAGACATAGAGAATAGACTTGTGGACATCGGGAGAGAGGAGAAGAGGGTGAGATGTATGGAAAGAGTAACATGGAAACTTACACTACCTTATGTAAAATGGTATTTTACGGGAATATGCTGTATGGCTCAGGAAACTCAAAACAGGGCTCTGCATCAACCTGGAGGGGTGGGATGGAGGGGAGATGGGAGGGAGGTTCAAAAGGGAGGGGATATATGTATACCTATGGCTGATTCATGTTGAAGTTTGACAGAAAACAACAAAATTCTGTAAAGCAATTATCCTTCAATAAAAAATAAATAAATTTAAAAAAAATGCAGAATAGCTATCTAATTTGTTTATCAAAAATAGAAATTAGAATGTTTGAAGGAAAAAGAATGCAAAGTGACATGATAAAAAAGTAGCTAAAAAGCACAAAAGAAGCATAAGAGGAGATTATACTATTTAAACATTTATTCTTGAATCTAAGAAAGACAGAAATTCTTACAACATATAAATTTCTCAAAATGCTTTATAATATAAAATGTACTAGTATATCATTGTTCTACAAAATTATAAGCAGAAGAGCAATTTCATCAATTACTGTATAGGCTCTTATATCTAAACAATTATGCCATTATACACTAAAATAGTATTTTCTTCTGTTAATATTTTATAACAAATGCAAAGTTTAATGATATGACATATTTCACTGAAAAAATATAGTTTTACATGGAAGCATGTCTTAATCTGAATAGCTAAATCACAAAATATTAGTGTTTTATAATACATTAATTGAATTAGAATTTTTATTTAAATGAAGTGTCACAATTGTTTCCATTAATAATACTTTTTGCGGTTTACCTATTTCAGTAAGGTGAGTTTTGGTAACTGTCCCAATTTGTTAGGATTTATGTAATTATTTGGACTATTATGAGGAAAAATGTCAATTCCACTAAAACAAGTGGAATTTGAAATTTTAAACTATTTACCATGTATATTTGTATCCAAAACATGAAATAGTTAAATATGAACCTAATAAAATATTATAGGAGCTATATGAGCAAAATCACAAAACTGTGATGAATAAAATCAAAGAAAAACTAAATAGATGGAGTGATTATCTATGTTCATAGATAGGAATATTCAATATTCTCAAGATGTCAGTTCTTCCTAACATGACTAATAGCTTCAGTCCTGTCTTAAACTTGCAGCAACTTATTTTGTGGATATCAACAATCTGATTCTAAAGTTTATATGGAGAGGCAAAAGACCCAGAATAGCCAAACAAGATTTGGAGAAGAATAACAAAGGACTGAAATCTGACGAATTAGTAGAACACAATAGAGAGCCCAAAAATAGACCCACCTAAAAGTAGTCAACTGATACCTACAAAAGAGTAGAAACAATGCAATAAAGACAATTTTCAATAAATGGTGCTGGAATAACTGATCATCCACATGAAAAAAATAAATGCAGATTTTATACACAGTTCACAAAAGCTAACTCAAGACAGATCACACATCTGAATGTTAAAAGAAAAAGTATAAAATTTCTATAAAATAACATAGGAGAAAATCAAGATGACCTTTGGTATGCCAATAACTTTTTAGACTACATATAGTCTTTTAAAATTGAAAAATGATATTAATAGCTTAGAGAAAAGTAAATAAAAGAAATTCCTAAACAAATAAAAAGATTCTCATGTATAAGAAGAGAAATGTAAATCAAATCACACTGAAATAAATTTATTTTCCTATCAGATTATCACCAAGAAATATGTGGGTAATAAATTTTGCATTACTTGTAGAAGTGTAAATTGATAAAACCTCTCAAAAAAATGAGTTGTCTCTCTCATTATCTCTCCATTTATATATATATATATGTATATATATATATTTATATATATATATCAGATCAGTCACTCAGTCATGTCTGACTCTTTGTGACCCCATGAATCGCAGCACGCCAGGCCTCCCTGTCCATCACCAACTCCCAGAGTTCACTCAGAATCACGTCCATCGAGTCAGTGATGCCATCCAGCCATCTCCTCCTCTGTTGTCCCCTTCTCCTCCTGCCCCCAATCCCTCCCAGCATCAGAGTCTTTTCCAATGAGTCAACTCTTCCATGAGGTGGCCAAAGTACTGGAGTTTTAGCTTTAGCATCATTCCTTCCAAAGAAATCCCAGGGCTGATCTCCTTCAGAATGGACTGGATGGATCTCCTTGCAGTCCAAGGGACTCTCAAGAGTCTTTTCCAACACCACAGTTCAAAAGCATCAATTCTTCGGCGATCAGCCTTCTTCACAGTCCAACTCTCACATCCATACATGACCACTGGAAAAACCATAGCCTTGACTAGACAAACATTTGTTGGCAAAGTAATGTCTCTTCTTTTGAATATGCTATCTGGTTGGGTCTAACTTTTCTTCCAAGGAGTAACCGTCTTTTAATTTCATGGCTGCAGTCACCATCTGCAGTGATTTTGGAGCCCCAAAAAATAAAGTCTGACACTGTTTCCACTGTGTCCCCATCTATTTCCCATGAAGTGGTGGGACTGGATGCCATGATCTTCGTTTTCTGAATGTTGAGCTTTAAGCCAACTTTTTCACTCTCCTCTTTGACTTTCATCTAGAGGCTTTTGAGTTCCTCTTCACTTTCTGCCATAAGGGTGGTGTCATCTGCATATCTGAGGTTATTGAGATTTCTCCTGGCAATCTTGATTCCAGCTTGTGTTTCTTCCAGTCCAGCATTTCTCATGATGTACTCTGCATATAAGTTAAATAAACAGGGTGACAATATACAGCCTTGACAAACTCCCTTTCCTATTTGGAACCAGTCTGTTGTTCCATGTCCAGTTCTAACTGTTGCTTCCTGACCTGCATACAAATTTCTCAAGAGGCAGATCAGGTGGTCTGGTATCCCCATCTCTTGAAGAATTTTCCACAGTTTATTGTGATCCACACAGTCAAAGGCTTCGGCATAGTCCATAAAGCAGAAATAGATGTTTTTCTGGAACTCTCTTGCTTTTTCCATGATCCAGCAGATGTTGGCAATTTGATCTCTGGTTCCTCTGCCTTTTCTAAAACCAGCTTGAACATCAGGAAGTTCACAGTTCACTTATTGCCGAAGCCTGGCTTGGAGAATTTTGAGCATTACTTTACTAGCGTATGAGATGAGTGCAATTGTGCTGTAGTTTGAGCATTTTTTGGCATTGCCTTTCTTTGGGACTGGAATGAAAACTGACCTTTTCCAGTTCTTTGGCCACTGCTGTGTTTTCCAAATTTGCTGGCATATTGAGTGCACACTTTCACAGCATCATCTTTCAGGATTTGGAATAGCTCATCTGGAATTCCATCACCTCCACTAGCTTTGTTCATAGTGATGCTTTCTAAGGCCCACTTGACTTCACATTCCAGGATGTTTGGCTCTAGGTGCGTGATCACACCATCGTGATTATCTGGGTTGTGAAGATCTTTTTTGTACAGTTCTTCTGTGTATTCTTGCCATCTCTTCTTAATATCTTCTGCGTCTGTTAGGTACATACCATTTCTATCCTTTATCGAGCTCATCTTTGCATGAAATGTTCCTTTGGTATCTCTGATTTTCTTGAAGCGATCCCTAGTCTTTCCCATTCTGTTGTTTTCCTCTATTTCTTTGCATTGATAAAATAATACATGTATATTATATAATAAATATTAATAAATAATGTATATATATATATACGTATATGTGTGTGTGTATATATATAATTTACTTATATATCTGAATTATAAATTATTTTGAATTTTTCTATAGATACAAATGCATGTGTGCAAACATCTATATAATAAATCATGATACTTTTCTGAAAGAGAAATCTCTTTATATATCTATACATATACATGTAATCTACATTTTTTGATGCCCTACTTTATAATCTAAAAGGTAATATTAAATAGAAGATAATATTAAATAACAAAAACAAGATTCAGAGTATTGCTTCTATGTGCGTACATTCCCTATGGGAAGGCTTATGAATAACTGATAACATTGCTGCTGCTGCTGCTGCTGGTAAGTCGCATCAGTCGTGTCCGACTCTGTATGACCCCATAGACGGCAGCCCACCAGGCTCCCCCGTCCCCGGGATTCTCCAGGCAAGAACACCGGAGTGGATTGCCATTTCCTTCTCCGATGCATGAAAGTGAAAAGTCAAAGTGAAGTAGCTCAGTCGTGTCAGACTCCTAGCGACCCCATGGACTGCAGCGCACCAGGCTTCTCTGTCCATGGGATTTTCCAGGCAAGAGTACTGGAGTGGGGTGCCATTGCCCTCTCCCAACTGGTAACATTGGTTACTTCCAATTAGGGATTGGTTAACGTTTTTTGTTGGAGGGAAATTCTTAATTCTCCTATATTTTGATTCTGTAAATAATTCAAAATAATTGAATAAAATAAAAATTAAGAAATAATTTCCAGCATTTATTTAACTATGATATAGAAATAGCACTGAAGTCACTCTCAGATGGAACAAAATTTCATATAAGAAAGGACTTTATTACTCAAGATTATTATTCCCCAATGGCTCAATGGCAAAGAATCCACCTGCAGTACAGGAGATTCAGGGAAACAGATTTGACCCCTGGGTTGGGAAGATTCCGCTGGAGGAGGAATTGGCAACCCGCTCCAGTAATCTTGCCCCAAAAATCCCATGGACACAGGAGCCTGGCGGGCTATAGTACATGGAGTCACAAAAAGTTTGGACATTACTAAGTGACTAAACCACATCATATAATCATGAAGTGAAAAGAAAACAAAACTTGAAATTATGGCAACTAAGCTTCAGTTCAGTTATAGCTGTTTTCTTTCAGAAATTAATGTCTTTGGTGAGTCATGATTTATTTTTTAAATAAGGATGAAGCATAGAGTTCCCTTGTGGCTCTGCTGGTAAACAATCCACCCACAATGCAGGAGACCCAGGTTTGATCCCTGGGTTGAGAAGATCCCCTGGAGAAGGGAAAGGCTACCTACTACAGTATTCTGGCCTGGAGAATTCCATGGACTTTATAGTCCATGGGGTCAGAAAGATTTGGACACAGCTGAGTGACTTTCACTTTCACTTTTCACTTTCATAGAGAAGTACTTAAACGCATAGATTTTAAAATCATCAACTTAAGTCATTTTGAATGAGATCTGTACACTCAGTTTATCTGAGTCCTACTTTTCTCGCTGTTAAAGTGCAGATGTGTGCATGCTCAGTCACTCAGTTGTGTCCCACTCCTTGTGACCTCATGTTCCTAAAGGCTCCTCTGTCCATGGGATTTTCCAGGCAAGAATACTGGAGTGGGTTTCCATTTCCTACTCCAAGGGATCTTCCTGACCCACAGATTGAATCTGCGTCTCAAAATGCAGATAACAGAGCATTAATTGATTTTCACACCAAGACTGTAGGAGAGTCTCTGGGACATGTAGGTCTCAGAGCAGCATAATAAGACAAATATGACCCCAAAAAGACACAGTGAGTCCTATCGTGTGTTCCTGAGAGTTTACACACACATTTCACTGGCCAAAGCAAATCATATAGTGTAGCAAAAAGTATCATCTTCCTTCTAGGACAAATCTGATAGTCAGTGGGACATAAGAGGGAGTAGTAGGAAATTATTTTGACAATAATACAATTAACTATGTACAACTAACAAATCAATTGTTTTAGCACTGTGCTATATTTTGACTCTATTATATTCTATATGTACATGATCTAAACTGTATTAGTTCATTATCTCAATTCTCTCTAGAGGAAATAGAAAATATAAAAATGAATACAATGATGAGGATTTTGAATGACTGTCTCTTAAACTGACACTGTAGTAGGATAAGCTTAGTGAATAACTCATATACTGACTTGAACTTTGTGACTTTCCCTATTTCATAAGAAATCCACACTTGTTAAGACTCCTCATTATTAAAAAAAAAAAAAAAACCTGTCAAATTCCTGAATTTTAAGAAACAACACAGTTATAGGTCATGCCTCTAGTGTTACTGTTTAACATGCATGAAATAATGAGAAGAGGAAATAGTTAACTGGCACAGTTAAGCAACATGTAGGTAGAAGTTTGGTTATTGAGACTCAGGATTTTTCAGATGAATTGAGCCAAGCAGGATAGTGAACAGGTAAAGATGTAAACAAAGACCTGGAAAGGGTTTAAGTTTCTGAATATCTTTCTTATCCTATTGATAAGTCTATAATTAAAGGTACATGATTCAAACTTTGTTGTGCTCTAAGGATCCTTTAAATACTTTTCTGGTTTTCTTTTACTTTGCTATACAAGTATATGTAAGGATGACCTCAGTCAGGGGTCCCCAAACTCCAGGCCACAGACCAGTTTCTCCTGTCAGATCAGTGACAGTATTAGATTAGAAACAAAGTGCACAATAAATGTAGTGCACTTAAATCATCCTTAAACAATCTCCCCATCTCCAAGTTCATAGAAAGATGATCCTCCAAGAAATTGGTCCCTGGTGCCAGAAAGTTTGGAGACTGCTGCCCTATGACACTCAAAAAAGAAAAAAAAAAACTGTTTAGTACTTTTATTCTGTTTGTGAAGAAAGATAAATTGCCTTCTGGTACTATTTTCATCTGTTTATGTTTGTTTCCCATTCTGCCTCATCACATCTTCTCTCAGGGCTTCTAATTTTATTTCCTTCAATTAGGCCAAATAGTATATCAAATATACCTTATGTTTAAGTCTCTAAATATCCCAACAAATCTGATTTACTTATCATGCTGCAATGACAGTTGTTCATATTGTGTGATGCAATTTTAAATTGAATAAATTACATATAATGCCACTCATTAGAAAGTAGATCATAGCAGAACAAAAGACCTACTGCACATTACTTTTAAATATAATTTGTGCTTTTGTTCTTGCTTATGTTTTACATCAGTTGAAATATACTCAACTTCAAATAATATGTAATCTGACTCAAACTGCTCCAAAAAATGTATTGGGTCATGTTGTAGTACGATGGCTGCAGTAATTTTGCTCTTTAATTTCACATATAATGTGGTTTGTTGAACCTTAATGAGAACAAAGTTTTGCCAATAGTTCTTAGCAAACCACTGCTTTGGACCCATTGTTCTGGGTCAGATGATCATTGTAAGCCAACCACTGGCAAGATGGGTGGAATTACCTGTACACCAATCAGAGCCACCTTAGTAGCTGAATTGCAGTCGCCTTTAACTGAATACATGAGTTAAGTAACACAGAGGCATAAAGTTGAGAAATACTAGGTTTCTATAGAGAATGAATAAGGCACAGCAATGAATATTGGCACAGCAACCAATAATATCCACTTTAACATGTTTTCAAATATTCTCCATTACTCACCTCGTTGAATTCGAATTATGTCTTAAATGCTCCTATTGTAAGGGAGAGTTGTGTTATATGAAATATATCCATTCAGATATTCTGTAGTGTAAAAGGCAGTTAGGTACATTTAACAGGCCCAGATTTTGTCATTGGGAGTATCTGATTTCTGCTGAAAATAACTTGAAAGGAGCAGCCCATAAGCCTTTTATTCTGTACCAGAAGAATGAACACCTTTTAAGCAGTGTCAGAAAGCACAATACAAACACATAACACTGAGATTAGACAGGTAGTAATTTTTGCAATGATAATTACACAGACTCTGTAGAACTATTTTCTCTTGTGTTTCACACACACACACACACACACACACACACAAATCCACTAACACCTGTCTAGTTCAGCTATATTACTTACTTCTCATAAGACATGAATTGTGTCAAGTAAAAATAATCAAAATAGTATATTCTTTTTTTTTTTTTTTCCAATACTAGACATGTTCAAGGCCATTTTCATTATTTGGGAATACATACTACATACTGTATATATGAAGACTCTGTACATATTTCAAAGATATATTAATCACAAAGTTATTTGCTAAACATTATGTGGAAACTATAAATATAATAATAATTTAAATAAAATATATAATGTGGCATATTAGGTCATATTAAAGCAAATCTATTGACCTAATACTTTAATATTCTTTACTATAAGCCTATGAGTTCAATGAAGGTAGAAGATATTATGGATCCCACTTTGAAGGTGCCCAATGGCACCCCACTCCAGTACTCTTGCCTGGAAAATCCTATGGACGGAGGAGCCTGGTGGGCTGCAGTCCATGGGGTCACAAAGAGTCAGGCACGACTGACTTCACTTTCACTTTTCACTTTCATGCATTGGAGAAGGAAATGGCAACCCACTCCAGTGTTCTTGCCTGGAGAATCCCAGGGACGGGGGAGCCTGGTAGGCTACTGTCTATGGGGTCACACAGAGTCAGACACGACTGAAGTGACTTAGCATAGCATAGCATAGCAAACCCACTCATGGAGATGGCAATGGCACGCGACTCTGGTACGCTTGCCTGGAAAATCCCATGGACGGAGGAGCCTGGTAGGCTGCAGTCCATGGGGTTGCAAAGAGTCAGACACGACCAAGCGACTTCACTTTCACTTTTCATTTTCATGCATTGAAGATGTCAACCCACTCCAGTGTTCTTGCCTGGAGAATCCCAGGGACGGGGGAGCCTGGTGGGCTGCCGTCTACAGGGTTGCATAGAGTTCGACACGACTGAAGTGACTTAGCAGCAGCAGCAGCAGCAAACTCATATATGTCAAGTTCAAATGATGGGTTGTAAACAGGCTGGAATTAGATTACTGTAATCTTGCTTTTTTGTCCATGATGCTATCCAACGAAGAAAAGATGTTTGTGAGGTAACTGATTTTGGTAGACTACAAAACAAAGAATTAAAAAAAAAAAAAAAAAACTTAAACTGTCATAATGTGATAAAATCAATCATTTCAGTTTATCAAAGTGAACTGAGAGAAAACCATTTTGTCTTGTAAGGCCTCTATATTTTACTTTTAAGAAGGTAAATAAACAAATGGTGATTAGGGTAAGTACACTTTATTCTACATCAACCTTTTTCTTGGTAATTTATCTAACAAATATTTATTAAAGATTATTAAAAAAATAATGGAAAAGATAGTAAAATCACACAAAATTATTACACCTAGGCAAAAATCCGGAGAAGGCAATGGCACCCCACTCCAGTACTTTTGCCTGGAAAATCCCATGGACAGAGGAGCCTGGTAGGCTGCAGTCCATGCGATCGCGAAGAGGCTGGTATGACTGAGCGACTTCGCTTTCACTTTTCACTTTTATTACATTGGAGAAGGAGATGGCAACCCACTCCAGTGTTCTTGCCTGGAGAATCCCAGGGATGGGGGAGCCTGGTGGGCTGCCGTCTCTGGGGTCGCACAGAGTCGGACACGACTGAAGCGACTTAGCAGCAGCAGCAGCAGCAGGCAAAAACCGCCTTTTATATTTTCGTGCATTTTCCCCATGTTATCCAAACATATATAATGTACTTTAATTTTCTCTTTTAACATGGTGTACTGACTAAAAATGTAACTGGGACATTCCTTTTGTCTTTAGAATTTGTTAAATTAATTATGTTACATCTATAAAATGTATAATATATCTTAGTTTTCAACTTTACTGCACTTTTTATATTATAACTATTTCATGTAAGTTTATTATTTGTGTTTCTGATTACTTCCATATAATAAATGATTAACTATTAAATTATTTCTCATATATATATGACATATTTTATATTAAGACTCCTGTTTTTAAAGCACTTAAGTTTCACAGCAAACTTAAAAGGAAGGGACAGTAATTTCCCATTATTCTCACATATATATGTTTAGCCCTCCATTATCAACATTCCCCCCAGAGGGTTATATTTGTTGTAATTAGTGAACCTACATTGAAACATCATTATCACACCAAATCCATATTTGTATTATGGTTCACATTTTGTGTATTATATCTTTTATGTGTTTGAAAAATATACAAGATGTATCCATGGTTATAAGTTTATACAGAATAGTTTCATTTCTCTAAAAATCCTCTGTACTCTGTGTGTGCACCCCTCCTGTGACCACAAAGCCCTCAATCACAATTTTTTTTACTATCATCTTAGTTTCACCTTTTCCACAATGTCAAATGTTTGAAATCACACAGTATGCAACCTTTTCAGTCTTACTTCTTTCACTTAATAGCATGCATTTAAGGTTCAACTCTTTTCTTGTTTTGATAGCTTATTTCTTTTTAACACTGAATAATATTCCATAATTTGGATGTATCATAGTTTATCCATTCATTAACTGAAAGACTTTTTGGTTGCTTCCAAATTTTGGTAATCATGAATAAAGCTGCTATAAATACCCTTGTGCAGGTTTTTGTATGCATATTAAGTTTTCATGTCTTTGGGGCATAAGCCAAGGAGTCTGACTGCTGAATTGCATGGTAAAAGTACGTTTAGTTTTTGAAGAAATGACTGGATTGGCTATGCCATTTTCCATTCTTGTCAACAATGAATGAAAATTCCTGTTGCTCCAGATCATATGTTCATTTTTGTACTGGGATATTTACTTGTTTATTTTTAGTGATTTGAAAAAATATATTTATAAACAAGAAGTGATATCTTTTATATGATTTACAAATAGTTTTAAATAAACATATTTTTACTTTAGTTTTCAGTTCTTTATTGCTATGTGATTATTTACACTTTAGTCATATGTTTATCATTTCTCTTGGATCTTCTAGGTTAAACCTTTAATAACAAAGGGCATTATCACTTTGATTCTATAAAATACTTTTCTTTTAGACTTATTTTTAAATTTTTTTGATAATGTTAATTCAAATATTTAAGTTATTGGGAATTTATCCCAATATAAAGTGTGCAGTATAAACTCAAATTTATTATTTGTAGGTATCTATCCTGTTGTTCAAATAGATTTATAAAAAACATTATTGTTGATGTGGCAGAAGTACAATTCTAGAAATTACATTCATAAACATTCATGTGAATAAGGTGAGCAGATATATCTACTCCCAATGTAAATGAGAAAGGAGATGGTAAGTTAAGTGTGTATTTGTGAAGTGGTTAAAATAATGTTTTTCTTTTTTTTTTTCTAATGATAAATTATGTGTTGCACTCTATTTTATCAAATTAAATATTTAAACTTTTTAAATAGTATATGAATATTTAAATAATCCTCAATTCCTAATAAATTATAATTTTTACTATGTAAATGTATATGATCTGTCAAAAAATAAGCTAAAATGAAAGAATAATTAGGGTTGATATTTTATATCTCTGTTACTCTGAATGAATATTTTCTGGAAATCATAATCTTTCAGTTTTGATGTCCATATACATTTTGTGACACAAGGTGATGTGATTATGAATAATTAACAATTGTTTAAATATATTTAAGTGAAGTCGCTCAGTCATGTCTGACTACTTGCGACCCCATGAACTGTAGCCTTCCAGTTTCCTCAGTCTATGGAATTTTCCAGGCAAGAGTACTGGAGTGCGTTGCCATTTCTTTCTCCAGGGGATCTTCCAGACCCAGGAATCAAACTTGGGTCTCCCACATTGCACTCAGATGTTTTATGGTCTAAGCCACCAGAGCTACGTGGGCACAGGAGGACCAAGAGGAGTTACTTCACATTCGATGTCAGAAAGGGTGAACTAGTCCAAGGTAAGGAGCAGTGGCTGTGCTTTGCTGGAGCACCCGTGAAGAGATACCCCACATCCAAGGTAAGAGAAACCCAAGTGAGATGGTAAGTGTTGCAAGAGAGCATCAGAGGACAGACACACTGAAACCATAATCAGAGAAAACTAGGCAATCTGATC
Source organism: Bos indicus x Bos taurus (assembly GCF_003369695.1). Lineage (NCBI taxonomy): Eukaryota > Metazoa > Chordata > Mammalia > Artiodactyla > Bovidae > Bos > Bos indicus x Bos taurus. The sequence goes on along the minus strand of NC_040081.1, from coordinate 78,727,322 downwards.
ACACGGACACGGCTTTGTCTAACTCAATGAAACTAAGCCATGACGTGTGGGACCACCCAAGATGGATGGTCATGGTGGAGAGGTCTGACAGAATGTAGTCCACTGGAGAAGGGAATGGCAAACCTTTTCAGTATTCTTGCCTTGAGAAACCCATGAACAGTATGAAAAGGCAAAATGATAGGATACAGAAAGGGGAACTCCCTGGGTCAGTAGATGCCCAATATGCTACTAGAGATCAGTGGAGAAATAACTCCAGAAAGAATGAAGGGATGGAGCCAAAGCAAAAACAATACCCACTTGTGGATGTGACTGGTGATAGAAGCAAGTTCTGATGCTGTAAAGAGCAATATTGCATAGGAACCTGGAATGTTATGTTCATGAATCAAGGCAAATTGGAAGTGGTCAAACAGGAGATGGCAAGAGTGAATGTTGACATTCTAGGAATCAGCGAACTAAAATGGACTGGAATGAGTGAATTTAACTCAGACGACCATTACATATACTATGGTGGGCGGGAATCTCTTAGAAGAAATGGAGTAGCCACAAAGGTCAACAAAAGAGTTCAAAATGCAGTACTTGGATACAATCACAAAAGAAAACAAACAAACAAACAAATAAAAAAACACCAGAATGATCTCTGTTCATTTCCAAGGCAAAGCATTCAATATCACAGTGATCCAAGTGTATGCCCCAACCAGTAATGCTGAAGAAGCTGAAGTTGAACGGTTCTGTGAAGACCTAGAAGACCTTTTAGAACTAACACCCAAAAAAGATGTCTTTTTCATTATAGGGGACTGGAATGCAGAAGTAGGAAGTCAAGAAACACCTGGAGTAACAGGCAAATTTGGCCTTGGAATACGGAATGAAGCAGGGCAAAAGCTAATACAGTTTTGCCAAGAGAACGCACTGATCATAGCAAACACCATCTTCCAACAACACAAGAGAAGACTCTACACATGGACATCACCAGATGGTCAACACTGAAATAATATTGATTATATTCTTTGCAGCCAAAGATGGAGAAGCTCTATACAGTCAGCAAAAACAAGACCGGGAGCTGACTGTGGGTCAGATCATGAACTCCTTATTGCCAAATTCAGACTTTAATTGATGACAGTAGGGAAAAACACTAGACAATTCAGGTATGACCTAAATCAAATCCCTTATAATTATACAGTGGAAGTTAGAAATAGATTTAAGGGACTAGACCTGATAGACAGAGTACCTGATGATCTATGGATGGAAGTTTGTGACATTGTACAGGAGACAGGGATCAAGATCATCCCCAAGGAAATTAAATGTCAAAAAGCAAAACGGCTGTTGGAGGAGGCCTTACAAATAGCTGTGAAAAGAAGGGAAGTGAAAAGCAAAGTAGAAAGGGAAAGATATTCCCATTTGAATGCAAACTTCCAAAGAATAGCAAGAAGAGATAAGAAAGCCTTCCTCAGCGATCAATGCAAAGAAATAGAGGAAAATAACAGAATGGAGAAGACTAGAGATCTCTTCAAGAAAATTAGAGATACCAAGGGAACATTTCATGCAAAAATGGGCTCAATAAAGGACAGAAATGGTATGGACCTAACAGAAGCAGAAGATATTAAGAAGAGGTGGCAAGAATACACAGAAGAACTGTACAAAAAAGATCTTCATGACCAAGATAATCACGATGGTGTGATCACGCACCTAGAGCCAGATATCCTGGAATGTGAAGTCAAGTGGGCCTTAGAAAGCACCACTATGAACAAAGCTAATGGAGGTGATGGAATCCCAGTTGAGCTATTTTAAATCCTGAAAAATGATGCTGTGAAAGTGCTGCACTCAATATGCCAGCAAATTGGAAAACTCAGCAGTGGCCACAGGATTGAGAAAGGTCAGTTTTCATTCCAATCCTAAAGAAAGGTAATGCCAAAGAATGCTCGAACTACCACACAATTGCACTCATCTCACATGCCAGTAAAGCAATGCTCAAAATTCTCCAAGCCAGGCTTCAACAATATGTGAACCGTGAACTTCCTGATGTTCAAGCTGGTTTTAGAAAAGGCAGAGGAACCAGAGATCAAATTGCCAACATCTGCTGGATCATGGAAAAAGCAAGAGAGTTCCAGAAAAACATCTATTTCTGCTTTATTGACTATGCCAAAGCCTTTGACTGTGTGGATCACAATAAACTAGAAAATTCTGAAAGAGATGGGCATACCAGACTACCTTGACCTGCCTCTTGAGAAACCTATATACAGATCAGGAAGCAACAGTTAGAACTGGACATGGAACAACAGACTGTTTCCAAATAGGAAAAGGAATACGTCAAGGCTGTATATTGTCATCCTGCTTATTTAACTTATATGCAGAGTACATCATGAGAAATGCTGTGCTAGAAGAAGCACAAGCTGGAATCAAGATTGCTGGGAGAAATATCAATAACGTCAGATATGCAGATGACACCACCCTTGTGGCAGAAAGTTAAGAGGAACTAAAAAGCCTCTGATGAAAGTGAAAGAGGAGAGTTAAAAAGTTGCCTTAAAGCTCAACATTCAGAAAACTAAGATCATGGCATCTAGTAAAGAAATATTACTTTGCCAACAAAGGTCCATCTAGTCAAGGCTATGTTTTTTCAAGTGGTCATGTATGGATGTGAGAGTTGGACTGTGAAGAAAGCTGAGTGCCGAAGAATTGGTGCATTTGAATTGTGGTGCTGGAGAATACTCTTGAGAGTCCCTTGGACTGCAAGGGGATCCAACCAGCCCATCCTAAAGGAGACTAGTCCTGGGTGTTCAATGGAAGGACTGATGCTGAGGCTGAAACTCCAATACTTTGGCCACCCCATGGGAAGAGTTGACTCATTGGGAAAGACCCTGATGCTGGAAGGAATTGGGCGCAGGAGGAGAAGGAGACAATAGAGGATGAAATGGCTGGATGGCATCATCGACTGGATACACATGAGTTTGGGTGAACTCTGGGAGTTGTTGATGGACAGGGAGGCCTGGCATACTGCTATTCAAGGGGTTGCAAAGAGTTGGACACGACTGAGTGACTGAACTGAACTGAAATATATTTAAATAAATATGTCATCCATCAGGGAGGGATGCATACACATAGCATTTTTAGAGCAATGAAACTATTCTATATGATCCTATAATAGTGGATAACTGTTATTATATATTGTTTAAAAAAGGATGATACAATACGCAGTAAATTAATATTTAGAACATTTGAATACATGGATAACATAATAGTGTGAGGTATGCTAAAAATAAATCTCATGCTCAGAGGCAATTTCAGATTACTTTTTCAGTACTTTTTGCCCAAGAAGAGCCATAGTGTGATGAGTGTTGGTGGTGGGATGGCAAAAATTGTTAAAGATACATCTTCAAATATAGAGCTTGGCAAGTTGAAAATTGTGCATTTAAAACAAACAAACAAAAAAATTTCATGTGTCTATTTAGGATTTAATCTGTGATATCTCCTAACACTCACATTTTATATTAATATTTATAATCCCTTATATTTTCAAAAGCCTAACTAGTATATTCCTAGAGCTTCTGCAGAAACTATGACAACTCTCTCACCCATCAGTAAATCTCATGTTTGTAACATTAACCAGTTAACTATAAAAATGAAATATTATTTACAAGGTTTACTTAATCATAAATTTGTCTACAAATATTTTTAATGAGACTTGTGGGAGCTTGCTGTCAGATATATTCTTAAAGTGTTTCAGAAATTAGTGGCAGGGTTACATCAGTTCAAATCACTCACTCAGTCATGTCTGATTCTGCAACCCCATGGACTGGAGCACGCCAGGCTTCCCTCTCCATCACCAGCTCCTGGAGTTTGCTTAAACTCATGTCCATTGAGTCAGTGATATCATCCAACTATCTCATCCTCTGTCATCCCCTTCTCCTCCTGCCTTCAATCTTTCCCAGAATCAGGGTCTTTTCAAATGAGTCAGTTCCTCACATTAGCTGGCCAAAGTATTGGAGTTTCAGATTCAGCATCAGTACTTCCAAGGAATATTCAGGACTGACTTCCCTTAGGATGGACGGGTTTGATCTCCTTGTGGCCCAAGAGATTGCCAAGAGTCTTCAACACCACAGTTCAAAAGCACCAATTCTTCTGTGCTCAGCTTTCTTTATAGTCCAACTCTCACATGCATACACGACTACTGGAAAAACCATAGCTTTGACTAGATGGACCTTTGTTAGCAAAGTAATGTTTCTGTTTTTTAACATGCTACCTAGGTTGGTCATACTTTTATTTTTCCCAAAGAGCAAAAGTCTTTTAATTTCATGACTACAGTTACCATCTGCAGTGACTTTGGAGACCCAAAAAAACAAATTACTCACTGCTTCAATTGTTTCCCATCTATTTGCCATAAAGTGTGGGACCAGATGCCATGATATTAGGGGTTTTTTTTGTTTGTTTTTTTAAAATTTCTGTTTATTTATTTATTTATTTTTACTTTACAATATTGTATGGGTTCTGCCACACATCAACATGAATCTACCACGGGCTTACACGTGTTCCCCATCCTGAACCCCCTTCCCATCTCCCTCCCCATACCATTGCCCTGGGTCATCCCAGTCCACCAGCCCCAAGCATCCTGTATTGAACCTGGACTGGCAATTCGTTTCTTATATGATATTAAACATGTTTCAGTGCCATTCCCCCAAATCGTCCCACCCTCTCCCTCTCCCACAGAGTCCAAAATACTGTTCTATATTTCTGTGTCTCTTTTGCTATCTCGCATACAGGGTTATTGTTACCATCTTTCTAAATTCCATATATATGCGTTAGTATACTATATTGGTGTTTTTCTTTCTGGCTTACTTCACTCTGTATTATAGGCTTCAGTTTTATCTACCTCATTTGAACTGATTCAAATGTATTCTTTTTAACGACTGAGTAATACTCCATTGTGTATATGTATCACTGCTTCCTTATCCATTCATCTGCTGACAGACATTTAGGTTGCTTTCATGTCCTGGCTATTATAAACAGTGCTGCAATGAACATTGGGGTACACGTGTCTCTTTCCCTTCTGGTTTCCTCAGTGTGTATGCCCAGCAGTGGGATTGCTGGATCATAAGGCAGTTCTAAAAGTTGAGTTTTATCTTAGTTTTTTGAAGGTTGTTTTAAGCCAGCTTTTTCACTCTCCTCTTTCACCTTCATCAAGAGGCTCTTGAGCTCTTCTTCACTTTCTGCCATAAGGGTGGTGTCATCTGAGTATCTGAGGTTATTGATATTTTTTCCAGCAATCTTGATTCCAGCTTGTACTTCATCCAGCCAGGCATTTCTCATGATGTACTCTGCATGTGAGTTAAATAAGCAGGGTGACAGTATACAGCCTTGATGTACTCCTTTCCCAGTTTTGTACCTGTCTGTTGTTCCTTGTCTAATTCTAATTGTTGCTTCTTGATCTCCATACATGTTTCTCAGGAGTCAGGTAAGGTTTTCTGGTATTCCCATCTCTTGAAGACTTTTCCACAGCTTGTTGTGATCTACACAGTCAAAGGCTTTGGCCTAGTCATTAAAGCAGAAGTACATATTTTTCTAGAATTCTCTTGCTTTTTCGATGATCCAACAGATATTGGCAATTTGATCTCTGGTTCCTTTGCTTTTCTAAATTCAGCTTGAATATCTGGAAGTTCATAGTTCGCATACTGTTGAAGCCTGGCTGGGAGAATTTTGAGCATTACTTTGCTAGCTTGTGAGATGAGTACAATTGTGTGGTAATCTGAACACTCTTTGGCATTGCTTTTCTTCCAGATTGGAATGAAAACTGACCTTTTCAAGCCCTGTGGCCACTGCTGAGTTTGCCAAAGTTGCTGGCATATTGAGTGCAGCACTTTAACAATGATATATTTTGTGATGTGATCCCTTGTCAATTTAGAAATGTAAAGACAGGCAGAAAGGTTTCAAACACATTACTGATTTTTCCATGAGTGTTACATTATGTTATCTACCCATAAACTTCTCTTTATTAAATCCATCAGAATTATAGTGTAAATAGACACAAAGACTGGAGAAGGCAATGGCACCCCACTCCAGTACTCTTGCCTGGGAAATCCCATGGATGGAGGAGCCTGGTGGGCTGCAGTCCATGGGGTCGCTAAGAGCCAAACACGACTGAGTGACTTCACTTTCAATTTTCACTTTCATGCATTAGAGAAGGAAATGCAACCCACTCCAGTGTTCTTGCCTGGAGAATCCCAGGGATGGAAGAGCCTGGTAGGCTGCCATCTATTTGATCGCACAGAGTCGGACATGACTGAAGCGACTTAGCAGCAGCAGCAGACACAAAAACAATGAACCGTTATGAATATATAGAGCAACAAATAGGGGAGTTATCTCTGTTCCAGGGGGCAATGTGTGTACATAATATTATTTCCAGTAAAGGAACTGGGAGTATTGTCATCAAATGAAAAATAAGGGGGAAAAGTCACTTGCACCTAGCAAAAAAAAAAAAAAAAGCATTCCTAAGATTAATGCAATAAGAAAAGATAAGTTAAAAAGGTAACTGTGTTAAATGTGACAGTTACTTTTTTGCTTCAACTTGGCTAGGTAGGATGTAGGACACTGCTCATTCGTCAAATAATGGTCTGAATATTGCTGTGAAGGCATTTTTTAGAGGTTAACATTTAAATATGAGTAAAGCAGTTTACTGGGTTTCCCAGGTGGCTCTAGTGGTAAAGAACCCACCTGCCAATGCAAGTATATATAAGGGATGGGGGTTTGATTCCTGGGTCAGGAAGATCCCCAGGAGAAGGACACAGAAACCCACTACAACATTGTTGCTACAGAATCCCATGGACAGAGGAGCCTGGCAGGCTGCAGTCCATAGGGTGACACAGAGTCGGATACCACTGAAAATTTAGCACATATGCATGCAAAGCAGCTTACATGCATAATATGATGGGCCATATTATGCATCCAATCATTCGAAAAAAAAAACTGACCTCCCCAGAAGAAGAGGAAATTCTGTCAGCAGAGTGCCTTCCAACTTGAACTGAAATATCAGCTTCTTCCCTGAGTCTCCAGATTGCCAGCTTACCATGTAGATTTTGGACTTGACAACCTCCACAATCATTTGAGACAATTCCTTAAAGTCTCTGTCTCTCTCTCTCTAGATATACATACACATGTACACATATGCTCTATATGAAGAGAGAGAGACACACACCCACATCCCTTGGGGTCCTATTGGTTCTGTTTCTCTGGAGAACCCTGACTAATAAAATCCATATGCTAGGAAAATAACCACTTATTATTTATAAAAAGTAAAATTATAAATTTTAAATGTGAGGTAGTTCTGAACACACTTGGAATTTTAATGAGCAAGTGTCACAGAGTCCCAGGCTGATTGTACTGACAGAATGTCATTCTTCCCTCAACATTCACAATGTCATGGGTAAAAACTTTTGAGTAGTTAATTGAAGTGGGACATATTAATTCTGGTTATAAGTGGCTCTAATTTCTAAGCTAGTACTATTTTTAAATGGATAGCTGTGGGGTTATTCATTCACTCAGTAAGTGGTTCTAATGAGCAGCAAAGAAGGGAAATCTCAGTGGAAAGAATTTTATATAACTCTTGGGTTTTGGGTTACTGCATTTCTTAATCTACTAGAATCTACTATAATGATGTTAAATTCATCTTTCTTATTAGATACTATATATTAGGACCTACATCAGTTCTTGATAAACATTAAATACTTAATAATCTGATGTATGCAAAATGAATAAATTAGTAAAATAATATGAGAATTTTTAATAAAAATATCTGGCAAGATTCATACCAAAATACCACTCTAAGCTTCTGTTTGTAAAATTTTAAACAACAAAAAAAAAAATTAACAGTGACTACTGACATATGCTTAATTATGTTATTCACTTATTTTTCAACATTTTGTACCTTATATTTCAAGAAAAAGTAGACTAAAATTTCTATTATGTATCAAAAAATATACTGTGAATCACATACATACAAAGATTTAATCATTTCAGTATTTCAGTTAAACAGGTGTAGAAAAAAATGAATTCTGTATGCATGTCTACAGAAGATTGTTTTATAATATTATGCACTTCTCTAAACGGATGAGAAATAATGTTGACTGAATGAATTTTGAAGGATTCTATTATAATTGTCCTGACACATTATGCATAGCCTTTAAGTCAGTTTTTCTTTTTTTAATGAACCTACTTAAAGTAAAATTATGAGTAATACTGGATTGATAGTCTAACAGTTCTTAATGGCATATATAGCATATGTTAGAAATTATTATCTTTATTTTAAAAAGAATTGAGATAAATGTCAGATGATAAGTAATATGTGATTAGGCAATTGTTGGGGCTGGCGCACTGGGAAGACTCAGAGGGATGGTACTGGGGGGAGGTGGGAGGGCGGTTCAGGATGGGGAGCACATGTACACCCGTGGTGGATTCATGTTGATGTATGGCAAAACCAATATAATATTGTAAAGTAATTAGCCTCCAATTAAAATAAATAAATTTAAATTAAAAAAAAAGAAGTATACTATTTCTATAGTGACTGCTGACTGTATAGTGATTAGAAAATTTGAAATAGTGAAATGAATGATGGAAAAATGTGTTTATAGATATAAATAAATTTAGGTTCCTTGTAAAAAATAACTATATATATATATATTACTTTTTCAATACAGTGTTGAGCGTCAATGTTAAAATAAAAGAATTAAAAAAAAGTACTTTAAATAAAAGTTAACACATATTAAAAGTAGATCTGGTTCTCAACTCATGAATAAAAACAATCAATCCAAAATTTGGATATATTGTTGCTATGTGCTAAAGGTTTAAAGACCCCAAAATTCATATGCTGAAACCCTATTTTCCAATGAGATAGGATTCAGTTCAGTTCAGTCGCTCAGTCCTGTCTGACTCTTTGCAACCCCATGAATCGCAGCACACCAGGCCCCCCTGTCCATCACCAACTCCTGGAGGTAACTCAAACTCATGTCTATCAAGTTGGTAATGCCATCCAGCCAGCTCATCCTCTGTCATCTCCTTCTCCTCCTGCCCCTAATCCCTCCCAGCATCAGAGTCTTTTCCAATGAGTGAACTCTTTGATGAGGTGGCCAAAGTATTGGAATTACAGCTGTAGCATCAGTCCTTCCAAAGAACACCCAGGACTGATCTCCTTTAGAATGGACTGGTTGGATCTCCTTGTAGTCAAGGGACTCTGAGCAGTCTTCTCCAACACCACAGTTCAAAAGCATCAATTCTTCGGTGCTCAGCTTTCTTCACAGTCCAACTCTCACATCCATACATGACCACAGGAAAAACCATAGCCTTGACTAGACGGACCTTTGTTGGCAAAGTAATGTCTCTGCTCTTGAATATGCTATCTAGGTTGGTCATAACTTTCCTTCCAAGGAGTAAGTGTCTTTTGATTTCATGGCTGCAGTCACCATCTGCAGTGATTTTGGAGTCCCCAAAAATAAAGTCTGACACTGTTTCCACTGGTTCCCCATCTATTTCCCATGAAGTGATGGGACAGGATGCCATGATCTTCATTTTCTGAATGTTGAGTTTTAAGCCAACTTTTTCACTCTCCTCTTTCACCTTCATCAAGAGGCTTTTTCGTTCCTCTTCACTTTCTGCCATAAGGGTGGTGTCATCTGCATATCTGAGATTATTGATATTTCTCCCAGCAATCTTGATTTCAGCTTGTGCTTCTTCTAGCCCAGCGTTTCTCATGATGTACTCTGCATAGAAGTTAAATAAGCAGGGTGACAATATACAGCTTTGATGCACTCCTTTACCTATTTGGAACCAGTCTGTTTTTCCACGTCCATTTCTAACTGTTGCTTCCTTATCTGCATATAGGTTTCTCAAGAGGTAGGTCATGTGGTCTGATATGCCTATCTCTTTCAGAATTTTCCACAGTTTATTGTGATCCACACAGTCAGAGGCTTTGGCATAGTCAATAAAGCAGAAATAGATGTTTTACTGGAACTCTCTTGCTTTTTTCATGATCCAGTGATTTTGGAGCCCCCCAAAATAAAGCCAGTCCCTGTATGCACTGTTTCCCCATCTATTTGTCATGAATGACTATGCCAAGCATTTGACTGTGTGGATCACAATAAACTGTGGAAAATTCTGAAAGAGATGGGAATACCAGACCACCTGACCTGCCTCTTGAGAAATCTGTATGCAGGTCAGTAAGCAACAGTTAGAACTGGACATGGAACAACAGACTTGTTCCAAATAGGAAAAGGAGTACGTCAAGGTTGTATATTGTCACCCTGCTTATTTGACTTATATGCAGAGTACATCATGAGAAATGCTGGACTGGAAGAAACACAAGCTGGAATCAAGATTGCTGGGAGAAATATCAGTAACCTCAGATATGCAGATGACACCACCCTTATGGCAGAAAATGAAGAGGAACTAAAAAGCCTCTTGATAAAAGTGAAAGTGCAGAGTAAAAAAGTTGGCTTAAAGCTCAACATTCAGAAAACGAAGATCATGTCATCCGGTCCCATTACTTCATGGGAAATAGATGGGGAAACAATGGAAACAGTGTCAGACTTTATTTTTTGGGGCTCCAAAATCGCTGCAGATGGTGATTGCAGCCATGAAATTAAAAGACGCTTACTCCTTGGAAGAAAAGTTATGACCAACCTAGATAGCATGTTCAAGAGCAGAGACATTACTTTGCCAACAAAGGTCCATCTAGTCAAGGCTATGGTTTTTCCAGTGGTCATGTATGGATGTGAGAGTTGGACTGTGAAGAAGGCTGAGCGCCGAAGAATTGATGCTTTTGAACTGTGGTGTTGGAGAAGACTCTTGAGAGTCCCTTGGACTGCAAGGAGATCCAACCAGTCCATTATGAAGGAGATCAGCCCTGGGATTTCTTTGGAAGGAAGAAATGATGGTAAAGCTGAAACTCCAGTACTTTGGCCACCTCATGGTAAGAGTGACTCATTGGAAAAGACTCTGATGCTCGGAGGGATTGCAGGCGGGAGAAGAAGGGGAGAACAGAGGATGAGATGGATGGATGGCATCACTGACTCGATGGACGTGAGTCTGAATGAACTCCGGGAGTTGGTGATGGACAGGGAGGCCTGGTCTGCTGTGATCCATGGGATCTCAAAGAGTCGGACATGAGAGCGACTGAACTGAACTGAACTGAAGTGATGGGACAAGATGCTATGATCTTAGTTTTCTGAAGGCTGACATTTAAGACAACTTTTTCACTCTCCTCTTTCACTTTCATCAAGAAGCTCTTGAGTTCTTCTTCACTTTCTGCCATAAAGGTGGTGTCATCTGCATATCTGAGGTTATTGATATTTCTCCCAGCAATCTTGATTCCAGCTTGTTCTTCTTCCAGCCCAGCATTTCTCACGATGTACTCTGCATATAAGTTAAATAAGCAGGATGACAATATACAGCCTTGACGTACTCCTTTTTCTATTTGGAACCAGTCTGTTGTTCCATATCTAGTTTTAAGTGTTGCTTCCTTACCTGAATACAGGTTTCTCAAGAGGCAGGTCAGGTGGTATTCCCATCTCTTTCAGGATTTTCCACAGTTTATTGTGATCCACGCAGTCAAAGGCTATGGCATAGTCAATAAAGCAGAAATATATATATTGTTTCTGGAATTCTCTTGCTTTTTTGATGATCCATCAGATGTTGGCAATTTGATTTCAGGTTCATATACTAACAGAGTTTCAGTCCTCTGTGGTATGTTGGGACCAATTCTCTGAGAAAAATTGTTATTATTTGCATGTTATTTTTTAAATTTATTTTAAATTGTGTGATGTAGGATAGAAAGGTAAACAGGATGAAAATTTGAAGTTGGAGGTTTTTGTTTTTTGTTTTTTGTTTTACAGACAGGAAATTAAACTCTTAACATAAAGGTAATATGGGATAGAATATTTTGTTTGACATTATTTTTGTTAATTTCCACAGGAAAAAATAGCAAAATAAATCATAATAAATTTTACCTCTTTTTACATACAAGACTAACAAGTAACCATAAAGTATAATTAATGCATGTGTTAAAATATTATTTTCTTCTTATTTTAATGATTACTGTCAATGTATAAAATGTGCCAACCATAGTCATAACAATCGGAAGACACAAGAAGCAAAATCAATTTGGGAAACAAGTTTAGGTTATTGTGGTCACTCCCCACTTGTCACAACTGGTGATATTTTATCAGAAAAGATATTACTGTATTGCCCTGGTACAACTAATATTAATGAAAATTAAAAGAAGCTAGATAATATGAAAGGATTTTCTATACAAAGAAAGTAAGCAAGCTTGTAAAAATTGTAAGAAAGAGGACTTCTAGATTTTATAGCAATAATTATTTTACCGAGTTTTTAAAATGTCTTTGTCAAAAGTTCAGACATTCACTTTTTTTTTTTTAAATGGAATTGGCTTTTAAGAATAAGATCTGCCATTAAGGTGTAAAATAATAATATTGGGATATCAGAGTAAGTAATCATCTGTTCAAAAGCTGTAGAAATGCCTTCCAGCTATTCTGTCAGCCTGTGGTAACAATATGAGGCCATCAAGAAGAAGTCTAAATCTTAAATCTTGACCTTCTGTTGTTTAAGAGATACTTTTTACCAAGATTATATACTTGTGGTTTTTTTTTAACCTATAAATATTCAAACAATATGACATTTTTTCTAAGATCTGTGTAGATGAAATTTCACCACTATCTTTTCCTCTTTATTTTCAAAACAGCATTCCTTTTGCAACATTAAGAATAGAATCACACAAATGGCTCAGGAAAAGTGTGTCCTCTACCCCCTGTTTTGAGAAAGATGGTACTATCTGGAGTCAAGGTAATAGAGAATATCAATGGAAGTAAGTTGTATCCATATTATTCTGGAGGTGTATTTTCTACCACCAAAAGAAAATGGACACCTTCACTTTTGCTTGAATTGGCAAATAATTATGTCTATAATTCTAATGTTCTAAAGAAGTAGTGGTGGTTAATATTCTTAGGTTACACAGTAAAAATCCAAGTGTATTTCAAAATGTGGCATTCTATACATTAGATTTGGTGTTCTCTGGAGGCCCTTTATCAGATAGAATTTGAAATCTTTTCAGTATTATATTACCTACAGTATTATATGCTGTTAAGTGGTAAAGCCAAAACCTTCACCCTATCTATATGTGGTTTTGGTCCTCTCAACTCCAATGAATATGATTCCTCATTAGCAAATTGAAATTAATTAATACTATCTTACTTTCTAGTAGTTTTGTATGGATAACATATTATCATAAAATTATGTAATATAAAAATATAAAATGTACAAATATGTTTAATGAATATTATAAAGCTGTGTAAACTATTAGGGTATTTTACAAATTGAATCAGTTTATCCCCATAGTTTAACTACATTCATGGCATTATAATGTTTGCATCATTCTGCTCCTTGCAGTTTAATTAAGCAGTTTATCACGGAATTCTTTTTTAATCAGTCCTCAAAGTTACTCTTTTATTATTTATTACTGTTGAAGAATATGGTGGAAATATATTGTATTTAGGAAACTCTCTATCTTATTGTTATAAGGAATGCTGAAGTTGACATCTCATTATTAAGTGAAGGTTAAACATGAACATCACCAGATGGCCAATACCAAAATCAGATTGATTATATTCTTTGCAGCCAAAGATGGAGAAGCTCTATACCGTCAGCAAAAACAAGACAGGGAGCTGACTGTGGCTCAGATCATGAACTCCTTATTGCCAAATTCAGACAAATTGAAGAAAGTGGGGAAAACCACTAGACCATTCAGGTATGACCTAAATCAAATCCCTTATGATTATGCAGTTGAAGTGAGAAATAGATTTAAGGGACTACATCTGATAGACAGAGTACCTGATGAACTATGGACAGAGGTTCATGACATTATACAGGAGACAGGAATCAAGACCATCCCAGAGAAAAATAAATGCAAAAAAGCAAAATGGCTGTCTGAGGAGATATTACAAAGAGCTGTGAAAAGAAGAGAAGTGAAAAGCAAAGGAGAAAAGAAAAAATATAAGCATATGAATGTAGAGTTCCAAAGAATAGCAAGGAGAGATAAGAAAGCCTTCCTCAGCAATCAATGCAAATAGAGGAAAACAAAAGATTCGGAAAGACTAGAGATCTCTTCAAGAAAATTAGAAATATCAAGGGAACATTTCATGTAAACTGGGCTTAATAAAGGACAGAAATGGCATGGACCTAAGAGAAGCAGAAGATATTAAGAAGTGGTGACAAGAATACACAGAAGAACTGTATAAAAAAGATCTTCATGACCCAGATAATCATGATGGTTTGACCACACACCTAGAGCCAACATCTTGGAATGTGAAGTCAAGTGGTCTTATGAAGCATGACTAAGAACAAAGCTAGTAGAGGTGAGGGAATTCCAGTTGATCTATTTCAAATCCTGAAAGATTATGCTGTGAAAGTGCTGCACTCAATATGCCAGCAAATTTGGAAAACTCAGCAGTGGCCACAGGACTGGAAAAGGTCAGTTTTCATTCCAATCCCAAAGAAAGGCAATGCCAAAGAATGCTCAAACTACTGCACAATTGCAGTCATCTTACACACTAGTAACGTAATGCTCAAAATTCTCCAAACCAGGCTTCAGCAATACGTGAACCATGAACTTCCAGATGTACAAGCTGGTTTTAGAAAAGGCAGAGGAACCAGAGATCGAATTGCCAACATTTGCTAGATCATCAAAAAGCTAGAAAGTTCCAGAAAAACATCCATTTCTGCTTTATTGACAATGCCAAAGCCTTTGACTGTGTGGATCACAATAAACTGTGGAAAATTCTGAAAGAGATGGACATACAAGACCATTTGACCTGCCTCTTGAGAAACCTGTATGCAGATCAGGAAGCAACAGTTAGAACTGAACATGGAACAACAGACTGGTTCCAAATTGGGAAAGGAGTACATCAAGGCTGTATATTGTCACCTTGCTTATTTAACTTATAAGCAGAGTACATCACAAGAAATACTGAGCTGGAAGAAGCACAAGCTGGAATCAAGATTGCTGGGAGAAATATCAGATATTTAGATGACACCACCCTTATGGCAGAAAGTGAAGAGGAACTAAAGAGCCTCTTAATGAAAGTGAATGTGGAGAGTGAAAAAGTTGTCTTAAAGCTCAACATTCAGAAAACAAAGATCATGGCATCTGGTCACGTCACTTCATGGCAAATAGATGAGGAAACAATAGAAACAGTGTCAGACTTTATTTTTTGCAGCTCCAAAATTACTGCAGATAGTGATTGCATCAATGAAATTAAAAAATGCTTAATTCTTGGAAGGAAAGTTATGACCAACCTGGACAGCATATTAAAAAGCAGAGACATTACTTTGTCAACAAAAGTCCATCTAGTCAAGGCTTTTGTTCTTCCAGTGGTCATGTATAGATGTGAGAGTTGGACTGTAAAGAAAGCTTAGCACTGAAGAATTGATGCTTTTGAACTGTAATGTTGGAGAAGACTCTTGGGCATCCCTTGGACTGCAAGGAGGTCCAACCAGTCCATTCTAAAGATCAGTCCTGGGTTTTCTTTGGAAGGACTGATGCTAAAGCTGAAACTCCAATACTTTGGCCACTTGATGTGAAGTGTTGACTCATTGGAAAAGACTCTGATGCTGGGAGGGATTGGGGGCAGGAGGAGATGGGACAACAGAGGATGAGATTGCTGGATGGCATTACCGACTCTATGGACATGAGTTTGAGTGAACTCCGGGAGTTGGTGATGGACAGAGAGGCCTAGTGTGCTGCGATTCATGGGGTCGCAGAGTCGGACATGACTGAGCGACTGAACAGAACTGACCTGAATGCTTGTGACATGTACTTATATTTCTGCAAAATTATGGCACTGTTCTGTGTAATTGCTACATAATGTTCTGTAGTATGACTGCACTACTCTTTGTGTATTTTATGCTTGAAATACATTTGCATTTACAAAAATTATCCATGCAACCAATTTTTGTATATTGATCTTATAGCCAACAAGTTTGAATAAATCACCTAGTAATTCTTAATATTTTACTATGGGTTATTTGGTATTATCACCTCAAATTAACTTGGCACCTTTGATGAAAATCAATTGAACATCTAAATTTGAATCTATTCTGTACTCTATTTTGTTTGATTAATCTATATGCCTGTCTTACACCACCATGGTATTTGATTACATTAGCTTTATATCAAATCTTATAATCATGTGGTATATATTTATCCATCATGTCCTTCTGCCTTGAGATCATTTGGTCTGCCCTAAGTCTTCTGTCTTTCCAAGCAATATTTAGGGCTTCCCTGATAGCTCAGCTGGTAAAGAATCTGCCTGCAATGCAGGAGACCCTGGTTCTTCCCGGGTTGGAAAGATTCCCTGGAGAAGGGAAAAGCTACCCACTCCAGTACTGTGGCCTGAAGAATCCCTGGACTGTATAGACCATGGTGTCTCAAAGAGTCAGATACAACTGAGCGACTTTCACTTTCAAGCAATATTTGAAGTAAGACTGTCAATTTCTTTTAAAAGGCTGGTACAGTATTTTAAAAACAACTTTATATGATTTGTCTAGGGATTCCATAGGATTTTCATTGAATCTCTAGAAAAAGTTGAAGGGATTTGCCTTCTACAAAATCTTCTCTCTCCGAATCCATGAGAATAATATTGTTTATTTAATTAAATATTTAGATTTCCATTTTCATTATTTTATATTTATTCAACTAATGTCTTGTGCAATTTCACTATATATACTCCCTAATATATATAAAAAGAATGACAATTTATACCATATATATATGGGGCTGGGAGAGAGAGAGTACATGTATTTTTCAAGAATAGTGAAAGAAATTGCAGATGTTCATAGATAAGGCTTTAATAAAATTTCCAGTGCACTCCATAATACAGAAGTCATTCAGGTAATGACTTAAGTAAGTAAATACTGCTTATGTTATGTGAGAAAAGGGATTTTTTTTTTAATCAAATAGCTATAACACCCTCTAGCATGCACCAGTCAGAATTAGCAGAATATACAGGGGACTGAATTTTGAAAAAGAACGTATGGGGTGTGAGAGTATAACAATGTATATAACAGTTTATTTGTCTAAGAGTTACTCTCAGAAGTCAGAATTTAATAACCTGGTAAGGTCACATTGTATTTGCTTCTGGAATAGTTTGTTGGAGCATGGGAGAAAAATGGAAATTCTGAAACTGCTAGAAAAAGACAAGAAAGGGTTTTTTAAAGCCCAGGGAAATGAACTTTAAGCTGTAAAGCCAAAAAATTTTTCCAGATGACTATGCTTCCAGGGACAACAGAGATGGCCCTCTGTTTATTCCAGTGATAAGGACAGTACTAATAAGAGGATTAACAGCATTGAAAACCTTGATGGTTTCTGCCCTCTGTGGGTCAGGACTAATTGTAGAGGATGCTATTATGAACTCGATTCCCAAGTGTTGGGGATATAGCGTCCTGGTGGTCTCACTTGACACGAAAATTTATGTCACTGGCTAATAGAACATGGTATCCAGGAATCAGATAAGATGGCAATCTATTAATCACATTGTTGAACTTTTAAAATATGAAGAATTGGTAATGAGAGGCTGATGTCGATTGTAGCAATGGAAAATTATAAATGAAAAATTATCTAAGTTATCTGTAACTTATTCTCCAGACAAGAGCAAATTTTCAGTCAATACCCACTGTGATTAAAAACATAAAAATATAATCCCCACATTCCCAGTAAAGACTGACAACTCATTATAACCAGTGATACTGGAAATGGTCCCCAACTGTTTAATCAATCAATGACAACTTTATAGTTATAGTAATAAGTAACAGGTGAGCACCAGGATGGATTGTAATCTAGTGTAATCAATCAATGACAACTTGCTTCAGTAAGCATACCAGACCAACTGGTTCAGCCTTACACTTTAAACATCAGCCAGACTGGTAGACATTCCAGTGAACACACTTCTAAGACTGAATGTCAATATTCAATCATATCCATGTCAATATACACTTGTCTTAAGTCAATATTATTAAACACACTTCTCAGACAATATAAATCATGATTTTAGACTGATATCAACCACCACTCTTGTTTGTAACTAATCAAGTACAATCAAATGCACAGATAATAAATTATTTAATAATAAAACGTCCCTAATTCGTACACGAGATTAGCAGTTTGCCCAGTGAATTCACATATGACCTGCTCTTCCCAGGTGGCTGAGTGGAAAAGAATCCGCCTGTCAATCCAGGAGAGGTGGGAGACACAGGTTCAATCCCTGGGTTGGACAATCCCCTGGAGGAGGAAATGACAACCTGCTCCAGTATTCTTGCCTAGAGAATTCCAAGGACAGAGGAGCCCCAAGGACTTCTTTATTTAACTAAGCCATAAATCCAAATTCATAATTTTATGTATCAATACATGTTCTTATTCCTTGACAGTTCTGGGTATTCCCTCACTTTTATATTGGAACTTCTTATGTGGCATCATTTCATTGTATTCACAGACAGATTCAAATCAGATATGTTCTCCAGTCTCTTGTACTCAAATTCTTTTTGTCCAATAAATTTACTGCTGAGATTGTCTTAAACATACAGTCTGATTAGTTTTACTAGGTTCTTGGTGCTGAATTTGTTTTGCTATGTGTGTGTGCATGATATGTGCCCAGTCATGTCTGACTCTTTGTGACCTGATGGATCATAGCCAGCCAGGCTCCTGTGTTCATGGGATTTTCCATGAACCTCCATGAAGCAATGCCCTCCTCCAGGGAATCTTCCCAACGCAAGGATCGAACCCAGGTCTCTTGCATCTCCTGCATTGGCAGCCAAGTTCTTTAACACTAGTGCCACCTGGGGAGCCTGTGTTAATTGCTGTTACTAAGTTGCTAAGTCACTTCAGTCGTGTCCGACTCTGTGTGACCCCAGAGATGGCAGCCCATCAGGTTCCCCGTCCCTGGGATTCTCCAGGCAAGAACACTGGAGTGGGTTGCCATTTCCTTCTCCAATGCATGAAAGTGAAAAGTGAAAGTAAAGTCGCTCAGTTGTGTCTGACTCTTAGCGACCCCATGGACTGCAGCTTACCAGGCTCTTCTGTCCTTGGGATTTTCCAGGCAAGAGTACTGGAGTGGGGTGCCATTGCCTTCTCCACGTGTTATTTGAAGATAACATAATAAAAATACTAATTTTTATTTATTTATTTATTACTTTGTAAGAAGATTTAGGGAAAAAATAAGGTAGGGTACAGTAAGATGGTTACTAAGAAGAGCTTTTAACACCAACACCTTTAAAAGAGCAATATGAGAAAAGAATATGTGACAAAAATTGTAGAGATTCTAGGAGTAATATAGTCTTTGTTTACCTACCAGAGAAGAGGTAATGATACACTTTTTTTTTCCTTTAATCTGATGATTACACAACAAATAACTCAGTTTAAACTCTGTACTAAGGATTATATAACAACAATGTATCCTGCTTGAGGACAGTTTCTCCTTCTTGAAACCCTTCAGTCTAATCTTGTTATCTTAAAATGTAAATTGTGGGAGTGGGTCTAGTAAGATCTTTACAATTTTGAGACATTCTTTTTATTTATTGTAATAACAAATTGAAAAAGTATGTAACTTCCTTTTCTAAGACTAGCAAGTGGGACAATCCCTGTCCCCCTTCTGATATCAGAAGTTTTCTCTGTTCCTTTTTATACTTTAATAAAACTTTGCTACACAAAAGCTTTTGAGTGATCAAGCCTGGTCCCTGGTCCTGAAGTTCTTCTTCAGAGATCACAAATCCAACATGGTTCACTTTAAGCTATCACCTTGAGGGATCTTCAGGACAAGGTAAAAACATTCAAGAGCTTTCTAGCCTCTCTGCTTTCTCAGTATACATGTTTTCTGCTTTACTTTATTAACTCGACAGTGTGCTTGTGTGAATGAATAACACACCCTGCACAAAACAAGTGATGAGCCTTGCTCTGTGGTTTCATGGTGCTTTGTAATGACTGGTCCAAAAAGGGGAGCCTTGTTGGGGTTGATACCGACCTGCCAATGCCAATGCCCCTCACCCAATATCCCTGTGAGGGGAGAGGCAAGAAACGGGCAAAGCATGTGGATCAAACTTTCCTTTCTCAGTCAACTTTTTCTGGTCTCTTTGACCCTTTTGTAATTGTGTGGGGAATTAGAACTACTAACCTAATCTGTTGGATCATAGACTTTCAATGTAATCCATGCTGCTACTATGTACTTTTACTTAGACCCCAAGCTTGGTAGTCATGAGGAACCCAGACTTACTAAAAACATGTTTGGGAGCAAGGTGGAGCTCTAGCTCCAGGAACATCTCTCAGGCTAGGGGTTACTCTCTTGCCTGCCTCAAGGGCCAGCAACCTGAAAGTGAGTCTTTGTCATGGTTATGCTTCTGGTCTATGTGGATAGAAGCATTGCTGTTGACCATGAGGTTTTTGAGGACAGAGATTAGGAATTGCAAGCTCTGGTCATATTGGAAGTACAATGGGCTTCTTCCTTTGGTAGTGCTAACTGTTAGTGGATCAGAGAAAGCTCTAAGGTGACTTTTGTCTCAACTCCTTAGATATTCCTTTTGTGGAATTTGCAGAAATGAACTGGAAGGATTAGCCCTAGTAGCTCGAGGACAAAAATCACTTTTTTCCTCGCTGAGCAACCCTCCATAACCTCTTTTGCTATCATATATACCGGTGTGGTGACACTCAGAATGGACATCTTCGTTGTTGTTCATCCCTTTATGACTTGCCGCTTCTACTGTGGCCAGGACTGTACGCAGGAATAAGCACAGGCACACATAAGATGGATACTTCCCCTAGTAGTCCTAGCTTGGGAAACATTCAGGGAAACTTTGCTCCTCCTTGGGTGGCATCAGAGGAAAAGGGCAAATCAGTCAAAGGTCTTGGTGGTAAGAAACTGAAAATGAACCTGAGATGTCATCAGGTCTACCCCTGGTGCATCTCCAACTTAACTCAGTAGTAGAACCGGGAGGGACGAGTTAGGCACCTGTATCGGTAAGGGACAGACTGAGTCCAACCAGGGAAGGAAAGCTTCTGTGGAAAAATCTGTCTACACCCCTATCTAGAGTAGGGATGGATGCCTCTGGTGGAAAGAAGCCACGGCTGTGGATGTCGCTTTTTTCTCTTACAGATGGAAGTTAGCAGTTTCAGAACCACTCCTTTACAATATAGTAAAAAAAAAACAAAAAACTGGAACAAGTTTTAAAAGACATGCTTGATCTTCTTCTGTGGTACGAAATAGCCACTACATCCTTTGTAAGACGGGAAATGCTGGTGAGTTGAAGGCTCTCTTAATTATGATGTTTTACAACTAGATTGATTCTGTAGAAAATAAGGGAAATTGGTAGAAGTGACATACGTGTTGCTCTTTACCTCTCTGAGAGACATGCCAGACTTGTGTCCTAAGAGTGCGGATTTGGGTTTGAAACATATAGCTGCCTCCTGTCCTCTTACTTTGCCCCTGTATCCAGGGCTCCCAACTGAACAGGCTGAGGATCAGGCCACCCTTCCAGGAGGGGTTGCCTTAGTCTCAGTAGAAATTCAAGCAGTACCAATTGTGGTCGAGATTATTTTGAGGATCCAAAAACTACATAGAAGCCTTTACAGAACTAATTTTACTGTATGACCTTACTTGGAGAAATGTAATGTATGTCTTGGGACAGACACTGACTCCTGACTTTAGAGCTTGAGTTTTGGGGGAAGCTACTGCTTTTGGAGACGAATGGCTTGAATGTGAGATAAGAGGAAAGAGGGAACATGAAATAGCCCTCCTCCCTATCAGAAGTCATGCAGTTTCCATAACAGAGCCACTGTGCTGAATGTATTCTTGAAGGACTCAAGTGAGGACACATTGACTTGAAACTATGCTAAGTTGGCTGACATAGAACAGGTAGAGAAGGAAACTCCTGGTAAATTCCTAGATAGACTACGGGAGACTCTCCACAAGTTTACTGACGTTGATCCTGAAAGTGCTTGGGAGGAATGATCTTAAAAGATAGATTTCTCACTCAGTCTTCTCCAGATATCTGTCATAAGTTCTGAAAACAGGCGTTTGGACCGAGTCGGTCTTTAGAAAAACTGTTACAGCTAGCTTAGGTGGTATATTATATTAGAGAATATGAAGAGGAAAATAGGAGGCAAAAAAGAACCAGACAAAAGACTGACGCCCCAACATGGTTGTTAAAGATACTGTGAAACAGCCTGAGGAAAAAACCCCAGAGGGACCCAGGTGAAAAGGGATGGGCTTGTTACTACTATGGAAAGGAGGGGCATCTTAAGCGGGATTGCCCTCAAGTGTCTAAGCCACCCCCAACTTCTATGTCTGGTCTGCAAAGGACCATACTGGCAAAGAGACTGCCCTCTAAAGTGCAGGCCCCAGGCGTCAGACTCTCAAGGCAATTGGGACTGAAGGTGCCCAGGGGTCCCCACACAAGTTTCAATCCTAATAATACTTGAGGAACCCTGGGTAGTAACAACTGTGTGGGGCCAATCAGTCGATTTCCTTTTGGACACTGGGGCAATTTTCTCTGTGCTCACTGAAGCCCCTGGTTCACTTTCCTCCTGATCCACTACTGTAATGGGACTGTTAGGATGAGCCAAATGCTATTATTTCAGCCATCCTTTAAGCTGCAGCTGGGACTCTGTGCTATTTTCTCGAGTTTCTAATCATGCCAGAGTCTCCCTTACACCTTCTGGGGAGGGATATACTGAACAAAGTCCAGGCCTCTGTTTTCATAAATAAGGAACATAGTCTTTTGAACTGAACAAAATGTAAATCCTAAAGTGTGTGCTGATGGAAAAACTGTGGTTCACAAAATGCTGTTCCTGTCATTATCAAGCTCAAGAATCCTCACCTATTTCTACATCAAAAGTAGTACCCACTAAAGGCCGTGGTTAAGGAAGGGTTAAAACACACCACTGAAAATTTAAAGGAACAGGACTATTAATTTCCTGTAACAGTCCATGCAACACTCCTATTTTGGGTATAAAAATGTCAAATGGTAAATGGAAGGATGCTTTCTAAAGTTAAACCTATATTTAATCATCCTCTACCTATGACTTTAAGACAACTGAAAGGATTTGGGGGCATTATAGGCTACTGCAGCATCTGGATTCCAGGTTATGGGGAACTTGCCCGGCCTTTATATAAACCTATAACTGAAACTCAGCAGGCCCAAACTGATAAGCTGGTTTGGTCCCCAGGCTTTGAAGACTCTTCAAACTTCTCTCTTGTAGGCTCCCACTTTGAGCTTGCCCATAGGATCAGGCTTCAGTTTGTTTCTTAGTGAAAAAAAGTTTATGGACACATCCCTTAAGGGTAATCGCTACTATTGTTTTGTTAATGCCTGAAGCTCATAAGTTTATTAATGGGCAAAATCTTACTGTACTGACTCCTCATGGTTTAAGTGGGATCTTAAACACTAAAGTTCAGAGTGACAATGGCTCCATCTTTAAAGCTGCTGTAACTCAAGGGGTGTTGAAAGCTCTAGGAATAGAATATCATTTACACTGTTCCTGGAGGTCCCAATTCTCAGGAAAGTTGAAAACGTTAATGACATTATTAAAAGACAAGCATGTAAGCTAACTCAATAAAAACAAGACAGTTGATGTAAAGTTTTACCCATAGCTTTAATGAGGGCTCAAACTGCCCCTAAGAAGAAGGGACTGCCTCTATGACAGACTGTCTTTGTGCACAGATATTGTCATAGATCCTAAAGCATTAGAATTAACTATATGACTCAGCTTTCAGCTTTTCAACTTCCTCATCAATTGAAGGCTTCACTTGCCGGGTTTCTCTGCTTCAAGGAAAAGACTTTCTCCAGCTCTGTGAATACCTTCACCAACGACAATCATATGTGATGCCTCTTCTTGATCTGATGACATCTAGCAATCCTAAAATAGACTGATGTAACTATGGACATAATGTAACTTTTTAACTTGGTTTAATGACTATTTTGCCTTAAACCTGTAACTATAAAACAGGGTGTGTTTTTAACCGTCTGAAAGCTTTTAAGTTACAAATGGTTGTCCAGGCTCCTATGAATGCCACAACCTCCTCCAACTATCTCTTGGGTCCCCAGGATCAGAAACCCTTAATATGAGAGTTAGGAGAATATGTTGCCTTAACAATTTAGAGACAACACCACTGAACAGCAGGAAGTAGTAATGGAAGAAAAACGAAGCCCCTTTCCCTTGGCAACATAATTCTCCTAAAAGAAAAATGGGGAATGAGAGAGTCAATTCCTAGGCAGGCTGATAAGAAGTCTTGGGTCTCTGAGGAAGAGAGAGGGGTCTGGGGCTCTTGAAGAGGAGATAGGGGTATGGAATTATAAAGGAGGAAAAAAGGACAAACATTTTTTTCTCTACATTTCTTAGTCTTAGACACATAAAACTTTTTTTTTTTTTTTAATTCTTTAAGCTGATGATTACACACCAAACAACTTGGTTTAAACTCTGTAGTAAGGATTATATAACAAAAATGAATCCTGCTTGAGGACAGTTTCTACTTCCTGAAAAAATTCAAACTAATCTTATTATCTTAAAATGTAAATTGTGGGGAATGGGTTTAGTAAGATCTTTACAACCTTGAGATATTCTTTTGATTTATTGCCATAACTAATAGAAAAATATATAACTTCCTTTTCTTTTTTTTAATTTTATTTTATTTTTAAAATTTACATTATTGTATTAGTTTTGCCAAATATCAAAATGAATCCGCCACAGGTATACATGTGTTCCCCATCCTGAACCCTCCTCCCTCCCCATACCATCCCTCTGGGTCATCCCAGTGCACTAGCCCCAAGCATCCAGTATCGTGCATCAAACCTGGACTGGCATCTCGTTTCATACATGATATTTTACATGTTTCAATGCCATTCTCCCAAATCTTCCCACCCTCTCCCTCTCCCATAGAGTCCATAAGACTGTTCTATACATCAGTGTCTCTTTTGCTGTCTCGTACACAGGGTTATTGTTACCATATTTCTAAATTCCATATATATGCGTTATGATACTGTATTGGTGTTTTTCCTTCTGGCTTACTTCACTCTGTATAATAGGCTCCAGTTTCATCCACCTCATTAGAACTGATTCAAATGTTTTCTTTTTAATGGCTGAGTAATACTCCATTGTGTATATGTACCACAGCTTTCTTATCCATTCATCTGCTGATGGACATCTAGGTTGCTTCCATGTCCTGGCTATTATAAACAGTGCTGCGATGAACATTGGGGTACACGTGTCTCTTTCCCTTCTGGTTTCCTCAGTGTGTATGCCCAGCAGTGGGATTGCTGGATCATAAGGCAGTTCTATTACCAGTTTTTTAAGGAATCTCCACACTGTTCTCCATAGTGGCTGTACTAGTTTGCATTCCCACCAACAGTGTAAGAGGGTTCCCTTTTCTCCACACCCTCTCCAGCATTTATTATTTGTAGACTTTTGGATCGCAGCCATAACTTCCTTTTCTAAGACTAGTGAGTGGAGTACCCTCCGACCCCTTCTGATGCCTATGTCAGAAGTTTTCTCTGTCCCTTTTTATACTTTAATAAAACTCTGCTAAACAAAAGTTCTTGAGTGATCAAGCCTGGTCCCTGGTCCCACAGCTAAATCTTTAGAAATCATGAATTCAACATTGGTCACCGTAAGTTATCAATCCTGTTATTTTTTGGTATAATTTCATAGGATTTATTCTACTAGTATCAGTTCAGTTCAGTCACTCAGTCATGTCTGACTCTTTGCAACTCCATGGACTACAGCATGTCAGGCCTCTCTGTCCATCATCAACTCTTGGAATTTACTCAAACTCATGTCCATTGAGTCAATGATGCCATCCAACCATCTCATCCTCTGTTGTCCCTTTCTCCTCCTGCATTCAATCTTTCCCAATATCAGGGTCTTTTAAAATGAGTCAGTTCTTCGCATCAGGTGGCCAAAGAATAGGAGTTTCAGCTTCAACATCAGACCTTCAATGAACACTCAGGACTGATCTCCTTTAGAATGGTCTGGTTGGATCTCCTTGCTGTCCAAGGGACTCTCAAGAGTCTTCTCCAACAGCACAGTTCAAAAGCATCAATTTTTCGGCACTCAGCCTTATTTATAGTTCAACTCTGACATCCATACATGACTAATGGAAAAACCATAGCCTTGACTAGACGGACCTTTGTTGGCAAAGTAGTCTCTACTTTTTAATATGCTGTCTAGGTTGGTCATAATATGACCATAATATTCTGTCTAGGTTTCCTTCCAAGGAGTAAGTGTCTTTTAATTTCATGGCTGCAGTTACCATCTGCAGTGATTTTGGAGCCCCCCAAAAGTAAAGTCTCTCATTGTTTTCACTGTTTCCCCATCTACTTGCCATGAAGTGATGGGACTGGATGTCATGATCTTACTTTTCTGAATGTTGAGCTTTAAGCCAACTTTTTCACTCCCTTCTTTCACTTTCATCAAAAGGCTCTTTCATTCTTCAATTCCTGCCATAAGTGTGGTGTCATCTGCATATCTAAAGTTATCGATATTTCTCCCAGCAATCTTGATTCCATGGACTTTCCTGGTGACTCAGATGGTAAAGCATCTGCCTACAACATGGGAGACCCGGGTTCAATCCCTGGGTTGGGCAGATCCCCTGAAGAAGGCAATGGCAACCCACTCCAGTATTCTTGCCTGGAAAATCCCATGGATGGAGGATCCTGTTAGGCTACAGTCCATGGAGTTGCAAAGAGTCAAACATGACTGTGAGACTTCACTTTCACTTTTTATCTTGATTCCAGCTTGTGCTTCATCCAGCCCAGCGTTTCTCATGATGTACTCTACATTGAAGTTAAATAAGCAGGGTGACAATATACAGCCTTCACGTACTCCTCTTCCTATTTGGAACCAGTCTGTTGCTCCATGTCCAGTTCTAACTGTTGCTTCCTGACCTGTATATAGGTTTCTCAAGAGGCAGGTCAGGTGGTTTGGTATTCCCATCTCTTAAAGAATTTTCCACAGTTTATTGTGATCCACACAATCAAAAGTTTGTCATAGTAAGTAAAGCAGAAATTGATTTTTTTCTGGAACCCTCTTGCTTTTTTGATGATCCAGCAGATGTTAGCAATTTGATCTCTGGTTCCTCTGCCTTTTCTAAAACCAACTTGAACATCTGGAAGTTCATGCTTCATGTATTGTTGAAGCCTGGCTTGGAGAATTTTGAGCATATCATGTGAGATGAGTGCAATTTTGTGGTAATAATAATTCTATTTCATAATTGATATACTTCTCCTTATTTAATAGTACATTATTTGTACCTTCAGAACTACATATTGGAGTTAAGAGTGTATGAATACTTTCAATTTTGTGGAGAAAAAATTATAATCATACTGTTTTCCCATTAAAACACAATGCTGGCTATTAAAGCAAAATGTGAATAAGGGTCTCAAAGTCAAACAATTCCATAAAGGCCTATTGTACAAACACAGCTACCCAGTGTCCCTTTTTTCTCCTCTATGTCCCATACTAAAGAATCAGTCATTTTCAAAGCTATAAGTTGTGTTTCTGGACTTTCCTCTGGTTTTAACTAGAAATGTAAACAGTATAATGATACTGTTCATTTTTGATCATTCATTTGAAGAAATCACTTAAATATTTCTCCTGTCATTCAAATAATAGCTGTTGTAATCAACAATCCCCAAATCTCAAAAGCTTAGCAAAGTGGGAAAAAAAAAAAAAACAAACACTATATTGTGCTAAGCAGGATTTTCCAAAAATGATTCCTGGAGTTTATTCTTGGTCTACTAGACAAAGAGGCAACTGGGACTTTTGCCCCTACTCTCTTTCTTGTGACATGGACTGCATTACAATTCAACTCTTCACTCTTCAACCCATGCATGCTAACTTTCTTTGTTAGAAAAGTTGCAACATCTGTAAGACTCCAAGTCTTCCAAAAACTAAGCAGCTGGATAAACCTAGTGAACTCCCATTAACAGCTGGTACCTTAACACAGACAGTTTAGATACATGTGGTCTGTTTGTAATGCAACTGACTGCTTTGTTCCTCTTCTTCCCTCTTAAGAAGGGAAAGCAAAGTGGATGAATTTGGAAATAGGCAAAGATACTATGCTTCACTAGCCAAAAAAAAAAAAAAAAAGCTAGAGTTGCTGAACAACCCCATTTCTAAGAATCCTCTTAGGCTCCAGTATACCCCTGTACAGAATCATGTGTTGAGGGCACTCACATGTCTTTTCTTGTTGAACCTTGCCTGATAAATCTCTACCATGACCAAAAAATCAATTTTAATCGACAACATCCAAAATACTATTGTATAGCACCTGTGGATAATATATAATTATACACGTGCGATCCAATTTGAATAGGTCTACTGGCTGTTTCTTTACACATGATCTTAAGCAAAACTCAGAAGTCTTAGCTGAATTATCCATAAGGCTAATTAATGAAGGAAATAAGGAAGAGAGAAGTGTAAAACATGGTGCAATTTTAGCAGCAAGAGCGGGAAATATATATCACTTGAAGCCATGTTTTAATAGACAGTCAAATAACTACCCTCTACTTATAAAAAGACTACAAATTGATGCTTAGCTGTTTTCCAGAAAGAGTTTGTGCTTAGTGAAAATATAACTAGTCTCTGCCATGTTCCATATGTTGGATAAGGACTGAACGTTTTTATGAATCTCCCCAGATGTACACACAGATGTCAATTACCCACATGTGCCAATATTAATTGTAACAAAATAATGCTACTGATCACATCTTAAGTAAGTAATATTTACAAATAGAATGAGTAAGGCATTGCATTATTTTCCTAAGGCTGCCAGAGCAACTTACCATGAACTTTGTGGCTTAAAACATATATATATATATATATATATATATATATATATTTTTTTTTTTTTTTTTCCCCTCTCTCTCAGCTCAGAAAGCCAAAAATCTGAATTCAAGGAATCAGCAATGTTGATTTCTTCTAATGATTTTAAGGTAGAACCATCCCATGCCTCTATCTTAATTTTAAGTAGCTTGTTGCACTCTTTCACATTTATTGGCTTGCAGATACATTACTCTATTTTCTTTAAAAAAATTTTATTTTATATTGGAGTGTGTGTGTGTTAGTAGCTCAGTCATGTATGACTCTCTGTAACCCCATGGATTGTAGCTTTCCAAGCCCCTCTGTCCATGGGATTTCCCAGGCAAGAATACTGGAGTGGGTTGTCATTCCCTTCTTCAGGGAATCTTCCTGACCCAGGGATCAAACCCAGGTCTTCTTCTGATTAATAATGTTGTCTTAGTTTCAGGTGTACCACAAAGTGAATCAGATATATATATATATATATATATATATATATATATATATATTCTTTTCTAAATTCCTTTCCCATATATGTTATTATAGAGTATTGAGCAGAGTTCTCTGTGATATACAGTAGATCCTTGTTGGTTACCTATATTATTTTTTTATTAATTAATTTTATTTCATTAAAGTTGATGTCTGCATCTTCACATAGACTGCTTCTCTGTGTCTCTTTATGCATCTTTTTCTGTTTCTTATAAGGACACTTTTATTGAAATTGAGATCCATTACAATTCAGTATGACCTCATCTTAATCCTTAATTACATTTGCAAGGATCCTAGTTCTGATAAGTTCACATCCTGAGATTCTGCATCAACACTTATTTTAGAGGGACACTATTCAACCCACTATGAGAGTATTATTAAATTAATTTTATTATATAACTTTCACCTTTCTGAGTTAATATTATTTTATATTTTTGTATTTACTTTTCTTTATTCCTATCAATAATTTAGTGCAAAATTCCTACATTTCCTAGAACACTTCTCAATCTGTTAATACATACCATCTAGATTTTCTGTTTCATTCATCACTTTTGGAGCTTCTAGACTCCTAATCCAATCTGGAATGTGTACTACTTTAGTCATGCTACACTGCTGCAATTCTAAAACACTTTTCACTGTAATCAAGGAGTTCCCTTTGTATTGTACATTTTCTTTTGATATACTCCCACTACCTCTCATAGTATTATTTTGTAGAAGTGTGTGCCAGAGCACATATTTTAAAAATTTGCATAAATTTAAAACTTTGTTTTACCTTCACCCTTGACTGAGATTTAGCTTAGTAGGAATCATCTTCATTTAGATTACTGAAGATGTTGATATTAATATACTAACTCTACTAATTGGTGTACTAATATACTAATTACTTATATAGGCTAAATTCCCACTTGTGAAATTACTTGACAAAATCTCATTAGCAGTCTTGATACCTTATTGCCACATCACTTTTTCTAAATTGGTGTAACAATTTGTGCTCCAAAGCTGGAGACATGAATTTTAATAAGTGAGGAATATGGATGTTTTAATGATCATTATCCATATCTTTTGAAAATCCAAGAGCAACTAATATATTCATAGAGCAATTATCAGGTTTCAAGAAAGGCAAGAAATGACAGGCAAAAGACAAGTGATATGTTGCTTTTAGTATATATATATGTGTGTGTTGTGTAATCCTCATGAATCATCTATGTCAAATATTTTTCAACAAAAATTAACTAATCAAGTGAAATCTTTGCTATCATATTTGAACCTCACTCTCTTTCACATTATGTATCTAACCACCAGAAAATCCTGTTGTGCCTATCTTCAAATTCTGTCCTAAATCTGATACAGATACTTCATTTCATTGTGCTTCACTTTATTGCTCATCATAGATACTACATTGTTTACAATTAGGTTTGTGGCAACCTTGTGGCGATCTTCTGGCACCATTTTTCCAACATCCTTTGCTCACTTCATGTCTCTGTGTCATATTTTTATAATTCTCAGAATATTAAAACCTCCCACCAACAAAAAGATTATATTTTCCTGAAGGCTCAGAGAATGGTTAGTATTTTTAGCATTAAGATTTTTAAATTAAGGTGTGTATTTTTTAAGACATAGTGCTATTGCACACTTAATAAAGTACAGTATAGTGTGAACATAATTTTAACATGCACTGAAGAGTCAAGTTTATGTGTGTCATTTCATTGTGGTATTTGCTTTATTGCACTGATCCAGAACTGAGCCCACAATATCTACAAGTTATGCCTATACTTTCTTAGCACAGCCACCACCCTCACCATCATCTCTCACATTGACTTTTGTAATAGCTGTTCCCTTGCTTCAACAGTTATCATTCAAAGTCTATTATCCAAATAGAAGTCAAGGTAAACTTCTTATATTGAAACCTGATTTATGTGAAATTCTCCCATTCTTAACAGTCTTAGTATATATTTTAAACCATATAGTGCTTAAATATGTAATACTGCTTATTATTAAAATGAAGGAAATAGAAAGCCTTAAAATCTCCATTTCACACACTAGCAAGGTTATACTCAAAATCGTTCAAGATAGGCTTTAACACCACTTGAATCGAGAACTTTCAGATGTGCAAGCTGGACTTAGAAAAGGCAGAAGAACAAGAGATCAAGTTGCCAACAACTGTTGGAATCTAGGAAAAGCAAGTAAATTCCAGAAAAACATATACTTCTGCTTTATTGACTATGGCAAAGCATTTGACTGTGTGGATCACAACAAACTGTGGAAAATTCTTCAAGAGATGGGAATACCAGACTACCTTACCTGCCTCCTGAGAAACCTGTATGCAGGTCAAGAAGCAACAGTTAGAACTTGACATGGAACAACTGAGAGGTTCAAAATTGGGAAATGAGTGTGTCAAGGCTATATATTGTCAACCTATTCTTTTAATTTATATGCAGAATATACCATGAAATGTTGGGCAGAATGAAGCTCAAGCTGGAATCAAGATTGCCAGGAGAAATATCAATAACATATATGCAGATGGCAATCATCCTAATGGTGAAAGCAAAGAGGAACTAAAGAATCTCTTGATGAATGTAAAAGAGAAGAGTGAAAAAGCTGGCTGAAAATGCAACATTCAAAAAATGAAGATCATGGCATCCAACCCCATCACCTCATGGCAAATCGATGGGGAAACAATGGAAACAGTTATAGACTTTATTTTATTGGGCTCCAAAATCACTGCAGATGGTGACTGCAGCCAGGAAATTAAAAGAAACGTGTTCCTCAGAAAAAAAGCTATGACAAATCTAGGTAGTGTATTATAAAAACAGAGACATTATTTTGCTGAAAAAGGTCCATATAGTCAAAGCTATTGTTTCTCCAGTAGTCATGTGTGGATGTGAGAGTTGGACTATAAAGAACGCTGAATGCTGAAAAATTGCTGCTTTCGAACTGTGGTTGTGGAGAAGACTCTTAAGACACTTGCACAGCAAGGAGATCAAATCAGTCAATCCTAAAGGAAATTAAACCTGTCTATTCATTGGAAAGACTGATGCTGAAGCTGAAGCTCCAGTAGTCTGCCACATGATATAAGGAGCCAACGAATTGGAAAATACCCTGATACTGGGAAACATTGAAGGCAGGAGTAGAAGGGGTGATATAGGATGAGATGGTTGGGTGACATCATAGACTCTACAGACATGAATTTGAGCAAACTCTGGGAGATAGTAGGGACAGGGAAGCGTGTTGTGCTGCAGTCCTTGGGGTCGCAAAGATTCAGACATAACTAAGGGACTGAACAACAACAACAGCCTTATGGCTATGAATGTTAATTAAAGTAATTTTACTCAAAATTGGAAAACTATGTTATGAAGGTAAAGCTTTACCTCTTTACAGTTAACCATAATGGGAAAACAGACAGGAATAGAAAAAAGGTTCAAGAACTTAGACTTGATATTTTTTATATTCTGTTAATAAAGGAAGAGAAAGATTGTAGGAGTCTCAGTATTACACAAATCTAGTTAGAAGAGATAGAAGAGATAAAAGACACACTCACTGATAAGATAAATAACTTACCTTTAAGTATTGACAATGATCTAGCTGCATAATTTCTTCTTTGTAAGCTGAACTAATATGAAACGTTGCTACTAGAGATTCCAGAGTTCAGTTCAGTTCACTCAGTCGTGTCCAACTCTCTGCGACCCCATGGACTGAAACACACCAGACTTCCCTGTCCATTACCAACTTCCTGAGCTTGCTCAAACTCATGTCCATTGAGTCGGTGATTATATCCAATCATCTCACCCTCTGTCATCCCCTTCTCCTCCTGCCTTCAATCTTTCCCAGCATCAGGGTCTTTTCCAATGAGTCAGTTCTTTGCATCAGGTGGCCAAAGGATTGGAGTTTCAGCTTCAGCATCAGTCCTTCCAGTGAATATTCAGGACTGATTTTTTTTAGGATGGACTGGGTGGATCTCCTTGCTGTCCAAGGAACTCTCAAGAATCTTCTCCAACACCACAGTTTAAAAGTACGAATTCTTCACCGCTCAGCTTTCTTCACAGTCCAACTCTCACATCCATACACGACTACTGAAAAAACTTCATCTTTTACTAGAGGGACCTTTGTCAGAAAAGTAATTTCTGTCTCAAGATGGTGGAGTAGAAGGACTTGTGCTCATATTCTGCAAGAACTCCAAAATTACAACTCTCTGCTGAACAACCATCAGTAGGAGAATGATGGACCTCACCAAAAAAAAAAAAAAAAAGATAACTCACATCCATGGGCAAAGAAAAAGCCCCAGCAAGACAGTAGGAAGGGCAAAATTGTGTTTAGAATCAAACTCATTACCCGCCAGAAAGTTTCAGAGGACTGAAACAAAACCTTGTGCACACCAGGACCCAGAGATGCCACAGAGAATGAGCCAGACCTGCCTTCCAGAAGAGGGAAGGTCTTTCTCTTCCTGGTTCTGATGCTCTTCCATCACCTTGTAGAGTATGTAGCTCCTGACTCTGCAGTTCAAAGCAGCCAGCAGCATTTGGCAACAAGCTGCTTCCCTGGGCAGCCCTTTAGTTTGGTTCACAGCAAATTCTGAGGAGCAGCACTTCTCAGTGGGAGGCTTTTTCAGGCACTCCGTACGGCAAGTTTCCAGCAAGTTCCAGAGTGAGGATTTCCAGCCAGTTGCTCTGACACATTACCAAAGCAGCTTCACAGTCATTTAATGAGTCATGGCCATGGAGTTCTGCAGGGAGGATATGTCTGAGCCCCAGGGCTGGAGTTAGGGGCAAGCAAGGAAGAAACACTGCCTTTGGTTTTCTCTCTAAGCCATAGGTATTAGTGGCTTTCTTAGTCCATTTTGTGGCTGCAATAACAAAATGTCATAGATTTGGTGGCTTAAACAACAGTAATTTATTTAAGGCAGAAGTTAGAGATCAGAGTGCCACCATAGTTAAGTTCTGAGGAGGTCACTCTTGGGTTTCAGACTGCTGATTTCTATTTGTATCCTCATGGCAGAAAGACAAGAGTCGAAGAAAGCTCATTGATGATTCTTATAAAAGCACTAATTTCACTCCTGAGGACTTCACCCTCATGACCTCATCTAATCCTAATTACCTCCCAAAGGCCCAACCTCCTAATACCATTATATTAAGAGTGGGGTTTCAAAATATGAATTTTGAGAGAAATGCAAGCATTCAGTCCCATACCAAGGACAGTAACATGAGGGACATATTCATAAAATTGTGATAAAATATGGAAATTGCTTTAGATAGGACAAAGGAAAGATTAGTACCATGTTTTCTAGCACATATATATGATACTTTTAGAACAATCTTAGCTCCTAGATCAAGTCACAATCTTAGTAACAATCTTAGCTCCTAGATCAAGCATGTACCCTTGGGGTTACATGCTTTTGTTCAGTATTTTGCCTGACTAACTTGGGATAAAATGTTCTATGCCAATATATTTCAGACTGCAGGGCTGGTTCTAATTTAGAACTGACTACAGACCTGGAGTTAAGGGAAAGAAGTGCTGGCAGTCATGCCTAAGACTGTTAACTGCCCTTTTGCTCTATCACTGCTTGGGAGAACTCTCAGAAATCATTAATGACTAGCTGAGATGGAAGAATAATATTCAAAAATTTTCTCCTCTTTCCTCTGACAAACTGTATTCTCGGTAACCACTGTGATTGCCATTCATCAATGAACTGTCAAACCTGAAGCCCTGCTGGGTTCAGGATCAGTGGAGGTGAGAAAGCATTATTTCCATACAAAGGACCACTTTAGTAAGAAGTACTACAGGAAAAGAAGAGGCATTCTTGCTCCAAATCAAAAAGAAGAAGGGTTCTCGAGTAAACCGCCTAATGAAAATATTTCTTTAATATAACATTTTTTTTCCACTAAAAACTGTATCTTTTTAAAAATCAAGAGCTTAAGTTAATTTATTGAGTGTTTACTATAGACATTGTTGCATATGCTATATATTTTTGCCTTACATTGGATTACTAAAAAATTCTAATAGTAGTTTTCATATATTTCTGGTATCTTGATACTAAGTACTTAAAAATCTCCAAGAACAATTGATACAGATGAACTTTATATTATAAAGAATTAGAGAAAGTCTATTAATATAAAAATAGTTACTTTTTCCTACTTAAAAATCTTCTATAATTATATTATTTAAAAAATAGGAAATATATATTTAGATAACATCGTGATTTCAAATTATTCATTTATTCAACAACTACTGTGCATGAGTGGTAAGTCACCTCAGTCGTGTCCAATTCTTTGAGACCCTGTGGAGTGCAGCCTACCAGCCTTCTCTGCCCATGGGATTCTCCAGGCAAGAATACTGGAGTGGGTTGCCATGCCCTTCTCTAGGGGATCTTCCAAATCCAGGAATCTCACCCACATCTCCTGCAGCTCCTGCAATGCAGATGAATTATTTACCACTAGGCCACCAGGGGAAGCCCAGCACCTATTGACTATGAGCTTAAAATTTAGCAGATACTGTTAGAGCAGGCCAGTAACTAGATGTGAGCACAGAAAGGGGCACAGCCCAGGTGGCAGGAAAACACACCGTGTGGTAACAGGGGTCCTACAGACAAAGAAAGAAATGTGGGTAAAACTGGGACTCTCTAGCATCTGAATGTAACATCTTATTCATTATGCTCTAATTACAATATAACTAGCCTCGCAGATAAGAAGTATTCATCATGTGGCAAGGCCAATTCTGATCAAGACCGAATAAGAAAAACCTACTCCTTCTCCTTGGGAAGGTGAACTGTGACAAAAACCAGGATGTACAAACCCAAATCCTTCTTTCCTCAATGGATATTCCACCCAATCATTTTCACATCCCATATAGTTGGCTTGCCAAAAGGAACTTGGTGCAGCTGCTCATCTGAGCCTGGCCACTCTCCTTCCTGAGTGTGTAATATCACTTAATAAACTCTTGCTGTGTTTTCTAGGCCTCCATGTCCCATCTCTGAGTCCTTCCCATCATGAGAGAAGAATCAACTCTCCAGTAATAATACTATAATAGTTACAAGACAAATTGATGACCAAAGGGACAACCAAACTTCTTTCTATGAACTTTACAATAATTAAAACAAAACAAAACAGAAAGTAAAAATGGTACCCACTATAAGGAAGCTTGAAAGTTACTGCAAATACATTAGTAAGAAACTTGATTTAAACTTCAGCATAATGGGAAGTTTTCCTAAGAACAGAAAAGTTGCTTTTAAATATGAAGATTAAGCCAGAGTTAATTGGATCAAGAAGGGTCTGGAAAAGATGGACACAATGGGTTTTAGATACTGGGAACAATGCTTAGAAGGCTCAAGTTGCTGGAATTTACACGGACAGCAGCATAGGAAGATTCTGATCTCACCTCCTCCCACAGACACACTAAATATGTAGCTGTATGTGGATAATTTTTCTCTGCAAAGATCTCAAAACTCGATGAACTCCACAACTGATCTCCACAGCAAAGGACAAAAAATTGCATCTTGAAATGTACCTAGGCATTAAGTGGAGATCCATTTGCTAACCTAAAAGTGTCATCTGGAGGAGCAGGGGACAAATGCTCCCCAGAGACAGAGAATCTGGTAGATGCCATTACTACTTCCTCAACATAATCTGCTGGCACCAAGCACAAAACTTTGGAAGTATGCAGCACAATCTGGCCACCTTTCTAAGACAGATAGGGGTGAGCAATGGCACTATCTTACTGCTTTGCTGAAGCCAAAGAATGTGGGCATTTACATCATTCCTCAACTTCTTGCCTGGGACAGGTAGGTAGAAATGGTTGCAACATTTTACTGCTCTGTAGCAAAAGTCTATCAGCATTGGTGGGTGGTTATTATACTGTTCCACCCTGGGTGAGGTTGTCAAGCATTAGCAGTTGCAGCATTTCATCACCCTCAGCCTAAAACTGGTTGCCAAGCATGCACAAGGCATTCCCCTGTTTCACTGCTAAAGCTCACAGCCCACCTCCTATACCTTCAGCAACCTTGCTAAATGCAGTAGGCACATACAATCCACACCTAACATAGGAGCTCCAAAATAGGTAAATCAAACATTAACAAATATAAAGGAAGAGATTGACACCAATAATAGAAGGAGCTATTACCACCTCATTGATATCAATAAATAGTTATGCAGATAGAAAATCAATGAAGAAGCAATGACCTTAAATAACACATCAGAGAGAGAGACTTAATTGATATATATAGAACATTCCATCCCAAAGTAGCAGAATACCCATTCTCAAGTGCACATTAGCACATTCTCAAGGATAGAATGCATATTAGGTCACAAAACAAGACTCAAAAACATCAAGAAGATTCAAATCATATCAGCCATCTTTTCTGATCACAGTGGTATGAAACTAGAAATCAATTACAAGATGAAAACTGGAAAAAATACAAATATGTGGAGATTAAACAACATATTAATGAACAATTAATGGGTCACAGGGGAAATCTAAGGAAAACTAATAAAATACCTACAGAACAGATGAAAACAGAAATATGGAATATTTGAAATATGAAATATTGAAATATGAAAACAAAAATCTATGAGATGCAGCAAAAAGCAGTTCTAAGAGGGAAGTTCATAGCAATACAGGCCTCGCTGGAAAAATCAAGAGAAATCTCAAATAAAAAATTTAACTTTACACTTGAAGGGACCAGAGAAAAAAGAGCAAATGAGGGTGGTGGGAGTGGGGTTCAGGATGGGGAACACATGTAAACCCATGGCTGATTCATATCAATGTATGGCAAAAACCACTACAATATTGTAAAGTAATTAGCCTCCAACTAAAATAAATTTAAAAAAATAAAGAGCAAATGAAGACTAAATTGAGTAGAAGAAAGGAAATCACAAAGATCAGAATAGAAATAAGTGAAATAAAGATTACTAAAATGATAAAAAAAATCAATAAAACAAAGAGCTGTTCTATTTAAAAGGTAAACAAAATTGACAAACATTCAGCTAGAGTCACCGAGACATTTCAAATAAGTAGCATCAGAAGGAAAAGAGAAGAAAATACAACTGATATGACAGAAATACAAAGGCTCATAAGACATTATTACAAAAATTATATGCCAACAAACTGGAAAACCTAGAACAAATGGATACGTTTCTAGCAATTTGCAATCTTTCAAGACTGAATCATGAATAAACAGAAAATATGAATAGAAAATTCACTAGTAAAGGAAGTGAATCAGTAATCAAAAGCTTCAAACAAATCGAATTACAAGACTAGATGGCTTCACTGGTGAAATCTTTCAAATATTCAAAGATTTAACATCTATCCTTCTCAAACTTTTCCAAAAATGTGAAGAGAAAGAAAAGCTGAGCTCATCTTATGAGGCCAGCATTAACGCAAAGTTGAATACAAACAATGACATCAAAAACAACAGCAAAACAAAAAACAGGCCACTCTCTCTGATGAACATAGACATAAAAACCCTCAAACAATATTAACAAATGGAAAATATGATGCACTAAAAAGGTCATACACCATGATGGATGTGGACTTATTTATGAATACAAAAGTAGCTCAACATCTGCAAACCATCACCACTCTATACCACATTAACAAAATCAAAAATAAAAATAATATCATTTCAATAGATCAGAGGAAGCATTTTACACAATTTAATATCTACTTATGGTAAAAACAACAACAACAACAACAAAACTTTCAACAAATTCAGTACAGAGGGAATGTACCTCAATATAATAAAGGCCATATATAACAAACTCACAGTTAATATCATACTTCATGGTGAAAATATGAAAGCTTTTCCTCTAAAATCATGAAAAAGACAACAATGCCCTATTTCTCCACTTTTATTCAACATAATATTGGAATTTTAGCCAGAACAAATAGAAAGAAAACCAAATTAAAGGATTAAAGGCATATAAATTGCAAAGAAAGAAATAAAGCTGCCACTATTTTCAGATGACATGATATTACATAGAGAAAACCCTAAAGACCCCAACAAAATCTGTTAGAACTTACAAATATAGATTCAGGATACAAAATTGAATGCAAAACCTGAAATCCTAAAACTCTTAGAAGAAAACATAGGCAGTAAGCTTTCGACATTAGTCTTAGTGATTTTTTTTTTAATCTAATTTCAAAGACAAGGGAACAAAAGCTTAAATAAACAAATGAAAGTGAAAGTCTCTCAGTCCTGTCTGACACTTTGTGACCCCAGGGACTATGCAGTCCATGGAATTCTCTAGGCAGGAATACTGGAGTGGATAGCCTTTCCTTTCTCCAGGGGATCTTCCCAACCCTGGGATTGCAGGCTGCAACCCAACCATATTGCAGGCTGAGTCTTTACCATCTGAGCCACAAGGGAAGCCCAAGTATCCTGAAATGGGTAGACTATCCCTTCTCCAGCGGATCTTCCTGACCCAGGAATAGAACCGGGGTCTCCTGCATTTGCAGGAAGATTCTTAACCAAGTGAACTATCAGTTCAGTTCAGTCACTCAGTCGTGTCCGACTCTTTGCGACCCCATGAATCGCAGGAAACCAACCCTCCCTGTCCATCACCAACTCCCGGAGTTCACTCAGACTCACGTCCATTGAGTCAGTGATGCCATCCAGCCATCTCATCCTCTGTCGTCCCCTTCTCCTCCTTCCCCCAAATCCCCCCAGCATCAGAGTCTTTTCCAATGAGTCAACTCTTCTCATGAGGTGGCCAAAATACTGGAGTTTCAGCTTCAGCATCATTCCCTCCAAAGAAATACCAGGGCTGATCTATTCCAGAATGAAATGGATGGATCTCCTTGCAGTCCAAGGGACTCTGAAGAGTCTTCTCCAACACCACAGTTAAAAAGCATCAATTATGTGCTCAGCTTTCTTCACAGTACAACTCTCACATCCATACATGACCACTGGAAAAATCATAGTCTTGACTAGACGGACTTTTGTTGGCAAAGTAATGTCTCTGCCTTTCAATATGCTATCTAGGTTGGTCATAACTTTCCTTCCAAGGAGTAAGCGTCACCATCTGCAGTGATTTTGGACCCCCCAAAAATAAAGTATGACACTGTTGCCACTGTCTCCCCATCTATTTTCCATGGAGTGATGGAACCAGATGCTATGATCTTCATTTTCTGAACGTTGAGATTTAAGCCAGCTTTTTCACTCTCCACTTTCACTTTCATCAAGAGGCTTTTTAGTTGCTCTTCACTTTCTGCCATAAGGGTGGTGACACCTACATATCTGAGGTTATTGATATTTCTCCCCACAATCTTGATTCCAGCTTGTGCTTCTTCAAGCCTAGAGTTTCTCATGATGTACTCTGCATATAAGTTAAATAAGCAGGGTGACAATATACAGCCTTGACGTACTCCTTTTCCTATTTGGAACCAGGCTGTTGCTCCATGTCCAGTTTTAATTGTTGCTTCCTGACCTGCATATAGGTTTCTCAAGAGGCAGGTCAGGTGGTTTGGTATTCCCATCTCTTAAAGAATTTTCCACAGTTTATGGTGATCCACACAGTCAAAGGCTTTGGCATAGTCAATAAAGCAGAAATAGATGTTTTCCTGGAACTCTCTTGCTTTTTCGATGATCCATCAGATGTTGGCAATTTGATCTCTGGTTCTTCTACCTTTTCTAAAACCAGCTTGAACATCTGGAAGTTAACGGTTCACACATTGCTGAGCCTGGCTTGGAGAATTTTGAGCAATACTTTACTAGCATGTGAGATGAGTGCAATTGTGCAGTAGTTTGAGCATTCTTTGGCATTGCCTTTCTTTGGGATTGGAATGAAAACTGACCTTTTCCAGTCCTGTGGCCACTGCTGAGTTTTCCAAATTTGCTGGCATATTGAGTGCAGCACTTTCACAGCATAATCTTTCAGGATTTGAAATAGCTCAACTGGAGTTCCATCACCTCCACTAGCTTTGTTCATAGTGATGTTTTCTATGGCCCACTTGACTTCACATTCCAGGATGTCTGGCTCTAGGTCAGTGATCACACCATCGTGATTATCTGGGTCTTAAAGATCTTTTTTGTACAGTTCTTCTGTGTATTCTTGCCATCTCTTAATATCTTCTGCTTCTGTTAGGTCCATACCATTTCTGTCCTTTTTCAAGCCCATCTTTGCATGAAATGTTCCCTTGGAATCTCTGATTTTCTTGAAGAGATCTCTAGTCTTTCCCATTCTGTTGTTTTCCTCTATTTCTTTGCATTGATTGCTGAGGAAGGCTTTCTTATCTCTTCTTGCTATTCTTTGGAAGTCTGCATTCAGATGTTTATATCTTTCCTTTTCTCCTTTGCTTTTCACTTCTCTTCATTTCACAGCTATTTGTAAGGCCTCTCCAGACAGCCATTTTGCTTTTTTGCATTTCTTTTCGATCGGGATGGTCTTGATCCCTGTCTCCTCTGCAATGTCATGAACCTCAGTCCATAGTTCATCAGGCACTCTATCTATCAGATCTAGGCCCTTAAATCTATGTCTCACTTCCACTGTATAATCATAAGGGATTTGATTTAGGTCATACCTGAATGCTCTAGTGGTTTTCCCTACTTTCTTCAA